>NC_051326.1:49468650-50096303 GCF_015220235.1 Choloepus didactylus
CTGCTGTATGTGGGGCTTCAACCGCCTGAGGCTGTGTCTGCAGTTCTGGGTCTCAAGCACCAAGGCTTCACTGTGTTCTGCCTGAGACCCAGGTCCTTTACTGGCACCCCACTTTTAGAGATTGTTAACCCTTTAGCCAAAGAGGTGCAACCCACAAATAACTTTTGCGTCTTAAATTGACTCTTATATAAAAACTTCTCAATACTGGCCTAAGAAATACATATCAGTTTCATTATTATTCCCAATTCTACCATAGTGATGTAATAAATCTCTGAAGCTGGAAGCATAAGCCAAAAGTAATCAAAACAGTGAGGATGGTGCTAGGCAAACTGGCTGGAATTCTCTTGCTGACACCTAATATGGGTTTGCACAGGTTGAGTGGGGTAATGTTACCAAAGATTGGTTAGTTTGCTTTGCCAACTGTTGAGGGCAATGGAAGATTTAAGCCGCTATAGAGTATGTTTGCAGAAGTCCTGTGTGGCTACAACCTGTGCCAGTAGGAAACTTATCCACATGAATATGTTCTCCCATTCTTTTCCTGAAAAATGCCCATGTGCTTCGGAAATTATTATATTGTTAGAAATTGGAAAGATAAGCACTGAAAGAGGATTTGAACTCAGGCATCTAACAGTAGACCAGGATACGCTGGAAAACTGAGAAACTTAAAATGGTAGTTCTCTAAGTGGGCGACAGCCTCTTGATGCTTCTTCACTATTTATGTATCACTAAGGTTTTCCTACCTTGGTTTTCCAGGTGAAAGAGGGCCAATGGCTGTGACAGCCTCTCAGCTTCAGTTAGGTTTATCAGTTTACTTGTATATATTTTAACACTCTGGGTCTGCAGCTGGGTTCCATGTTTCAACTACTGAAATACAACGGTGGGAATTATGGTAAACTTGACACAGGTTCAAAAAATGGTATCGTTAAATACATATAGGATGTGGTATGAGAAAGACTAAGCTGCAGACCCGGCTTTACTACTTACTATCTATTGGACCTTGAGCAAGTCATTCAACCTCATTAAATTTCATTTCTCTCCACACAAAATGAGGATAATATAACTTTCTTATGTATGTAAAAGTACGTGTAAGTTATGAATATATTGAGAGTCCACTTTGTTCCACAAAGGATTTGAGGTTAACGTGAAAATGCCCTGTAAAATATAAACTGTTGTATGATAAAAATCACATTGTGTTACATTTCCTCTGCTTCCTGTGCTTTATATTGAATTACATATCTGAGAAGGGTAGTAATCTGAATCCAAACTGGATTTCTTTCTTTCCCTCACGTCAATCAGTTTTTGAGTCCTATTGCGTTTTTCTCCTAAATGTCTCTGGAATCTCTCCTCTTTTCTCTACACCTTCTGTTACTGCTTCAGTGCAGGTCAGTTACTTTCCACCTGAGTCATTGCAACAGCTTTTTCTTTGATTTCATGCTCCTTTGATTGACTGACCACAGAGCTGAGAGTTTGTTTTTCTCAATCATCATTTCCAAGTCAACATTCTTCAATGGTTTCTTTTCCTGTCTTTCCCCTCCTTACCCTACAGGGATTCAAGGTCTTTCATGATCTGGCCCTACTTATATTATCATTTCCAGGCACTGACATCCTAAAGTTTAAGCTTCAATGATTCCTTATCATCATATAGGAGGACCTTCCATGCCTTGGACTATTCTTACATGAACAGCCTCATTTCTTGCCACATTATCCTCTCACCCTCTAAACATCAGTATGGTGACCTCTTGCAATCCCACATGTTTTCTTTATTCTCTGCAATCCACTCTCCTTCTACAACCCCCTGTTATCACCCTGCCCACTGTGCAGACTAATTTCCTATTTCTATTTTATCACTCTCCTTTGACCACAGTGCCTTGCAAAGCTTGGCTCAACTACCTGGATGGTGTGGTGCTCATTCTGAGTTACTCTGTGCTCAAGTATTGAGAGTACATGCTCCTTCTGGAGAGCAGGGATTGTGTCTTGTTAACTATTGTAATCTCAGCACTCATCACAGGGCCTATCACATTCTAGGTGCATAATAGTTTCTGAATGACTTGAATGACTGACTCAACAAACGAGTGAATATGGGCAGCTTTCTTATACTCCATGCCTGATCATACATTTCTCCCTTCTGCCTGAACTGCCCTCATTGGAAGATTCTACTTCTCTTTCAAAAGTCAATTTGAGAGTCTCTTCCCTTGTAAAGACTTTCTGACAATTCGGAAAGATGTAGCCACTTTTCCTTGTGTATTCCACTGCATCTCACACTTAACTCCTTTATAACTCTTAGAATTTTGAATCATATTTGCCTTTCAGCAGAGAGGCTGCAATTCCTTTTGGGTATAAATGATTTCTTTTCAGTAATATATTCCTCTGTGCATAGCCCAATTCCTGATATGGAGGACTACATGACATTAGGATCAATCACTGGAGAGTAATCAAGAGGACTTACTCTAAGGAAAACACTTGTAATATTTTATAATGGATTATAAGATTACATAGAATTAAACCTACCCAATATGCTTAAATGTAGAAAAGGAATCTATTCTTTAAGGGAAAGTTGTGATGAATACTTGCATAAAATGAAGTATCATATGATAATGTGAATAGTCCAGAATGATAGACTAAATCTTAAATGAAGCCAGTGCTCATCTTTATTTTATGTATATGAAAATACTGTGAACAGAGAGGTGAGGTAACTTGTCCTAGCTCCTGTAGCTAGAGCCAAAGTGGGACTAACACACATGTTTCCTACTTTGGTTTTCCAAAATGTCAAGTTTTGAATTTTTGTGTCTCAGCTTTTTCTTACATTACTGTTAACATGCCTAGTTCCCATTGCATTTATAAGGGGTGATGAAAGAAGATAAAAATGATTATTGCCAACGATTTGTTAGCTAACTTAAGTCTTTCCTCTTGCTTAGTATTTCAGATCATAACGGCAGAGGTCTAATTATAAAAACCCTTGGCCTTCAACTCGAGAAGTGTTTTCACTGGGTGTTCATTTCTCTGGAACTTCTCTGATGTTTCTTCCTTTTCATCTTTCCAGATACTTTGTCCTGCCTTGCATATCGCTGTGTACATCTATTTCTATTTCTGTCATTGTCTCACAAATTCATCATAAATACTTCCAAGGTGGGGAACTGTCTCCTTGTACCTAAATGTTGTTTCTGATTGAGAGCTATATGTGCAGTTGGCACTAGATAATTGAGTCATAATAGAATGTCTTTTTTAGCCATCTATAGTGCCATGTAATTCTCCCTTTGGCCACAATCGAGGTGAGCACTTCAAACTTATATGTAGTTCCATAACAAATACTGTAATTTTGGAACTAAAGCAATTGAATGAGTTTCTTGATTTGGGAAGTCCAGACTACTCTATCTGTTTACTCTTTTTTACTCTCATTCTAATGCTTCCAAGATCATATCAACTACATTATGCTGTAAATGTCCGTTCATCTTTGTTTCATGAACAAGTGTGTTTCTGGAAGTCAGGGGCTGTATTTTATGCAGTTTTCAGTAGCAGTACCTGATGCATGGTAGGTGCTTAAAAAATGTTTGCTGAATTTTCTATCATCTGACTGGCTATATTGATGCTGTCAGGTTAAATTCTTGACAGCAGCAGCAGTGGAGTTGAAAGAGATTCTAAATAAACCTGCAAAGGCACAGGAATAGAATTATACAGGAAGTAAATGAAAAGACTCACAGGGTTGGGTTGTAGAATATCTAACAACCATTTCGGGCCCAAATTTCTATGATTTTAAAATCTAAAGGCACTTTTATATAAGGTTCAAATATAGAACTTCAGTAAAGGCAAAAATTGATCTAAGAAAATGTTTCTAAAGTACTATAAATTGTGTGTGTGTGTGTTTTGCTCAGAAAAGCAAGGGTTAAAATTTTCTAAGTAAAAAAATATTAACTAACTCAATTTATTCTGTATTATGCATTTTTAAGTGATAACAAGAATAAGAAAACAGCACATTAAGAACTTAAAAATGATAATTTTTAAGGTATCGGTTATAGACATTGATTATTTGAGTCCTGTGTATCTACAGCCTGTAGAGTTCACATATCCTATATGCAACATTCAATAAACTGGAACCTCTGCTGTGTGAAAGGCCTTATGCTTGGCACTTTGGAGGTGTCTTAGACAGGGTCTTTTCTTTTAAGGCACTTAGAATCAAGTACAGTGAGAAGACTGATGACCTTGTAGAATGCCATATCATCATCAAATGGCATTCATTGGATGATGCTTACTGTGCTAGCAAATCCAGTTTATACATTTTACTCCAATTATAATGATGGAAACAACTAAATTAACCACTATGTTTTGGTTATTTCTAACCACTATCTATGTAGAGAGACAGAGGATATTCCAAAACCCCAAGGGTATGGGAAGGAAACAGGATTAGTATCAGGCTTTATATTTTATACATAAGATAAGTTCTTAGATTTGAAAGATAAGTTTGACCCAAAGTTTATCCAAATGCATAAAAATAGGGAAGGCTTTACTCAGGTTGAACTGAACCACTGAGTAGTTAGAGGGTAGAGTGTTGTCTGTACAGAGCTTAGAGGTTTAGGATGATAGGGGAATTAGGGAATTAGGTCTGCTCTGTTCTGTCCCTTCCCCAAACATGTGAAGCCAAGAAGATTTAAATGGTTTCCTCTTGCTATCATAAGGCATTATAGTAGTGACTAGGGAGAAACAGGTTCTGCCGTTGTTCTGAAGTCAAATGACACAGAAAAATGATAAACTGAGAGGTAAAACAAGGGCATCTGGGCACTGTTCACCAATTCAAAATTAAAATCCAGCCAGCATTTATTGAGCAACTAGAAAACCCTGAGTCACTTGCTGGCTAATGGGAACACAGAGATGCCTAGGACGTAGCACTTGTTTTCATTAAACTCTGACACTAGTTGACAGACAAATGCATTCAGGACTCAACAAAAACACATTGTTGGGGCATACAGAGGCCAGGCTAGCTGAGGAACCCCGAGACTGCCAAGTCCCGTATCTGCATGACATTTACATGCGTGGATGCTACATGAAGGATATGGTGACTTTCTGCTTTATGATTTGCTCTTTCCCTGCACTGATACAGCTTTTCTTTGTGGCTTTGGTGTCTGGCCACTCAGCTTCTCCTCTACTCTCCAGTGCTTGGAATGAGAGACTGGACAGGTGGTAGGGAGGGGATTGTGCCAGGTGACCAGTGGAGAGGGTATGTGATCAAGCACGTTTTACTTTCTATCAGGCATGAAGTATCATTCTCTCTGCCTAGTAGTTTGTTCCTTTTTTCAGCTATGGAAAACAGATATTTCTAGGGTCATTGTGGGAGGGCAGGAGCTGCTAGGCCAGCTCACTCACAAACACTAAGTAAATGAATTCATGTTCTAAAAGGAAAAAGTCATGGGTTAACTTGTTAAACATTCCTTCTCCCAGAATTTTCTGGTAATGGCATTGTAGAACAAAATGATAAATCTTCAACTATTGATCTTTTTAATAATAAGAAACATGTTTTTAAATTCAGAAACAAGTCTTTTAAAAATAGTTATATTCTTTGTTAATAATAGGGCAGTATATAGGAACTATGAATTTTATGCATGATTTTTCTGTAAACCTACAACTTCTTTGATAAAAAAATTATATTCCATGTTAGCTATAGTAGAATGATGTGGTCTTCCTTATATGCTGATAGTGAGAATGTAAATGGGTTCAATCTTGCTGGAAAGAAAGACTGTTATCTTAAAATAGTTCATATCCTCATGTCCTTTAACTTAATAATTCTTCTTAGTAATCTATAAAAGAGTGATAAAAAATTTACCTGCAAAGATAATTATCACACTTTATTTATAGCATTGGAAGAGTTAAGGAATCTAAATAATTTCCAATAAGAAGAGGAGAGTTATGTAAATTATAATACATCCACAGGATGGAAGTTAGACATTAAAATCAAAGTTAAAATATTTAATGACATAGGAAAAGGCTCAAGTTAAAATGTGAAGTTAAAAAAATAAAAAAAGGAAATACAAAATTACAACTACAGTGTGATCCTAATTAAAACAAGAATGATCCCTGTCCAGGCATTACATTGCGCTGAGTGGTGCCCAGTGTCCCTAATACTAGAGATATTAACACAAGCGTGCATGCATTCCATTGCTATCTTTCGTTTGTAATTTCATTTTTAGCTAGTCCTTATTTAAGAAAATAAGCATTTTCCCACTTTTAAGCTTAACTCACATTTGAGCCAACGTAGTATTTTTATTGGCTTCTCTTGCCAAAATGTCCCCTAGGAGAGTCAGTTAAGAAATTTTTAAAAGCAAACTCCTTTTTAGTTTTTTTCAGATTCTAAATTATTCCAGAATTGAAAATCGCCATGGATTTTTCCCCTTTCCCCCATTTGAAGTGGAGGACAGGAAGGCCTGTGTTTTAGGATATGCGGTTTTGAGCTTTCCTGCTAGGTGCAGTGCACATTAAGGCCCTGTCCCAGCCATGGCTCAGCTTAAATGAGGCTGAGGATGCAGTCCTTTCAAAGATGGAGAACAATGCATTAAATTATGCTGATTCATTTCTGGGGTGGGAGGGAAATCCTGGTGCTAGCGCCAGTTCAAAAGATCTCCTTTCCTTCAGGCCTCCACTGCTGCCCCCCTTACCTTTTTTCTCTTATTAGAAATCAATTTGGGTTAATTTAAGAAGCTTTTCTGACAAAAACTATACATGCCTCAGGGAAAGTTGAATTCATTAGTCAATGAAAGCACTGTGAGGCTTATTTTAATAATCTGATTAGTGCTTTCTGAGATTGGCTGTGGTAGGGAAGTAGGAGGGTTGATTGGATCTGGAAGGAAGGAAAAGTCATGTTAGACAGGGAGAGCGACCTGGGACGGAATGGGAGACTGTCTGCTAAGGGGAAGCAGTTTACTACAGTGAGTGAGAGGGGAGATGCTGATGGGCATTAAAGACCCAGGCCAGAGATCATTGCTTTGAAAATTATAAAGTACTTCACAAATATTAATTGTTGTTTTTGTTGTTACTATTTTTATTACGTGGGATTATTAGGGAGCCTGAGGGTCCCCCAAAAAGGAGGGGATAGGAAACCAGTGGCAGGATTTCCCCACATGACAATTTTGCCAAGACTTCCTTATGTCACCTGCCACTAAAATCATTGTATGTCCTAAAGCAAACCTGCCATAGGTGGCTGATGCCTGGCTTCAGGTGAAAAGATAGGTCTATTAGTCTGTAGACCTCCATCTTTTCTGTCTAAGCCATATGTCCCTAGAGGAGTCTGACTTTTCCTATTCCACTCTCTATGACTCCCCACATCCCTATCCTTATTGCATCCCACCAGGAAGGGAGAAAGAGAAGAGAGAAAGGAGAAAAGAGTGTTCATAGGTACCCAGCATTACAGCCCTACATTGGTGGAATTCTCTATCCTTAAGACACAGTGCTAACTGTGATATGATTAATTCCGATCTACATCTGAATGAGAACGAGGACACATCTGGGTTACACTGCAGTGAAACACAAGCTACAATTAAGACTCACAGCTTCGGCATTTGCAGTCTATTAGGACCTTCACTGAGCATTGCTGCCTCTTGGCCTCCCTGCCCTCTTAGCTTTCAATTCTTATCCCTTGTGTATGTAGGCCAGACTGCAAGGGCTCCTCAGCTCCCCTGATGAATAAATGTAACCATTATTATTCTGCTCCTCTCCCTCCCTCTCCTCTCTGCCCACTTTCCCTGCCCCAGGCTCTCTGGGGAGCACAGACAGTTCATTCAGAAGCATAACAAGTCATCTGATTGGCTGAGGCGGGTAATAAAGTGATTCAGGAGCATCACTGAATCATGATACATCATTTATGAATAGAATTTCTTCCAAGATGTTCACCACCACCTCCCATTCTCTCCTCCCTAGAGTTTCAGGAAATGCATCCACTTGTATATGCAGCATATCACTGGCAATGCCAAATGTAGCACTAGATGATATTCACAGCCCTGCAGAGTGGCTACTAAATTACAATGAATGGATCTTTTAAAATCTGTTGAATTATACAGGTGGAGCTCAGGGCTTTGCTTTAACAGGAAAGGGAGGGGTCATTTATCTTAATGATCCATTCAGACGTATGTAAGAGTTCACAGAAAGCCCTACCGGGTCGAGGATAGTTCTCTCTGAATAACAGAACATAAGAGCCTCATAGTGTTTTTACACAGTCTCCAGGACATGTCCAGATTATCCTTTGGCTGAGCCGCTTTTGTCCTTTACTACTGTGTGATCCTGGCAACTAGGCTGTTTCAAGTTGAGGCTGCAGGGCAGAAAGCGATCAGGTGACCACAGTGTCTTGCTCTACTCTCGGACCACACCCTGACCCCAGGGGAAAGGAAAAAGGCAGGAGTGTGTGGCTTGACTGCCCTGAGCAATCCAGAACTCCAGGCCACAAATACTGGTGGGTCAGAGGCACTGACGGCCCGATCATGGCTCTGGGTGAGTCACAATTGCAGGACAAGGCTGAGACTCGAGAAGCTGCCTCTTCTGTGGTTGTGACACCTACCAAATAAGACTGTCCTTTTCTTCCTCAAGTAGCTAACTTCATTATTTTTAAATATTTCCAAGGAGAGTAAAGTTATATACTCTTCCTTGATTATCAGTTTCATAAATCCATGGTGTGGATAGAAGTGAAATTGAAGATAATTCATTCCCAATTAAACAGTCATCATAAATCCTTGCTTGCTTTTGTTTATTTCTGCCAGTTGAAGGCATCAGGGGTGCAACTGAAGGCTAGTACAACTGTGGTCATTGGCTGCTGGGGTGGGGTGTCCATTTTCTGTGTTTCCAGTGGAGTTGTGGTAATGCATCACAGTTATGTGCAGAGCTAGTACAGCACAGTGAAAAGAGCTCAAGTCTGTGAGATGAAACGCCTGAGTTCTAGCTCTGAGTCTGCCAAAATGAGCAGTACATATTTTGGTGATTTATAACTTCCTGTTCTGCAATTAAATCTTACATACAGAGCAGGGGGACTGGGATAGATTTGTAAGGTAACTCCCGGAATTCAACTTCTCTGAGGCAAAGTTTTTGTTGTGTTTATTTTAGCCTGCTTCTTGTTGTTTTCAGATTCAAACCTGCTGTTGGCTGAGTTTGTTAGCTGCCTACCCAGAATAAATTTCCCTCTTCTCATTAGCTAAAGAAAAAAAAAAATCAAACAAACCATTTAATCAGGTAACCACCTTTGCCCATATAGTTGTGGAGTATGGCATTTGGGCAGTGGTTCTCAAACTTAGGGCGCATCAGAATCACCTCCAGGACTTGCTAGAACACAGATTGCTGTGTCCCATCCCCAGAGCTTTGACTTAGCAGGTCGGGTGCTCTAGCCTAAGAATGTGCATTGTAGCAAGTTTCCACATAAGGCTGATGCTGTTAGGCTCAGGACCACTCTTTGAGTACCACTGCCTTAGGGAAGTTCTCAAACCACCCAGCTCCAGAGGTGGGCTTGATAGTTAAGAGGTAGATCACATTTGCTTGTCAGGGATTGTTTCAGGAATGGCCATGAGACCCAGTTTGAGCTCTGGAGATGTGAGGAATGTTTGTTGGTGGCTTTTCAGAGTTCTTCCTTACTCTTCTAGAAATGATTTCCCCTGGCCTTCCTCTGGATGTTGGTGGTGGCGGTGAGGAGGCAGCTATCAAGCCAGGAACTGCCACATTTTCTCATGATAAAGGAGGAACACAGAGGATGCAAGGGAATTGCAAGAGAGCTGCAGGACAATGGAACATAAGCCACTGTATTAAGTTAACCTTGACACTCACTTTTTAATTTTCAGTTTGGATAAAACTATTAATTCTGTTTTGTTGAAGCCAGTTTGAGTTAGGTTTTCTATTTATTGCAAAAAACATCCTAAATCATGCAAAAATATTTCAGATGAAAACACTAAAATCTCATCAAACTGAAACAACTTTAAAGCTAAGGTAGAATTTCTTCCCTCTCAATCTCTTACTAATTTTTGGCAGGAAAGGTATATTGATGTTTGGGGTTGCAATCATATTTGGGGTCTAATATATTCTTTTCAGGAGAGAAGCCAGACAGAGAGAGTCGGAGGACCCAGAGGTCAGAGACTAGACGGGAAACAACTGCTTCCCCAACATCAGTATGTAGGAAGGTCTCCTTGGTTAATCCTCAGTATCCTCAAAGCTTGAATACTAATAATTAATAATAATAAGTAATAATAATAATGTCTCAAAATATGGATCATAATGCTGCTAAGAATGCTGTTTTATCCAAAATTTCTTAGTTATGATTACAGATTCCATGTACTTGCAATTGCTATTTGGAATAGCCATCAGAAGTAACTTAAAAAGACATGAAAATGGGATTTGCATGCTTTCAGTCCCTGCTCCATCTGCTCTATCATCCTCACTTCTCTAATAAGTGGATAATGCATGCCTCTAAATCTACCCAATAGATCTATCCAACAGCTAATTGACTGTACTCAGCAGCTTCTCTTTCAATGAGAGTAAGAATCACATCTTCAGCATAGATTCCATACACACAAGATGGAGAACTAGCTCTTTGTACATCTCCAGAGTCCAAAGCCAATAATTTGCAGGTGTTTGTTGTTGTTGTTTGTAATTGCACAGCTGGGACAACTCCCTCTGACATCCTGCCTTTGAATTTTTCATTGCCGCATCAGGATTCTATCTCTTGGCACATCAAGATCTAAAAGTTGCTGCCATATATTTGATATAATCCCAATCCAGATGGTGGTAGCTAGAGCTGAACTGTGGGTTTTCGGGTAAATAAACTCTAGACAATAGCTGCACTATGCACCAATTTCTGATAAATAATCTATTGATGTTTCAGAGACAAATTTATATATTTTTAATCATTAGTCAAGAGATCAAAGATTATAATTGCTAAATCTATACTTGACTACCTCAGACTGTATAAGTTATAGATTCTTTATCAGTTGACTTATTATTTTTAATAGTTTCTGAAAATATCTATGTTCTGTTTCTTTGTGGAAATTATTTAAATATATTTAATTTTGTCAAACATCAAAAATATGCCCTGAAATGTATTACACGGTTTGTTTCTCAGTTAAATACACTGTCAGTCATACTGTATACTAAAATATCTGACAAAATAGACAAAGCACAAAGATCTGCTATTTGGGCAGATGCACTGCAAGAGAGGATTTATTGTGACAATAAAGGTTAACTGCCAACACAGTCCAAAAAAGACTATGCCTGAGTTTTGTGTATTTGCACACACACAATTAATATTAAAGCATCAAAGGGGTGATGGGTGTGGGAAATCCACCTGTTTTGATTCTTCACTTCACACAAATAAGTCCCTAGATCACAAAATTTTTGCTCCATATGCAACTGTGCCATGCTATCAAATTAATGATAAAATATGTTTGCCTTAACTTCTGATTACAATATTAGTGACAAATAGTAAAAAGGACAGGCGTGCCATAAAGTTATGGATGGAGAGATGGCATGCACAATGATGTCTCATAAAGAGGAAAAGGTTGGGGAGAGTTATTTGTTCTTGTGATTCATGAAGTAAAATACAGATAGACTGACTTGGTAGCTGCGTGCACAGAATTTTTCATAAACATCCCACAGTGCACCCTGTTGTACAGCAGCCATACATTAATTAGAGCACTCGGCAGACACTGCAATGTGTTACACGCACCCAAGTGAATCTTCATTTTTCACATGCAGGGCCTTACTAATTAAAATCAGCTTTGCAATTAAATGTGGAAAATTGTGTTAAACTTTCAAGCATGGTTACAAAAAATGTAATTATTCTGAGGGTATTTTATTTTAATGCAAATGAAATTTGCATCAAAGTGAAACCGGTAAAAGGGAGGTGTAGGGATTTCTATTTCTCTCTCACTGTTCCTTCTGCTGCTGCTGCTTTTTTTTTTTTTTTTTTGGATTATAGATACTCCTCTCAGTTGCAGGTTGCAATGCTTCACTATTTCTCTGCCAGTACCTGGCTCGATTCCAAAGCTTTTAGTGAGTGCTATCTGTCAAGGCATGAATAATACAGCCCCTAGGCTGTTGGCAGAATCCAAATGAGGCATACATCAGGAAGCAAGCACTCGACTTTAGCTCCAGAACATGCTCCTGTGAAGACAGGCAATTATTCACCCGAGGCTGCCGCCATGGCAATCACACTGGTGGGTGAATAGGTATATGAAATGAAAAAAAAAAAAAAAAAATCTGAATAAGAAATAGCACAAGCCAGAGAAAATTCAATAACTTTCTAATATAAAAGAAAAGCCACCATTTAATGCTTTTGATTTTAAAGTTTCAAAATCAAGTGATTTGACTCCGTGTTTTCCAATTTGGGGAAGATTGAAATATAACACCAAAACCCGTCACCTAACTTTTGGGTGTTTATTGAGTGTGCAAGGACTCTAAAACTAAATTATGGGTCAAATATTTCACCAGAACCTCTTTACTCAATAAATGAGAAATAATTAAAAAAAATGCAGCCTAAGGGAAATGTAAATGAAATCCACTAAATTTCAGAAGTAAATTCAAAGGGTTCACAAAGGTACAGAGAAAGAAACAGATATACTAAGAATGAATCCAGTGTTTGTGACTTCTTGCTTTTGTGTGTGTGTACGTATTGAGGATTCATACAAAAACCTATTTAGGAATTAAGCTTAGTTAATTTAAAATATACCAGTAGTGTATAATTATTACAAGTAAGGCTACAATCTCAAATTCCTCTCAATTGTTTACTATTAATCTGTAATAGACAGGAATAATTTTTGACTATTTCTGTTTCTAATTTTTATTGGGAAAATTAAAAAAAAAAGAAAACTTTAAGATCAGAAATTGACCCTGACTTTGTCTATAAAATTATTTTCTACGAATGTTCCCTTTCTAAACATCAAGTTTCACCTTATTTTTAACACAAGTACTACATTATAACAACATAGAGAGAAAAATAAACATTAACTATGAATATAAGCCACTAGAATTTTCAATCTTAGTCAAATGTTCAAAAATATATTTTTGCAGAAATGTGTTGGAATTAGTTTTTTAGCTAGTTCCCTAATACCTGTTTTAGTAATATTCTGGATTAAGTCAATATCTCTTTATCTGGTACACGAGCCATACTAAAACAATTATAGTGATATGTGTGGCTTCTTTCTCAACATGCCCCCACCCTTCCATAAAGATGTTAATATTGGGTTTGAATGTTGCCAACCGAAAATACTGAGACCCCTAAGAACAGCCATGCCGGCCACCTCTGCTTTCCAGGTGTTTGGAATTCAGGAATAAGCTCGGCAGCAAAATCTCCAGACCTCCTGCCCTTGATGTGGTGGTGCTCACACTTAGTCACACACTCTGGGTTTGGGTCTACCAACTAGACCCCTGACCTGGAATCTTCCCTGCCCACAGGATCTTGGGGGAAGGTCAGGACAAGAAACATGGCAGCAACTCCTAAATTTCAAGTTTGGTAGCTTCTAAGGATTCTGCTCCCCACGACCCCCCCACACACACTCAGCCACAAACAACTACCTGCAGGTACATGAGAAACCTACTTTTCTTTCATCTCATGGGCATTTGGAAAGCTTACAAGTCACAAGCCTGTTCACAGTGGGGAAGGAAGTAATTCAGGATTGAGAGAGTGGAGGAAAGACAGGAAGTTCACTTCCAGGGACTTGGGAATCTAATAACTAAACTTTGGGAAACTCTTAAAGATGATTGGGGTTTAGTTTCTCTATCTGTAAAATGAAGTGTCTGTGATGGGATCCCATGTTTGAGATACCAATGCCTATATCTCTCTCTAGGTATAATTTTTAAAAAGTTGTGTGCATGCAGAGTAGTAGAATATATTGAGCCATGTGCACAGCACTATAATAATATGAGCCAAAATAAAAGGTCAAATTTGCCATGCACAGAAAAGCCCGAATTAATGTTTTTGATTCATAATATGAGAGTTACTTTGAGCCTTGATTGCAGTTTTCATGCTAATAATATAAAGCCTCATTTGGGAAAAACAAATGGCAAATTCATGTATCAGTGTATTAATGATATATCTAAAGATAAATATTTGTTATATTTGTTAGCTTAATAATAGGCCTGGCCTTGATTACTGTGTCAGGGCACGAAAATGTTGGCTGAGCTAAGATCCCTGCTGTGGAATATATGGGAAGTCAAACATATTTATCTTTGTTGCCAAGACAGTTTGTTTCTACTGAGGAACCGATAATAATCCTTTTATCAGATTGTTGGAACTCTATAGTTCATCTTTTTCATTTTTGCCTTGGCTGCCAAGAGATCAGAACTAAATTCAATACTATGTTGAAACTGCTGATATATTCTGGGTTTCTAGTACAACTATGTTTTTATTTCCCTTTTGTTGCTCTTAATTTATGTTTTTAATTTAAGTTTAACTGTCCAGTTGTACATATATTTATTATCAGCTACCTCAGATTGTTTTTGAACTACTAACTACGATGAACTATTAACATAAACAAAATACCTGTGGATTGATTATTATTTATTCAAGGGCAAATTTTTGAATTAAGGTACTCCAGACAATGAAATAAGTAATACAATGTTAATTCCTATTCCCAAGAAACTTAAACAAAATCTTAAATTGTGATTAAAAAAAGTCTCCTTTCACAGGTGTCCAATGATTGATTTCCCCCATTATTCCCAGTTTCTTACAAACCAACAACCCTACCTCTACCACACTGAAAAAAAATTAAGTGATCAGTTCCAGCAACAATCAGAAAGGGACAAAACACTACTGTGTGTGTTCTACAAAGCAATAAAATGGTATACTAAAATTTTGAGACATACTTGATTTTCTTAGAAATGTTCTTGTGTTAAAAATAAAGGATTAAATGGCAGGTATCATTTTATCCATTAGGGTACATTATTTAAAACAAATTCTGATTTTTTTGCATTAATTCCTCACATATGCCTCAAATTATCTTTTGCATGTTCAAATAAATAGATACGTCAACATACTAAATTAATTTCTTTACTTGGTTATGAACTGATGTGATGTATGAGTGAAATGAAATTATGGCCTTTCCTAGAAACATTCATTGAAAAACTTATAGTTAAAAGATTAAAAAGGTCAGACAATTTCATAAAAACCAAATCTATGGCTGCCATTCTTTTGCCTGATTTGAGGAGGACTGATGTTTTGAGTCCTAGCAGGAACCTTACAGGAAACATAAATAGTATAACTGGGTTTGTGGAGTGGATACATGTGTTTATGTACATGATGTCAGGGAGAAACTTGAGAGAATTTTGTAGTCAGTAAATCTTTTAAAACCAAAAAAAAAAAAAAGCCAGTTATAATTGAAATCTATTTCAATATAACCAGTCATAAAATAATGCATAGAGGAATCTTATCTATTACAACGAAGAGCACTATTTCAATTTAAGAAATTAAAATATTCTATAGCTTAAAATTATTGATAATATATGGATATCAAAAAATAAAACTTAGACAACCTCACTTGATACTTCTCTCAAGGGAAACATTATACAGTGACATAATTTTAGAATGGTAATGAGTTTTATATAACAAAGCCTGCAACTCTCATATTATACTTGAAGGAACTGAAGTCCATAAGTGTTAAGTAACTTGTCCAAAGTCCCTCAGCCAATTAGTGGCATAGGAGAAATTAGAACCTGGGTCTCTTGGCTGAGAAATAGTTCTATTTTGGCTGTACCACATTATATCTCTTAATCAACTATTTCTATTAAGATAACAGGAATTCTCCTAATTACAAACAATATGATTCCAAAATGATAAATTATTTTAAAGTTAAAAAAAATTGTCAAATAAATTTCCAATTGAATTCTCTGTGAATCCTCCTTAATCTTCTCTAAGATTCAGGCTATTATATGCCTATACATTAGCATCATGTCCCAAAGGTCTGAAGACTGGCCATCTTCAAATCATACTCAACCTAACTTTAAGTTCCCCCACTTTTTTCTTTTTAAGCAAAGAAAGATATTTCATATACAGATTTGTATATCTGTCATATAGGGCACTTCAATAGATATCTTCATGGAATATAACTTGGTTAAGAATATGAATGTTTGAAATAATTCTTTGGAAATGTTATGATTTTCCTGCAAAACTATGATTATGAAATTATAGACATAATGGATGTCTAATTAACACTTTTTGCCAAATTTAATAATTTCTTTTGGTAACATCATGAATGATAAAGTTTAACTATTGACCAATCAAGAGATGATTGGTTGAAAAATTATATTTCATTCGTTGTTTACTAACTTGTTTCTCATTGAAAACATAAACAATGCATGTTTTTAACTTTCAGATTAAAGTTTTAATATATAGCCTTCATAAAATAATATAAACATTTAAATAAAATAATTTAAATTATATAATTTAATAATTTGCTTTTTATATAATAAAATAATATAAAACAGTACATTTAGTAATACAAATTATATAATTCTTAAAAATATGTGACCCTCTTTTCTTTGGTGTATAACAGAGGAAGACTGATATCATCATGGATGCTCATTAAAAATTCCCTGCCTCCTTAAATGCTAGCATGGGGATTTTGGGAGTAATTTGTAATATTTCCCTTGATTTTACTAAAGGACAATCAGACTAATTGCTTGATTTCACCCATAAATTAATGTTCAGCTGAAAAGGAAATAAAATATAAGGCAGTAAAAAAAAAGTCACCCTGAGGTGCTACAGTCATACCTGCTTTCAAATCTGAGTTTTGATTACATGTGTCTGATTTTTAATGGTTAGACTGGAATAGCCTTAGTTTTTAGCAACATATTTTGTGAAAAATTAGCTAAAATTTTATTATAGCCTATAAATATTTCCAATTCATTATAATTAAAACCCTCCTATTGAAAGGCAAATTGCGTTTATTTTATAGAGAAGAAAATGCTTACCAGAAAAATAAAAGAAAAAAATCTAAAGATTGATCTCTACATGACTTTTTGCCATAGGTATGTGAGATATAATTTTTGCTGGGATGCATTTTTAGCAATAATTACCTAACATTCTTTTCTAGATGTCCTCTATACCCATTACTGTTAAAGACCTGAAATCAGTGTATTCACGGGGATAAATAAGCATTTCAGTCCCCATATCTCATTAACGTGATCTGTCCTCCACCCTCACCTCCAGACGTAACCTCATCTTGAAGCTGCCTAGGTGCCAAGTTTAGGCTTTGTTTCCCATGCTGAACTCTGTTAAATTATAGAAACTAGTACAGAAAGGTCAATAAGATTGCATTTTAATTTGCCGTCCATGATTTACCATCCTACAGCTACTAGCATGAGAAAATTGGGAGGTAGAAATAAGCCTTCTCAGTAAAACAGCAGGAGGTTAGTGAGCCATCAGCATGCTGAATATCATATATGCAAACGGGGAAAAACGAGTGTAAGGCTACTCTTAATTTGTGTCATCTTACGTATTATTATACATTCTACCCATGAGATAGTTAGAATGGCGTATGTTTTGTGATTCTGTATAAGAGTCAAAAGGCTGTGTTTAAATGAGAGGAAAAAAAGGCAAAGTATAGCACGTCTCATTTTCATCCTTCGGTTTGGGTCCCTAAATACAATCACTGGACACCATGGTTATTAAGTCCTTTCAGTTACATTGTGAAAAAAAAGCAGGCATTACCTCCTGTGTCTTGCATATTTGCCACTAACATGACCACTGCCATCACAGCCAGGAGTGGGACAGCTGCAACAGGAAAGAATTAATTACACAGGTGTTGGTGTGCTGCAGACAGATTACACTGAAAGCCTCAGTGGGTATTAGAGAGAAGGAGGGCAACAAAGACAGAAAGAGAAATCAAATAACTGAAAGGAGGGAAAAAATTAGGGGGTGCTTTTTATTAGCAAGACTCAGGGGAATTAATTTCATCAGTGCAGCGGGGCATGAGCAAACCACCAATGAACTTGAAAGTGCGTTACAACCATTAAAAGGCATGAATTTTCTAAATTGCTAATGGGGATACATTTTACCCACAGAGCACTAACCTGAACAGCTCTTGTATGGCTGGTTCCACCGGAACTGCAGAGAGATGGAAAATATATAAAAATTTATCATCTATTATAAGTACCCCTCTTCTACAGAAAATTACCAAAAAGGTTGTGTAAAAGCAGGGGTCAGAATGAATCGTGCAAAGAGATTTTGAAGGATGAAGGTCACCCTGAGCTGGGCCTCCAGTGATTTAGTGAAGCAGCGGACGTACCTCGGACACCTTTAGAGCGTGTGCGATGGCGCTTCTCCTCGGCATCCACCTCCATCTGGGAATAGATGAGCAGGCAGTCAATGTTCTTATCCTGCATGCACAGACTATCAATGCATGGGACACTACACTCTCCCGGGCATTTTATTGACAGTATTTTAATTCTGTTTTCACTCTCTAAAGGGAGGGCCTCTACAAGAGCTGGATGGGGGAAGAGTTGTGGGGTTGGATAAGACAAAGTTCAGGCAATCTAAATGGATTATTTATAAAAGAATACCACACCTTTATCTTGTGGGGAACATATAATCAGGAGACCCCTGTACTCTGTAACTGGATAGATTTTAATGACCCTTGAAGTGCAAAGTATATATGCTCTTTCAGAGGATTGATCGCAACACATCTGGGGTGATTCTGAGTTGTACTTTATGCCAAAAATATAATAGACAGCTGTTAAGTTT
Organism: Choloepus didactylus; assembly: GCF_015220235.1. NCBI lineage: Eukaryota > Metazoa > Chordata > Mammalia > Pilosa > Megalonychidae > Choloepus > Choloepus didactylus. The sequence continues at coordinate 49,487,336 of NC_051326.1, forward strand.
GGGAGAAGGTAAAAATACATATACTTAATGCCTAGATTCTCCTCGTAACTGAAAGGTTTAATATGACTAAGTAATTAAGAGCGAAGGAGGGAGGTATACCAGAAGGACACAAATTTTACCACTGGGTCCTTAGTCTCATTGTCTAGGTCCTGGAATATAATTATCATCCATGTTTTTCCAAATTGTTAGGTTGTTTTAAGAGGCCTGGACTTTTTACTCATGGTAACAGACACATGTTTTTAAACAGAGATTACCAAGTATTTTCATATATCACCTTGTTTAATCCTCACAGCATTCTGTGGAGAAGGTATTTTTCTCATATCAGTTTTATAGATGAGAAAGCTGCAATTCAGACCATCTGAAATGCCAAAGATCATTTGGGTAAAAGGTCTGGTGTAGGGACTTGCAATCAGGCTGCCTGCCTCTAATTGTCATCTTTAAGCGACAAGAGCACTGCCACATAGGTGGGTATGTACTAGTATATTTATGCACCAAATATTTCTGCAATGTATGAATAATTTATACCTGGCGAAACTGCATAGTAGGAGAATTCTTCTCATTATAACAGAAGGGCTGATAAGAGATAAGCAGTAAAAATGACAGCTCATCTTGACCTGATTACAAGAATACAACTTTTCAGCCCCCATCTGTGATTGCTCTACCCTGTCCAACAGCCACAGCTGAATTCCCAGGCAGAAGACAGGATGCTACAAAAGGTTATATATGCATAGTCTACTGCTCCTGAGACATCAAAGCCATTTTCCCCACAGGTTATGAAGATAAAGGTCAGAATGGAGGAAAGGGGACTAGAATTAGATGCATGTCGTTCTATTAGATGTACATTATAGAAGAGAATGGAACAGATCTGCTATTGAAATAAGTTAGCACCCAGGCCCAATTCTCAACAGATATAATACCAAGGCATTATAAAACCACATTGGCGGCTCCTGATTTAATGTTTAAATCAATTGGCCACCAAATATTTATTTATTAATGTTGTGTGATGAACATGGCATTGGGGTACATAAAAATACCTATGATTAAAAATAAGGCTAATTTAATGAGTCTAACATCTTAGTAAGAGACATATATGAGCTGATACGACAATGTGGCAAATGTAATAAAACAAGACGTTCAGAAAAGAGGAGCCAGTTGAACTGGATCATTCAGGGCATCATTCTCAGGGAAAGGTCTGGTGCTTAAAAATTATTTGTTCAGGCATAGAAAAAGAAAGGAAAGGAGACTGTATATAAACTTTGTATATAGAATCTTAAAACCTATTTTTGAATGAATGGATGAATGAATGAATGAATCGATCTTTTTCCTGGGAAAAACAGCAGGGCAAGGACATAGCAGGAGCTAGGCAGAATATTACAAAGACTGGCTTGATGGAACAGAGAGGAGCAGTTTGTGTTAAGGGTCTCATGGAAAGTTAAATAGTGAGAGGAATTTTTGATTGGTCTAACTGAATAAACAGCTACTGTAGTTTCCTGAGCATGAGAGTGATAAGTCAAAAGCATATTTTAGAAAAAAAAAAAAAAAGCAATTTAGCAGCAGTCTGAGAGAGAACCTTGAAGGGGAACATGAATGGAATCAGAAATGCAAGTTAAGAGGAAGGGACATGATAGTGGCCTGGATTAAATCTGTGGCTCATTCTCATTGTTGTCTAATTCCTGGAGTGGAACTGTCCACAGAAGAAGGAATGGGAAGAAAGAAATGAATTTAAGAAACATTTGGATGGAAGAATCGACATGATGTTGTGGCTTATTGAACCTCTTTTGGGTATTCTGCCCATTTTCCATTAGTTAAGAATTTGCACAGGGCAGTAAATCCCTGAATACAGACACACTTTTTGGATGTATAGCACAAAGAAGTAGCACCCCCGAGTAACACATCAATGCTCTGAGACTGCTATTCCCTGGGGAAAAAAATTCAAAACACTACGAAGATTTAGCAGTGTGAGATAGAACCAATATAACATGAGGCAAAGGGTGTGCTAAAATTCGAGAAGCCTATGGTAATGGAGAAAATACCATTTCACATTCTATAGAAAAAGTGCATTTTCTGGTATACTGTGCACTTGTTATAGGACTGGGGATACAGATAAAATGTGATACAATACTATCTTTACGGAATTCAAAGTTGAGCCAAAAATACTTTATTAAGAAGATAAATTGAGAAATGTTCTCAATCCATTATAATGGGAGCGTTGACTAGGGAGGGGCATTTGACCCATCTTGGGGAAGTGGAAGGAGAGGCTTCCTGGAGGAGTTGAAATTTGAACTGAGTTTTAAAGGTTAATTAAAGGTTTCAGGTTAAAAATAAAAGGGGTGGGGAAGCATGTTCCAGGCAAAGGAAACAGATTGTACAAAAACACCAGGTTTGAAGGCACTGTGGTATATTCCAGGGGAAGATAAGAGCTGAGTCCCCAGTTAAGGAGGGGACATGCTAGGGTGTTTGCTAAGGGACCTCTTTCAACAGGGCATGGACTATTTTTAGTTTTCTCACAGGGACACCAGTCAATCAAACTCTCTCTCAGCCAATCCCTTTTGCTTACTTATGCTTACATAACATCTCATGAATAAATCCGCCCTTTTAATACCACTGGGTGTAGTTTAGAAAATAATTTTTGATACAAAATGTAGAGAAGGTAGCTTTTCTATGTGGATATGAAAAAACAAAATAAAACAAAAACCCCTCAAACCAAAAAATTTGGCCTCATTAGGTGATTGCTTACATGGCTGGATAAAAATTATTTTAGTTTTTACATTTACATTCTTAATCCATTTGGAATTTATTTTTGGATATAGGGGGCAACTTTATTTTATTATAGCTGGACATCTAATTCTTCCACAAATCACTTATTAAATAAATCATACTTTTCCCACCATACCAAAATACCTTTCTAGCTATATATTCAATTTTCACCAAAATTGGGTCTATTTTTGGATTCTATCCTACTCCACTCACCTATTTGTTTATTCCAGTGCTAATACTTTATAAGCAAGTATTTTTTGGATTGTAGCAACTTTAAAATTTGCTTTACCCTCTGATGAAGCTTCCCTTGGTACAAGGATTATATGAGATAATTCATATAAAATATGTAGTGCAGTGCCCAGTATATACCAGCTATTAAATAAATTATGGTTCCCCTTTTTCTCCTTCAGCTAATGAAACTAAAACCTGAACAGCTTCAAAACTGTTTTAAATTTCATTTTTACACAGATGTTTAAAAATGTGCAAAGTGCCAGTGAGGTTCAGATTAAACAGAAGCATAAAAATACATGGTCTGAAATGCCAGGAAGGTTTTTCATTTTCTGTTTACACCTAAAAGTGTGTGTGCAAAGGTTATCCAACACCTATAGACTTATTGACACACTTTGCTTCTGCATGAATTTCTATCTCTTTGCTTTCCTATCCCATTCCCACCTGCCATTTTGAAATTTTTGAAGAGGAACAGCAGGTTTGTTTTCACCTGCAGCTTTCCCAACAAATGATTGCTGTTATTAGCAGCATCAGGTAAACTGTATTTTTTAGCTATTTTTTCCAGTGCTTCTGAGCTTGAAATTGCAGGAGCTTCATTTAGTGATGTTGTAAATGATTTAGTAATAGTATTCTAATGTATCAACTCTGATCTTCCCTAGAACTTGAGAGAGTTAACATCTATTATCACTGCTTGGGTGTTCTGATTACCTGTTTAGTAATTTACATTTCTAAAAATTATCCTTAATGCACTACTTTAGCACTAATTCTTTTCTTTTTAAGCCCAGTGTTTGTTTTAAAATGAGGTTAGGTTTTCTAAGGTTTTTTATTTTTTGTGTGTGTGTAAAAAAGAGAGAATTTATTCAAAAGCCATAAATTTAAAAATATACTGTTGAACCAACAAAAGATATCAGAGGACTTATTGAAGAGAGAGCAAGTGAACTATTTTTATATTATCTAAACCTAGCATACAAAATCGGGATTTATTTCATCATTTTGATCTTCCTTTCTTCCCCCCAATAAGATGCACACTTCCCTCAAGTTTAGGTTTGGTATAGATAATATACAATAGTAAATATATCAGAACCTCAAAAATTCTTCAAACACTTGGAGGCCACTTTCTGATGGGGAAATACTACTTCAGATCACAACAGTAAACCTCAGTGGAGGAACTGTACTTCGATCACAGGACTGCAAATGCCCGCCAACATTCTCTTTAATGTTCTCCAAACATGACTCTCCATTCATTGGTAACTTTTACTCTCCCCTCCATTGACAGTCTTTCCAGTAGGAACGGGGACAAGGGGGATGTTTGGACCACACTCTAGGTTGTTGTCAGCTCTTACGTTTACACACAGAAACAGCTCCGTTTTCCCCTCCCCAACCATAGTCACTTTTCAATTATTCAAGAAGCAATTATCCATTTTGTCAATTATCCAGACCCTATCTTTCACCTCCCGCCGCTCAGCTTTTGGTCACTTCACTGCTCATTAGCATCATCAAGAAGAGTGGGTTGGAGAAAGGACAGAAGCTGAAGCTCAATTTACTAAGTATGTGACTGGTAAGAAAGTCTAGGGAAAGGGATAATGACAAGAAAGTAGAAGCTGCTGGCAAAATGAAGTGTGCAGATGAAACGGTGTGCAGATGTTATCCTACGCACTTTTATTTCCATGACTTATTTTCTTCCTAGGCAACTGAGAATTGACCCCATATATATAACTTCACATGACAGAAACTGGTTTTGTATCTTAGTGCAGACACAAGGAAGTTTTAGCCCATAAAAATTCAACTTTAAAGATCAGCAAGAATCAGAAATGGTATATTATAAGCATAGAATATATTAATATATATAAATAATAATATATACTAAGTAGTGTTTAAACTAAGTACACCAACAACTAAAGGTTGCTTTCCAAAATTTGACAAATGTCTGTTTACATTGCTCTCAATGTTATGCAAATATATTAAAAATTTAGAATGTCCATCCAATATTCATATGAAATGGATTAAAAGGGCAGGATTATTGTCAAGAGGTTGCGAAAGAGTTAGAAAAGATAATGGGTTTAAAGATCATTGCTTCAGGAATTATAATTTTTCAATTTCAGTTCTTTTAACCTAATGGGATGGAAAGAAGGAAAAACTAGACAAATAAAACATAGGGACTAAAAAGCCTTAGTTTTTCTGCATGTAATTTTTCCTTTGCCCCTTCCTCTCTGTCTCTTTATCAATTACGGTGATAATCAGTGAAACTATCTTCTTAAGGAAAGAGATTTGTGTCCCTTGGCTTCTTTACCCCGAGGTGTGTATTGGTGTGTGTGTTTAGGGTGGAAGTAGGACCAAACAAGGGCAAGAGAAACTGAATTGACCAAGGAAAAATTCTTTTGGCAAAGAATTAAAAATCAAATGAAGATAGAGCTTTTGTCCACTTCCTGTCTATGACTTTGGTATACAGTTTGAAGTTCTCCATGGTGAACCAGAAAGGAAAATGACTTCCTCTGTACTCAGGAATAAAGAGGAGACAGTGTCATATATATCCTTACCCATGGATGATTATTTTGTTGGTAGTGTTTTTTAGAAAAGGCAGGATAGTGTAAGAATTAGTATATTTGAAGTTCACTGGAATGCAGATTTGAGGGCTAATTGTTTTATGAACTGCTCAATAATTGGTAAGCTTCAAATATGTGGTTACAAAAAAATGTAAAAATTCATTATTAAAATATGACCTTATAAAACATAACATGAACCTAAACAGGGAAAAGAGGAAGTCTCCCCTGACTCCTTTTTCTGGTTATGGATTCCTTACTATCAAGTCATAAAAAGCTGTGTGGGCTAAGTCAAATTTTGGCATTTTGACTCCAGTCACCAATCATGAGTCTCTGCTAATTATTCCCTAAAGAGAAGTTCTGAAGGGCAACAGTCAGGAACTGATATTTAGCTATAAGACCAGGAAGACCTAGAAAACATAGACTACTTAAATCTATATTTGCCTATAGTTTTGCTTTCCTTTTGAGAAAACTCCAGAAGACTAATTTCCATCACTATAACACATCTGATATGCCCTTTGCATAGGTATGTGAAGCATTTTGAGCCTTGTGAGAGAGAAGCCTTATTTTTCAAGCAAAAATTATAGATACATGGCCTGACAAATAATGCTTGTGCCATTTCTTGGGGGCAAGAAGCAATCTATGAGATAAAGCTTTAAAGCCAAATTACTGGAACTTCAAGGATATTTGGAAAATTTGTTGGTATCGAGAAATAAAATAGTTGAAATCAAAACAGTCTTGGAAAATTTAGCAGGGGTACTTGCTCTAATGGCTCAAGACTATAAAACTAAAGTGATACAGTAATATAAACATTATCAAGTAACATTAAAAGCAAATCTTTCTAGATGGAATAGACCAAACTCTTAATAGTTTGGGACTTAGCCTTTAAAAAATAATGCTACATATCCTAAGAAAGTAGCAATCAAAAGGATGGCAGTTTGGAAAAAAAAAAAAAAAGTCCTGTGATAGGCACCCTAGGGAGGAAATCCATCATTTTGACACCGTCAGTTGTGAGAGCAAGATAACTGAGGGATGCTACTAATTAAAGCACCGTGTACCAGTGGACACCATGCTGAACTCTGAACTCAATGGATGTCCCTTGACGTCTTCACCCCAAGAATTGTGTATGTATGTATGTACGTATGTATGCAGGCTGGGAAGCAGGAGGGTGGGGATTGATCTCACAGAGGCAAGAGATCAGCCATAAGGAAATTGTGTTTTCTCTCCCATCGTCTTATCACATGGTCAGTTTCTGTCTCCAATCTTATATCAACTTAAGCAAATAAAATCATAACTGCTCTGAAAGGTGAGAAAACTTTTTTTCTCACTTAAATAATAAATAAAAGTTAGAGTCTTCTGTTTGACTCAAAATTTAATTTTCATTTAGAGTTTTCAAGTATGAACTGAAATACTGCAAATGACCACATATAGACTTTTCATATAGTATGTTCCTTACAGATAAAAAATAGGCAAACAGCTAAGGTATAAACATCCATATGATTTGGGGAATGCCAGGCGCTCTTTTCTACTGGAAATTCTCCTCAACTGGATTGCTCTCCTATGTTGCTCCACTTCAGGGTATCCTAAGCAATCCTTAATGGTCTGGATCCATCACTGATGTTCTATGAGCCCAGCTCTGATCATTCCAGTGAATAGCTGATTTTGTGCTTCTCTAAAATCCCAAAGCCACAATGGCCTGAGATGCAAACGCTGCATGGGAGGTGCATTCGAAGCTACTTCCTTGCTCTCTGGTCATAGCTTCAAAAGGCAGAGATGTGATGGAAGGGCATTCTCAGTGGAAAACACAGAGTGTTTTGGTTATGGATTCCTTATTATCAAGTTCTAAAAAGCTGTGTGGGCTAAGTCAAATTTTGGCTTTTCTACTCCAGTCCCAATCATGAGTCTCTGCTAATTATTCTCTAAGTTTCCTGGTTCTGTCCTGACAGCACCACATGGCAGGGCTCTTGCTCTTTTGTTTAAAAAATGCTTTATTACAATAGTTCTGGCATATAGTAAGTACTCAAATATTTGTTGAACTAATGAATAAATATGGATAAATTTCTACTGTCTATTCCTTAAGTGATAACGGCAATCACTTAAGAAATTGCAGAAGCATGCATATATTTAAAGCCTTATTTCGCTCTTTAGTCATGTATCCTGATTTTTTTAAAGCAAAAGAACAATAGCATATAACGGCATATTATTAAATCAGGATTTTAAGAATAAATCTTAAGTTTATAACTTCGAAATTTAAAACATAAAAGTAGATAAAAATGTCACGATGTTGAATGAGAAGAAAGGAACTCTTTCGTATTTTTAAATCCTGTTCCTCTTTTCTTAAATGTCTTCTTCCTTTTTTTCTGGGTTTAATTGAATTCTACCTATTCATTAAGAACTAGTTCAATTCCATAAATCACAGAAAACATTCTCCACTTTACCATTTCCTAGAGACCTTCCATTTCTCTGAACTATTCTACATATCCTAAGCAACAAAAATTAAGCTCTCAATAGTTCCCTAATTATGCGATTTATGTATTTATTTTAATTGTTTGACTTAGTTTGTAAATTCTTGCAGGATGGGGTCCAAATATACACTTAATATGTCTCATAGCACCCAGTACAATATTGGTTTTTTTAGAATATTGACTGATGAAGACAAGTAACTTCTGGGAACGGGAAATTCCTGTTCAAGTGGGGGCAATTTTTTCTGCTTTTAATCATCATGGTAGTATTTTCAAAATGGTAAACATTATTTTTTCAATCTTTTTTTTTATTAGAGAACTTGTGGGTTTTCAGAACAATCATGAATAAAATACAAAATTCCAATACACTTCCCTACCACCAACACCTTGCATTGGTGTGGAACATTTGGGGTTCACTGTTTATGTAGTGTAGTTCCAAAAAATTTTCTGTTAGCATATATGAAATTTAACATTTCCTGTTTTAATCATATTCATGTATATATACAAATATATATATATATATATTTCAGTATTGTTAACTGTATTCACAACATTATGCTATCATCAACATGATTCATTACCATCATCCTAAACAGGAACTCTACATTTTAAGCCTCAACTTCCCATTCCCTATCACCACCCTGTCCCCTGGTAACCTGTATTCTAGTGTCTGACTCTATGAGTTTGCTTATTCTAACTGTTTCAAAACAGTGAGATCATACAATATTTCTCCTTTTGTGCCTGGATTATTTCACTCAACACAATGTCTTCAAGGTTCATCCACATTGTCACATGTATCGGGACTTCATTCCTTTTTACAACTGAATAATTTTCCATTGTATGTGTATACCACATTTGGTTTATCCATTCATCAATTGATGGACACTTGGGTTGCTTCCGTCTTTTGGCAATTGTGAATAATGTTGCTATGAAGATCGGTGTATAAATATCTGCTCACCCTGCTTTCAATTCTTCTGGGTATCACCTAGTAGTGGGATTCCTGGGTCATATGGTATTTCTATACTTAGCTTTCTGAGGAGCTGCCAAACTGTCTTCAACAGTGGCTGTGCCATTTTACAGCGCCACCAACAAAGAGTGAATGTTCCTATTTCTCTGCATCCTCTCTAACGCTTTTTATTTTCTGTTTTTTAGCAGCAGCCATTTTACTGGGTGTAAAATGACATCTCATTGTGGTTTTGATTTGCATTTCTAAGATGGCTAATGATGTTGAGCATCTTTTCATGTACTTTTTGGTCATTTATATACCTTCACTGCAAAGATGTCTGTAGAAAAAAAGTTGAATGGCTTCTTTATATGTTCTAGATATTAATCCTTTATCAGATATGTGGTTTCCAAATATTTTCTTCCATTGTGTAGGCTATTGTTTTACTTTCATGATAATGTCCTTTGAGGAACAAAATTTTAATTTTGATGAGGTCCCATTTATCTATATTTTCTTTTATAGTTTGTGATTTGGGTGTAAAGTCTAAGAAACATTGTCTAACACAATATCCTGAAGATGCTTCCCTACATTTTCTTCTAGGAGTTTGATGGTTCCAGCACTTATATGTAGGTCTTTGATCCATTTTGTGTTGATTTGGTATATGGTATAAGGTAGGGGTCCTCATTATTTTTTTGCAAATGGAGATCCAATTTTCCCAGCACAATTTGTTGAAGAGAGTGTTCTTTTCCAATTCAGTGGTCTTCACCACCTTGTCAAAAATCAGTTGGCCATAAATGTGTGGGTTGATTTCTGAGTTCTCACAATTCTATTCCATTGGTCAATATGTCTGTCCTTGTGCCAGTGCCATGCTGTTTTGATAACAGTGGCTTTGTAATAAGTTTTAAGATTGGGAAGTGTGAGTCCTCCAACTTCATTCTTCTTTTTCAAGATGGCTTTATCTATTCAAGGTCCCTTACCCTTCCATATAAATCTGATGATTGGCTTTTCCATTTCTGCAAAGAAGGTTTTTGGAATTTTGATTGGGATTGCATTGACTCTATAAATTGCTTTGGGTAGTATTGACATTTTAATATTTAGTCTTTCAATCTGTGAACATGGAATATCCTTCCATTTATTTAGATCTTCTTTAATTTCTTTTAGCAATATTTTGAAGTTTTCTGTGTACAAATTCTTTACATCCTTGGTTAGAAGTATTCTTAGGTATTTGATTATTTTTGTGTCTATTGCAAATGGAATTTTCTTCTTGATTTGTTCTTCTGATTGTTCTTTGCTTGTGTATAAAAATGCTATTTATTTGTGGGTGTTGATATTGGATCTGCCATATGGCTGAATTCAGTTTTAGGAGCTTTGTTGTGGATTTCTCAGGGTTCTCTGTATTTTGGGCCATATCATCTGCAAAGACAGAAAGTTTTACTTCTTCCTTTCTGATTTGGATGCTTTACTTTAACTTTCTTGTCTAATTGCTTTGGCAAGAATTTCCAGTACATTGTTGAATAACTGTGGTGACAGTGGGCATACATATCTTGTTCCTTATCTTAGAGGGAAAGCTGAAAGGGTCTTTCACCATTAAGAAGGGTTTTAGCTGTGGGCATTTCATACATGCCCTTAATCATGGTGAAAAGATTCCTTCTTTTCCTAGTGTTCTAAGTGTTTTTATAAAGAAGATGTGCTGTATTTTGTCAAATGCCTTTTCTGTACCAATTGAGAAGATTGTGTGGCTTTTTTCCCTTCATTCTGTTATGCGGTATATTACATTAATTGATTTTCTTATGTTGAACCAACCTTGCATATCAGGGATAAATCCCAGTTAGTTATGGTGTATAATTTTTCAAAGTATGCTGTTGGATTCAGTTTGCTAGCATTTTGTTGAGGATTTTTGCATCTATATTCATAAGAGATATTGGTCTGCAGTTTTCTTATCTTGTGGTATCTTCATCGGGCTTTGATATGAGGGTGATCTTGGTCTCCTACAATGAGTTAGGGAGTATTCCTTCCTCTTCAACGTTTTGGAAGTGTTTGAGTAGAATTGGAGCTATCTTCTTGGAATATTTGGTAGAGTTCCCCTGTGAAGCCATCTGTTCCTGGCTTTTCTTTGTTGGGAGGTTTTCAATTACTGATGTAATCTCTTTACTAGTCATTGGTTTGTTGAGATCTTTTATTTCTTCTACAGTCAGTGTAGGTAGTGTGTGTGTTTCTAAGAATTTGTCCATTTCATCTAGGTTATCTAATTTACTGGCACACAATTGTTCACAGTATCCACTTGCAGTGCTTTTTATTTCAGTAGGGTTGTTAGTAATGCCCCCTTTTCATTTCTGATTTTATTTATATTGTCTCTCTCTTTTTTTCTGTTAGTCTAGCTAAAGGTTTGTCAATTTTATTGATCTTTTCATAGAACCAACTTCTGGTTTTGTTGATGCACTCTATTTTTTTTTTTTTTTTGTATCCTATTTCATTTATCTCTGCTCTTATCTTTGTTATTCCCTTCCTTTTGCTCACTTTGGGTTTAGTTTGCTCTTCTTTTTCTAGCTCTTCCAATTTCGAGGTGTGGTCTGTGATTTGAAGTTTTTCTTCTTTTTAAATAAAAGCATTTAGACCTGTAAATTTCCCTTTCAGCACTGCCTCCACTGCATACCATAAGTTTTGGAATCCTGAATTTCATTTTCATTCATCTCAAGATATTTCCTCATTCGTTTCTGATTTCTTCCTTAGCCAAACTGGTTGTTTAAGAGTATGATGCTTGATTTCCACATATTTGTGAATTTTCCATTTCTCCCTGTTATTGATTTCTAGCTTCATTTCATTGTGGTCAGAGAAAATATACTGAATGATTTTAATATTTTGGAATTTATTGAGACTTGTTTTGTGATTCAACATATCATCTATTCTGGAGAATGATCCTTGTGCACTCAAGAAGAATGTGTATTCTGTTTTTGCTGGGTGCAGTGTTCTATATATGTCTGTTAGGTCTAGTTAGATTAGTGTATCATTCTAGTTCTGTTCTTCCTCATTGATCTTCTGACTAGATGTTCTATTCATGATTGAGCGTGGTGTGTTAAAGTCTCCTACCATTAACATACAACTGTCAATTTCTCTCTTCAACTCTGTCAGTATTTTCTTCATATATTTTGGGGCTCTGCTGTTAGGTGCATACATATTCATAATCATTACTTCTTCCTGTTGAATCGTCTTTCTTATCAATAAATAATGACTATCCTTGTCCCTTGAAACTTTTTTTGACTTAAAGTACATGTTATTCAATATTAGTATAGCCACCTGTACTGGTTGGAATTTATTATGCCCCCCACAAAAGCCATGTTCTTTAATGCAATCTTGTGGGGGCAGACTTATTAGTCTTTAGATTAGGGTGAAAACTCTTGATTGAATTTTTCCATGGAGATGTGACCCACCCAACTGTGGGTGAGACCTTTTGATTAGATCATTTCCATGAAGGTGTGACCCCACCCATTCCAGGTGGGTCTTAACTAGATCAATGGGGTCCTTTAAGAGAGCTCATGGTGAGAAGGAGCTCAGAGAAGCTGAGAGAGACATCTTGGAGAGAAGCCAAGAGCTGACACAGACACTTGGAGAAGATTGGAGATCCAGACAGGAAGATGCATGGAGGTGCTAAGCTAATAGATGAAGCCCAGAGTTTGCCCAGAGAAGCTAAGGGAGGACCCCCAGATGCTTAGAAAGAAATGCCCTGGAAAAGGATGCACAGGAGCTGAGAGAGAAGCTAAAAGAGTCAGAAGCCCAGAGACATTTTGGAGAAAGCCATTTTGAAACCAGAACCCAGAAGCAAAGGACCAGCAGATGCCAGCCACATGCCTTCCCAGCTGACAGAGGTGTTCCGGACCTTATCAGCCTTTCTTCAGTGAAGGTATCCTCTTGTTCATGCCTTAGTTTGGACACTCTTATGGCCTTAGATAGTAAATTTTTAACCTAATAAATCCCATTCATAAAAGCCAATTCCATTCCTGGTATTTTGCATTCTAGCATCTTTAGCAAACTGGAACGCCACCCCAGCTCACTTTTGTTTACTACTAGCATGGTATATATATTTTTTCATCCTTTCACCCTCATCCTACTGTGTCTTTGACTTTAAGGTGACCCTCATTCAGACAGTTGGGTCATACTGTTTTATTAATTCTGCCAATCTCTGCCTTTTGACTGTAGAGTTTAATCCATTTACATTTAAAGTCAGTACTGATGACACAAGACTTTCTCCTGCTATTTTGCCATTTAGCCTTTGTAAGTCTCATACCTTTTTGTCCCTCACTTCCATCAAAAGCTACTTTTATATTTATTTGCTTTTTTATGTTGTACCATATTGAGCCTCTTGTCATCTATTTACCATGTGGTTACCATGGGGATAAGTTTAACATCCTAACTATATAACAATAATATTTGGTTTGACACCAACTTTACTTCAATCACATGCACACATATTTTTCCTATACTCCTCTTTCTCCCCACCATTTTTTTGTACTTGTTACCACTTACATTTTATGTCTAAAAACCTAGATTTATCATTACTTTGTATGCATTTGCTTTTTAGCACCTGTAGGAAGTAGGAACTGGAGTTACATACAAAACAATACAGTACAATAATATTGATATTTTAAATTACCCAATGGCTACCTTTATCACAGCTCTTTATTTATTTATGCTTTGAAACGCTGTCTAGTGTCCTTTTCTTTCAGTCTGAAGAACTTCCTTTAGCATTGCCTGTAGGATTGGTCTAGTGGTAATGAACTCCTTCAGCTTTTTTCTTTCTTTCTTTCTTTTTTTAATCTGAGAATGTCTTAATCTTCCCACATTTTGAAAGACAGTCTTACCAGACATAAAATTCTTAGCTGGCAGTTGTTTTCCTTCAGCACTTTAAGTATTTCAACCCACTGCTTATTTGCCTCCATCATTTCTTATGAGAAATCAGAACTTAATCTTATTTGGACTCCCTTGTACAATACATGTTACTTTTCTCTTGCAGCTTTCAGAACTCTCTCCTCCCTTGCATTTGATAGTATAATCAATATATGATGGGATGTATTTTCTTCATGTGTAACCTGTTCTGTGTTCTCTGAGCTTCTTGGATGTGCATATTCACATCTTTCACTGTTTGAGAAGTTTGCTGTCATTATTTCTTTAACTATTCCTTCTGTCCCATTCTCTCTTTATTCTCCTTTTTGGACTCTGACAGTGCATATATTGTAGCACTTATGGTATCCCATAGCTTTCTTAGTCTATTTTCACTTTTAATATTTATTTTTACTTTCTGCTCCTCAGCATGGCTCATTTTGAGTGTCTTGTCTTCAAGTTCACTGACTCTTACTTCTGCCATCTCTAATCAGCTCTTGAAATCTTCTTGGACATTTTTCATTTCAGTGGTTATGCTGTCAACTTCAGTAGTTGTTTGGTTCCTTTTTCAAATTTGTATCTCTTTGCTTAAACTTTCATATTGTTCACTTGTTGTCTTCCTGATATCTTTTAATTAGTTCTCTGTACTTATCTTCATACCCTTAAGGATTTCTAGGATTTTTTTTAAGACCTTGTTCGGCATGTCCACATTTTAGTTTCCTTCATTGGTTTTCATCCTCTTCCTCTGGAAAGGCCATCATTTCCTGTTTCTTTGCTTGTACTTTACTCTTTTATTGCACACTGTACACTGTAATTTTTAAAGGGTTAACTCGGATTTATTCCCTGGGATGTCTGTTTCTTGGTTTTGTAACCAACTGTTGATAAGACAGAGATTTTCTGGATCTTCAGCAATCCTATCAGGAAGGTCTGCCCAAGGTAAATTCAGTGTGCAGGGTTTTCTCTGTCTTTCTGGGCCTCTGTCTTGTCCTGGGACTTTGTTAGTTGCTTTGGAGTTTTCCTGTTTACAGGAGTTTGGTTGTCCCCTCTGTTTCCCTAGATTCAGACCTCCCTCTCCTGGGTATTTGATGCCAGCAGGCTTTTGTCCCAGACTAGTTGCTTCTGTAGTTTTTTTTACATTCCTTTCATTGTCTCATGTTGCTTTTGCTGGAGGGAAAATTTGGGGATGAGGGTCAGTCCTACAGGACCTTCCCAAGTCAGCCTTTCCCAATTGAAACAGGGCCAGGGACCTGCGAGGTAGCACAGACAATACAAAGGGGCCTGGGAAGGGGTTCAGAAAGGGCCCCCAAAGCCAAGGCTCCCCAAAGCTAAGCTTTCCTGGACTGTCCAGCAAACGCAGCTGTTCAGCTAACTGTCCCCAACAGCCCTGAGGAAGCACTGTATCTTTAAATCTCCATCACCTCTGCCCTTAAGGAGGTTTGAAACAATGGCCACTGTCACACTTGTCAGGGCAAGGTTGAAACCATATCTGTCCTTGGAGCCTGTAACCAGAGATCCGAATTCACTAATCAAAAGCTATGATCAGTGATCAGCTGTGCCACCACCCCCACCTCTGTTATTGGGGAAGATGATTTTTTTTTTTTTTTTTTTTTTACAAAACAAATTGTACTTTCGATTGTTTACAGTATCATTACATAGTTGTACATTCATCACCTAAATCAATCCCTGACACCTTCATTAGCACACACACAAAAATAACAAGAATAATAATTAGAGTGAAAAAGAGCAATTGAAGTAAAAAAGAACACTGGGTACCTTTGTCTGTTTGTTTCCTTCCCCTACTTTTCTACACATCCATCCATAAACTAGACAAAGTGGAGTTTGGTCCTTATGGCATTCCCAATCCCATTGTCACCCCTCATAAGCTACATTTTTATACAACTGTCTTTGAGATTCATGGGTTCTGGGTTGTAGTTTGATAGTTTCAGGTATCCACCACCAGCTACCCCAATTCTTTAGAACCTAAAAAGGGTTGTCTAAAGTGTGCGTAAGAGTGCCCACCAGAGTGATCTCTCGGCTCGTTTTGGAATCTCTCTGCCACTGAAGCTTATTTCATTTCCTTTCACATCCCCCTTTTGGTCAAGAAGATGTTCTCCGTCCCACGATGCCGGGTCTACATTCCTCCGCGGGAGTCATATTCCACGTTGCCAGGGAGATTCACTCCCCTGGGTGTCGGATCCCACGTAGGGGGGAGGGCAGTGATTTCTCCTTTCAAGTTGGCTTAGCCAGAGAGAGAGGGCCACATCTGAGCAACAAAGAGGCATTCAGGAGGAGACTCTTAGGCACAAATATAGGGAGGCCTAGCCTCTCCTTTGCAACAACCGTCTTCCCAAGGGTAAAACTTATGGTAGAGGGCTCAACCCATCAAACCACCAGTCCCCTATGTCTGTGGTCATGTTAGCAACCATGGAAGTGGGGTAGGCGAATACCCCTGCATTCTCCACAGGCTCCTCAAGGGGGCACTACATCTTTTTTTTTTCCTTGTTTTTCTTTTTTCTTTCTTTTTTTTTTTTTTTAACTTTCCCTTCTTTTTTAAATCAACTGTATGAAAAAAAAAGTTAAAAAGAAAACAAACATACAATAAAAGAACATTTCAAAGAGACCATAACAAGGGAGTAAGAAAAAGACAACTAACCTAAGATAACTGCTTAACTTCCAACATGTTCCTACTTTACCCCAAGAAAGTTACATAATATAGCAACATTTCTGTGGACTTGTTCCTACTATATCCATCAGAAATTAACAGACCATAGTCATTTCTGGGCATCCCCAGAACGTTAAATAGCTTATCTGTTCTTCTTGGATTATTGTTCCCCCTTCCTTAATTGCTCTTTACTGCTAGTTCCCCTACATTCTACATTATAAACCATTTGTTTTACATTTTTCAAAGTTCACACTAGTGGTAGCATATAATATTTCTCTTTTTGTGCCTGGCTTATTTCACTCAGCATTATGTCTTCAAGGTTCATCCATGTTGTCATATGTTTCACGAGATCGTTCCTTCTTACTGCCGCGTAGTATTCCATCGTGTGTATATACCACATTTTATTTATCCACTCATCTCTTGAAGGACATTTGGGTTGTTTCCATCTCTTGGCAATTGTGAATAATGCTGCTATGAACATTGGCGTGCAGATATCTGTTCGTGTCACTGCTTTCCGATCTTCCGGGTATATACCGAGAAGTGCAATCGCTGGATCGAATGGTAGCTCTATATCTAGTTTTCTAAGGAACTGCCAGACTGACTTCCAGAGTGGCTGAACCATTATACAGTCCCACCAACAATGAATAAGAGTTCCAATTTCTCCACATCCCCTCCAGCATTTGTAGTTTCCTGTTTGTTTAATGGCAGACATTCTAACCGGTGTGAGATGGTATCTCATTGTGGTCTTAAGTTGCATCTCTCTAATAGCTAGTGAAGCTGAACATTTTTTCATGTGTTTCTTGGCCATTTGTATTTCCTCTTCAGAGAACTGTCTTTTCATATCTTTTGCCCATTTTATAATTGGGCTGTCTGTACTATTGTCATTGAGTTGTAGGATTTCTTTATATATGCAAGATATCAGTCTTTTGTCAGATACATGGTTTCCAAAAATTTTTTCCCATTGAGTTGGCTGCCTCTTTACCTTTTTGAGAAATTCCTTTGAGGTGCAGAAACTTCTAAGCTTGAGGAGTTCCCATTTATCTATTTTCTCTTTTGTTGCTTGTGCTTTGGGTGTAAAGTCTAGGAAGTGGCCGCCTAATACAAGGTCTTGAAGATGTTTTCCTACATTATCTTCTAGGAGTTTTATGGTACTTTCTTTTATATTGAGATCTTTGGTCCATTTTGAGTTAATTTTTGTGTAGGGGGTGAGGTAGGGGACCTCTTTTATTCTTTTGGATATGGATATCCAACTCTCCCAGCCCCATTTGTTGAAAAGACCATTATGGCTCAGTTCGGTGACTTTGGGGGCCTTATCAAAGATCAGTCGGCCATAGATCTGAGGGTCTATCTCTGAATTCTCAATTCAATTCCATTGATCTATATGTCTATCTTTGTGCCAGTACCATGCTGTTTTGGCAACTGTGGCTTTATAATAAGCTTTAAAGTCAGGGAGTGTAAGTCCTCCCACTTGGTTTTTCTTTTTTAGAGTGTCTTTAGCAATTCGAGGCATCTTCCCTTTCCAAATAAATTTGATAACTAGCTTTTCCAGGTCTGCAAAGTAGGTTGTTGGAATTTTGATTGGGATTGCATTGAATCTGTAGATGAGTTTGGGTAGAATTGACATCTTAATGACATTTAGCCTTCCTATCCATGAACATGGAATATTTTTCCATCTTTTAAGGTCCCCTTCTATTTCTTTTAGTAGAGTTATGTAGTTTTCTTTGTATAGGTCTTTTACATCTTTGGTTAAGTTGATTCCTAGATACTTGATTTTTTTAGTTGCTATTGAAAATGGTATCTTTTTCTTGAGTGTCTCTTCAGTTTGTTCATTTCTAGCATATAGAAACATGACTGACTTATGTGCATTAATCTTGTATCCCGCTACTTTGCTACATTTGTTTATTAGCTCTAGTAGGTGTATCGTTGATTTCTCAGGGTTTTCTAGATATAAGATCATATCATCTGCAAACAATGACAGTTTTACTTCTTCTTTTCCAATTTGGATGCCTTTTATTTCTTTGTCTTGCCGGATTGCCCTGGCTAGCACTTCCAGCACAATGTTGAATAACAGTGGTGACAGCGGGCATCCTTGTCTTGTTCCTGATCTTAGAGGGAAGGCTTTCAGTCTCTCACCATTGAATACTATGCTGGCTGTGGGTTTTTCATATATGCTCTTTATCATGTTGAGGAAGTTTCCTTCAATTCCTACCTTTTGAAGTGTTTTTATCAAAAACGGATGTTGGATTTTGTCAAATGCTTTTTCAGCATCTATTGAGATGATCAATTGATTTTTCCCTTTCGAGTTTTTAATGTGTTGTAATACATTGATTGTTTTTCTTATGTTGAACCATCCTTGCATGCCTGGAATGAACCCCACTTGGTCATGGTGTATGATTTTTTTAATGTGTCTTTGGATTCGATTTGCAAGTATTTTGTTGAGGATTTTTGCATCTATATTCATTAGGGAGATTGGCCGGTAGTTTTCCTTTTTTGTAGCATCTTTGCCTGGTTTTGGTATTAGATTGATGTTAGCTTCATAAAATGAGTTAGGTAGTCTTCCATTTTTTTCAATGTTTTGAAAGAGTTTGAGTAAGATTGGTGTCAGTTCTTTCTGGAAAGTTTGGTAGA
Organism: Choloepus didactylus; assembly: GCF_015220235.1. Taxonomy (NCBI): domain Eukaryota; kingdom Metazoa; phylum Chordata; class Mammalia; order Pilosa; family Megalonychidae; genus Choloepus; species Choloepus didactylus. Next base: position 49,506,431 of record NC_051326.1, read on the forward strand.
ATTCCCCTGTGAAGCCATCTGGCCCTGGGCATTTATTTGTGGGAAGATATTTGATGACTGATTGGATCTCTTTGCTTGTGATGGGTTGGTTGAGGTCTTCTATTTCTTCTCTGGTCAGTCTAGGTTGTTCATATGTTTCCAGGAAATTGTCCATTTCTTCTACATTATCCAGTTTGTTGCCATACAGTTGTTCATAATATCCTCTTATAATTTTTTTAATTTCTTCAGGATCTGCAGTTATGTCACCTTTTTCATTCATTATTTTGTTTATATGGGTCTTCTCTCTTTTTGATTTTGTCAGTCTAGCTAGGGGCTTGTCAATCTTGTTGATCTTCTCAAAGAACCAACTTTTGGTGATATTTATCCTCTCTATTGTTTTTTTGTTCTCTATGTCATTTATTTCTGCTTTAATCCTTGTTATTTCTTTTCTTCTACTTGGTTTAGGATTGGTTTGCTGTTCATTTTCTAGCTTCTTCAGTTGATCCATTAGTTCTCTGATTTTGGCTCTTTCTTCCTTTTTAATATATGCGTTTAGTGCTATAAATTTCCCCCTTAGCACTGCTTTTGCTGCATCCCATAGGTTTTGGTATGTTGTGTTCTCATTTTCATTCGTCTCTATATATTTAGCAATTTCTCTTGCTATTTCTTCTTTAACCCACTGATTGTTTAGGAGTGTGTTGTTTAACCTCCAGGTATTTGTGAATTTTCTAAGTCTCTGATGGTTATTGACTTCTAATTGTATTCCATTGTGGTCAGAGACTGTGCTTTGAATAATTTCAATCTTTTAAAATTTATTGAGGCTTGTTTTATGTCCCAGCATATGATCTATTCTGGAGAAAGTTCCATGAGCACTAGAAAAGTATGTGTATCCTGGTGATTTGGGATGTAATGTCCTGTAGATGTCTGTTAAATCTAATTCATTTATCAGATTGTTTAGGTTTTCAATTTCCTTATTGGTCTTCTGCCTGGTTGATCTATCTATAGGAGAGAGTGATGTGTTGAAGTCTCCCACAATTATTGTGGAAACATCAATTGCTTCCTTTAGTTTTGCCAGTGTTTCTCTCATGTATTTTGTGGCACCTTGGTTGGGTGCATAGACATTTACGATTGTTATTTCTTCTTGCTGAATTGCCCCTTTTATTAGTATGTAGTGGCCTTCTTTGTCTCTCAAAACATCCCTGCATTTGAAGTCTATTTTATCTGAGATTAATATTGCTACACCTGCTTTCTTTTGGCTGTAGCTTGCATGAAATGTTTTTTTACATCCTTTGACTTTCAGTTTCTTTGTGTCCCTGTGTCTAAGATGAGTCTCTTGTATGCAACATATTGATGGTTCATTTTTTTTGATCCATTCTGCGAATCTATATCTTTTAATTGGGGAGTTTAATCCATTTACATTCAACGTTAGAACCGTGAAGGCATTTCTTGAATCGGCCATCTTATCCTTTGGTTTATGTTTGCCATATTTTTCCCTCTCTCTATTAATATCCTTTATTATACCCATACCAAATCTCTTTAGTACTGAACCTTTCTCCAAGTCTCTCCGTCCTGTCTTTGTTTCTCTGTCTGTAGGGCTGCCTTTAGTATCTCCAGTAGGGCAGGTCTCTTGTTAGCAAATTCTCTCAGCATTTCTTTGTCTGTGAAAAATTTAAGCTCTCCCTCAAATTTGAAGGAGAGCTTTGCTGGATAAAGTATTCTTGGCTGGAAATTCCTCTCACTCAGAATTTTAAATATATCGTGCCACTGCCTTCTTGCCTCCATGGTGGCTGCTGAGTAGTCACTACTTAGTCTTATGCTGTTTCCTTTGTATGTGGTGAATTGCTTTTCTCTTGCTGCTTTCAGAACTTGCTCCTTCTCTTCTGTGTTTGACAGTGTGATCAGTATATGTCTCGGAGTGGGTTTATTTGGATTTATTCTATTTGGAGTTCACTGAGCATTTATGATTTGTGTATTTATGTTGTTTAGAAGATTTGGGAAGTTTTCCCCAACAATTTCTTTGAACACTCTTCCTAGACCTTTACCCTTTTCTTCCCCTTCTGGGACACCAATGAGTCCTATATTCGGACGTTTCATATTATCTATCATATCCCTGAGGTCCATTTCGATTTTTTCAATTTTTTTTCCCCATTCTTTCTTTTATGCTTTCATTTTCCATTCTGTCATCTTTCAGGTCACTGATTCGTTGTTCAACTTCCTCTAGTCTTGTACTATGAGTGTCCAGAATCTTTTTAATTTGGTCAACAGTTTCTTTAATTTCCATAAGATCATCCATTTTTTTATTTAGTCTTGCAATGTCTTCTTTATGCTCTTCTAGAGTCTTCTTGATTTCCTTCATATCCCGTACTATGGTCTCATTGTTCATCTTTAGTTCTTTGAGTAGCTGCTCTAGGTGCTGTGTCTCTTCTGGTCTTTTGATTTGGGTGGTTGGGCTTGGGTTATCCATATCGTCTGGTTTTTTCATATGCTTTATAATTTTCTGTTGTTTTTGGCCTCGTGGCATTTGCTGAACTTGATAGGGTTCTTTTAGGGTTTGTAGACCTATTGAAGTCCTTATCTCTAATTTATCAGATTTACAGCTTCGTGGAGTACACTTTCTCTAACTAACCAGCAGGTGGCGTCCACGAGCCACCTGTTCTCCACAAGCCAGTTCTCCCCTGCTTAGCCTTTTTGGTGAGTGGGGGAGTGAGTCTTGTGGGGCCCAATTGGTGTACCAAGCTTGCGTGTGTAGCTGGTGTTGCCTGCCCTGTATGTGGGGCGCGTTTCTGGGCAGTCGGGGAGGGGGGGTGGCCCTAACAATCAAATCTCCCTGATGATTCTAGAGTTTTAAAGCTGCTGCAATAGTCTAATCCTTCAGTTCAGTCCTGCCACAGTTTGTCTCTGCCACTGACCCACAAGTCTTTGGTATTGGCGTATGGCTCCTGAGACTTGCAAGTGGGCCCCTCTTCCAGGCTGTGCACCCCGGGTCCTCTGTTGAGGGATGACTGTGCTATGTCACAGGTGAGTGCCGTCCCCCCAGGGAAGTTCTGGGCTGCTGGGCTGTGTAGGGAGGCTCCCAGTCTGCTCAAATGATGGCTGAATGGGGCTTTGTTAATTCACACTGCTCCACCTTCCCAGCTCTGGGACATTTAGCTGAGGTTGCAGGGAAGGCTAATGTCCACGCCCAGTTTTGTGGTGTGTGCCTGTTATTTGAAGCACTTCCGTCACACTGGGTTGTCTGGGGCAGCTCTGGGCTATGGGGCTGGCGATGGGCAGGAGTGTTTCCTGTCCACCAGGATGGTGGCTGTGAGCGGACACCCCCCTTTTCTTGGGAAGTTGTGTTTAGTGAATTTTCTCAGCCACTGGATTATTGCCTTTTGTCTCAGAGCTCTCTTAGTTCTGCTCTTGACTTGACGTGCCCAAATTGCAATTCTTTGAAGCTTTCTGTATTGGGCTTCTTAGAGTAATTGTTTTAGAAAAAGAAGAAAGGATTTAAAAAAAAAAAAAAAAAAAGTGCTCTCCTCAGAGATCTAATGGGTTATTGAAATGCTAATAGACAAAGCAACCAGGGCCATTAAGGAAAGGTCCACAGGGCAGAGAGATCAGCTTTTCTTCGGGATTTGCATATGCGCCTCAAGGCCTGAGCTCAGCCCTTCCCCTTTCTGTGTTCACCAGAACTGCAAAAATCCTCTGCTTTTATTTTGGAGTTTTTCGTGTTGTTTTTTTTTCTATGCCTGTCTCCTCTCTGTTGGGCTGGCTGCTCTCAGATTCTCTGGTGTCTGGTCTCAGTCTATCTATGGTTGGAGTTTGGATCAGTAGAATGAGTTTCCGATAAGAGCAGCCACTGCAGTTCTCCCTTCTCCTTCCCGGAGCTGACAGCCCCTCCTCCCACGGGACTGAGCCTGGCAGGGAGGGGTGCAGGTCCCCTGGCCGCAAAAACTTACAGATTTCACTGATCTCAGCAGTTCGACATTTTCATGAGTGTTGTATGAAGTATGCCCAAAGACAGATTGCTCTGTGGTGTCCAGTCCACGCAGTTCCTGGCTTTCTACCTACTTTCCTGAAGGAGTAACTAAAACTTACAGCTCACCAGTCTGCCATCTTGCCCCGCCTTCCCGGGGAAGATGATTTTTATGTCCCTTTTTGTCACCAGCAGCAACCAGAGACTTGGATCCCACAGTGGCCAGTCATGATAGTGAGAGATGGTCTCTGGTAACCACTGTGCAGAGAGAGCAAACACATAGTTCTTTATCACAATTTTCAGCCTCTTCCTCTTTGCTATTCCCTGGATGCTGCACAGTCTTCTTCTGGCTTCTGGAGTTTCAAAATACTTGCTTCAAACAGTTCTTGCCTGTTTACTATTCATTTTGATGGGAGTACTGAATCTTGGAGCTCCCTACTCTGCCACCTTCCCTGGAAATTTCTCCAAAGTTTACTCCTCATATAGTTACACACACACACACATGCATACAAACAAATGCACATTCACAGATGAAAAAGAACCACAATATGATTTTTCTTTTTTGTTATTTGGTTTTCAGTATTTCTTCTTTTGTTAGTGGTATATTTGTGTGGTCACCCAAGTCACATATGTGGGAGTCATGCTTGGCTTTACTTTCAACCTCATCACTTGCACATGCCTCTTATCCACATCCATTCCACCTGCAAGACCTCCCTCATAAACCTCCTGAGTGTGTAGTGACTGCCTTCTATGGCCACCATCACAGCAGCCATTACCTATCTAAATACGTCCTCCTGCTTGCGCCCACTGGTTTGCTAGATTTGAATTTGTCCCCCATACCACCATCTGAATGAGCAATCTGAAGCCATCTGAAGAACAAACCTCATTCAGTCCCCAGCTTACAACCCTTTAATTGTCACCAATAACTTTTGGGATAAAATTCATCCTCTTTCACATGTCAAACAATCTGCTGCAGTCTAATGCCTCATTGAACATGCTGTGGTTTACTCCACGGTTCATCCAGGCTCAAACATGTACTCATATAACTCCATTTGTGCTTCCCCTCACTTCCCCTTCTAATCTCACTCCTTCCTTAAGACCCCATGCAGACATCACTCTTCCAGGCTGACTTCCCCACCCTCCGTCCACCTTGCTCCAAGAGCATGCAACTCCTGCTATGGCCAGGACACTCCCCAGGCTACTCTGAAATTCTCCTTCACTGTCAATGACTAGGCTTTTCTAGACCAGGAACATGATCTTACTTTTATGAAAAGTACTTTGTACAGAGATAGCACTCAAAAATATAGATTAAAATACAGTAATCTTTGCAAGGTTGTTCAGACATGAATTCCCTTGGGAAGTTTCAAAATGGATTCTGATATTGGGCAGGAATAATTTGGCCATTTACAAATGGGTGCACTTTCCTTTTGGCATGTAAATTACTTATTTCCACATAAGGACAGTACTATATAGGTTGGCCCCAACTTACAAAGTGATAGCAAATACATTGACTCATTTAATCTTTACAACTTTACATATTATCCCCATTTTTTAGTAGAAACTGTGGTTTATTCATTCAATTAGTAAATATTTATTTAGCTACTACTACATAACAATGAGCAAACACATAATAAGCCTTGCTCTTCTAAGTGTTTTACAGATATTAATCCATTTGATCTCCACAATAACCTTATATGAAAGGTAATATTCTTACCCACTTTTTCCAGATGAGGAAACTGAGGCACAGGCAGTTTAAAAAATTGGCTAGGTAAGGTAACATGTACCCAGTAAGTAGCAGAGCCAGAACTTGAACCCATAACTCTGGAGTCCTGCTCTTAACCGAAACTCTGTTGCCTGTTGTTATGGATCAGGTGCTGTGCTAAGGATGTGGTTAAGTGACATTTTCAGGGATAGTTTGCTCACACTTCACAAGTGACAGAGTTGGCACTCAACCCTCAGTCTTTTGAATATAGGAAAATAAAATTGCCCAAAAAAGCATCTTATCTTTTTGGCACATACACACTGTAATAGAAAGGTGCCCAGCACATAGGCACTTGTACATTATGGTTAATTGAGTGAGTGAATGAATGAATGAACAAAAAAATTACAATGAGCTAATGCTTCTTTTGGTTATCTGCATTGTTGATTATTATTTATTAATAACTTTATTATAGTTAAAAATTTTTATAATACAAATAAAAAAGCTACGTGGGAATATTCTCTCCACATGCAATCAGAAGAGAGACATTTATTTCTATAAGCTTGATGGGTATGTCACAGGTGGGTCAGTATCAGTGGAAGGTTAAGTGTGAATGCTGTCATGCTGCATGCAATCATTTGATTTTATGCCAGAAGGGGAACTTAAACACTATGAGAAGTCTTTTACAACTTCAAAGTAAGCCTCAGAAAATTTAATGAAATCTTGGGTTTCCTTCATCTAAGGAGAGATTTTTTACAACCAAATTTGAGCCTGAACTTCTAATGGAAGATTTGAAAGCACTTTAAAACAAAATCAAAGTTTAAAAAACTCCAGAAATGACAATAGAGTAATCAAAGTAGTGTTCATATTTTAACAGCAAAAAAATTGCTATGTGATTTTATTCCAATAAGAGATGATCTGACAATTTTATATTCATTAAAAGTGTTTCTCAATTTTATCATCTAACATAAAAGTTTATAGGCACCTAAAATACCATGAGAAACAATTTTGGGGTAAGTACTATAAGAAAAGAAAGAGAGACATTAATTTATTTTGGAATCCGCTTTTGTAGAATAAGTCTCAGGCCAGTTGGGTCAAGCAGCTACTAAACGAGAGAGCTATTTTGAAGCTTTATTGGTTCATAGTAAAAGGTAAAAATCCAACAAACTGAAGCTTGTTTCATATTTCAGCATTGTGCTTAGAATCACAGTGTGATAATTACTTTTAAGTGTAGAAGAGTGGTTGAGCTGGGAAAGCACCCATTTCCATAACTTCAGATGAAACACCAAATGAGGTACCATTCAAATTCTAAGCTCTGTTTTTGGTAAAACAGCTGTTGTCCTCTTGGCCCCGAGTGTGAAAGTAAGAATATATACCTGTATTTGCATTTAAAAATCTGAATTCTGAACCCGAATGTGTTTCTCATTACTTCTCCATTGCTTTACCCTGCCAGCAAATTCTGGCAGAAAGCACATATAATCATACACTTTTAGGACTGGGGAGAGACCCTTACAATCTCTTGGCCAGGGAGCTGGTATTCAGCCATGGATCTGTTCTGTTAGACTCACAGTATTTAAAAAAATGAACCATCATTTAAGAATCTGGAGGCTTTATATAAAAATATGTATTTCGGATTTTTCTGGAAAAATATGACAATCTGCAAACACTGGCAGTGAAATTCTCTTGGCCACAATTGGCTAGAGATAAGTAGCAGAATTCCCTCTGGGGATGATATGCGTTTTCCAGTACCACAGACCCCTCTCCAACCTAAGGTCTTATATCTACTCCATTTCTATTGTTTATAACTGTCTACCCACATCAGGCATTGGACTCTTTCCCTCCTGATCTGGTCCAGTCTAGGTCAGAAGATGGGTCCAACCATGATGTCTAACTTATTCATGTCTGCAGATGGGGTTAGTGTAGAGTGAGTCTTATTTCCTGGATTTTCCTGCTCCCTTTAAGCTTGCGAATAACTGAGTCTAAGGAAAACAAAGCAGAACATCTAAATCCTAAGGCCTTTAAGTCATGAAGAAGACAGATCTAAAATATGTGAACTTTAGAAGGATTTTATTTAATTTTCAGATGAATAGTATTCCACCCTAAGTCTCAAGACTCAGGACCCATTTAGTCAGGACTTCTTGTGGCAGCAGAGTTCCGAAGTGTGGCATTTCCGAGGGCTAGACTGATACTATTGCCACAAATGTTAACAGTTCAGAATATGCCAATTTCTCCTAGAAGCCATTTATGTCTCTATCATATGAACTTTTGTTCAGTGGTTTCATAAAAAGACTTTGTACAAGTCTTCAGTAAATCATTGTAATCTTATCTCAAAGAATTATTTATGTAGCATCTCTGTGGTAGAGATCATGCCAAATTCCTGCTGGGATCTCCTGCCCCTCCCCGAGTGCCGCGCACAGGGCAGGCACTCAACAAATGCCAAACGGCCGCCTCCCCAAGGTGGATGAATGGACACTGAGTGTGCAGGCTCCTGATAGTGCGAGGCTTCTGAATGTCTCTGAGTTTGCTTTTCACAGTTTTAGAGGTGTGTAGCCATGTCCTCTGGAATCCTCTGACCTTCTAGATTAAAATGTCTTGATATTTTTAGACTCTTCCATGTCAGCAATTGTTCCCATCATCTGATCACTTTAGATGCAGATATCCATGTGCACTGTGGTAAAAAGAGCATGTTTTTAGGGGCAGAGGGCCTACAGTTTGAATACTGGCTTCGCATTTACCAACTGTGCAATGCTGGACAAATTGAACTCTATGACTCTCAGTTCTCTCATGTATAAAATTCCTCATTAACTCACTGGGTAGTTGAGAGAATTGAATGACTTGATTTTCTTGAACTTAGAGCCTGGTATATGTTAACTGTTTAAAACGCCTTTGTTGTCTTCTTCTTACATCAATTTTCTAGGTCTATTATGTTTTCCCAGTGGAATGGAAACCAGAAATGCTCTAATATCTAAGTTATGGTCATAACATATTGCTATATAGAGTAAGATGATGCCTTCTGTTTATTTTTAAATTACCTTTACATATTACCAATATTTTAGTGGCCTTTTGAGTTTTTGAACCAGTACACTGGGGTAGTAGCTTTAGAGTATCGTCCCTATAATGGCTCAAATGGTCAAACATTTGGTTGTATTTACAAAATCTGAAACGTGTGTGTATGTGTATGTGTTTGTGTGTGTTTGAGTTTATCAGGTGAGGTGGTAAGCACCACCTTCTTTTCTAGTTGAAAGTATTTCTTTGGACTCTTAGCAATATCCTTTTATCCAACTAGCTCTTTATTTTTAATAGGTTTTAGACTTCTAAATTCTCTAGACCAGGAGGTGCATGGCTGAGAGTGTCTTCTTAAAATCTGCAGTCCTGGAAGCCTGGGGAAATGGGTCATTTCAAAAAGAATTAACTCTCAACACACCAGGAGAAACTCAGTCCCAATAACTATAGTGTGTGATATTCTAGGACGGGAATAGTGTATTACTCATCTTTGCATTCTTTAACTCCTAGCAAGGTGCCTGGCACAGGGCAGTTGCCTGATAAATATTTGGTGAGTTGTATTAAACAAAAATACCACAGTTTCCTTAAACATAGAATGGAGGTTGGGCAAACCTTCTTGACAATATGGAAAGAAGTTAGGTCACAGAAGTTCTACAGACAGTGTAAATAAAACGAAAAAAAAAAAGTGAAACATTTCCTAAGCTGAATATTTCTATACATCATGGGGATGCTTCAAAAACACTAAGAATGAACATTTAAAGAGGGTTGACCAAGGATCATTTTAGTGCCTTGTAGTTGGCACTTTTTCAGACAAGTGTGTTCTGAAATCAAAATCATTAATCTGAGGCCTTTGGGTGCCCCTGAAATAAATTTCTTTCAGGATAGATAGCATGCATGCTCAAGGGAGAGTAGCATTGGTTTAGGAAGCATGGTGTCCTTTCCCCTTCTCTTCCCTTCCATTCACTTCCCTTCCTCTCTCTTCCTTTCCCCTCCCCTCCCTTCCCTTCTGCTGAGAAGGAATAAAGATGACATGGTTACTTTCTGAAGGAGCTTACAGCTCTCCCCTTTCTACACTTCTGTCATCAAATTCTTCAATTTCTATTCTGTATTGTAGTTAGTTACAAAGTTATAAACTATTTATAAGTAATAAATGCTTTTCAAGGTAAACTCTTTTCTAATTAATATTGTATTCTTGGTTTCTCTCTATATAACACTCTTTCTTGTAAATAAGAGATGCTTAAATAGTCGATAAATTAAGGAAGAAGACGAACACTCAACAACAAATTGTTATATAAGAAAAGGTGAAATAAGTGCCAAAATACAAAAATTACTATGGGGTAATATGGAAGATAGTACAGAACAGTGGTCAAGGACTTGGGCTCTGAAGCTAAACTCCCTAGGGCCAATCCTTCCTTTGTCTCTTCTTGGCTGTACAATCTGAGATAAGTTATTAAACTCGATGTGCATCAGTTTTCTCACCTGTAAAAATGTGGATAATAGTATCCATCAGGGATGTTGGGAGAATCAAAGAAAATAGCTTTGAAAGTATTCTGGAAAAAATAACAATTCTATACTCTAAATAAAGAGTGTTAGTATATATTACTAGGTCCAGTAATACGTACCCACAAGTTTAGAGCTCTTAGCATCCAGTGCTTTCACTCACGCTACGAGAATCATACAAAGAAGCAGAATCAATGCTTTCCTTAGCACATACAGCACTGGGCATATCTTGGAATAAAGAATAGCGCTCTTTACACGTACCCTGATGTGTAGCTAGGTGGTCCTTGGATGAACCTTAGGCTTCCTTTGCATCTGCCCGCCTCTTTTATAGTCTACGTCCTAGCCCCTCAATGACTAATTGAGACATGACCTCTTGTCAAGATTTCCACCATTTCCACTATTCTTCCCTCTCAGTAAATGACCTCACTATTATCTTTACAAAGAAAGAGTAGAGCCATCTAATTCAGTCACTCAGGCCTATCCGATGCATGACCCTAATTTGATATCCTCTTCCGGTTAGTCTTGTTCTCTGAGTAAGAAGCTTCCCTCCACAATTCTTCTCGTCAGTAATCTTGACTCAAAAAGCATAACTGTATTATTGAATTCTTACAATTGCTGCATATTGTGTCAGTCCTTTCCATATATTATCTCTCTTATGCCTTACAACAACCCTACATGGGTGGAACTATTATTGTTTCTACGTTACAAAGAAACAGATTACAATAAAACAGACTTTAATAGGTTAAGCAACTTTGCCAAAGATTACACAGGCTATCAAAAACTCACATCCAGATTCCAAGGCCTCCTTTCTTAACCATTACCATATTCTGCCTCCTCATTCCACTGATGATTTTGCTAGAGTACTTTCTAAAAAGGTGACTTCTGAGGGCCTATTTTCCTATCCAACTTTTCTTTCTAACATGCTTAATTTGTTCTTTCCCCTTCTGCTTTTGGTTGGCTCAGGTCTCCTACATTGCATAAAATTTCTTTTGACTCTGTTGACCTCTTAGTAACTGTCATATTCTTTTTTCCTTTGCTTCCAAACTTTGCAAATAGTGCTCTATTCTTACATAACCTACTCTGTCTCTCATGAAGTTTGAACAGTGCCCTGATATCACTTTTAAAATAATCTTTTCAATAATCACCAGTGATCTATTTCCCAAATCCTCAAAGCCTAATCAATTCTCATCCCTCAAATTTTCTCCCCAAATTAGTATCTCCCTGATTTTATACACTGGTTTTAACAGTCGGTATTCTATTCTGAGCCTCATGTTTATACTCACCTTTCTCTCTCCATTATTCCCTCTACAGCAATGGATCTCAAACCAGCATCTTTAACCCTAAATTCTCCCTTAAACCTCTGATTCCACATTTCTAGCTTCTTATAGAATGTTGCTATCTCAAATTTAATTCATTTATAGCTGTATTCATATTTCTTTCCAATACAGACCCTTTGCTGAACAGCAACATCTCTTTCTATCACATTATTAATTGCTCCTATCACTATTCTCCCTTAGCATTTTAAAAATTTCTTTATTAGACATTTATTTCTCTGTAATATAGTAGAATGTGTTGCTTCCATTGGTATATAAGCCTCTTGTGAAGCGTGATCTTGTAATAGCATCAGTACAGTATTTCTCAATACTTATTTGTTGAATAAATGAAGTAATCATTCTTTCAGTCTTAAATATTAAAATAATATTTGATTTTTCCTTTTCTTCATTTCTGCATCAAATTATATATTAGGTTCTAGGTTTTAATGTTTCTGTTTCTTTGCTTTTGCCCTTTCCTTCCTTCTCAGTGGATACCTCATGAATTCAAATCCTTGCCCTAGTAAGGCTGAACTATTGCAATAGTCTTCTAGCTGCTCTTCCTATCCCTAGTTTGCTTTCTTGTCAATCAATAATGTTTATAGCTATAATATTATCATCTCATTTCCATCACGGCAATCCCTGGTTTAAGAATCCAAACTGGCTCCCTGTTGATGACCTCAAGTCCGAACAACATTGCTTGCTTTTCTTTTCTTTTCTTTCCTTCGTTTACATTATGGATTGAAAAAAATTGAAAGGAATACACAGAGTAACATATCAAATAATACAGTGGGAAACAAGCAGAAGGCAGAATGTCCCTCTCCTTCCAGCCAATTTCATCACCCAGAGGTAACCACCGTTCTGTATACTCTTAAAACATAATGGATAATAGAGCAGTTTTTTGTATGTTGATTGTTTACAAAAACAGATTTCATTATACATAAACTTTTCTGTAAGTTGCTATTTTTCACTTTAAAAATCACAGATACCTCTCTAGGGCAATGCCTGTAGATTAAACTCATTTTTAAAATGGCTGCTTAATATTTCAGAATGTATGTATTGTAATTTATTCAATTAACCCCCTAAATTTCCCTAGTAATGGACAGTTTGCTTTAATTTTTTTGTTTTGTGCCACCATCACTGTAAATATACTGCCACAATATAGTTTTCTAAAAAGACACTGTCAATTTACATGAAAAATATAAAAATCCATGTACTCTTTAGTGATGTATGATCATGCTTATTTCTCTAACTCCTCACACCAGTGGACCTCCAAAGTCTTTTTTCCTCCTGAAGGAAACAAAATATCTTATTATTGCTTAAATTTGTCTTTCCCTGACCACTAATGGAGTTAAGCATTTTTTTGCATAAGTTTGACTTTCGAATTTCCTCTTCTGTGAAATTTTTATTCACATCCTTGGCCTACCTTTCTTCCTTTTTAAAAAGTACATCAATTTGTAACAGATGTTCATAAATGGAAGGTTTTAATCCATTATCTTTTGCAAGTATTTTCTTCCTGTTAATTGTTTGTCTTTGTCTTTGCTTATGGTATGTTTTTCCACATACAAGTTAAAATTCAGGCAATCCAATTAGTTATTTGAAAAGAACTCCTTTGTTTTCAAGGTGCTCTATGGCCAGATTATGATTGTCTACTGAGACTCATTGCCTAATGCAGCTGTGTAAGCCCTCACTGCAAGGGATTCAGTTCCTCCCTGTGTCCTGACTAGGTTCATTTTCATTTTCATGACTTCAGTCAAGTTCACTCACCCTCCATGCTTGTCATGTCCAACCCAGCTTACTTTATATTTGACCTCCTCTATGAAATGGTTCATGATGAGTTCAGCCAGCAATAATCTCTCCCTTCTCTAACTAATACCTATCTCAGGTAGATACATACCACTAAGATGGAGGCAAAAAAAAAAAAAAAGAAGAGACAAAAAACATGGAGGCAAGAAGGCAGTGGGTTGTAATAAAGTGCTGGGAGAAAACAATCACCAACCAAGAATTTTATATTCAGCAAGACTGCCTTTCAAAAATGAGGGAGAGATTAAGACATTCCCAGATAAACAAAAACTGAGGGAGTTCACTGCCACTAGATGTGCCCTAAAAGGGAGCTCTTCAGACTGAAAGGAAAAGACACTAGACAGTGGATCAAAGTGGCATAAAGAAATTAAGACCTGTGGTAAAGGTAATTATATGGATAATTATAAATGGCAGAATTATTGTTTTGTATTTTTTGGTATATAACCCCAATTCTCACTTTCTACAGGTGCTATAATGCAAAACCATAAAAATTTATGATAAATCTATGGTATTGGACATACAATGTACAAAAATATAACTGTAACAAGTACAAAAAAAAGGTGGCAAATGAAGAGGTATAGGAGCAGTGTAGGTGTATGTTACTGAAGTGAAGTTAGCATTCAATCAAATATTATATATTTAGGATGTTAAATTTCAACTCCACAGGGAAAATAAAGGAAAAATACATCCATAAAGAAATGAGAAGGGATTCATATAGTACAAAAACCAAATAAATATGAAGGTAGGCATTAATGGAAGAACTGAAGCACAAAAGGGATGAGACTTACAAAGATTCAATAGGAAAATGACAAAAGAAAGTCCTGCATTATCAGTAGTTACTTTAAATGTAAATGGAGATTAGCAGAAGGTAGAGAAAATCATGACCCAACTATAAGCTGTTACAAGAGACTCACTTTAAATTCAAAGACATAAGTAGGTTGAAAGTGAAAGGATGGAAAATATCTATCTACTTATATATCGTGCAAGTAGTTACACACAGAGAGCTGGGCTAGCTACACTAAAAACAGATAAAACAGATTATAAATCAAAACCTTTACAAGGGACAATGATTGTCTATATATACTGATAAAGGGGGCAATTTAACAAGAAGACATAACAATTATAAATATATATATGCACCTTACAGCAAAGCTCCAAAATATATGAAGCAAACACTGACAGATTTGAAGGAAGAAACTGACATTTTTAACATTAATAGTAAGATATTTAATACAGCACTTTCAGTAATGGATAGAACATATAGACAGAAGCTCAATAAAGAAGTAGAAGACTTGAATGATACTCTAAACCTGTCAGACCTCATGGACATATATAGAATACATCACCTCACGGCAACAGAACACACAATCTTCTCCAATGTCGATGGATCATTCTCCAGGTGAGACCATAACTTAGGTCACAAAACAAGACTAAATAAATTAAAAAATATTGAAATTATACAATGCATCTTCTCTGACCACAACGGAATGAAGCTAGAAATCAAAAACAGAGGGAGAAATGGAAAATTCACAAATACATGGAAATTAAACAATGTACTCTTAAACTATGCATCAAAAAAGAAATCACAAAGGAAATTAGGAAATATCTTGAGGTGAATGAAAATGAAAATACTACATACCAAAACTTATGGAATATAGCAAAAGAAGTGCCAAGAGAGAAATTTATGTCTCTAAATGCTTACATTAAAAAAGAAAGATCTCAAATCAGAGATCTTGTCTCAAGATTATAAGATCTAGAAAGAGAACAAACTAAACCCAAGGTGAGCAGAAGGAAGGGAATAACGAAGATTAAAGTGGAGATAAATGAGACATAGAATAAAAGAAAAAAACCAACATACAGAAACAATAAAACCATAAGTTGATTCTTTGAAAAGATCAATAAAAGGAAAAGAAAAAAAACTTGAGCTAGACTGACAAAGCAAAAAGAGAGAGGAAGACACCAATAACTAAAAGAGGAAATAAAAAGGGGGACATTACTATGCACCCCATAAAAATAAAAAGGACTGTAAGAGAATACTATGAACATGCGTATACCAACAAATTGGATCCAATAGCCTAGATGAAATGGACGAATTCCTAGAAATACACAAATTACCCACACTGACTCTAGAAGAAATAGAAGACCTCAACAAACCTATGACAAGAGGGTGTAATCAGTAATAAAAATCCTCCCAATAAAGAAAAGCCCAGGACCAGGTGGCATCACAGGTGAATTTTACCAAACATTCCAAGAAGAATTAACACCATTCTGCTCAAAGCCTTTCAAATAATTGAACAGCAGGGAACACTTCCTACTTCATTCTAACCTCATTCCAAAGCCAAATAAAGATACAACTAGAAAAGAAAATTACATACTAATATGTCTTATAACTATAGATGCCCAAATTCCCAAACCGAATCCAACAACTTGCAGACTGAATCCAACAACAGATTAAAAGAATTATACACCATGATCAAGTGTGATTTATCTCTGGTGTGCAAGGTTGGTTCAACATAAGAAAATCAATTAATGTAATACACAGCATTAACAGAAAGAGGAAAAAAAAAAACATGATCACCTCAATTGATGCAGAAAAGGCATTTGACAAAACATAGTTCCTTTTCTCAATAAAACACTTAGAACCTTAGGAATGGAAGAAAACTCCTTAGAAATGATTAAGGGCATACAAGAAAATACCACAGCTAATATCCTACTTAATGGAGAAAATCTGAGAGCTTTTCTTCTGAGATCAGGAAGAAGAAAATAATGCCTACTGTCATCACTGTAATTCAACATTGTGCTGGTAGTTCTAGCTAGAGCAAATATGCAAGAAAAAGAAATAAAAGGCATCCAAATTGGAAAGCAAGAAGTAAATCTTTCCCTATTTGTTAGATGACATGATCTTATACACAGAACGTCCTGAGAAGCCCATAATAAAGCTCCTAGAGTTAAGAAATGAATTCAGCAAGCTGCAGGTTACAAGATCAATAACCCATAATATCAAAACCCCAAAATCAAGTGATTTTATAAACTGGCAATGAACAATCAGAAGAAGAGCTCAAGAAAAAAATTCCATTTACAATAGCAACTAAAAGAATTAAATATCTAAGAATACATCTAACCAAGATGTAAAAAACTTGTACACAGAAAACTACAAAGCATTGCTAAAAGAAATCAAAGAAGACCTAAATAAATGGATGGACATTCTATGTTCATGGGTTGGAAGACTGCATATTGTTAAGATGTCCATTCTACCCAAAGCAATTTACAGATTCATCACAATCCCAATTGAAATTCCAACAGCCTTCTTTGCATAAATGGAAAAGCCTATCATCAAATTTATATAGAAGGATAAGGGGCCTAAATAGACAAAGCCATCTTGAAAAAGAATAAAGCTGAAGAACTCACTCTTACTGATCTTAAAACTTATTACCCAGGTATAGTAATTAAAACAGTATAGTACCAGTACAAGGACAGACATATAGACCAATGGAATAGAATTGAGAGCTCAGAAGAAATCAAACCTCATATTTATGGCCAACTGATTTTTTGACAAAGGGGGAAGGGACCATTTAATTGGGAAAGAATAGTCTTTTCCACAAATGGTGCTGGGAAAACTGGATGTCCATATGCAAAAGAATAAATGTGGGCCCCTACCTCACACCATATATGAAAACAAACTCAAAATAGATCAAAGACCTATATATAAGAGCTTGAAGTATAAAACTCCTAGGAGAAAACATAGGAAGCATCTTTAGGATCATGTGCTAAATGATGGTTTTTTAGACTTTAAACCCAAATCACAAGTTGCAACAACAAAAATGTAGATAAATGGGACCTTATTGACATTAAAAACTTTTGTTCCTCAAAGAACTTTATCATGAAAGTAAAATGACAACCTACACAATGGGAGATATTTGGAAAACACATATCCAATAGAGTTTAGTATCCAGAATATATAAAGAAAACCTTCAACTCAACAACAAGAAGACAAACAACACAATTGGAAAATGAACAAAAGGCTTGAATAGACATTTCTCCCAATGAGATATACAAATGGCCAAAAAGCATATGAATAGATACTCAACATGATTAACCATAAGGGAAATGCAAATCAAAACTACAATGAGATACCATTTACACCCACTAGAATGGATCCTATTTAAAAAAAATGGAAAATTACAAGAGTTGGAAAGGGTATGGAGAAACAGAAAAACTCATTCATTGCTGGTGAGAATGTGAATGGTGAAGTCTCTGTGGAAGACATTTTGGCAGTTCCTCAGAAATTTAAGAATAGAATTACCATAAGATCCAGCAATCCCACTTCTAGGTATTTACCCAAAAGAAGAAAAAGCAGGGCGCAAAACAGATATTTGTACACCAATGTTCACGGTGGCATTATTCGCAATTACTGAAAGATGGAAGCAACCCAAATGTCCTTCGATCAATGAATGGATAAACAAAATGTGTAGATACACACAATGTAATATTATTCAGCCCTAAAAGGGAATGAAGTTCTGATACATGCAACAAAATAGATGAAACTTGGCAATATGTTGAGTCAAATAAGCCAGACATAAAAGGACAAATATTGTATGATCTTACTGATATGAAACAATTAGTATAAGCAAACTCATTGAGTCAGAATCTAGAATACAGTTTACCAGGGGCTGGGATAAAGGTAAAGAATCAGGAGCTAAGGCTTTAAATGTAGAATTTCTGTTTGGGATGATGGAAAAGCATAGGTAATGGATGGTGGTGATGGTAGCACAACACTATGAATGTAATTAACAGCATTGAATTGTATATTTGATTGTGGTTAGAAGGGGAGATTTTAGGTTTTATATATGTTACTGGAATAAAAATTTAAAACAAACAATTCAATGGGACCGCAAAATATGGTTATTGAACCCTTAGTTAAACCTTGGACTATAGTTAATAGTATAACTATAAAAGTGTGCTTTTATCAATTGTAACAAATGTTCCACACAAATGGAAGGTGTTAACAATAGGAAACACTGTATTTTATGCATGATTTTTCTGTAAACTCACAACTTCTCTGATACAAAGAAAGAAAAAGAACACAACTCTTTTTAATAGTTATAAATATTACAATTGTGAGTAAAGAACTGCTTTCAGTATGTAGTAAATAATGCTTTATATTCATGAACAGTTCTGTAAGACTTCTGAAACTGTATCTGGATTATTATTTGACACAGAAAAAAACATGAATACATTAAGAAAAACTGTCCATTTATATCGGTATTTGTAGCTATCATTGTGACTCATACTTTTTTAATTCCAGTTTTTAAAAAATAATTTTTAGGGAGTAAAAATGCTGGAAAAATAAAGAACAGAAAAAGTAGGGAAGCTTATGCTTACAAGTAATAATAATGCGTAATTTGTGAGCTGTGCCCATGTTCAGGGAAGGCAATTTACAGTATTACATGGAAAATTTTCAGCAACTGAAATGTTTTGAATAGTTATAGAATTTTAGAGTGAGAGGGCTTGACTAGGAATTATTAAAAAAAAACTGCTTATTTTTTTCGCCTTTACTATGTCCCTCTATCTTTTAGAATTTCAGTTTAATCATCAATTAAATAAGAACAGTGTCTTTCCTCACAGGCTTAACATGAAGATCAGATGGGTGAGAGAACTCATAATACATGGAAGAACTTTGTAAATTTTAAAGTACACTACATATATAAGGAGTGATATTGTTAGTACTGAGTTGTGTGATGACTTGATATCACACTGTGTGGTAACTATCCTTTCATTGACTAGATAATTATTGGCCATCTGTTCATATGTCAGCCATGTCCTTCTCAATGACCAAAATACATTGCTATATAAGACACACCCCTCACCTCAAGGAGCTTTCACAGGTCAGGAGTGGACAAAAACAAAAACAAAAACATTGACAGAAGAAATTTATTCAAATGATAGGAAGAGACCCTAAAGAAACAATATAGAACAGAAGGCAATAGAGGAGTAAAGTTCTAGAGGGACTCAAGGGGAAAAGGATGGAGCATGCAAGTTGTGATTAGAAAACCTTGAAGCCTGAAGACTGCAAACAGTCCACTGTTGGTTATGTACTATCTCTGGGAAGTGGAAGCATAGGTAAAATCGTCTTGGTATGGTGTCGATGTACAGAAGCCTTACACATCAGATGATGGTATGTGGCCCTAATTGTTTAAAATCTCTTCCACCCTGACATTCTGTGAATTTGTTACTAAAGAGATCAATGTTGGATTTCTGCAGAGATGTTCAGGAGAAAGGTAGGAACAACATCCAAATTTCAAGAGGCAGTATAGTGAAGAGGTGATGCAAAAGGCAAGGAAGAGGTTGAGAATACTCTGCCTAAGACAAGCTTTGAAGGAACAGAGATTAGTTAAGAGATATAAGAAGAGATTTTTTAATCTCAGTATAGGGTTGATCTGACCACCAGAGAGGAAGAGGTAATAGATACAAAGACAGGGGGAGGCAAAAAAAAAAAAAAAAAAAAAAAAAAAAAGTATAAGGGCTTAGAAAAGGAAAAGTAGGGGGTGCTTTACAGCAGGATAGAAGGAAGATAGATAAAGTAAAGATATAGAGAAGTTCTGAGTCAAGAGGATGAGGACTTCATTGCATAAGGAATTAGTTTGCTGGGAATGGTGGCCCAGAACAGACATTTATTCCATGCCAGAAAATGTGAGTACTGCTATTTAGTACTTTGTATGCAGTCACAGTGCATAAAACCATTGTATAATGAGGGGCGATCTTACTTCACTGCAGACTGCATATAACCAAAGGGAAAGGGGTTACCATTTACCTTGCAGGAAGTCTTCTCTTCTAAGAACGGAGGCAGCGTGACTCAGCGGGCAAGACACAGGCTCGAGAGTCAGGAGTCCTTTCTAAGTTCTAACCCTGGTCTTCTCCAGCTTGTGACTGTGGTGAAGTCACTTAATTTCTCTGTGCCTCGATTTCTCCATCTGCAAAATATGAAAACCAATATCAAGCACTTAGTGCTTAAAACCGACCCATTAGGAAGAAAAATAATTACTTGCAACTGGCAGTAATGATCTTACAGCTTCCTCTAGAGATCAAATGTCCTTTTATATCCATGGACAATCCCCCTTCTGAATTACTCTCCTAGAATTGAGTCCTGTTCTTTTGTCTCTGAGAAATCGTCTTTCCTGGGACCTGGTCAGATGGTTCTGTCTGGGTCCAGCAGGCCCAGAAAGTCTCATTCCCTGGGAACTAAGTCAGTTCTGCAGACTGTGAGAGATTCTGCTCTATTTGAAAAGGTTCCATGAGTTTTTGGCTTAAGTGGATGCCTTTGGGGCATTCTTAAGTGGACTATTTTCTAGATCTAAGGTGGAATCAGCCCACACATCAATATGCCAGGGGTCGCAAACTGGAACCTGCATTGTGAACATTATTTGTTCTGTGATTTCTCCAGGAACTTCAGAAGTTATAGAACTGGGCTAGTCTCCTAAAGTTACAGAGCCAGAAGATCTGCAAAATTTTTTTTATCGAATATGTCATTCAGCCATCAACCAAACTTTATGCTAATTTTATAAATGAAGAGACGGACACTAGGGGAGTTGAAATATTTACTCAAAGCTATGCAGCTAGTCAGAACAGAGACCACTGAAACTAAAATCTCATTTGCAAATCTAGCACTCCTCCCATTGCAATAAATCCTGTTGAAACAAATTCTCAGGCCAAATCCTAAAGGGGTGAGCCACAGAGCAAGAAATTTAAGTCCTGGTTGTCCTGGAGGAGACTGTGGGTGATGAGGTGGTGCTGGGGTGTAAGGAAGACAAACTTGCCTCTCACAATTTCTATGTATAGCAGTTCAAAAGTTTTGAGTGCTTATGGATCTTGAGTTTTACTAGAACAAAAACCTTTGCAATGTTTTAAATATCCTTACAGGTCAAATGAAGTAAGAGCATGGAAATGCTTGTAGGTGATGCTCTCTAGAATTTACAATTTAATATTGACATTTGAGTTAATCAGCTTAAAATGGTTAACCATTACGACATTTGTAACATTAAAATATTATATCAACTCTCTCTGTGATTTTTCATTAGAGCAACAAGTTGCTACATAGTTAAGTAAGAAACAAAGGGACTTATTATAGGGTAGTTTTTTCCAGAACTCAGCAATCCCTTCCTTTGAACAGAAAATTGACAAGCCTGATCTTCTGTTGACCATTAGGAACTGAGCTGTGAATCCTTTCCTCAAATACTTCCTTTTTCTAAGGAATAATTTGATCCACACAAACAATAAATATTTGAACATGTATGTGTTGCCAAGAATATAATAATACAGATTACAGAAGATTTACACTGATTCTTGGTTCTCCAAAACAGAAAGGAACTAGGCCAGATTTTTCTTTATTCTTTTCAACTTCTTGAAAAAAGAATGTTTCCACACCCCTTCTTTTGGCTATAATCATTTTCCTGAAACACTATTAGTAGCTTTTCATCTGTCCAATCGTCTGGACTGTGAATGACTTCAAATCAAGCACTACTTTTTTTAAATTTTATTTTGAAATAAATTCAAAGTTATAGGAACAGTTGCAAAAACAATACAAACCTCAGACACAGAACTCCAGCATACCCTCCCCACTCTCCCGATAACCCGATCCACCAAATTTAACATCCTGTCACACCACCATTTCTTTCTTTCCCTCCCTCCCTCCCTCCCTATCATCCATCATCTATTGCTCTGTCTTCTGAACATATGAGAGCAAGCTGCACACATCCTTGAACATACACTATAATTCACATGTACAATTCCCATGAACAAGAACATTCTTTTATGCAATCCCATTAAGCACAGGTAAGAAGTTCAAGAAATTCAACATTGATACAAAGCTTACATTCCATATTTCCTTTTTTTTTTTTTCTTATGTCTCAACTGTGTCCCTTTGAGCCTCCTGTCCTCCATCCTCAGATCCCATCCAGGATCATCCTTGGCATTCAATTGTCATCTATTTAGACTGTATTTTTTTTTTTTTTTCAATTGTGGAAACATATATACAGCTTGAATCTTCCCATTCCACCCCCTCCCTAGCATTCCATTAGTGGGATTAATCACATTTAGAATGCTGCAATGCTATCACCTTCCCACCTTCCATTAATAGAAATTTCCCTTCACCTCAAACAGCAACCCTACACTCATTTCTTAACTCCCCATTACCCCCCTCCCCCCCACTTCTCATAACCCATACTCTACTTTTCATCTATATGGTCATATTCTCTGATAATTTCTTTGTGTTTACTGTGGGGCTTAAATTTAACCTCTTAAATCCATAACAATCTTGTTTTTCTTTGATACCAACTTAACTTCAATAGCACACGTAAACTATGTTCCTATACTCCTCCATTCCCCCACCTTTATATAGTTCTTGTCAAAAATTACATATTTTGAAGATGGCAGACTGGTGAGCTGTATGTTTTAGTTACTCCTCCAGGAAAGTAGGTAGAAAGCCAGGAACTGCGTAGACTGGACACCACAGAGCAATCTGCGTTTGGGCATACTTCATACAACACTCATGAAAACGTGGAACTGCTGAGATCAGCGAAATCTGTAAGTTTTTGCGGCCAGGGGACCTGCGCCCCTCCCTGCCAGGTTCAGTCCCGTGGGAGGAGGGGCTGTCAGCTCCGGGAAGAAGGGAGAACTGCAGTGGCAGCCCTTATCGGAATCTCATTCTACTGATCCAAACTCCAACCATAGATAGACTGAGACCAGACACCAGAGAATCTGAGAGCAGCCAGCCCAGCAGAGAGGAGACAGGCGTAGAAAAAAACAGCACGAAAAACTCCAAAATAAAAGCGGAGGATTTTTGGAGTTCTGGTGAACATAGAAAGGGGAAGGGCCCTGAGGCGCATATGCAAATCCCAAAGAAAAGCTGATCTCTCTGCCCTGTGGACCTTTCCTTAATGGCCCTGGTTGCTTTGCCTCTTAGCATTTCAATAACCCATTAGATCTCTGAGGAGGGCCCTTTTTTTTTTTTTTTTTTTTTTTTTTTTAATCCTTTTTTCTTTTTCTAAAGCAATTACTCTAAGAAACCCAATACAGAAAGCTTCAAAGAATTTCAATTTGGGCAGGTCAAGTCAAGAGCAGAACTAGGAGAGCTCTGAGACAAAACGCAATAATCCAGTGGCTGAGAAAATTCACTAAACACCACAACTTCCCAAGAAAAGGGGGGTGTCCACTCACAGCCATCATCCTGGTGGACAGGAAACACTCTTGCCCATCACCAGCCCCATAGCCCAGAACTGCCCCAGACAACCCAGTGTGATGGAAGTGCTTCAAATAACAGGCACACACCACAAAACTGGGCGTGGACATTAGCCTTCCCTGCAACCTCAGCTGATTGTCCCAGAGTTGGGAAGGCAGAGCAGTGTGAATTAACAAAGCCCCATTCAGCCATCATTTCAGCAGACTGGGAGCCTCCCTACACAGCCCAGCAGCCCAGAACTGCCCTGGGGGGACGGCACTCACCTGTGACATAGCACAGTCATCCCTCAACAGAGGACCCAGGGTGCACGGCCTGGAAGAGGGGCCCACTTGCAAGTCTCAGGAGCCATACGCCAATACCAAGCACTTGTGGGTCAGTGGCAGAGACAAACTGTGGCAGGACTGAACTGAAGGATTAGACTATTGCAGCAGCTTTAAAACTCTAGGATCACCAGGGAGATTTGATTGTTAGAGCCATCCCCCCCTCCCTGACTGCCCAGAAACACGCCCCATATACAGGGCAAGCAACACCAACTACACACGCAAGCTTGGTACACCAATTGGACCCCACAAGACTCACTCCCCCACTCACCAAAAAGGCAAAGCAGGGGAGAACTGGCTTGTGGAGAACAGGTGGCTCGTGGACGCCACCTGCTGGTTAGTTAGAGAAAGTGTACTCCACGAAGCTGTAGATCTGATAAATTACAGATAAGGACTTCAATTGGTCTACAAATCCTAAAAGAACCCTATCAAGTTCAGCAAATGCCATGAGGCCAAAAACAACAGAAAATTATAAAGCATATGAAAAAACCAGACGATATGGATAACCCAAGCCCAAGCACCCAAATCAAAAGACCAGAAGAGACACAGCACCTAGAGCAGCTACTCAAAGAACTAAAGATGAACAATGAGACCATAGTACGGGAGACAAAGGAAATCAAGAAGACCCTAGAAGAGCATAAAGAAGACATTGCAAGACTAAATAAAAAAATGGATGATCTTATGGAAATTAAAGAAACTGTTGACCAAATTAAAAAGATTCTGGACACTCATAGTACAAGACTAGAGGAAGTTGAACAACGAATCAGTGACCTGGAAGATGACAGAATGGAAAATGAAAGCATAAAAGAAAGAATGGGGAAAAAAATTGAAAAAATCAAAATGGACCTCAGGGATATGATAGATAATATGAAACGTCCAAATATAAGACTCATTGGTGTCCCAGAACGGGAAGAAAAGGGTAAAGGACTAGGAAGAGTATTCAAAGAAATTGTTGGGGAAAACTTCCCAAATCTTCTAAACAACATAAATACACAAATCATAAATGTTCAGCGAACCCCAAATAAAATAAATCCAAATAAACCCACTCCGAGACATATACTGATCACATTGTCAAACACAGAAGAGAAGGAGCAAGTTCTGAAAGCAGCAAGAGAAAAGCAATTCACCACATACAAAGGAAACAGCATAAGACTAAGTAGTGACTACTCAGCAGCCACCATGGAGGCGAGAAGGCAGTGGCACGATATATTTAAAATTCTGAGTGAGAAAAATTTCCAGCCAAGAATACTTTATCCAGCAAAGCTCTCCTTCAAATTTGAGGGAGAGCTTAAATTTTTCACAGACAAACAAATGCTGAGAGAATTTGGTAACAAGAGACCTGCCCTACTGGAGATACTCAAGGGAGCCCTACAGACAGAGAAACAAAGAAAGGACAGAGAGACTTGGAGAAAGGGTCAGTACTAAAGAGATTCGGTATGGGTACAATAAAGGATATTAATAGACAGAGGGGAAAAATATGACAAACATAAACCAAAGGATAAGATGGCTGATTCAAGAAATGCCTTCACGGTTATAACGTTGAATGTAAATGGATTAAACTCCCCAATTAAAAGATATAGATTCGCAGAATGGATCAAAAAAAATGAACCATCAATATGTTGCATACAAGAGACTCATCTTAGACACAGGGACACAAAGAAACTGAAAGTGAAAGGATGGAAAAAAATATTTCATGCAAGCTACAGCCAAAAGAAAGCAGGTGTAGCAATATTAATCTCAGATAAAATAGACTTCAAATGCAGGGATGTTTTGAGAGACAAAGAAGGCCACTACATACTAATAAAAGGGGCAATTCAGCAAGAAGAAATAACAATCGTAAATGTCTATGCACCCAATCAAGGTGCCACAAAATACATGAGAGAAACACTGGCAAAACTAAAGGAAGCAATTGATGTTTCCACAATAATTGTGGGAGACTTCAACACATCACTCTCTCCTATAGATAGATCAACCAGACAGAAGACCAATAAGGAAATTGAAAACCTAAACAATCTGATAAATGAATTAGATTTAACAGACATATACAGGACATTACATCCCAAATCACCAGGATACACATACTTTTCTAGTGCTCATGGAACTTTCTCCAGAATAGATCATATGCTGGGACATAAAACAAGCCTCAATAAATTTAAAAAGATTGAAATTATTGAAAGCACATTCTCTGACCACAATGGAATACAATTAGAAGTCAATAACCATCAGAGACTTAGAAAATTAACAAATACCTGGAGGTTAAACAACACACTCCTAAACAATCAGTGGGTTAAAGAAGAAATAGCAAGAGAAATTGCTAAATATATAGAGACGAATGAAAATGAGAACACAACATACCAAAACCTATGGGATGCAGCAAAAGCAGTGCTAAGGGGGAAATTTATAGCACTAAACGCATATATTAAAAAGGAAGAAGGAGCCAAAATCAAAGAACTAATGGATCAACTGAAGAAGCTAGAAAATGAACAGCAAACCAATCCTAAACCAAGTAGAAGAAAAGAAATAACAAGGATTAAAGCCGAAATAAATGACATAGAGAACAAAAAAAACAATAGAGAGGATAAATATCACCAAAAGTTGGTTCTTTGAGAAGATCAACAAGATTGACAAGCCCCTAGCTAGACTGACAAAATCAAAAAGAGAGAAGATCCATATAAACAAAATAATGAATGAAAAAGGTGACATAACTGCAGATCCTGAAGAAATTAAAAAAATTATAAGAGGATACTATGAACAACTGTATGGCAACAAAGTGGATAATGTAGAGGAAATGGACAATTTCCTGGAAACATATGAACAACCTAGACTGACCAGAGAAGAAATAGAAGACCTCAACCAACCCATCACAAGCAAAGAGATCCAATCAGTCATCAAAAATCTTCCCACAAATAAATGCCCAGGGCCAGATGGCTTCACAGGGGAATTCTACCAAACTTTCCAGAAAGAACTGACACCAATCTTACTCAAACTCTTTCAAAACATTGAAGAAAATGGAACACTACCTAACTCATTTTATGAAGCTAACATCAATCTAATACCAAAACCAGGCAAAGATGCTACAAAAAAGGAAAACTACCAGCCAATCTCCCTAATGAATATAGATGCAAAAATCCTCAACAAAATACTTGCAAATCGAATCCAAAGACACATTAAAAAAATCATACACCATGACCAAGTGGGGTTTATTCCAGGCATGCAAGGATGGTTCAACATAAGAAAATCAATCAATGTATTACAACACATTAACAAGTCAAAAGGGAAAAATCAATTGATCATCTCAATAGATGCTGAAAAAGCATTTGACAAAATCCAACATCCCTTTTTGATAAAAACACTTCAAAAGGTAGGAATTGAAGGAAACTTCCTCAACATGATAAAGAGCATATATGAAAAACCCACAGCCAGCATAGTAGTCAATGGTGAGAGACTGAAAGCCTTCCCTCTAAGATCAGGAACAAGACAAGGATGCCCGCTGTCACCACTGTTATTCAACATTGTGCTGGAAGTGCTAGCGAGGGCAATCTGGCAAGACAAAGAAATAAAAGGCATCCAAATTGGAAAAGAAGAAGTAAAACTGTCATTGTTTGCAGATGATATGATCTTATATCTAGAAAACCCTGAGAAATCAACGATACACCTACTAGAGCTAATAAACAAATTTAGCAAAGTAGCAGGATACAAGGTTAATGCACATAAGTCAGTAATGTTTCTATATGCTAGAAATGAACAAACTGAAGAGACACTCAAGAAAAAGATACCATTTTCAATAGCAACTAAAAAAATCAAGTACCTAGGAATAAACTTAACCAAAGATGTAAAAGACCTATACAAAGAAAACTACATAACTCTAGTAAAAGAAATAGAAGGGACCTTAAAAGATGGAAAAATATTCCATGTTCATGGATAGGAAGACTAAATGTCATTAAGATGTCAATTCTACCCAAACTCATCTACAGATTCAATGCAATCCCAATCAAAATTCCAACAACCTACTTTGCAGACTTGGAAAAGCTAGTTATCAAATTTATTTGGAAAGGGAAGATGCCTCGAATTGCTAAAGACACTCTAAAAAAGAAAAACAAAGTGGGAGGATTTACACTCCCTGAGTTTGAAGCTTGTTATAAAGCCACAGTTGCCAAAACAGCATGGTACTGGCACAAAGATAGACATATAGATCAATGGAATTGAATTGAGAATTCAGAGATAGACCCTCAGATCTATGGCCGACTGATCTTTGATAAGGCCCCCAAAGTCACTGAACTGAGTCATAATGGTCTTTTCAACAAATGGGGCTGGGAGAGTTGGATATCCATATCCAAAAGAATGAAAGAGGACCCCTACCTCACCCCCTACACAAAAATTAACTCAAAATAGACCAAAGATCTCAATATAAAAGAAAGTACCATAAAACTCCTAGAAGATAATGTAGGAAAACATCTTCAAGACCTTGTATTAGGCAGCCACTTCCTAGACTTTACACCCAAAGCACAAGCAACAAAAGAGAAAATAGATAAATGGGAATTCCTCAAGCTTAGAAGTTTCTGCACCTCAAAGGAATTTCTCAAAAAGGTAAAGAGGCAGCCAACTCAATGGGAAAAAATTTTTGGAAACCATGTATCTGACAAAAGACTGATATCCTGCATATATAAAGAAATCCTACAACTCAATGACAGTAGTACAGTCGGCCCAATTATAAAATGGGCAAAAGATATGAAAAGACAGTTCTCTGAAGAGGAAATACAAATGGCCAAGAAACACATGAAAAAATGTTCAGCTTCACTAGCTATTAGAGAGATGCAAATTAAGACCACAATGAGATACCATCTAACACCGGTTAGAATGGCTGCCATTAAACAAACAGGAAACTACAAATGCTGGAGGGGATGTGGAGAAATTGGAACTCTTATTCACTGTTGGTGGGACTGTATAATGGTTCAGCCACTCTGGAAGTCAGTCTGGCAGTTCCTTAGAAAACTAGATGTAGAGCTACCATTCGATCCAGCGATTGCACTTCTCGGTATATACCCGGAAGATCGGAAAGCAGTGACACGAACAGATATCTGCACGCCAATGTTCATAGCAGCATTATTCAAAATTGCCAAGAGATGGAAACAACCCAAATGTCCTTCAAGAGATGAGTGGATAAATAAAATGTGGTATATACACACGATGGAATACTACGCGGCAGTAAGAAGGAACGATCTCGTGAAACATATGACAACATGGATGAACCTTGAAGACATAATGCTGAGCGAAATAAGCCAGGCACAAAAAGAGAAATATTATATGCTACCACTAATGTGAATTTTGAAAAATGTAAAACAAATGGCTTATAATGTAGAATGTAGGGGAACTAGCAATAGAGAGCAATTAAGGAAGGGGGAACAATAATCCAAGGAGAACAGATAAGCTATTTAACGTTCTGGGGATGCCCAGGAATGACTATGGTCTGTTAATTTCTGATGGATATAGTAGGAGCAAATTCACAGAAATGTTGCTGTATTAGGTAACTTTCTTGGGGTAAAGTAGGAACATGTTGGAAGTTAAGCAGTTATCTTAGGTTAGTTGTCTTTATCTTACTCCCTTGTTATGGTCTCTTTGAAATGTTCTTTTATTGTACGTTTGTTTTCTTTTTAACTTTTTTTTCATACAGTTGATTTAAAAAAGAAGGGAAAGTTAAAAAAAAAAAGAAAAACAAGGGAAAAAAAAAGATGTAGTGCCCCCTTGAGGAGCCTGTGGAGAATGCAGGGGTATTTGCCTACCCCACCTCCATGGTTGCTAACATGACCACAGACATAGGGGACTGGTGGGTTGATGGGTTGAGCCCTCTACCACAGGTTTTATCCTTGGGAAGATGGTTGCTGCAAAGGAGAGGCTAGGCCTCCCTATGTTTTTGCCTAAGAGCCTCCTCCCAAATGCCTCTTTGTTGCTCAGATGTGGCCCTGTCTCTCTAGCTAAGCCAACTTGAAAGCTGAAATCACTGCCCTCCCCCCTACGTGGGATCAGACACCCAGGGGAGTGAATCTCCCTGGCAACGTGGAATATGACTCCCGGCGAGGAATGTAGACCTGGCATTGTGGGACGGAGAACATCTTCTTGACCAAAAGGGGGATGTGAAAGGAAATGAAATAAGCTTCAGTGGCAGAGAGAATCCAAAAGGAGCTGAGAGGTCACTCTGGTGGGCACTCTTACGCACACTTTAGACAACCCTTTTTAGGTTCTAAAGAATTTGGGTAGCTGGTGGTGGATACCTGAAACTATCAAACTACAACCCAGAACCCATGAATCTCGATGACAGTTGTATTAAAATGTAGCTTATGAGGGGTGACAATGGGATTGGGAAAGCCATAAGGACCACACTCCACTTTGTCTAGTTTATGGATGGATGAGTAGAAAAATAGGGGAAGGAAACAAACAGACAAAGGTACCCAGTGTTCTTTTTTACTTCAATTGCTCTTTTTCACTCTAATTATTATTCTTGTTATTTTTGTGTGTGTGCTAATGAAGGTGTCAGGGATTGATTTGGGTGATGAATGTACCACTATGTAATGGTACTGTAAACAATCGAAAGTATGATTTGTTTTGTATGACTGCGTGGTATGTGAATATATCTCAATAAAATGAAGATTAAAAAAAAAAAATTACATATTTTACATTGAGTCCAAAACCACTGATTTGTCATTAGAATTTGTGTATTTTATATCATGTAGGAAGTAAATAGTGGAGTTACAAACCAAAAATTATTAACTTCTATTTGTATTCCATTGTGGTCAGAGAATGTGCTTTGAATATATTCAATTGTTTTTTTTTTTTTTTTTAATTGAGGCTTGTTTTATGTCCCAGCATATGGTCTATTCTGGAGAAAGATCCGTGATCACCAGAGAAAAATGTGTGTCCTGGTGATTTGGGATGTAAGGTTCTATATATGTCTGCTAAAATTCTCTATATCTCTCTTTCCTTTCTTTGTTTCTCTGTTGGTAGGGCTCTCTTTAGTATCTGAAGTAGGGCAGGTCTTTTATTGGCAAATTCTCTCAGCATTTGTCTGTGAAAAATTTAAGCTCTCCCTCAAATTTGAAGGAGAGTTTTGCTGGATAAAGTATTCTTGGTTGGAAATTTTTCTCTCTCAGAATTTTAAATATGTCATGCCAGTGCCTTCTTGCCTCCACGGTGGCCGCCGAGTAGTCACTACTTAGTCTTATGCTGTTTCCTTTGTATGTGGTGAATTGCTTTTCTCTTGCTGCTTTCGGAACTTGCTCCTTCTCTTCAGTATTTGACAGTTTGATCAGAATATGTCTTGGAGTGGGTTTATTTGTATTTATTCTATTTGGAGTTCACTGGGCATTTATGCTTTGTGTATTTATATTGTGTAGAAGGTTTGGGAAGTTTTCCCCAACAATTTCTTTGAATACTCTTTCTAGACCTTTGCCCTTCTCTTCCCCTTCTGGGACACCAATGAGTCTTAATTTTGCACGTTTTATTTTATCTGTCGTATCCCTGAGATCCATTTCAATTTTTTCAATTTTTTTCTTCATTCTTTCTTTTTTTCTTTCATTTTCTGTTCTGTG
Organism: Choloepus didactylus; assembly: GCF_015220235.1. NCBI lineage: Eukaryota > Metazoa > Chordata > Mammalia > Pilosa > Megalonychidae > Choloepus > Choloepus didactylus. The sequence continues at coordinate 49,537,820 of NC_051326.1, forward strand.
GTCCTCTAGGACACTGAGTCATTGTTCAACTTCCTCTAATCTTGTATTATGAGTATCCAGAGTCTTTTTAATTGGGCTAACAGTTTCTTTTATTTCCATAAGATCTTCTATTTTTTTTTATTTACTCATGCAATTTCTTCTTTATGCTCTTCTAGGGTCTTCTTTATGTCCTTTATATCCTGTGTCATGTTCTTCTTCATGTCCTTTATATCCTGTGCCATGCTCTCGTTCTTTGATTGCAGTCCTTTGATTAATTGTGCCAAGTACTGTGTCTCTTCTAATATTTTGATTTGGGTGTTGGGATTGGGTTCTCATATTGTCTGGTTTTATCATATGCTTTAAGATTTTCTGTTGTTTTTGGCCTCTTGGCATTTGCTTTTCTTGATAGGGTTCTTTCAAGTTGTAAAAAATACAACTTGTGGGGCATGTGTCTGGGTGGTTAGAGAGGCAGGGCAGCTTTAATAATTACACCTCCCAGGTGTTCCTGGAGATTCAAGGCTGTTGCAAGAGTCTAGTCTTCATTTCAGTTTTGCCCCAGATTTTCTCTGCCACTTACTCACAAGTCCCTGGCATTGACATAGCATCCCTGGGTTTTCTGAGCGGGTCCCCCTTCTCAGCTGTGATCTTCCAGGACCTCTGCTGAGGGAAGGCTGTGCTATGTCACAAGTGAACACCGTCCCTCAAGGGAAGCCCCGGGCTGCCAGGCCATGCAGGGGCACTCCCAGCCTGATGCAAAGATGGCTGAATGGGGCATCTCAACCCTCCCCCTTTTCGCACAGCTCTGCCTTCCCAGCTCTGGGACAACTAGCTGTGTTTGCACCCAAGGCCACTATCCACAGCCGATATTGTGGTGTGTGCATGGTGCCATAGGATACACTCCCCGTCACACTGGGTTTCCTGGAGCGGCTCTGGGCTGTGGGTATGGCCCCGGGCAGGAGTGTCTCCAGCCCCTCGGGGAGCTGGCTGCAAGCAGCGTGGTTTCTTTCTCCTTATGGCTCTTCCCTCTGCCCCCCGGCCCTGAGGGAATCAGCAGTGGTCTATCCTCCACGCCAGACACTGAGAAATTGGCACAGCCCGCTCCTCCCATGCTTCACTGTGTGGTTCTCACCATTGAAACTGTAGCTGCTCCTGGGTTTTTTGTTTTTTTTTTAAAAGTACTAGTCCGTCTCCAAATGCCAACCCCCAGTTTCCCCACACCGCAGTGTAGCCATGAGACTTTCAGCCGGCTTACTCACTCGTTTCAGAGTGCAGACTCCTGGTTTCACCAAGTGCACGGTCCCTGTGGTTTTGGCAGACCTTGTCCAGCTGGTGCATTGCCGAAATTGGGAGTTCTGGGTCACTTTCTGGTTTTTATTTAGTATTTTTCATGGAGGTGTTTTTTTGCCCTGTCTTACCTAGCCGCCATCTTAGGTTCTCAAGCCTTCTTTTTCATTTGTCTTTGTCTTTGTAGACTATGTGCCTGGCATATAGTAGGTGATAAATAAGGTGTTCTAGTTTGCTAATGCTGCAGAATGCAAAACACCAGAGATGGATAGGCTTTTATAAAACGGGGGTTTATTTCGCTACACAGTTACAGTCTTAAGGCCACAAAGCATCCAAGGTAACACCTCAGCAATCGGGTACCTTCACCGGAAGATGGCCAATGGCGTCCGGAAAACCTCTGTTAGCTGGGAAGGCAGCTGGCGTCTGTTCCAAAGCTCCAGCCTCAAAACGGCTTTCTCCCAGGACGTTCCTCTCTAGCAAGCTTGCTCCTCTTCAAAACATCACTCCCAGCTGCACTCTGTTTCCTCCCCCGAGTCAGCTCATTTATATAGCTCCATCCATCAAGGCCCACCCTGAATGGGCGGGGCCACGCCTCCATGGGAACATCTCATCAGAATCATCACCCACAGCTGGGTGGGGCACATTCCAAGCAAATCCAACCAGCACAAAAACTTCTGCCCCACAAAACTACAAAGATAATGGCATTTGGGGGACACAATACATTCAAACCGGCACATAAAGATTTGTTGATTTGGTGGTCAAAAAAAATCCCACTGACATATGCTACTGCACATGTTTAATTGATCATAGATGTTATACAAGTGACTCAAGCAATCAGTAAAATGTTTAATGGTTAAAAGATTTGAAAAGAGACAGAATGGGTTATTATGGCACTACCACTTACTACCTCATGATATGAGCAAATTGTTTTACAAGCATTAATTTCCATGTATGGAATTTGTCAGTGTTTAAATTAAGTAATATACATGAAGTACCTAGTTTATCACAAGAGCTCAATAAATGGTAGTAGCTTTTATAAATTATGGTTATTGTGCTGGTATGAATCTGCTATGTACCCCTTAAAAAGCCATGTTCTTTAATGCAATCTTGTGGGGACAGACCTATTGTGGGTGGGATTTTTTTATTGGGTTGCTTCCATGGAGATGTGACCCACCCAATTGTGGGTGAGAACTTTTGATTAGATTATTTCCAAGGAGATGTGACCTCACCCTTCAGGGTGGGTTTTCAGTTAGTTTACTGGCATCCTCTATGAGAAGATAAAAGGCAGAGACATTCTGAAGAGAGCAGAGAGATGCTTGGAGAGAAAATGCTAAGAGCTGACACAGACCTAGACACTTGGAGATACAGACAGACATTTGGAGATGCTAAGCTAAGATGTGAAATCCAGACCTTTTTCTATTTATCCTGTATGTAATAAAGTCCTTTCTAGATCCTATGTGAAAAGAAAAGTAAAGTGACTGAATCTTCAGCATGTTCTCATAGGCGGAGACTTCTTGTGACATACAAACTGTGCCATGTTATTAAAAAATGTGATCAAAGAAAGAAAAAGATGCTTAAAGAGAAAGCCACTGGAATCAGAAGCTGAAAGCATCACAACCCAGGAGCAAAGGACCAGCAGACTCCAGCCACGTGCCTTCCCAGCTGACAGAGGTGTTCCGGACGTCATTGGACTTTCTTCAATGAAGGTATCCTCTTGTTGATGCCTTAGTTTGGACACTTTTATGACCTTAGAACTCTAAATTTGTGAACTAATAAACCCCTATTGTAAAAGCCAATCCATTTCTGGAATTTTGCATTCTGGCAGTCTTAGCAAATTGGAATAGCTATCTATTTATTTAGATACCTACATAATATTTCTGGGTTTTAGTTTCTCACTCATAAATGTGATGTGGCTCCTTCGAAAAGAATACTAGTAATTCATTACACCAATATTCATTGACAGTTTCCTATCTGGCATTTGGTTAGACTTGACTAACTCAGTGTAAAACAAGATAGACAAGATTGTACTACATAAATTCAAAGGAAAGTTCAAAGGAAGAATAGAGAGAAATTAGATCAACAGAGATTCCAATGTTAAATATGCAAAAATAAAAATCGTTTTGGGTATAAATAAAAAGAGAATGTATGAAAGAACAAAAAGAAAAAAATGTAAAATGTTTGTGTAAAATAGAAATTCCATGCTATAATTAAATTTATAAAAAATGTATAAACAAGAAAAACAGTAACAATCTATCAAAACAAAAATTAATATGACAATATATTTACAGCAACAGTTTTAGTTTTAACGTTTTGATATAGGCAGTATGTTTTACCTTTTTCAGTAAATTCTTTTATAAAATTAGGGTTATAAAAAGAAGAATTTTAAAGCTAATATTCAACTGAATTTTAGTCATATTATTAAGAAACATATAAATAACTCATAATATTTAAAAATTAAACAATTAAATAATATATTAGTGAGTGACAAGCAAGCTATTAATTATGACACAACTAATACTATTAGCAAAAATTCAATTGTATCTGAGATTCCTATTTACTAAAGCTCTCATATAAATGAAAGAATATTCATTGTGGGTTTTGTATTTTGTTAATAATAAAACCTTGTTAGACAATGCCCCTCAAAAAAAGAAAAGGGAAGAATAGGAAATAATAATGAGAGAGAGCAAATTATTTGCATGTGAACATTACTTTAATCAGAAGATAGCTTCATGTGACTCTACAACAGAATATTTACTGCACAAAGCCCAAATCCTTCCCTCACTAGAGAAGAACAGAAACAGGCTGGTAGCACCCTCTCCCCCTACAGCCATGTCAGGAACTTATCAAATCCTTTCCACAGACAGAATTAAGAACCTGTCAGAATTCCTCTTTGTAGTTCCTCAATTTATTTATTTATTTTTTTACCATTAAAATTCCTCTGGGAAATTTATTTTAGTAAATCAAGGTTTCAGTCCGAATTTATTTCTGTTTATTTGCTTTTGAAATAAATACATTCCCAAGTGTCCATACAAAGATCTTGAAAGGAAAAGAAAAGACTTGGACTATATAATTAACGCTATATTATATATTATCTTGCTGTACTGGCGCCTCCCCTGTCATAGCTACTATCACACTGTGTTTAATTGCCTACTGTGTTTACTTGTCATCTCTTGTAGATTGTAAATTCCTTGAAGGGAATTATTCCTAGGTTAATTCTAATGTTTTAGTATCTCATAATTTTTTCTATTTTAGATTTCTTTTCTATTTTGTTGACACACAGCCCCAGGTCCTTATTCAGAGTGAGACCTAGAAGTAAACTTTCAGAGTCCCTGCATCTCCTGAAAAATCTGAGTTTTATTCTCACATATGAAATTCAAAGTACAAAATAATTTTTCCCAAGAACTAACTATACAGGTGCTGCTTCCATTTTAGCATCCAATCTTGAGGCCAATCTGAAGTCTTATTGGAAGCCCTATTTTTTTCTCTAAACAGCAGTTAGAATCTCTTCTTTATACTTGGTTTTCTGAAATTTTATGAGCACATGTTTAGGTGCGTGAGACTTGTTTTTTCATTCTGACTGCCTAATTCAATGGGCCCATACAACCTGAAGCCTGTTAATCTGTGAGAATTTTCTTCTCATTTCTTCAGTAATTTCTTCCCCATTTATTTTCTTTAGTGTCTCTTTTTGGAATTTCTGCTAACTGGATTTGGACTGGTTAAATTAATCTTCCATATATCTTAGCTTTATATTTTTTCATCTGTTTTTCTTTCTTCTCTACATTCTAGGTTTTCTCAAATTTATTCAAATTTATCCTTGGGTTCTTCATTTGCATTTCAAAGTTTCAGGAGTCATATGTTCATTTCCCAAATTAGTTTTTGTTAGTGTTTTCTGATACTTTTTAAAAATAAACTTTTATTTAGGAATAGTTTTAGATTTACAGAAAAATTGCAAGCATAGTGCAGAGGGTTTCTATATATTCCCAGTTTTCCCTACATTAGTATGGTAGATTTGTCACAATTAATGGGCCAATATTAATACATCATTATGAAGTAAGGTAATAATTTACTGAAATTTTTTTTTTTTTTTTTTTTTTTTTTAGCTTTTACCTAATGTCGTTTTTTCTGTTCCAATATGCCATCCAAGACAGCACATTACATTAACTGGTCATGTCTTCTTAGGTTCCTCTTGGCTGTGACTGTTTCTCAGACTTTCCTTGTTTTTGAAGACATTTGTAGTATGTCCCTCAACTGGGATTTTTCTAATGTTTTTCCTCATGCTCAGACTGGAGCTATTGGTTTTAGGGAGGAAGATCACAGAGGTTAAGTGCCATTCTCCTCATGTCATATCAAAATCAAATATTTTCACATGACATCACATTTGATGTTGGCCTTGCTCACCTGGCTGAGTTAGTGTTTGTAAGTTTTCTCCACTGTATGAAAATTTTTCTCATCGCAGTCTTTTTATGTTCTTTGGATACAATATTGCTGAGGATATTATGTACAATTTTATTTAGGTCTCTTCTATTTTCTATTTCTGCTTCTTCCCGAGGCTAGTGATTGTTTATTCATATTGGTCATTCTCCTAAGTGTTACTGGCTTTCTGCAGATGACCAGTGATTCTTGATCATGAGTTCATGGGTAGAAAGGCTAAGTTGACTATTACATGTGTTTGTCAAGTGTTTCCTCTTCAATTGCCCCTGTCCTGAATGGACTCTTCCTTCTACCCTTGTTCTGTTAACTATCATTCTCCCTTCAGATCACATTTGGGAGAATCCTGTCCTGACATCCACAACTGGGTCATGTTTCCTCTTATGGGTTCTCAAGGCACTGTGGAAGTCTACTTTATGGCATCTGTCAAAGTTACACATTTACACTTATTTTGGTGATTATTTGCCTTTATAAGGGGTTAGAGACCATGCCTCACCTTGTATGAGTAATATCTCACACATAAAAAGTACCAAATAAATGCATACTCAATAATGGAATGAAATGAAATAAAGTGAATGAATGAATGTGTCTATGTGCAGGATCGGTGCTAGGCACTTTCCCTACATTGCCTCTAATATTTACAACTATGTGAAGTCAATGTTATCATCCCCAGTTTGCAGATGCCAAACAGAAATTTGGAAAGAGGTTAAATAATTTTTCCATATTGTTCAGCTTAGGAATAAACCAGAAAACAAAGTATAGTTTACCCTGAAATCATGTGGTCAAGAATAACATAGTGAAAAGTGCTAAGGTGCCATGTGCATCATTTTAGAGGGCATTGCCACTTTGCAAACAGTGATTCAGCTAAGAAAAAGACATGGGGCCAGGGTCGGTGCTCCTAATATTCTCACTGCACATTTTTCCTTTGTTGAATGGGGTTGCTTTTACCTTCCATTTCCCTTACTCAGGGGCCTGGCTTTATCTTTCTATACTGGACTAGGCTAGTGACTTTTTAAAAAACATGATTTATAATAATATATATATTTGACATTTAGATCCAGTGTGTGCAAACTGTGAATATGATATTAAAAATTGGAACTAAAACTGAAGCAAGCATTTCACAAATCAAAACTTTTTCTTACTTTGTATGATGCCCTCTGATATTTTCCATTCCAGCTCATTTTTACTTTTTATACTTTATTGTTCTCAACTCCCCAGATTGATTGCACAACTCACTCCTGATTTGTGAATCACAGATGGAAAAATCTGGGTCTAGGCCAATGGAGGGATATTTTCTTCATGATAACTTGACTCTGTTAGATGTGTTATATTTCAGTGGCTGTTGATTCTGTGCTGCTAACATAATCCTCAGGGCTGCCACTAAGACAATGGCCTGCCTTGATCTCTTCCAGCTTAATTCTTCATCTCCATTTATGACAATCATATGCTGACAAAATCTTTCAAGATACTAGTTGCAAAGAAAAAAAAGTTTGAATTTCAGATTAAATACTAATAAACTTTCCACATTATAGTATATACCTCATTTGGTCTGTAGCATGGTACCACTTTTTAGTTTTAGGTTACCTTTGAGTTTCATGTCACCTATGAGAATATTTGGATATGTTTAAAGGACTCCCAGAAGCAATACTCCACAGTAATTTACTAATTAGAAAGCAGTGTAGTCAGTTGGCATTATTCATAACCACAGGCACTTAAAAATAACAACATGTTTTTCAGGAGAAATATCGGGCATGAACACTCTAGCCTTGGGAATTACTAAGAACCAACCTACGCCACTATGTCATCACAAATTGAAGCTTACGTCCTCTCCAAAATTTGAAGCTATTATCCTTGAGTGCTACATCCACTGCTTTCCAGTTGAGCTTGATTTATTTCCACAACCTTATCTAAGTACTGTGAACTCTTGTATCTTCCCCTCTACTCCACATCTCTCAACTCAGCTCCACTTTTAGTTCCAAGTGACATTTAGACTTCTCTACTTAGATATTTCTGATATGCCATTAAAAAAACAAAACAGGTTGAAGGACAACTGATTAAATACCCACTAAAACTTTCTTCTAGGTTCACTATGTTTGTGAATAGTAAGGTATCACCCATGTCAGAAATGCCCCTCTTTTCCCCTACCTCCCATATCCAACTGTTTCCCAGGTCATTCAAGTCTACCCTGCACATATCACTCAAATAAATTTTCTCCTTTTTCTATTTCTTTATTCCTACAGCCATAACCAACCATAGTTCATGTCTTATTGCTTCTTCCCTGGTGCCCACAGTCTTCTTTTCCCGGTGTTCTTGACCCAGCTCCCATTCTGTCCGTGTTCTACATGTTTGTAAGACAAATCTTTGTGGAATGCAAAACTGATCACATGTTCTTCCTGCTTACAATTTTTTCCTGTTTCTCTATCACCCTCAAGATCAATCAACACCCCAGAGTGATGTACCACAGACCTTCATGACTTGTCTCCTGCCCACCTGCCCAGCCCCACTTGAAGCACTGCCTCTCCTAATACCATGCTATTGTGTCATTTTCCTTCCTCTTTTCACACCTCTTGTGTCTTTGCAACTTTGCAAGCATCCCTCTGTGCAGATCACCTCCCTCTCTCTCCCTCCCTCCCTCCCTCCTCTCTCTCTCATCCAGTCAATTATTATCTTCTGGGAGAAGTGTTTGCCTAAGTGTCATACATCTCCCACTGAGCTTTCTTTTTATCATAAAACATCACGTTCATTCATTCATTCATTATGCTTCATTCAGGTTTTCTTTTACATACCTTTTCTTATTTCAGACAGAAAAATGAATTATCACATTGCCTTGTAATGTCTTACTTGTCTGTTTTCTCCACTGTATTTTGAAGTTTATTCTGAAGCTGTGTAAAAACTCTCCTTTCGCATTTTGGGTATTTATAGGATAAAAAGAAGAGTATGCCAAGGTAGTTCCCTTATTGTCAGAACTCCTGGGTGGATTATCCTATTTTTCCTACTTTTATAGATGTTCATCCGTATAGAAGGTGCCAGTAGGTGAGAAGTGCAGTCAGCTGGAAATCAAGAAACACCATTTTCATATATAATTCTTCAGGTCTAAGGGAAAAACTCACTTCATTCAGAAGAATGAAATGGGCTGCTTACTGTGAGCCAAGAAATTATAAGGTAGGAAGTCTGGAGGTTGACTTTTCATTGAAAACTTTTGCTTGCATATGTAAAAGCTATGTAGTGTGCGGAAGTTAAGCCTTGTCTGGTTGCTCCACCAGAGCCTACTGCTTATCGAGGCAGCATTTTAGGATGAAAGGCCCACTCAAGGGGTGCCACTCTACTAGTATCCTGTTATTCTACCAATAAATTCAATAATTTTGGTAAAGTTTTCATATATTCTGGAATCTTCTTGGAAGATCAATGTGGAGTTGATCCAAAGATATAATGGGCTGTTCTGAAGTTAATAAATTCCCCATTTCTGGAACTATCCAACAATAGCTTAACCATCATTTCTCAAGAATTATATCCTTGTAAGAGCAAGGATGGAATTCCAGCTCTGCTACTTACTAACTTTGTTACCTTTAAGATTCATATGATTCCTCAAGAATCACATAGGGGGTATGAGTGAATCAACCAAAACGTCCTGAGCTATCATGGACCAAGCCTATACCTGCCTCTGATGCCTGAGTCAGATTCCCTTAAGGTTCAGGCTTCATTTTCTCCATGAATTTTAGGAGTTATACTTCCCCTTGAATAATTTTTTTGAATCCCCATTACCAGCCCTTCTGATCTTAGCCAAAGAGTGCCCCTTAGCAATCGCATCTTAGAGTATATCCAATTGTCACTCACCAAGAAATTGGATTCTACCTCTGCCTAACACTTACTAGGGTAGGTAAGCAAATCTGACACCCCTTGAAGCTCAGAGAAGTAAAAGTTGTGCCCAAGATCACACTTTGTATCCAAGCTAAGTCTTTTAGCTCTCAGCACAGCAATTGTTGATAGGCATGTGAGGGCATTTAGACATGTGCTACCTTTGCTACAATCCTAGTTTGGATGTAACTTAGGCTGTTGATCAGGATGCTTCCAGATGAGCACAATTTCAAGTCATGTGAGTGTTCTGAAGGTTGGGTGACACTGTAGGCAGATTGTCCCCCTGTCCACTAACTCCAGTTCTATCTTGATTGAAGTACTCAAAAATAAGGGGCAATTCTTACAAAAAGGTGAGAACTTGCTGGCTTGGGTGGGTGCCAAGGAGAGTAATTAAATTCTGTCAACATAACATGCTCCTGTGGTTTCTGCAAAATGCCCACTGGTTGGATCTCCACAAGCTTCTGAAGAACTGCTACCCTCCCTGCAGATGTTCGATTGTTTCATGTCACAGGTGAAGTTATTCCTACATAAACAGTTTAATAAATATGCATGTTTAAGAAGTATTTGCTAAATACACAACATTATTTGATCTTGTAGGGATTCAATCTATGTAACTAGGGTTTTGGACACCTATACCTTTTATCCATAACTTTTATCTATAACTTTTATCTATCTATCTATGCAATGAACTATTACAGAAGGGTCAGATCAATAATAGATCACTTCACTGCCCTTTTTAAATGAAAATAAACATATCTAAGAGCAAGTAAAGTGCATCATAACTGTTAATGTTTCATTTTTTACCCTGAGGTAGGATCATTAGAAATTCTGCTTTTTTCTACAGAGCAGTTGGGGAGAGTTCAGCTGCCTTCAATCTAGTGGCAAAGTGGGGATATAATGCTTTAATAATTAGCCCCTGTACTTCTTAGCCGCCTTTCATTTGAAATCTCCAAGTTCCTTAGAAATAGTGACTTAATCAGTCCTCACAGTAGCCTTGTGCATTGGGTAAAAATTACAGTCCACCCTTCAGAGCTGATGAAACTTCAGGAAGGCAAATAATCTTGGAAGGAAAGGGGTCCACTGTAAAGCTTCATAAACTGTGGACTAGAAATTAAAGGAAGTGGTGGTGGAATGGTTATCTCTGGACTTGAGGAGGACTTTACCATTTCTTCACCAGGTTTGCCTCTTCTTCAGGGAAACAGGCTTCTAATCACAGAAATGACAAAATCTGTGTTTGCCATCAAGGACAGGCACATAGTTTATTTATAACTTGGTGGCTGAATGCATGCACAGCCTAAAGCTCAATAAAGCTAAGGAATGAATAGGGATAAAATACATTTAGATCAAAAGATAACCAGAAATGCAGGGCAAAAAAAGTGTAAATGCCAGGGAGAATCGGAACTAGGGGAGAGAGAGATGCTGCAGACAGATGTTTCAGCGGGGAAAGCAGGAGATTGAAGGGGAGGAGGAAACAAGATAGGCACAGAAAATTCTGGTGTAACAGGAGGGGTGGCAAGAACAAAATCCCAGAGGTGGGAAATCGTAGGTAATACAATTGGAGACAAAGAGTTGAGGGAGTCAGTATTCAAGGTTTTTGATTGTTGAATTAAAGAGTTTTTACTTTTTCTTTCCTTTTAGGTTCAAAGAGCTTTTGAATGCTTTGGAGAAAGGCAGTCATATAATCAAAGTTATGTTTTAGGATGATATTATTGGTCCTAATTTAAAAAAACAAGTTATTACTTTATATACTTGGGAATCAAGAAAGAACTTGAGCTCCTGGTACAAAACAGACATAAACATGACCATGTTTTTATTTTACAAAGGGGAAGCATGGTTGTAAAAACATTTGTAATGTTAAAGAGGGGAATGTAATGGCAGGGCAAACACTCAATCTTCCAATCCACAGAGATGAGAGTCTCTCAGCCTTTGGGGGTTTAATTTAGGGTTTGATAATAACAGTGAAAAACTAAAAGGTATGCATGACTCATGTTTACAAACAGCTTTCCAGTTCATTATCTCACTTTCCTCTCAAAAGAAAAGCCTATGAAGTTGGAGGATTGCTATTATCAACCTGTTTTCAAGATAAGGAAACCAAGGCTCATCAATGCTGGGGATTTCCTCCAGTCAGCTGGGTACTCTGGGAAAGTTATTTAATCTCTGCGCCTGCATCTTTTTGACTACAAAGGGATCATAATAGTACCTTCCTCAGCGAGTTATACTATCCATGTAAAGTACTCATTAGAGCACCTGGTACATAGTGAATGCTCAAAACATTATATTAATTACTATGTTCTTTGCAAACTTCAGAGACTTATAGCTGCACTGGCTTCAAAATTATTATAGAGGAAGGAAAAACAACCTGGTGAAAGAAAGGAAGAAAGTAAAGGGTGTGAAGGAAGGGGAAGGAATTCCTGACTAACATTTGTTAGTAATCTATTATACACTACATTCTATGCCAGTTTCATTTTTTATTTTAATTTGTTTATTCCTTTCAACAATCTTGTGAAGTAGACATCCTTTGCTCTATTTTGCAAATGATAAAACTGAGACTCCCACATGTTATGTAATCCACACAAGATTAGATATTAGCATGCAGCCAAATTAGGATTCAAACATAGATATGGTTATGACTCTAATGCCATGTGGTTCCCTGCAAGCAATTGAGGGCAGAACAAAAGACAGCATTACAAAAAGTTGATTAGGGACTGGCAGATAACATCAAGGATAGGGATCGTTAACTATTTCCTTTAATGAAATGTCAATCTTGGAAAGAAAATTTATATTTATTTTCGTTCAACTAAAGCTGAATATGGATTAAGCTCTTTCATTCACTCAACAAAAAGGTATAGACACCTTTGTCTCCGTCAGTAGGTTTGGGTATTGGGGCTATAACAGTGACAAAAACAAAGTTATTTCTCTCATAAAGCTTACAGTATAGTCAGGAATGAAATGAACAAACAAATAAATATATATTTCATATGTCAAATGGGATAAGCATTAGGAAGAAAAATAAAGAAAGCTGCATGTAGAGATACAGAGTGACAGGGGGATGCTCTCTTAGATTGGCCAAGGTGGTTTGTCTGATAATATGGACATATGAGCACAGAAATTCCTCTTCCTGCCTCTCAACCACCCAAAAGAAAAACCTTTTAGGGATTTATGATGTGGAAGTGTCTTGCACCCTAACTGTATAAGTTCTCGTAGATGCCATAGCACTGTTAGTTTTCCTAAATGGTGCTCAATTGGGAAAATTCCTTGGAGACACAGGTTTCCATATAATCAAATGGGAATTCCAGTGCTATTCTCCAATAAAGCCCCTGAATCAGCTGATATATTAAGCAGCTTTCATGGACATTGGGAGCACATACATGAAAGCAGAATTTAAAAGACAAAAACAAAAAAATTTAGAATCAAGAGTCAGAAAGAAGCTGACTTGCTTCATAAGGAAAGTAAATGTCATGCAGAAATATATTTATACATACCCATCTATATTTATTTAAATCATATGAAAATTTGAAATCACTTAGGACAAACCATTATGTTAATTTAAAGCATTTGGACTCCCCCTCTCGTCAAACTCAGCTATGTCATTCTGACAATAAACCAATCAGTTTACATCTAATTAAAGAAAAGTCCAATTTTTCTAGAACGGATTCTACTACACAGATGGCAATTAAAAAGCATCTACCAGCTTAAATTACAATTTAAAGGAGGTGATATTAAAACCTTGCTAATAATTGAGCCCCAAAGCCCATCGACAGCTGTGCTGTCTTTCCCTTAAAGACAGTCACCAGCAGAGGTGCACAGTGTCATCTGGGAGTTCATGTTGAGACAGTGTCATTGACAGTGGAGAGTGGTTTGGGTTATTGTTTTATTCATAGACCCCCAGGAGTCAGAACTGAAAGTCACCTTAGCGATTATTCACTCCAACCTTTTCATTTTACAGATGAGGGTGATCAGGCTACTTGAGCTTAAGTGACTTAGACAATGCTTTTTCTTCTACACGACCTCCACCTCAGTTCTGCAAAAGATATGCAAGGGAGTAAAAAAACTGAAGACAATCTAATTATCCAGTAACATGGGAAAGGCTAAGCGATTTATGATAACTCTACTTCCCAGTATGAATGGGAAGACCATCAGTTGTGCCAAACAGACTTGGGCTTCAGTTCCTGATTGAACAATTACTAGAAAGTTCCTTGGTCTAGTGGCCAAACTGCTCTGAGTTGCCGTTTCCTCCTTTATAATGTGGGGTTAACAATACCATCTTGTTGGATGTAATAAGTGAAGTAATATAGAAAATACCTAGCCTATAAACAGTGCCCAATAATTGCCTTTCTTTCCCACAGTAATTATGTAGACTTTGTAGGAATGTTTTAAGTGACTATGATATAATTTTCAAAAAACATTATACTGAAAAATGTGAGTGTAATATGATTATAACCATAAAAAGCACAGTGAAGACGGATAAATATTAGCAGGAAAGAAATACAAATGTTGATTATATCTGAAACACAAGTGGGATTTTGGAATATATGCTTTTCTGTTTGCAGACTTTGTCTACCATTGCTATACTACATTTCTATCCTAATGATGATATGATGCTATTATTCTTGAGATGTTCCCAAACCATTAATACACATTTTAAATTCTAAGCCCAAAAGAAGACCTAATATAAATTAGACTGTCTGTAAATAGTGTAATTTCATGATGATATCAGAAGTTTTTGTTTTGTTCTCATTAACTGGGACCTAATCTTGACAGGAGACAAAATTAGACCATAACCTTTGTATGGCTTCTTTGTTACAAAACATATGCTTGTAACAAATGTTATAAAAGCATTCGAAAGGAACTGGTTAAGAAGGCTCTTGATTGTGTTTTATTTAACATAAAGAAAAATGTCTCATTCAATAGTAATAAAGGGTTTTGCAAAGACTAGTTAGACCTTGACTACAGTTTATATTTTCATCCTTATTTATGACTTTCATGTGGCAAAGTACAACACTGAGCATGAATTGAGCTCTGGGTTAGGTGTTGGAAATATAAAGGAAGTAAGGCAACTTAGCTCAATGGCCCTAGTGTTGTCACAACAAAAATGAGTCCAACTTACTTCCTGATACCGTATTTGAAATCAGGAAGTACATATAAACTTTCATACCAGGCATATTCCCTGGCAATTTTTAGGGGGAAAGAAAAAGAAAGAAAAGATGAATGAAAGGGATGCACTCTAAACTGATAATCAAAATTCCTGGACTGGTCTTTGAAATTATAGAAAGTAAGACATCCTTTTTTCCTATCTATGTAGCAAAGTCTACTGTTATATGGTAGGTGATGAATATGACCTGGTTGATTTAATTGGAAGCAGAGGAGCTGCTGTGTGAGAATGAAGTGTGAAACTCATATGCTTTCAGATGGATCCCACATGAGTATTTTCTAATTCCTTCCCATTTGTAGTGCTAAGTTCCCAGGGCAGAAACTGTATTTTTATTTCTTTTACACGTTTCAAAATTTTGGACATCAAGGATTCATTGTGTTTATTTTTTATTTTTGTGTACGAGTCTGTCTTCTGAAAGTACTAATTGTTAATCTAATGAAAGTGGATATTTGTGTTTTGTATACCAGCGCTTCATTTATAATATTAAGTTCATTTCTCACCATTCATACCTTTATCATACACTCATACACACATGTGCATGCACACAGGCACATCAGTTATTTTCTACATGGAATTCAAAAGGTTAAATTCCACAAAATAAGACAATATAAGGCTCCAAGTATGATAACTTTATATTTAAGTTTCCATATGAAACTGATCAAGTTAGATTTCATCCCTTTTCCCCAATCACAAATATTCTAGGGATGACATAAGAAAACTATTTTGTTTTTGTTTTTATTTTTGCTCTCCACCTCTCAGGCATCGAATAAGTTTTTTTTGTAGAAATGCAATGAATCAATTCCTTGGATTACAAATAGAGTCTGATGTGTCTTAGAATCCTCTTGCTGCCCCTCTAACTGGTCATTAATCAAGAGTTAGAGAAGCAGAGGGGAAAGGACAAAGGGACAGAGTGATGGAACTAACTGTCAGCCACAATGATGGGACAGGGTGAAAGTAATACTGGAATCTGGAGAAAATCTGTGGGGCAGTAAGATTCTGATTAGGTTACATATTGCAGTTTTTATTTTATGTAAAAGAAAAGCTACATTTTCATCATTTAGATCAGATTTAGGCCTAGCAGGGTAGTTTATTCAATCTACTGTTTTGTATTTTTGATCTGTTTATTGCAATGTGCACACTGTAAAGCTATATGGCATTAACGACTGATTATTACTCCTTCAAAACCCTCAAGAAGTTGGAAAGAGCCTTAGAATTAATAATGTTTTTCCAGAACCTAGATGGTATCAATGGCTGCCTAACTCATCTTTGGTAAATGGAGTCTCGTTTTACATTTGCTGCTTGTATAGGAAATCACCTCCTCCCTCATCTATTGGTTATCTTAATGCTTCTACAAGAGGAAGCCATATACGGTAGGTACTGCTTTAAATATGTCTACATCTTTTCTGCTATATTACAACAATGCTGGGATGAGCAGTTGGTTTATTGGTTAGAAAGATGGAGAGGATGGGTTTTGAACTGGGTTAGAATTACCTTACTTTAATAGACTATTAGATGCTGACCTTCCTATGAGGAAAGTTTTATCATCTTCATTTCTTACACAAAGAAATTAATTTTGGGGACCTAGAAAATTTAAGTAACATGCCCAAGCTCACTTCCCCAATAACAAATTTGGTACCCAAACCAAGGGGTTCTGACTCCAAGACCATTGCTCTTAAATGATATATGTATATATTCTTATTGTAAAGAATTCAAACATAATAGATAAGTTCAAATTCCTTTTGACTATACCTCCCATCTCATTTCCTTCTCTGAAGGTAAATGCTTAAATTAGTTTTGCTTGTATCTGCTATAACTTTCATGTGCATCTAGACATATGCACACACAAATACACACACAGCCTTACACAAATACCCCACACCCATTAGTTATGCATGTATAAAAATACATAGAATTACTTTATTTTTAACAAAAATGTTATATTATACATAATCTTCTGTGGATTATTCAGTTATAGTTGGAGTCATTACCATGTTGATAAAATTTGCTATACTCAGTTTTTGTAATTGGTGAATATTATTCCATAGTATGGCAATCCACAGTTTATAAAACTATCAAATGTCATGATGTACATTTAGGTTGTTTCCTATTTTTCACTAAACAGACCATGCTCTAATAAATATTCTTGTATCTGTCTCTTCAAGCACATGTGCTTATATTTCTCAAGGATAAATACACATTTAAAACTTTAACAGATATGACAAATTGCCCTAATCAATTTACAATCAGTGTATGGAAGTAACTATTTCCCCTACTCCTTTGCCAATACTTGGTATTATCAAACTTCATTGCCAATTTGAGGGCACACATGTTTTTCAGATTACTTGAGTCTGGCCATATTGTTTGTTTATTAGCCATTTCTATATCCCCGTCTGTGCCAGTTTGAATGTATTGTGTCCCCCAAATGCCATTATCTTTGATGTAGTCTTGTGGGGCAGACGTTTTGGTGCTGATTAGATTTGCTTGGAATGTGCCCCACCCAGCTGTGGGTGATGATTCTGATGAGATATTCCCATGGAGGCATGGCCCCACCCATTCAGGATGGGCCTTGATCAGTGGAGCCATATAAATGGGCTGACAAACAGAAGGAACTCAGTGCAGTACAGCTGAGAGTGACATTTTGAAGAGGAGCTACAGCCAAGTGGGACACTTTGAAGAAAGCACAGGAGCTGCAGATGAGAGATAGCTTGAAAACAGCTGTTGAAAGCAAACTCTTGCTCCAGAGAAGCTAAGAGAGGACAAATATCCCAAGTGCAACTAAGAGCGACATTTTTGAGGAACTGCAGCCTGGAGAGGAACATCCTGGGAGAAAGCCATTTTGAAACCAGAACTTTGGAGCAGACACCAGCCACATGCCTTCCCAGCTAAAAGAGGTTTTCTGGACACCATTGGCCATCCTGCAGTGAAGGTACCCAATTGCTGATGTGTTACCTTGGACACTTTATGGCCTTAAGACTGTAACTGTGTAACCAAATAAACCCCCTTTTATAAAAGCCAATCCATCTCTGGTGTTTTGCATTCTGCAGCATTACCAAACTAGAACACCATCTATAACGTAGCTAATTGTATCCTTTGCCTTTTTTATTACAATGATTATATATATTCCAGATATTTATTCTTCTCATGTTTTATCTGCAGCAAATACTTTTCAGTGTTTCACTGGTCTTTTAATTTTGTGTATAGTCTTTTCTTCTACCTAAATTTTTGATTTTGATATAGTTACATTCATTGGTTTTTCTTTTATGACTTCTACTTTTTACTTTGCAGATAAGAAGACTTTCCTTACTCTAAGTTAAAATACATAATCCAGGATTTTCTCCCAATACGTATATATGTTTTTCTAATATAGATCTTTAATGTAGCTAAAATTTGTGATTGATGTAAAGTAGGAACCTAACTTAACATAGTTCTAGGGACCATACTTGCCTCAGAGCGGCCTTCCTTCTACAACTACAATTAATTCATTTAACAAGCACTTTTGAGTAACTGCTGAACGCCACACCTTGTCTCTGAGAACATGGCAAAGTCTGAGTCCTTGGCTTTTCTCCTCATAAGTGAAGACAGAAAATAAATGAACACGTAAGAAGGAAATGACCAGAGTGATGTGATGGAAAGCAGCCAGGAGGGGCTATTTTGGATTGGTAGAGTAATCTGGAAACAGAAAGGCTTTTCTAAGGATGTGGTATTTGAGTTCTGACCTGAAGGAAGAGACAAAATTGGCTAAATGAAAAGCTAGTGACTAGTTTTACAGGCTGAGGAAACAGCAAGTGCATACGCCCTAGGAGAGAATGGGATTTTTAACTTAAATGGACAAAAATGGAGACAATTGCAATTAGAATTTGGTGGGTTAGGGAACTGGATGTCAAATTAGAGGCAAAGGTGGGGGTCAGATAATCTCAGGCTTCGGATGCTATAGAATGGGGTCTAGATTTTATTCTGAGGTTAAAGGAAGTTGTTTCAGTTTTCTAAAGCTGCCATTATGGAAAATACCAGAAATGGATTGGCTTTCATATAGCGGATTTATTAGGTTACAAATTTACAGTTCTAAGGCCACACAAGTTTCCAAACTACGGCATCAACAAGAGGATACTCTCACTGAAGGAAGGCCAATGGCATCCGTAACACCTCTGTCAGCTGGGAAGGCACGTGGCTGGAGTCTGCTTGTCCTTTGCTCCTGAGTTCTGGTTTCAAAAAGGCTTTCTCCAAAATGTCTCTAGGCTTATGTGTCTCTTAGCTTCTCTCAACTCTCTGGTTCTCCTGGGTGTTTCTCTCTAAGGCATCTGGGAGTCTTCTTTTAGCTTCTCTGGAGCAAACTCTGATCTTTATCTCTTAGCTTCTCTCTTGGTTCTGCTTTTAATGGCTGTCTCTAAAATGTCTTCTGAGCCTTTCCTTCTAAGAGTCTCTCTGAGCTCTCTTCCAAATGTCTCTGCCTTTTATCCTCTCACAGAGGACACAGTAAATTAATTAAGACACAACTTGAATGGGTGGGGTCACACCTCCATGGAAATAATTTAATCAAAAGGTCTCACCCACAGTTAGGTGGGTCACGTCTCCATGGAAACAACCTAATCAAAAAGTTCCACCCAACAAGATTGGATTAAAAGATCATGGCTCTTCTGGGGTCCATAACAGTTTCACACAGACCCAGAAGTCATTAAAGATTTGTTGTTTGTTTATTTTGTTTTAACAACCTTTCATTGTGGTGGCATATATGCAATTCAAAAATTCCCATTGTAATCACTTTCAAGCATACAATTCAGTGCTATTAATTACATTTACAATATTAAAGGGTTTTAAATAGGGAAGCTGTGTGCTCCAATTTCTTTTTAAACAGAAACCTCTTGCCTGGTTTTTAAATGTTCTATCTGGAGAAATGATAGTGGGGGTGGGGAGCAAGAGTAGACAGGAACTCACCTCTTAGGTAATAGGTCATTTTCTGATTTCTTTAAGACTCTGGCGATACTCAAACACTTGGAAAAGCACATGACTTTTATTTGCATTTATTAAATATTGTAGTATACTGAGGTCCTCCTATGTCCAAGACATGATGTTTATGGAGGAGAACATCACTAAAATAAATAGTAGCTCCAAGATATTATGAGTCTAAGCAAGCCACAAAATGTGTTAAGAATCTCAGGGTTCATGATTAGTAAATAAGACATCTCAGGCAAATATTGTAACTTCAGCTAAGTACTTTGTCATAGAGCATTAATTGTAAATGGAATAACCTTTAAAAATGTGTTAAATATGGTCTTAATTTCCATGATAATCCTATAGGCCTACATCTACTGATAATACGTAGGATTCCTTCCAATTTGGGAGTGGATATTTGCCAGGATATAATTTGGGATTCTCTTACTCTCCAAACAGTTAAGAGGACATGTCTTACTGAGCTCTAATATGAATAACTCCAAATGGTCTGATAAACTATAATTTAAACTCTGAGTTGGTTAGTATCTTCTCTATAGAAGTCTAAATGCCTTTTATTTTAGGGGATTCTAGTTCCCTTGGCAGATTCAGTCTCCCATAGCATTCATTTTAAATAGTTCTTAGATAAAAGGAGACATAAATTCAACCAGTTAAAATGTGATAGAACTCACATTGAGAGATTTTTTTCAATCTTTCCTTTTCCTCTGTTTATTATTCTTTGATGTCAAAAAGACATACAATATGCAGACGCATAGGGTCAATCTTTCATCCTTATCTAGTCGTCCAAAAACAATCATTTCTAGCTTGCAAGTTGATATGGTCAAACTGGTCAAATGTGATAGAAGGTGGATCTTCCAATCAAGTGTGACCAACACATTGACAGGGACATTTCATCTTAAATTATTACTACTGCCCGAGTAATGAAAACAAGCACTCAGAGGTTAGCACATCAAATGCCATTCACATTCAGGGTCTGCTGATATGCTTTAGGACTGGACAATTTTCTGCACCATCTAGAAAAGAAAACACCTTACACTACAAAAGAAATGTTAATCAACATTTCTGTAAATGTTATATTCCACTAAACCCAAACTTGTTTCTCTTTCCTTTGAAAGACTCTTCCCTAATTGGGCTTTTGTGGCTAAAGTACATAAATGGTGCTCAAGTGAAGATAGTTCCTGGCACCATTTGTTTATCTCCTTATTTTGTTCATGGCTCTGATTTCAAAGCCTTATGTTAAGCAGCCACTGACCTCAACTCCCTTTCTGAGACTATTCATTTGGACCAACTTGATCATCAAGTGAAGTCAGTAGCCACATGCTGACCACATGGCCTGTCACCCTGGTACAGTGTCCCAGGCTGAAGGGCACTCTGAGGCAGATTTCAAACTGCCCCTTTCACATCAAATGGGATTGTCCAGTTACCTCTGCGGTAGAATTAGGTATGATGCATAAATAGATATCTTGGAATATCATTGTTTGTATTTTTCTTTTCCACATTTCTTTGTAGGCCAGTCTTAGCCCTCCCCATGGTCTGAAGAACTATGATTGTATGGCTATAATCCAAAATCAAAACAAATCAGTAAATATTCAGGTTTTTTGATCTCACTAATAAGTCATGGGGTATCAGAATAGAAGGTCAGGAGCAAACAGGGCCTGGGGTTAAAGCCATGATAAGAGATTTAAAAGACAGTAGATGAGACAGATTATTCTACAATATGCTTCAGGGGAGAGTACTGCAGGTTCCCTGGTCTAGAAGAGGAAATAAAGAAGAAACAGTGAACTCACAGGAAATTACTGGGCTGAAAGGACCTGAGGGAGGAGACCTAATGCATTTTTTTTTGTGGAAGCCTCACAA
This sequence comes from Choloepus didactylus, assembly GCF_015220235.1. Taxonomy (NCBI): domain Eukaryota; kingdom Metazoa; phylum Chordata; class Mammalia; order Pilosa; family Megalonychidae; genus Choloepus; species Choloepus didactylus. The sequence goes on from NC_051326.1 coordinate 49,559,322, forward strand.
GCTCCTGGAAACCAGCTGTCTCCTTTAGAGGGCATGCTAGACGGCACAGCATGAATTCCAAGGAGTCCCATTAGTGCTCATCTCAGCTGTGCAGTGAAACTACCACTAAAAGAAGGTGAGGAGGGGCATTTCACAGTCAGCTGCCTGAATATTGCCTCTGGATTGTCCAATAGCCTTGTGCTCCAAGGCTTGACTGAGCCCCATCCAAAACTGTGTGGACAGTCCTTCCCCTTTTTCACCAGGTCAGAAAGTCTGTATAAACTTTCTTTAACAAAGGGGTCAGGGTGCTTAATACCCAGAGGGCAGGGAAAAGAAATTCCCAGCACCTGCAGAAGGGCCCTGCAGTAGCGAACCTTTTCCCCTTATACATCCATTATCTGGTGTGATGACAAGAGGACAGCATCTTGTCCAGACAATACAATGTACTTTTTTTTTTTTTCATCCAAACACAGAGTACCAAGTAGTTGGAATGGGAGGAATTTCAAAAGTTTGCCTAATCAGTCTTCCTTTTAGACTAATCAGGTTCTTCCTTTTCGGAAGGGAGTTGGGACACTTTGGTCTTTTAAGACAGAAGGAATGTTCAGACCCATGTTAACTCACTATTTCAACTATAAACCTTAAAATTAGTATGAAATGTATTTTCAGAGGTGAGATCTTCTTTTGGAGATAAATATAAAGCAGTGATAAGACTGAACTCTATTCACTGTCTTGGGTGTGTTTGAAATTGCTTAATTTAAAGTCCCTCAATTAATCCAAAAATTCAGGGCAAAATGTTTCTTGCCAGCTTGCTTTATTTTGTGGAAAACCTGGACTCTTTTTTTGAGAAGATATTTTACATTGATTTAAAAATACTTCCCTCAAAACAAATGCTCATTTCAAATAATTCCAAAAATTTCAGTCTTAGATATAACCTAGACATTAACATATTATAAATTGTATGTACCTTCTGCCACTACACTTACTAAAACTATTCTCTCAAAAGTTACCTAAACTCACCAAATTAAGGAGCATTTCCTCATTCTTCCTTGATTTTTTGTAGCATTTGATATTCTTGATCATTTTATTCTTCCTGAGACTCTTTCTTACTATGGTTTTATGTAATTCACTCTGATTTTGAAGCTGATCTTTCTGCTCCCTAATTTACGGTGTTCCCACGATGTTCTTGTGCTCTTGTTTTCAGCATTGGCAATTTGATTCACTTCATGAATTTAACTTTCACCTCTAATTAAACAACTTCATCATGCTTGATTTCCAACCCTGTTTTTTTCATCAAAACTTCTATCTCCAATTTCTAAGTGTCCACTAGTGCTCCACCCCAGATATCCCAGGGATACCTCATTCTTAACTTCTTTCATTGCTAACCAGTAAATTTTGACTTCTCTGTTTCTGTAATGCCATCATTATTTTCTCAGTTACCTTTCCTTGAAATCAGAAAATCATTTTTGACTCCTTTTTCTCCTTCACATTTTCAATCAGTTGTAAGGTTTTGAAACCTTTTCAGTCTTAGTTCTGAAATGACTCCTACATCTTAGCAGTGGCTTCTATCTATTCCCACTACAACTACCTGAGTCTGGACCTCTCCATCTTACACCAGGACTATCTCGACAGCCTTGGGTTGGATCTCTGCCTTTATGTCTATACTATAGTCTAAACCCCCTGTGCACTATGATTTTCCATTTATTTGTCTTTCTTTCCTTTACTTGTTTTTCACTGTGGAATTCTTCCATTTAAAAATTCTTACACAGAAATCCAATATATAAAATGGATATCAGTTCAGTTACTCTAGCTGAAGAGAGGGTGAGGAGCATGTAGTCCTGACAGCTTGAGTTTTGCTTATTCCCTAAGTCAGTTATTGTACTCTTTCAATACCCCAGAGAAAGCAGAGCATGGTCTGAACACCACTACAGCATACCACTGCCCGCAGTTCACTATTGTGCAAAATTCTGGAGTGGTTCCCCCATAAAGAAAGAGTTACACTTAACACTCTCAGTCTGGGGATACACTGTCTATCTTTACTGTAGATCTCCTTACCAAACTATAAGGTCCTTGAAAGTGAGGGCTGTACCTTACTTACGTAGTATGGTGCATTGTACAAAAAATGCAGCCAGTGACACTTATTGAATGAAAACCAACTTCAAAAATAGCACATATGAGAAACATATAGACTGATTTCTATATAAACATCACAGGTAAATTAGAAGATAATCAATGTGATTTTCCTCATCAACTGGAATAGTCTGGGAGAATTGGTCTTTTGAGAAAAGCTATCTGATTGCTTTCAACAGGGAAATAAATATGCTTAAGCTTTCCTGAGCATGTGGCAATAACATTGAGATCCCCAGTGGACTAACCTGGGACAACCTGCTTGCTTACATTAGCATATTCATTTACATAAATTTACATACAGCATTCTTGTCACCCTCAACTCCCAAACTGCCTAAAGGATAAATTTTTAAAAAGGTAGTGTGACCTCTTACAATTATATTCAAATCCAATATTCAGAACAAGAAATATGAAGCAAACAAAAATCTAAACCAATCAATTACATGCCTGATTAGGATAAAGGCAAACAGAACTTCAGGAAGAAATAGAAAACTAAATAGATGGTGCCAAAGTCTTCACACAATCAGTGCTTTAACAAAGCAGTATCAACACTGATTCCCTTTTCCTTATTTATTGTTCATATGTTTTAACAAAAATTTACTGAGCACCACTATGAGCCAAGCTCTATGTTGGAGGTCTAACATTTTAATTCTAAGTTAATCATTTTAATAAAACAGTAGCATGGGTATTATTGTCCTCATTGTACAAATACTTTTAAAATTCAAACAAACATTAATTGAGGCTCTACTGTATGTAACACAGTTAGATAAAATCTGCCTCAATCTGTTTACTCAACTCTCCTGCCAAGGATATGAAGAGGAATCTGGGGTGATAGTTTCTGTGGGAGGCCTGCTAATAGTGGTTCTATATTTACCTGCATTAGAGGAGCATGATGAGAAGTGGGTTTAGAGAAAGATAGGCATAAGGTAGGAGTCGTGACACTGGAAGGAGATGGGAAGGGAATGGTTTATGATCAACATAGAAAAGTTTGAATCCTGTTCCTGTAATGGACATATGGGAATTCTAGAAGGGGTGCTAGTGGGGTGAGGGAGACCCAGACTGTAGGATAAAAAGGAAAAGAAAAGATATCTAAATCAAACACACAACAGCAATAATTATCAACCACTTAATGTCCTACCATCCACTAAAAACGTAATGCCTTAGTAAAAACACAACTTCTCAGACCTTACTGACTTTCTATTATCAAGAAGTCCATTACACTGCACAAAAGGGTTTGTTCTAATCAGAATCTTCTCCCAAAGTGGTAAGATGTCTCTGCGGGAGCCACAGCTAATCAAACTAGAGCAGACTTTGCTTCCATTCCATAATGCACCCAGATGGTGTAGAGAACTCTGTCACTCCTGATGGCTTCTGGTACTGTAAGCACAGCTCTTATGAGGACACAGTAGTGACCTCACTTTGCCAATAGCCACCCCATCATTGTTCTCTTTGACTGTATGTTCCTGAACTCCACTCTAGACCGTGTTTATGATCCTTCAGTGCCAGAAATAGTGGCTTCTACAAAAACAAACAAAAAAACATTTCCTTCCTAACCTAAGAAGCAGAAAAATTATTAGCCTCTGTGAGCTTACTCTTAGAGTATGAAATGGTTTGCACTGAGAGTATGTGGTAAAGTCATCACCACCAGAGCAAACAGAACAAAGACCAAGGCATCCCAGGTGAGAGTGGGTTTGCAGGAGGAGGTGGAAAAAGCTGCAGTGTCCACTTGAGGAAACATAGGGAATTTACTGATGAGGTCACATCTATATCATTATATAAGTAAACTTTCAATCACAGTCTCCGGAAAGAAGTACAAAGGGAAGATTGGGGTGGAAAGAGATTATATAGCTAACTGAGTCTCCGATCTTGCCTGAAACTTTACAACTGATATCCACCTAAGTACTAAGCCCTCATTCTCCATGGCACTATGCTTAGCAACAGAGAAGAACAGACTACTGTTCATTTCCACCTGGAAATTTAGAATCTGTTGAAAGAAAATTCAGAATTTTGCCAAGTGGTTTTGCTAGCCCCCGGAAGGGGTAAGCTCTTCTTGGCCACAGTTAAGGCTTGCATGGGATTTCTCAGTTTGGCTTAGCAAAACCTGTATATAGATAAAACTATATCTGTCATATAGAAAAAAAAGGTTTACATTTCCCCCATATTCATAAATAAGTTATGGTGGTTCTATATTGTTCTGAATATATTACCAAAAGTTCTTTTAAAGGAATATTTTGGGGGCTTCCAGGAAGACGGTGGTTTGGGAGAGACAGAGCAAATGTCTCCTCCATGAAAAACACTAGACAAAGGATAGAAAGTGCTCCAGAACAGCAGTTCCAGGGCTCCACCAGCTGGGCAGGGACTCTATACCCATAGTGAGTATGCACTTGGAGAAACCAAGAAACTGCATTTAAGATTGGTGAGTGTTTGGCCTAGAATGCCTCTGGGGAACAGGCAGTTGAAGCCAGCTGATGAGTGTGGAGGGTAGCAGCCTTCCATGTCCCGGGCACCCTCCTCAGCACTTGGCTTGGGTGATAACCCTTCGCAGACCCGTGGCTGGGAGCCCCTGTGCCAGGGACTGGCAGCTGGAGCAGGCAGACAAGTGTGGAAGAGGACAGCTTTCCACAGCCAGTGCAGGCATTTTTGCAGTTGGCTGGGGAGATACCCCTTCACAGCCCTACAGCCAAGGGCTTCCTTGAGGCAATTTGGGATTTGGCAGCATTGTGACAGCATCCACTCTTCCTCCACAGATGCCCACAGTGTGCACAGCCTAGAGGGGAGGGTGCCACATGGAAGTGCCAGGAGCCCTCTGCCAATCCCAGGAACTCTTAGGCACACGGCAGACAGGGACTGTGGGGCATCTGAGCTGGATGGTGAGATTCACAGCTCTGCAGCCCCAAAGTACTCCACCCGCAGCCCATGGAATGGCCGGGACCACTGTGTCCTGGAGTGGACTACTTGCCAAACTGCACAGGGGATGCCTCCACCCACAGGGCTGGCAGTCCCTAGTGCTGATGGAAAATTGGTGCACTGACTGGACTTCCACATGGTTTGAACCCCCCTCTCAGTGCATAGGCAAAAGTCAGGGGTGAACTGGCTTGAGGGGAAGAGGTGGTTCAGGGATGGCATCTGCTAGTAGCTCAGGGAAAGTGCACTCCACCAAGCTGTAGCTCTGCCAAATTCTAGATAAATATTCAAATAATCCTGCATATCCTAAAATAACCTTATCAAATAACCAAATGCCAAGGGGCCAGAAACAACAGAAAATTATAAAGCATATGAAGAAACCAGAAGATATGGATAACCCAAACATTCAAATTTAAAGACCAGAGGAAACACAGAACTTGGAGCAATTAATAAAAGAAGTACACGCAAATATCAATGGCATGGCTCAGAATATAAAGGAAATGAAGAAGAACCTTAAAAGAGCATAAAGAAGAATTTGCAAGAGTAAATAAAAAATAGTGGATCTTATGGAAACATTTGACAGTCTGATCAGACTATGTCTTGGAGTGGGTTTATTTGGATATATTCTATTTGGAGTTCGCTGGGCATTTATGCTTTGTGTATTTATATTGTGTAGAATGTTTGGGAAGTTTTCCCCAACAATTTCTTTGAATACTCTTTCTGGACTTTTACCCTTCTCTTCCCCTTCTGGGACACCAATGAGCCTTAAATTTGGATGTTTTATTTTATCTATCATATTCTTGAGGTCTGTTTTGATTTTTTCGATTTTTTCCCCATTCTTCCTTTTGTTCTTTCATTTTCCATTCTGTGTTCCTCAAGGTTGCTGAGTTGTTGTTCAGCTTCCTCTAGTCTTGTACTATGAGTATCCAGTGTCTTTTTAATTTGGTCAACAGTTTCTTATATTTCCAAAAGATCATCTATTTTTTTATTTATTCTTGCAATTTCTTCTTTATGCTCTTCTAGGGTCTTCTTCATATCCTTTAAATCCTGTGCCATGCTCTTCATGTCCTTTATATCCTGTGCCATGCTCTCGTTGTTTGTCTTTAGTTCTTTGATTAATTGCTCCAAGTACTGTGTCTCCTCTGATCTTTCGATTTGGGTGTTTGGGTTTGGGTTGTCCATATTGTCTGGTTTTTTCATATGCTTTTAAATTTTCTGTTGTTTTTGGCCTCTTGGCATTTGCTTTACTTGATAGGGTTCTTTTAGGATATGAAGGGTTATTGAAACACCAATCACTAATTTCTCAGATCTACAGCTTGGTGGCATACACTTTCTCTAACCAACCAGCAGATGGCATCCACGAGTCACCTATTCCCCTCAAGTCAGTTCTTCCCAACTTTGTCTTTGTGGTGTGTGGGGGTCTGATTCTTGTGGGGTTCAACTGGTGCGCCAAGTTTGGGTGTGTCATTGGTGCTGTCTGTCCTGAATGTGGGGCATGTGTCTGAGTGGTTAGGGAGGCAGGGCAGCTTTAATAATCAGGTGTTCCTGGAGATTTAAGGCTGTTCCAAGAGTCTAAACCTTCAGTTCGGTCTTACCACAGATTGTCTCTGCCACTGACCCACAAGTCCTTGGTATTGGTGTATGGTCCCTGGGATTTCCAAGTGGGTCCCTCTTCCCAGCTGTGCCCTTCTCAGGGCCTCTGCTGAGGGAAGGCTGTGCTACATCACAAGTGCGTGCCATCCCTCAAGGGAAGCCCTGGGCTGCCGGGCCGTGCAGGAGTGTTCCCAGCCTGCTGTAAGGATGGCTGAATGGGGTGTGTTAATTTCCCCCTTTTCACACAGCTCCACCTTCCCAGCTCCGGGACAGTTAGCTGTGGGTGCACGAAAGGCTACTGTCCACGCCTGATACTGTGGCATGTGCTCGTTTTGCTGGAAACACTTTCTGTCACATGGGTCCCTTGACACATCTCTGGGCTGTGGCGCCTGTGTCGGGCAGGAGCGTTCCCAGCCTGGTGGGAAGATGGTTGCAAGGGGTGTGGTTTTTTTCCCTTTTGGCTAACCTCTACCTTCCTCACTCTGTGACAATTAGCAGCGAGTGCCCGAAAGTCTATCTTCCACTCCAGATATTGAGGCATTCACACAGCCCATTCCTGCTGCGCTTCGCTGTGTAGTTCTCACTGCTGTATCTGCAGCCACTTTAGGGTTTTTTTAAAATAGAACTAGTCCACCTCCAAATGCCAACCCACTGTTTCCCCATACTGCAGCATGGCTGCTGGACATTCAGCAGGCTCACTCACTCGTTTCAGAATGCAGACTCCCAGTTTTACCAAGTGCATGGTCCCTGTGGATTTAGCAGAACTTGTCCAGCTGGTGCATCTCTGGAACTGGTATTCTGGGTCACTTTCTGGCTTTTATCTAGTATTTTTCATGGAGGTGTTTTTTTGCCCTGTCTCACCTAGCCGCCATCTTAGGTTCTCTCTTATGGAAATAAAAGATACTGTTGATCAAATTAAAAATATTCTGGAGACACATAACAGCAGATTTGAAGAGGAAGAGGAATGGATGAGGGACCCTGAAGATAGAGTGATGGAAAGTGAAAGCACAAAAGAACGAATGGTGAAAAAAATTAAAAAATTGGAAATGGATCTCAGGGAAATGATGGACAATATGAAATGCACAAATATAAGAATCATTGGTGTTCCAGAAGGTGAAGAGAAGAGTAAAAGGTTAAGAAGAATATTTGAAGACATTGTTAGGGAAAACTTCCCAACCCTTCTAAACGATATAAATATGCAAATAAAAGATACTCAATGAACTCCAAATAGAACAAATTCAAATATACTCCCTCTGAGACATATTCTGATCAGATTGTCAAATGCTGAAGAGAAGGAGAAAGTTCTGAAAGCAGCAAGAGAGAAGCGATTCACCACATTCAAGTGAAACAACGTAAGTACTGATTACTCAGTAGGTACCATGGAGGCAAGAAGGCAGTGTTATGGCATATTTAAAATTCTGAAAGAGAAGCATTGCCAGGCAAGAAAGTATCCAGTAAAGCTCTCCTTCAAAATTGAGGGGGAGTTTAAAATTTTCACAGACAAACAAATGCCAAGAGAATTTGTAAACAAGAGACCTGCCCTACAAGAAATACTAAAGGGAGCTCTACTGGCTGAGATAAAAGGACAAGAGAGAGAGGCCTGGAGAAGGGCATAGAACTGAAGACTTTTAGTAAGGGTAACTTAAAGGAAATAAAGAGAGAGAGAGAAAAAAATGGATCTGACAAATAAAAACCAAAGGATAAGAACTGTTTCAAGAACTGCCTTCACAGTAATAACATTGACTGTGAATGGTTAAACTCTCCAATTAAAAGACACAGATTGGCAGAATAGATTTAAAAAATGGACCATCAATATGCTGTTTACAAGAGACTCATCTCAGAAACAGCCACACAAAGAGACTGAAAGTGAATGGATGGAAAAAAACATTCCACAAAAGCTGTAGCCAGAAGAAGTAGGGGTTACATTACAAATTTCAGATAAAATAGACTTTAAATGCAAGGATGTCATAAGAGACAAAGAAGGGCAATATATACTAATAAAAGGGAAAATTCACCAAGAAGAAATAACAATCATATATGTTTATGTACTCAATCAAGGTGCTCCAAAGTACATGAGACAAATATTGGCAAAACTGAAGGAAGCAATAGATGTTTCCACAATAATCATGGGATAATTCAATACACCACTGTCTCCTATAGATAGATCAACCAGACAGAGGGCCAATAAGGAAATTGAGAACCTAAACAATGTGATAAATAGATTAGCCTTAACAGACATATACAGAGCATTGCATCCCAAATTACCAGGATATATATTCTCTAGTGCTCATGGCAGTTTCTCCAGGATAGATTATATACTGGGCCTAAAACAAGTCTCCATAAATTTAAATAAATTGAAATTACTCAAAGCACACTCTCTGACCACAATGGAATGCAACTAGAAGTCAATAACCGTCAAAGATCTAGAACATTCAAAAATATCTGGCAGTTAAACAACACATTCCTAAACAATCAGTGGATCAAAGATGAAACTGAATGAGAAACTGCTAAATATCTAGAGAAAAATGAAAATGACAACACAACATATCAAAACTAATGGAACAACTAAAGAAGCTAGAAAATGATCAGCAAAGTAATCCTAAAGCAAGTAGAAGAAAAGAAATAACTAGGATTAAAGCAGAACAAACAATAGAGAGAATAAATAAAACCAAAAGTTGGTTCTTTGAGAAGATCAACAAGGTTGACAAACCCTTAGCCAGACTGACAAAGTAAAAAAGAGAGAAGTCCCAAATAAACAAAATGAGAGGCGGGACATTACTGTGGATTCTGAATAAATTTAAAAAAATCATAAGAGGATGCTATGAACAACTATATGCCAAAAACCAGACAATTGAGAGGAAATGGATAATTTCCTAAAAACACATGAACAACCTAGACTGACCAGAGAAGAAACAGAAGACCTCAACAAACCAATCACAAGTAAAGAGAGCCACTCAGTCATTAAAAAGCTTCCTACAAATAAAAGCCCAGGGCCAAATGGCTTCACAGGGGAAATTCTACCAAACTTTACCAAAAGAATTGACATCATTCCTACTCAAACTCTTTCAAAAATTGCAGCATATGGAACACTACCTAACTTGTTTTATGAAGACAACATCACTGTCATACCAAAACCAGATAAAGATGCTACAAGAAAGGAAAACTATGGGCCAATCTCCCTAATGAATATAGATGCAAAAATTCTCAACAAAATACTTGCAAACTGAATCCCAAGACACACTAAAAAATCATACATCATAATGACCAAATGGGGTTCATCCCAGGCATCCAAGGTTGGGTCAACATAAAATCAATCACTGTAATATAACACATTAACAAATCAAAAGGGAAAAATCAAATGATCATCTCAATGGATGCTGAAAAAGCATTCAGCAAAATTCAGCATCCTTTTTTTGTTAAAAGCACTTCAAAAGGTAGGAATTGAAGGAAACTTCCTCAATATGATAAAGGGCATATACAAAAAACCCACAGCCAGCATAGTACTCAATGGCAAGAGACTGAAAGCCTTCCCAGATCAGGGATGAGACAAGGATGCCTGCTGTCACCACTGTTATTCAACACTGTGCTAGAACTTCTAGCCACAGCTATCTGGCAAGAGAAAGAAATAAAAGGCATGCAAATTGGAAAGGAAGAAGTAGAACTGCCATTATTTGTAGATGATATGATAATACATTTGGAAAACCTTCAGAAATCAACAACACAGCTACCTGAGCTAATAAACAGATTCAGCAACATGGCAGGATGCAAGATTAATGCACATAAGTCAATAATATTACCATACACTAGAAATGACCTAACTGAAGAGATAGTCAAGAAAAGATTTCATTCACAATAGCAACTAAAAAAATCAAGTACTTAGGAATAAACTGAACCAAGGACGTAAAAGACCTGTACACAGAAAATTACATAACTTTACAAAAGATATAAAAGGGGACCTAAAGAGATGGAAAGATATTCTATATTCATGGATAGAAAGGCTAAATGTTGTTAAGATGTCAATCCTACCCAAACTGATCTACAGATTCAATGCAATACCAATCCAAATTCCAACAACTTACTTTGCAGACTTAGAAAAGCTAGTTATCACATTTATTTGAAAGGGAAAGGGGCCTCAAATTGCTAAAAACATTCTAAAAAAGAAAAACAAAGTGGGAGGACTTATACTTCCTGACTTTGCAGCCTACTATAAAGCCACAGTAGGCAAAACAGCATGGGGTATTGGCACAAAGATAGACATATTGATCAATGGAATTGAATTGAGAATCAGAAATAGACCCCAGATCTATGGTCGACTGATTTTTGATAAGGCCCCCAAATCCACTGTACTGGGAGAGAACAGTCTCTTAAGCAAATGGGGCTGGGAGAGCTGGATATCCATATCCAAAAGAATGAAAGAGGACACCTATCTCACACCCCATAAAAAAATTAACTCCAAGTGGATCAAAGACTTCAATATAAGAGAAAGTACCATACAACTCCTAGAAGATAATGTGGGGAAACATCTGCAAGACCTAGTATTAGGAGGTCTCTTCTTAGACCACACACCCAAAGCACAAGCAATGAAAAGAAAAATAGATAAGTGGGAACTCCTCAAAATCAAAAGCTTCTGTACTTCAAAGGAATTTGTCAAAAAGGTGAAGAGGCAGCCAATGTAATAGAAAAAAATATTTGGAAACCATGTGTCTGAAAAGAGACTGATATCTTGCACATATAAAGAAATCCTACAACTCAATGACAATAGTACAAACAGCCCAATTATAAAATGCACAGAAGATATGTATGAAAAGACATTTCCTCTGAAGAGGAAATATAAGTGGCTAAAAAACACACGAAAAAAATGTTCATCTTCACTAGCTATTAGGGAGATGCAAATCAAGAACACAGTGAGATATCATCTCACACCAATAAGAATGGCTGATAGTTTCCTGTTTGTTTAATGGCAGCCAAACAGGAAACTATAAATGTTGGAGAGGATGTGGAGAAATCAGAACTCTCATTCATTGCTGGTGGGACTGTACAATGGTACAGCCACTGTGGAAGACCATTTGGCAATTCCTCAGAAAACTAGTTGTCAAGTTACCCTATGATCCAGCAATTTCACTTCTCAGTATATACCCAGAAGATCTGAAAGCAGTGACACGAACAGGTATTTGCAAACTGATGTTCATAGCGACATTGTTCACAATAGTCAAGAGATGGAAACAACCCAAATGTCCTTCAGCAAATGAATGGAGAAACAAAATGTGGTATATACATATGATGGAATACTATGCAGCAGTAAGAACAAACGAGGTCATGAAGCATATGTCAACATGGATGAACCTTGAAGACTAATGCTGAGTGAAATAAGCCAGACACAGAAGGAGAGATATTGTTTGTTACCACTAATGTGAACTCCGTAAAATGATAATATCTTTTAATATAGAATATAGGGGACCTTGAGATAGAGAGAAGTTGGTGAAGGGGGGATGATAATCTAATATGTAGAGACATGATAATGAACTTAATGGTATGGGAATGACTATGATTTGTTATTGGGATTATAGGTATCAGTGATGCATTGAAGGTGAACATGTTCATAAATGGTTGTTTAAAGGCAAGTAACTCCCAGAATAGCACCATAAACCTAAATAAGTGCTAGCATCATATACTTACAAGATATGACACTGGTGCAGAGTGTTAACAACAGAGTGGTATATGGAAAAAATACCCATTACAGATTAAAGACTATATTTAATAGGAATATCTTACCAACACTATGCTAATACTAGAGATGAGTAATCAGCAGCTGATAAGAACTCTGGGACGTATTATGTTATGATAATTGTTTAAAGTTGAGAGTGATGAGGATAGAATATATATTAAGTTAAATTAGGAACCCACTAATAATAAATCAAGCCCTTGATTTGAGCCTTGCTCTTTTAAAACTTAAGGTTGTAAATGGGAGGCTGAGCCCTCCTATAATTATGTCTAAGAGGCACCTCCAGGGAATCTCTTTTGTTGCTCAGATATTGCCTTTCTCTCTCTAAGCCCAATTTGGCACATAAATTCATTAACCTTCCCCCGACCCCCCATGAGGGACATGACTCCCAGGAGAATAAATCTTCCTGGCGACGTGGGACATGACTTCCAGGAAGGAGCCTGGCCCTGGCAGCAAGGAATTGAAAATGCATACTTGACCAAAAGGGAGAAAAAAGAAAGGTAACAAGCTGAGGTCACAGTGGCTGAGAGATCCCAAATGGAGTCAAGAGGCTATCCTGGAGGTTTCTCTTATGCAAGCTCCAGGTAGACATCCCAAATCACCACACTACACCATGCCCTTACAAGAAGTAGTCCCCAAATACCTAGGTCCCTACCTCAGATTCTATAAAGGATTCACTTACTAAGTTTTATCTCTCAGAAACTTAAATCCACCAGAGTGTTCCTAAGCCAGACAAATCCTAAAATCCAGAGGCAACAGCTCTGAGGAAGGTGAACCTGTTCTACCCCTTGTGAAGCAGCCACCCCTACCCTCTCCCATTCCTCCCACGACCCCCACCTCCTGCACTCTGCCCCTAGGACCCCTGCTGGGTGTGCTGCCAGTAGTAGGGATGGTCTGCCCTGCCCTGCCCCCACCACATCCTCCACTGATGCTGGTACTAAACAGTGGCTCCCCCAGTCCGTCCTGCCAGGCCATCCATGTAAAGATGGTGTCTACCTTCTCCAGCCATTCCCCACCAGCACCTCCCCCAAGCAAGATCCCCCAGATGGATGAAGACGCAGAGATGTTGGAGGGTATCCCTCAGGTTCCAGGTCTGGTAGCAGTGGGTTTAGCCAAGAGAGAATGAAAATGCCCACAGTGCGTGGAGTTCTCGACCTGGATGCTCCTGGGGAGGAGAGCCCTGGGCCCCTCCCAGAATGGTCCTGTGCTGGTTTGTATATATTACGTCACCCAGAAAAAGCCATGTTCTTTAATGCAATCTTGTGGGGGCAGATGTATTAGTGTTGATTAGGTTGAAACCTTCTGATTGAGTGTTTCCATGGAGATGTGACCCACCCAACTGTGATGATGCCTTTGATTAGGGTGTGACCTCTTGACTGAACATTTCCACAGAACTGTGGCCCTGCCCATTCAGGGTGGGTCTTGATTAGTTCACTGGAGTCCTATAAAAAGAGCTCACAAACAGAGGGACCTCAGAGAAACTGAGAGTGACATTTTGAAGAGGAGCTGCAGCTGAGGGACACATTTTGAAGATGGTTGTTGAAAGCCAACACTGATATTTTGCAGAACGTCATTTTGAAACCAACCTGGGAGCAAGTGGACGCCAGCCATGTGCCTTCCCAGGCAACAGAGGTTTTCTGGTTGCCAATGGCCTTTCTCCAGTGACGGTACCCTACTTTTGATGCATTACCTTGGATAATTTATGGCCCTAAGACTGAACCTTTGTAACCAAATAATCCCCCTTTATAAAAGCTAATCCATTTCTGGTGTTTTGCAAAATGGCAGCATTAGCAAACCTGAACAAGTCTCCTCTGCTGCCACTTCCAGATAGTGTTCCTCCCCAGGTCCCTGATGGTCCCCCTGACCGGCTGCTTGAGTCTCAGTGGCACCACTACTGAGATGAGGCTTCAAGCTCTGAGGAAAAGCCTCCATCCCCAGAGGACAAAGGGAACAAGAGCCCGAAATGGGCTGGCCCACACCTGCACTTCGAGATCAGCAGTGAGGATGGGTTCAGCGTGGAGGCTGACAGCTTGGAGAGGGGGTGAAAACTCTGATTGAGAAGATGCGAGATGCCCAGGGGCATGCCTGGCTCCAGCATCTCTCCTTTAGTGGAATGAGCGGGCAAGGCTCCTGGGCATACACCACGACGCTCTCATATTCCTAGCAGAGCAGCTACCTGGGGCCCAGTGCTGTCAACACTACAAGTTCCACTACCACCAGCAGGATGAGGGCCAGGAGGAGGCACCCCTAAATCCCCATGGGGCAGCTCATGCTGAGATCTATCTCCAGAAGTGCACCTTTGATATGTTCAACTTCCTGGCTTCCCAGCACTGAGTGTTCCCTGAGGGAGCTATCTGTGACGAGGAAGAAGACGAGGTGCAGCTCAGGTCAACCAGACATGCTACCAGCTTGGAGCTGCCCATGGCCATGTGCTTTTGCCACCTCAGGAAGACGTCCAATGAGGCTGTGGGGGTCTACAGATCAGCCATCCATGGGTGGGGCCTCTTCTGTAAGCCCAACATCAATGCTGGTCATTGAGTACTCAGGTATTGTCATTTGCTCTGTGCTGACAGACAAGCAGGAGAAGTTCTACGATGGGCAGGGCATTGGGAGCTACATGTTCTGCATGATGACTCTGATGTGGTGGATACCATGATGCATGGCAATGCTGCCTGTTTCATCAACCACTCTTGTGAGTCCAATTGCTTCTTTCGTGTCATCCATGCGGAGGGCCCAAAGCACATTGTCATCTTCACCCTGTGGTGTATCCTCCGTGGCGAAGAGCTCACCTGCGACTACAACTTCCCCATTGAGGATGCCAGCAACAAACTGCCCTGCAACTGTGGTGCCAAGCACTGCCATCAGTTCCTTAACTGAAGCCCGGGCTGCCCACCACAGTCCCCCATGACCCCGCTGCCATCTTGCCTCTAGCCTGGGGGCTCCAGGATGTTCAGGTGGATGTGGGCATGCAGGTGGCAGGGGCCCTGCCTCCACCCCTCCAGCCCACTCAGCAAATCGCCCCCTTCCTGTCCTGGAGGCTCAGGATGTAGATATTGTACAAAAGTTTCTAAATCCCTTCTTTTCTGTGCACTTTTTAATTTAAGAGGGTGGGGTCCCAGGTGGGAATTCCCTCACAATAAAATCCTTCAATATTTAAAAAAAAACAACAGCAATCAGATGCAACCCCCTTCCCCATACTGTTGCTACCCCGTTTCAATATGAACAAGTTAGTGTGATCACAGCCTAGACACCCGTGAAGATGGAGAAAAAGATTAAGTGAGAGGAAGGGGTAGCAACAAACAAGGTAAGATCTAGCAAACATTGATGAATACTGAAACTTGATATAAATATATGTATTTTTAGATGCTGGGGTGTTGGAATAGCTGAAAGGAGAGGTAAATGACATGGTGGAACTGTAATCTATAACATCCTTTGAAATTTTGCTCTATAGCTACTCGTTTGAAAGGATTCACCTTTCTATATGTATCGTATATTGCATAATAAGGAAAGAAGTGAAACTGTGGAACTGTAACCCATAATAAGTTTTGAAATTGCCTATAAAATTGCTTGTTGAGCTGTATGACAAAAGTTAACACCTTTCTGTATATATGTTATATTTTACAATAATGGAAATAGCTGAAGTTGTGGAATTGTGACCCATGACATCCTTTGAAGATTGTTCTCTAACTTGAAAGTTATCGCTGTTATGTATATATGTTAAAGTTCACAATAAAAAAAATGCATTAAAACAAAGGAATATTTGGTTGGTGAAAGGGACTGAAGATACATGAAGACTGGCGAAACATTTATATGGAGGATATACTTACTTGGCTTCTATGAAACCCATAAAATAAAACTGTCAAGATTATATATAAAAAATTCGCACCCATTCAAGTACCTCACTTTTTAGATAAGGAAACTGAGGCTCAAACATTAAGTGTCTCACTCAAAATGAGACTCCATTTAATTATCACTTCCTCTAAGAAGCCTTGCCTGACAAATAAACTCTTATTTTTTCCTGATTGGATGCCAATTTTCTGTGCTTCCTAAAGACTGGTTAATTACTAGTTTTCTTTTCATTTCTCCCATTAGACTGAAGGCTCCTGGAAGCTGTAAAGTGCTATGTCCTGGAAACCTTAGTACCTGCCACACATAGTGATTCTCAGGAAGGGTTTGCTGAATGGAGGAATGATAATTTCTTATCATGGTTAGTATCATAGTTCCAAAATATGCCCTTGGAGACATATAAAGAAGATTAAATCTTGTTTTGGAGACATGGCTACTAACCTTGACTTTTTAAAAACAAAACTGCCAATGTTTCATTCAACAAAGCCTCACTAAGAAACTAGGTGTGGCAGGTTCTAGGGATTTAAAGGCATGGAATGTCAAACCTTCAAGGAGCCTAGTGTAATGGGAGAGAGAATAAGTAAACTGTTAATTAACCAGTGCTCAAGAAGTACAGAAAAGGGGCACTAAAGCTAAAAAATGGGGGTTTAGGTGTCAGGGGAGGCTTCCTGGAGGAGGTAATAATTAAATGGAGTCTTATTTTGAACAAAACATTTCAGTTTGCATCTCAGTTTCCTTTTCTATAAAATGAGGTACTATAATAGATGCTTTTTAAAGTTCTTCCCAACTCCAATATTCTCAAATTAAAAACAAAATACTTTTTAACTTACTTACTTACTTAGGTATTCAATAAACATTAATGCACAGTAAAGGACACTGTTATAAATGTACTAAAAAGAAAAATCTAACTTCTGTATTGAATTATAATTATATAAGGCCACTACTTCTATTTTGGACGAAAGTGACTAGTAAATGATGTCAGTGACTGGTACGATATAGACAAATACATGTACATTTACAGACACTAACATAGTTCATATATATGTATATAAAAACATATACACATATACCTAATACACAAATGCATACACATATAAATATGTTATAATCTGACTAAATTGGTTCTCCAGACATGGAATGATTTGGGGTTAGAATTATATTTACGTGCATAAAATAGTCTAGATTATATTTCATTAAAAATGAATCTAACAAATTATTTTCCAAACTGCTAACTGAATAATTTAAAATAATTTAGACAACTATTGGCATTTGCATTGGACGACTGCATGCATATAAATATGTATTGACCAAATACATATTTTTATGTCTGACCATACAAAGGTAAACACAAACATTCTCATCATAACTTAATTGACTGTGCTTAGTTTTAGGTAACTTTTAATCACATTTATTTACACATTTTATAATTTCTATACCTTATCCCTTCTTCTTGTAGGACACGGATTCTCAAGGGCCAGTTCTTTCTGGTAGAGGAAAATTTTAGCAATGATTGGTTAATGTACAATTTCACATGTTTTATAGCATAAAGATTCATATTTTGTCTCTAAAGCATTTGGTCCTTAGCATTCATTCATTCATGTATTCTTCCTTTCCATAAATAGAAACTGAGTACCTAGTTCTGCCAACTGTTGTTCTGGTGCTAAGGGTTGATAAAAATGAGCAAGAGAAAGTGATTGACAACTATAAATCAAATAAATTTAATTCAATTTAAGATCAAATATCTAAATATAAGAGGTAAAACTAAGATGTAAATATAAGAGCTAGACTTTAGTTAATAGTACAATTATAAAAATGTGTTATCATCACTTGTAACAAATGTTCCATACCAATGCAAGGTGTTGGTGGTGGGATGATATGTGGGAATCTTGTATTTTATGCCTGGTAGTTTTGTAAACCCACAAATTCTCTAATAGAGAAAAAATGCAAAAAAAAAAAAAAGTAAATCTGATGCATAAAGTCCGTATTAAATTCTGTTATAAAGCATTAGTTTCAAGTTTCTCACTCTTGTGAGGATATAATCATGTTTCTCTATTTTGTTGTGCTTCCAGATTACCTTTTTGAAATTACGCACCTTTTCACTGTCATCTCCAAGAAATAGCATATCTGTTCTTATTTTCAACACCAACACAACAAAAATTTTAGTTTTAGAGATTAAGGTTTATTTTCCCATAAATTGTGGAGCTGGCATATGAAAATCATTGAGCTTTATGGCACTTTGGACTTTTGGGATTATCTGATATTTAAAACTGTAACTCCACAATTGCTATGATACTAAAATGAAGTAACATGCAAATGTGCATAAAACAAAGGGATTGAGAGAGGCATCAGATTTAAGAAACATTTCTGATTTATTTAATTGCCTTTTTAAAAATCTGATGGAAAAAGTAAGGACTCAAGGGATTCAGTGATTCTTCTATGGTCACACAGTGAAGCAGTGGGGGAAATTATTAAAAGACGGTCTTATGTATTTCCACCCACCAGTAACTCCTATCACATAATGATGATACAGGGCTTAGAATTTGACTTTGGGATCAAATTTACAATGCTATTGTCTGAAAAGCACTTTGACATCAAGAGGAAAATAGCTTCATTCTTCAACAATTGAAGGAAACATCAGGAATAAGCATTTTTTTATTCTGGGTGTAACCTTTCTAAAGAAATTTGATTTTAAAACATCATGTTCCAATAGAGAGGATAAGTAGTTAAATAAACTCCCCTGGAAAGATGATTCACAGTTCTAGGCTGTTTTGTTTTGTTTTGTTTGGTTTTAAGCCATCATTCAGAAATGTTTCGGAGGACACTGTGCTTGAAATAGTCCCAGCCCATTGGAAATGGTCTGACATGATGCTTTGGACTGTTTCATTGTCAGGAGTTTCTACAGTAGAAGCTGTAATATCATGTAATTTCCCTTTTTCATGGTCAACGCACAGTAACAAAGAGGGAAAGATTATGTAAGAGTGACAGTTTAATCCTGAATGATGAACTTGCTTGCATTTTTAAAGCCTGAGCAGTGGAAAAAGCACTGGTGAGGGAGTCAGAGCCCTGAGTTCTGGTCTGGGCTCCAAACCGAGTAGCTTCATCTCTGCAGACAGTTGTTTAATGTTCCTCATTTTAAAAGTGAGGTAGAAGGTTTAAATGATTGCTAAACTGTCTTCCTGTGATTTCTAAAATCACATAAACACAGAGGGGAATTAGCTCAGAAGAGAACATCATATCAACACAACTGACTCTTCAGATATGTACTGAAAGTTGTGTCCTACCTACTTGACATCTCCATGAATATTCAATACTTAATAGGCCTAAAATTGAACTCTTAATTCTTACCCCACACTCTCTGCCCACCTCTATCTTCTTTATCGTGGTAAATCACTTCCCATCCATACAGTTGTTCATGTCAAAAACCTAGGAGTCATCCTTAATTCTTCCCTATCTCAAAATAAGATATCTCAAATCAAGGACTTTGCAACTTTATCTCCAAAATGCATCTTGAATCTTTTTTCTTGATCAATACAATTTCCTTAGTCCAAGCTTCATCTTCTCTCACCTGATACTGAAACCACCTCCTAACTGGCTTCTTCATTGCCATTCTAGTTTCTTATCAGTCAAATGTCTAATCTGTTTGAGTAGTAAATTTTACAAATACATTCCTGAATTCTCTTCTTTAAAACTAATCAGTGGATTTCCATTATACATAAAGTAAACTTCAAACTCTTTATGATAGTTGCAAGGTTTTACATGATCCAGCTCCTTCCTCTCTTGCTTCATTTTGTATCATGCTGTCCTGCCTTCAATAAGCTCCAGTGATGCTGTCTTTTTTGGTTCTCAGAATAAGCCAAGCTTGGTCTTGCCTTAGGGTCTTTGCACATACTATTTCTTCCACCTGAAATAGTCTTATCGCCATTATTTTTAGAGCCAGCTCTTTTTCTTTAGATCTCTTTTTCTTTAGCCCAACTAGCATTTTCTTTGGAGAGGGCTTTCCTGACTACCCTACTCAGAATAGACATGCTGTTGCCATTTTTATATCAACCCATAATTTTCTACCTTCCTAGTGTACTTATTGCAACTTGCAATCATTTTATGTATCCATTTGTTTGTTTTCTGTCAGCCTCTTCAACTAGAACATAACTTCCATTGTCACAGGGGCTGTAGCTATCTTGTTTAACATTGAATCACTATCACCTGGCACAGAGCAGGCCATCTGACAGGCCTTTGATGATAGTTATTGTTGTCACTGAGATTTGATAGTACTTCTCTCACCAGGTACCAATGATCATTCACGTGTCCAGGACAAGTGATCACTGGGTTCAGGTATATAAAAAATACTGATTTGTCTGAATCCCCAAATCACTTTGTACCTTCCCTCCACCTTTAGCATTTATTTTAAACAACCTTGAATAACAATTATTTTATATGTCTTTTCCCCCATACTAGATTGTAAGTAACTTGCGGGTAGGGCTTATGTCTTAGTGAACTTTGCATCCCACATGGGTTTACTATAATTATACAAACATTAAACATTTACTGAGTAACAGTATTAGGAGTGCAACAAATGTTTGCTGAATTAAAAGGTATCAGTTCATTATATGCCCATCTCTTTTGGGAATATTAGAATGGCCTTCACTATTTAAGATTTATTAGAAAGCAAGCCCCTTTTTTATTATCTATAATTTATTAAAACTGAATTCCATTGGTAGTATTTTGAAGTACCTTTTAAATCTAAGATTAAATGATACAACCTTTAAGTGTATATTTGATTGGGTAGAATCTTGTAATGCTCAAGAGCAAACTCACTGTCTTATCCTTTGCTCCCAATCCAGTGAAAGGTATCACCATGATTCTTAATATCCAAGGGAGGCATCTGGATTCATCCCTAACTCTTCCTCCATCTCCATCATCACCCTCCTTGCTAATTCCACAACATCCTAGCAATGCTAACTCTCTAGTATCTTTTAATTTGCTCATTTCTGTCTATCTTGCCAGACACTTTTTGTTCAGAGTGCCATATTGATGACTGTATTTCTATAGTAATTCTTAATTATTTGTTCTTGACACCAAACACATCTCCTTCAAAACAACTTTATTGCTGTAGTCATGAAGCACAACTATGATCATGTTACTTTTCTGCTTAAATTTTTTTTTCAGTGGGTTCCTATAGCCCTCAGAAAAAATGCAAGATTCCTCGACATGTCCTTGATGGTCATTTGAGATGCGATCCCTACTTCTTCTCTCCCACCTTATATCTTACAAACTCTCTTCCCCACTAAACACCAGCCATATTGAATTACTAGCTCCCCTAGTTGTGGGCTCTCTCTGGTACTTGGAACTTTCTCTTATCCTTCTCTTAATGAATATCCTCTTATTTTCAAAATGATATTAAGCCATCACTCTTATCAGGGGCATTTTTTTTTACACCTGATGCACCCTCAGTTTGTTAGGGTCACCTTTTTGGTATAGCACTTAACCACACTGTATCAAAAATTGTTTAGTTATTTACCTCCACCACCCCTGCCATTATTGCACTTTAATATATAATCTCCTTGTTTTATGTGCCTTATTCTTCACTGTATTACCAGCACCTAGAACAACAACTGGCAAATAAAAGACTGTTAATCAGTACTTTTGAGTGAAAAAAATTTAACCAAGTGTATTTTTTCCTAATATTAATAAGCATTAATTATGGAACAATTTATGGTTCACAACCCACTCTCACATACATTGTAGCATTTTATCCTTACAATATCACAATACTATATTGTATTTCTATTCTATGAAAATTCTATATATAGTCTTAACATGTTTTATGTACAAACTCTCAAATAAATACATTGATCAATTAACCAGAATCTCTGTTTCCTTTTAGAAATGGAAAGTTTACTATTTTATGGAAAGCCCAAATTTGTATTTATTAATGTGGAATGTTGTGAACTGTTCAGGATGAACAATTATCCTAATTTATCCATTACGATAAATGATAAAGAATGAATATAAAGAATATTATTTTGAATTTAGAAAACTTTCTAGATTCTCCATCAAAATATCAAAGACAGCTCTCAACAGGAAACTGATATGCTTTGATGAGAACTGAGAAGCAATGGGGTACCCAAGTCAAGCTTCTGTGGCATGGCTTTGTTAATCTGCTTACTCCTTATGAGTTTAGAAATTACTCATTAGCTATAATTACTGTCGTGAGATTTGAGGAGAAAACCAGTAAGGTTGAACCTGGTGGGCTGTTTATAGCTGTAGAAGCATGAGGACTAAACCAAGAAGCCATAGTCCATTTCTGACTGGAACAAAGAAACCGGGGTATGAAGACATAAGGCATGAAATATAGAGAGAGGGGAACAATCTGGAAGCTGAGGTGCATGTCTGTGTGTGTGTGTGTATATATATATATATAACTGAATCAAAGCTGTGGGTGAACTTTTATGCAGCATCCTCTTGCATTTAGTAACTTGTCTATAGTACACGCTGACTTGCATCTGGTGACATGATTCTGTGTTACTGTTTCAATGTTGCTCTAACTATGCTGGTTCAGTCAGCCTGATGGAGTTTTATGTTAAGGGATCAGGGATCATATAGTCATTTTGCAGTGCACTTATATATCCTTAGCACCTAAGATAGTACTATGTGCATTATATACTCTAGATTCTTGATAAGTGATTGAAATTCCATATGAATCCAATATATTCATGCATATACAACTTGTACATACAACATATTCTTATAACCAAAATGTTTCACTAGAATGTCTTCCCTAAGCTATAGACAGAAAGACTGGAACAGAAAGGACTGGAAATCAAGCTATATACATGACTCTTCACTTGTGGATTCTGAAAACAGTCCCCTCTTTCCTTAAAATCAGTGTGAAGTCATGCTTGATCCAGGTGGTGACTTTAACAACCTATGGGTATCCTCCTGCCCCACAACCGGCCTGAAAAGTGGCAAGGCATATATATAAACTGCAGTTGCATATTTCTTGAGCAGAAAAAATTATAAATGGAGGTGTCATCCACATTTGCAAGTTCTGTATGGGACTCAAAATAGAATCTTATAAGTAAACAGTCACTTGGCTTCTTTTCAGAGAGAATTAGAAATGCTGTGATAGTTATTTGGGAAAATACTGATATTTTATTTTTTGTCAATTTCTGAAAAGTATTTTCATTTTGGGGGTTGGTGATTGTGCTGGTTTGGATGTATTATGTCCCCCCAAACACCATTATCTTTGATGCAATCTTGTGGGAGCAGATGTATTAGTGCTGATTAGATTGGAAGCCTTTGAGTGTTTCCATGGAGATGAGACTCAATCAAATGTGAGTGAAACGTTTGGATAATTTCCATGGAGGTGTTATCCTGCCCAATCAGGGTGAGTGTTAATTGGATCACTGGAGTCATATAAAGGAATTCACAGAGGGACCCAGACCAACTGAGAGTGACATTTTGAAGAGGAGCTGAAGCCTAGAGAGGAACATCCTGGGAGAAAGCCATTTTGAAACCAGAACTTGGAGCAGACGCCAGCCACGTGCCTTCCCAGCTAACAGAGGTTTTCCAGACACCATTGGCCATCCTCCAGTGAAGGTACCCGATTGCTGATGTGTTACCTTGGACACTTTATGGCCTTAAGACTGTAATTGTGTAACCAAATAAACGCCCTCTGCAAAAACCAATCCATTTCTGGTATTTTGCATTCTTGGCAGCATTAGCAAATCGGAACAGTCATTTTGAGGGTAGTTATTTGCAAATGTTAAATAAACGTATATTCTATTAGATAAAGATATCTTCTTTTATTTATCTTCTTTTATTTCACATATCATTATGTTAATTTCAGGTTAAAACGAACTCTCAATTATTAACTGATTTCTATTGCATTTGTGAAATCACAAATGCTGACACTATCTCTATAGTAACTAATGTGCTTAAAAGGAGGAAAAAATGAGAAGAAATAAGACCAAAAGATAAACAGGATAAGTAATGGTGAAAAATAACATGTTTTTTACTGCATTGCCTTCTCTGGAAAGATACATATGCTAGTAAAACTATGCTTTTCTAATAATAAAAACAACCTGAGGTTTTATATGACAAAATTTTCACACAGGAGATGAATACATAAAATGTATTATTGTTGCATTAATTTCTTTGTTTCTGGCAATTTGACCTTTTTAATTAAAGCAAAATTTTAAAGGAAGGTTGGAATTAAGTCAAATTATATGATATAAATTTATTATTAATGTAAGTTGATAAATACTATGAAAGTTCCATTTTCTGACTTTGCCTTGGTCTCCTGCATTTCAAACATAAATTGACTTACTAGAAACAAGATGCCTACTTTCCCTTCAAGAAGTACAGTTTCTAGATTTCAAACAATATTAGGAAAATAACTGATATGTTTGCCTTTAAATCTGTGCTCTGCCTTGGTCTGCTCAAGGTTGTCCCCTGAAAAGGTGCTTAATGCATTTTAAGATGAATTGGACTTGATTGTAAATTGGATCATATTGTAATTACTTTAAGCTTTATAAAGATATTCTTTGTCTTTTATCTAGTGTTTCCTCGACTAAAAATCAACCTCGACTAAAAGCCCTGATACAAGCTCCTCACATTCCCTGGGGCAGAGAGTATTTGGGAGTGTTTCCCTCATTGCAATGCTAGCCATTAGTGCCCCTTTCAGTGGCTTAGCACCCATTCAACACATTGCAGCTGCCCCTTTGCCTCCACTCATGGTTTCATTCTTTAGAGATTCTCTGGATAGAAGGGAAGGGCTCCTAGTGCCTGTATCTTGCAGCTTAAGCAGATGGTTTTAAAAGTAAGACATCTGAGTATGGGTGGGGCTAGCAAAGGGAGGTGTGGAGTTTAGTTAGTCCCCTAGAGCAACTAGAAAATAGCCCAGAACAACTAATAAATAGTCTACAACAATTTTTTGAGGGACATCTGTGACTGTACACACATCATTCACCAGTCCAGAATGGGTGGAATAGCTGAGATTGCAGCAAGAGCCAACTGGAAATATCCGCATACAGACTGTGGTGTTGAACGCATAACTATGTCATTATATCACGTATCATTGATTGTTTACTTAGGATGGATTGTATGGTGTGTAAACAAAACTTTTAAAAATAAACAGAGAGATACAAATGCTGGAGAAAATGTGGAGAGAGGAATGTACCTACTCACTGTTAGTGGGGAAGGAGAATGGTGCAGCCCATCTGGAGGGCAGTGTGGTGGTTCCACATGAAGCTAAGCATGGGGTTGCCATATGGTTTTGCAACCCTGTTATTGGGTATATACTTGAAGAAGTGAGAGCAGGGACATGAATGGACATCTGCACACTGGGATTTATGGCAGTAGTATTCACAATTTTCAATGGATGGAGGTGGTCTAAGGGTACATGAACCATGGTTTATACATTCAATGGAATATTGAGCAGCAGCAAGAAGGAATGATGTTGTGAGGTATGCAACTAGGTGAATGGACCTTGAGGACAGTGTGTTAAGTGAAATAAGCCAGAATCGAAAAGACAAACATTACAACACCTCACTAATACAGACTAATAATAATGTGCAGACTCTGAGAATTGAATTTGAGAGCATAGGTTATCAGGGGAAGGCTTATTGTAAATTTTCCTAGATTGTAAGCTCTTACAGCAGTCACATCCATTCATGAATTGTAATGGTTATTTTTAAATTTTGAGATGCTGAGCTGTTTGTGTATATAACCTGGTTGGTCCCTGGAACTTCAGGCATCTGTGTGATACCTGAGACTCAGGGCCAGAGTTTGGCAGCTATGAATGTCAGTACTACCCCATACAGCAACTGTTAAAAAAGCTGAAAAAAAAGAGATCAGACTACAGTTAGACATGAATGAAATGGACTTGGTTGGGACTAAGGTAAATCAGACTAAAGGGTAAAGGATGATACTGACTATGTTTTAAAACTTCAACTTCTATGTGAGACCAAAGGAAGAGATGTTTATTTGGTGTAAAATCTATATTTTCTGTAGCACACTATATAATTTAATTTGTATGGTCAGTTTCTTCAAGCATCACAATTACATGGAACCTTGAATAGAGGATGAGACCTGGTTTGTTTGTACAGGTTAGCCTGAAGCCCCAATACATCCCAGAGTAATTTGGGCAGAGAATAAAAAGTATTTGCAAAGCCCTCTTGAGGGACTCAGGAAAAATGTGGAAATACTAAATTTCACCACCTGGGGAATTCCTGATATTCTTGCAAGCATTGGGAACTACCAGTTTAGTAGGCAGAGCCCTTGATCTTGGGGCTTGCCCTTGTGAAGCTTGTTACTGCAAAGGAGAGGCTAAGCCTACTTATAATGGTGCTGAAGAGTCACCCCCAGAAACCCTCTTTTGCTGCTCGGATGTGGCCTCTCTCTGTAAGCCAACTCAGCAGGTGAACTCACTGCTGTCCTCCCCACATGGGACATGACTCCCAGGGATGAGCCTGGACCTGGCATCACAGAATTGAAAAAGCCTTCTGGATCAAAAGGGGAAGAGAAATGAAACAAAATAAAGTTTCAGTGGCTGAAAGATTTCAAATGTCGTTGAGAGGTCATTCTGGAGGTTACTGTTATGCATTATATAGGTATCCCTTTTTAGTTTTTAGTGTATTAGAATAGCTAGAAGGAAATGCCTAAAACTGTTGAACTGCAACCCAGTATCCTTGATTCTTGAAGACAATCATATAACTATATAGCTTACACAGTGTGACAGTGTGATTGTGAAAACTTTAAGGCTCACACTCCCTTTATCCAATATATGGACAGATGAGTAGAAAAATAGGGACAAAAAAGTAAATGAATAATAGGGGGTTCATAAAATGAATAATGAGATTTTCTGGGTATTCTTTTTTACTTTTATTTTTATTCTTATTTTTATTTTTTGGAGTAATGAAAATGTTCAAAAACTGATTGTGGTGATGAATGTATAACTATATAATAATATAGTGAATAACTGATTTTACACTTCAGATGATGGTATGGTATGTGACTATATCTCAATAAAATTACATTTTTTAAAAAAGTAAGACATCTGCAACTGTCTATAGCCAAAAATTTTAATGACAGCCTGTCTTTCTCCTTTAACCATTACATGCATACCTTTGAATGTGATGATACGCTGACTGTAGAAGAGTTATTTCCTTCTAGTGAGATTGTAAGATAAATGTATTTACATTATCATAAGGAAATGGTTTTATGTAGCTTCTTTCCATACCTCTGACTCCCTTATCAAATAACCTTTGTTTTAGTCAATTTTATTTATAGAATTTTGTTTTCAAGATGATGGTACTATATCTTTGTGTCAATCTCTGAAGTGAACTTAAAGGGCAAACAATTTAAAAAGCCCTGCATGATACTGATGACTTTTTATTAATCCTAAGTAATTAAATCATTTTTGTACTCACAATCACAATGTTACATTAAATTTAGTCACATTAATCCATTTATTTTCCTAAAAATCCAAGTTAGAGCTTGGAGGAACTAGATATCCTCTCCTGCTTCCCAATCTTCCAGCTTCATCATCACTCTGCCCTGAAGTAGGGGAATCTCTTCATGGTCTTTTCCGTATTAAATCTGACACCATTATAAGCCTAGGATTCTCAAGTCATCCCTCATCTCTGTCTCTGAGCCTGACTTGCTTGGCATATATCCCTGATTCTGAGCCATCTCTCACTCCTCATTCTTGAAATCATCTCAGTAGTGCCTATAGAAGTCAAGAGTCAGCAGCAAAATCTTCTATATCATATTTCTTCTCTGAATGTTTCCTCCTCTTACTTGGAAACAGGTTCTTCCCAGAGAGCACTGCTTCCCCGGTAGCTCTCTCGCTGTAAAACAGATCCCAAGATAGGCGGAACATTCTCCTTGCTCCTCAGGGCTACTTGTCAACCATTTTCCCTCCATTTCTCTAAAACCCTCCAGCTTTGAATCTGAGGTCATCAGAGACCCAAAGTGACTCCCTGGTGTAGTACCCAGATCCCAGGATCCTAACTCTCATTCCTTGAGGATTTTCGCTCCTAGCTCACTGGTATTCTCTCCCAAACTATTCCTGAAATATTTCTGAGAGGTTCTATATCTATGTCAATGATCCTTCCAAAACACTGGCCTCTTGGTTCCTTGACCAGTTTTTTTTTTTCCTTGCCTCAGCCACTTACTCTCATAATCACACCCTAAACTTTCCATTACCAATGACTCTAACCTTTCACTATCTCAGATTCAAACACCCAACTCTCTCACTCCAGCCTTTTATCTTTCCATATTTCTCCCTCTAGACCCAGCTCCAAAAATTCTTTGAGTAACTACACAGGGGCTACCATTGTTTTCACTGATTCTCACCATCCTCATGTTATCACTTCCTTCCTAACTCATAAAACGCCTTGACCACCTCTCATTTAAATTTATTCTTTTGAAAAATAAATCCAATCCTCAGGCTACTGTATGTCTGTACCCTCAGCTGAGTGTGGCTCTAAGAAAACAGACAACCACGGTCCGTTCTTACTTTAAAAGTATGATCGTGAGTCTTGAATAGGTCTTTAGTGCCTCCTGGAGATACAACATTTTTCTGGTCCCCTCATTCTTTCACTTCTTTCACACCTCTCTCATCTACACTCTAATCCCTCCTCTTCTCTCCTCATTCTTAGTTGATGGCCTTTCTTTCTATTTCAACAAGAAAACAGAAACAATTAGAAGAGAACTTCCACAAGCTCCCATCACCCATCTCTACCTATTTTTGCCACTTTTTTTTTTTTTTTTTGCTTTTAACTGTGAATGAACAGACCTTGTTTTGTTAAGGGCAAGCCCCTTCCCCGTACAAAAGATTCCTTCTAATTTCCTCTTCTCAAGGATATCACTCCAACAATTCTCTCTTCTTTCTCCTACACCATTATCTCTCCCTTGTTTACTGGATCACTCTAGAAAATCAGCATAGGGAAATAATGAAGAGCAGTTAGGAGCTTGGCCTTTGGAGCCAGAATGCCTGTGTTAAATCTCACTACTGCCCTCTATCCCTGTGTCCATGAAGAAGTTACGTTGTCTCTCTTTGCTTCATGGTTCTAATTCTTAAAGTGGGAACAACAGTCTTAAGCATTTAATAGCTTTGTTCTGAGGAATAAATAACGTGTTTGTTAAATTAATTAAATTATTCAAAGCTTACAAAACCTAGTGCTATTTCTCCCACGACAAAAAAGTTCTATCAACCCAGCTATATTCCAGATACTATTTCACTTGTTTACTCCCCATTTACTTCAGAACTCCTCAAGAGAGTTGTGTGATCAATGTCTTCATAATCTTTTACTACTACCTGACATACTATATATTTTATTTTAGTATTTTTATTGCCTTTCTTCTCTTCCTGGATGATAAGCTCAATAAGGGCAGGGATGGGATTTTTGTCTGTTTTGTTCTTTGTTGTGTCACCAGTAACTAGAACAATGACCATCACTTAGTTGCTGCTCAATAATATGCACTGAAGGAAAAAATGTATGAATATGGACAAGAAAAAATTTATCAAATTATCAATATAAAGATTAAAATTAATATTAATATAAAATCACCTCTATTAAAGTTAAGTCCAAAATTTGACTAAAGGAGACTTTGATTGCTTAGGAAATAAGACACAATTTTTATCGTTTTTATTCACAGAGATTGATTTAATCGAAACAGATTTTTTTTTTCCTAGAAAAAGGATTAATGAGAAAAGCTCAGAAAAGGTACATTTTCTTCCATTTTTAATTTAACTAATCAAAGTATTGGCTTCCTGAATGAGATTTTTAAAGTGATTCTTTTAAGATCTTTTTTTTTCTACTAATATAAATACATCCTCTATTAACCTATCTTGTCATACTCAGATAAGGGTTCTTATGCATGCATATGGGCATATACAATGGGAAGACAATATCTAATGCTAATATCTGTCTATAAATTATTACACAATTTAAGTTGCAATTAAACGGCCTTTATATCATAATATACAGTATTAATCATTCTCAATCAGAATTAGATGTACATGAAATTATCAGGGAAAATTTTCATCAGCAGCCATATAATTTATGAAATTGCAAATACAAAGATAGTGTACTTATATCAAACCTCAAATTCCCTCCCTACAACCACCTCCTAACTCCCTGCAACAAACACTCAAAAACTCTGTGGTATGATATAATGGGCAAATGATATGCACTTAAAATAATAAAAAAAAAAAATCTATTTAACCAGACTTTTGGAAAACGTGGAGTCTTCCATCTTAGGTGTAGGGTGAAATTAAGCCTATGTTTGGCATTTTCAGATATCCTCTTAGAGTCTTCTTTAGCTCTCCTCTAAATATTTGCATTAATATTATAAATGGATCCATAGTTAATAGACTTTGGGGATGGATGGTGATTGAGTGACAGGGGACAAATCTAGCCTTCCTTGCCCTAAACCAAATTCTAGCTTCATATATAGGCCAACACTTTAAAAGAATTAGTATCTGCAGTCATGTTAAAAATAATTCAGTTCACAAAGACTCAATGTTCTTATCCCTCTACCCCCATCTCTATTTTGGGATGCAAGCCCTGTTATCACTGAACAGAATGACATTCACAGCAGGCAGAAGTGACACATGGAAATTTGTTGGATCAGTTGCCCTAATTGGATATCTGAATTTGCAAGGATGATGGCACAAGTAGGAGGTGTTCAAACATGTAAGTTCAGAACCCCATTTATGGTCCATTTCCATGTAAATGAAGAGAGCCAGCAGCTTAAGTGCAAAACGTGTTAATACACCGAAGCCAGCCCCAAGACTGAAAGAATGAAGTCTTGAGCAAGAAAATCCATGAAAAAATCAAAGAAAACTCGGATTTTTCTTACCTTCTTCTCATGTGAGATTTATGCAAGAAACTTCCATTAACATTAATGAGAGTCATGCATGTAAATCTCCCATGAAACGATGGGAAGATTAGCCTCATCAATCACTGATGCATATATGGCAATTTCTGGGGCAGGCTTCTAGTAGGCAGACTGCTTTGCAAAGATTGATTTTACCTGCCCTTTCTTAAAGTGCTGAAACAGCAGACTCTCTTGCAGAGGGTGAGAAAGGTGCTGGGGGGAGCACCCCCTACAGAGCGGAGCAGCGGGACATTATGCCAGCTATCTTCAAGTAATCTGAATAATTCAGAGATCACTGGCAAAAACCACCCACCTGCCCCAAGATTACATAGTATTAGAAAAATAAAATGAGTGGCCCCGTATCACGTGGATGGAATCATCTTTCCCCATCTACCCCATATTTTTAAATTCTTTTTTAGGAAAGCAGGCAAAGTGTTTCAAATAAATTCCCAGCAACTACCTGTCCCTGTCATACTCTGTCCCTTGCTCATATAGTAGCACTATGTATGCACTAGCAGTAGCAAAATTGTTTTTAGATTTTTTTTTTTTTCCAAATAAATGTATGTTTTCTTAATAACTTTGCTCATGCGCAAAGAAAATCTCTCCTCTACTCTATCAAATTTATTTGAAACACTTGGATCTCCAGGAAACCTTTCTCCTTCTCAAGGTTATTTTTCTGTGCTTGGCATTGGTGACACTTCACCCATTCCTTTCCATGAATCCTTCCCTCATCTATTTTTGTCAACAATTTTAGGGAAAGTGTCTTAACTTGCCACAGGACTGTTAGCTCTTCCAGGGTCACAGTCACCTTGTATCTTTTTGGTACCCTTTGTAGACTTAACACAGTGACTTGCACATAATCTCTCCAGGAATATTTGGTGAATACAAACATAAACAATTAGTTTTAAAGAGGAATATGTGAAAACATGCACATTTTAAAGTTACCACAATATATACCGTGAAAAGAAATTCTTCCTCCCACCTCCCTGTCCCCCGGCCGTCTAATTCATCTAGTTATTTTGCTGAGGAAATCACTGTTCCCAGTTTCTTGTGTACCCTTCCCAGACAAGCATGTATGTATAAACATGCTTTTAAAATATGCAAATTATAACACTACACATGTAGTTTTGCACCCTGCAATTTTTCATTTAACAATTTATCTTGGGCTAGGTCCATATCGCTACCTCATTAAAAAAAAAATTGTGCTCCACTGCATGACTATAATTTAATTTATTTAACCAGTGTCCTATTGATGAATATTTGTTTTCAAAAGCTTGCTCTTACAAACAAGTTTTACAATGAACGCAATTAAGAAACAGCCAGTACTTCTAAATTGTTTACTATGAGATGAATGCCATTTTGATTCATTTAATCATTACGCCAATGCTTTAAGTTAGGTATTAATAATGATTATTCCTGATACACAAAAAAGGAAACTGAGGAATATGCAGGTCAAATAATTTGCCCAAAGTTATGCAGGTAGTTAGGGGTAAAAGTAGGATTCGCTCTCATGTAGTGTGATGTCAGAGGCTATGCTCTTAACTGCTACACTATAGTTTAGTAAATTCAACTTTGCTCAAATGTGTGTGAATATTTAATTGCTAAATATCTAGAAATGGACTTGCTAGTACAAAGGGCATATTTGTTATTAATTTCACTTACATTACAAAATTGCCCTCTATAAAGGTAGGACCAATTACAATTCCACTCTTACTAATAGTGTCACCATCAACCTTTTAACTGTTGTCAGCTGATGGGTAAATAATGCTGTGACATTGTAGTTTTAATTTAAATTATGATGTTAATGATGTTCAGCATCTTTTCTAATGTAAAAGTCATTTATAACTCCTCTGAAATCTCTTTCCATAGTGTCTGCCCATTTTTAGTTAATATATTTTATGTGTTAAATTTAATATGTTAATAAGTCACTAAGTCCTCTCTTTTCTGCTATAAGGGGCTTGTTTCTTGATTATTTGTTTGTTTTATAGTGCAACCCAAAGCAACCATGCACTAACATTTTCATCTTTTTACATTATTTTGGAAGTGCTTTTGATAGGGGAAGATTTATTCATTTCATTTCTCTTTATCTACTTTTAAATTTAACACCCCTTTCAGGTCCTAAATATGTTATAAATTAAACTTTAGCAAATGTCTGCTTATTTCCATCTAAAAAGTTTACATTGGATTTAAATTATTCATGAAAGCTACCTATAAGTTAAGAGCTAGTACTACTTTTATCCAAGTCAACTTAGAATATGTCCATAAGGCTGAGGAAAACAGTGCACCTAAAATTATTGCCTTTCTCCCCCAAAAGAAGCATTTTACCTCCAATGGCCATTCTAGAACTTTGTATGGAGTATGGCTATAGAAAATTCTCCTAGATGTGTGGGGAGAAAGAGTATGCATCATTAAACATTAGAATTCTTTTGACAGATATATTACACAAAGTTTAGCATATTGAATCATTTTACATGGTTTCCTTGTTTGGAAGGAAAATTAAAAGTTCAACACAGTACATTTTTATGATATCAAAAATTCACCCAACTATATACAAAAGTGACTGCTGACATTAAAAAAGAGGTTTAGCTTAAATGCAAGATGTTACTAGTTATTTAGGCAAATGTACTTCTGTAAACATAGTTACACTAGATCTTATAAAAAGATGGTACACCATTTTTCTGTCAAACAAAAATTAAGACCCAAGGAAAAGACATAAACCATTATTAGGGAGGAAAAATGAAAGCGGTAAACAAAGTCAGTATTTAGCTTAAACCAGAATAAAATCTCCCAGCAAAGACTACAGGATACAATTTTCTTACCAAAGATTTTTAACAGGCAAAATTTCTATGGGGAATTTGCAAGATTCCTGTTCTGTATGGGGCCATCCATAGTAAACTGTCAGACCTTAGGCTGTAAACTAGTGGAAGGCAGAGACCACAGCACTAAGCCAAATACCTTGCCCAGAGTACTTGTTTAGTAAGTGTCTTTGTTTTAATTTTTTTGAGAAATTGATGATTCATGGACTGATGTTCAAAACAATTGTACCAGTAATCTCAGGAAGTACTTTAGCATACTTCACTATCTTCAAGGTTTTTTTTTTTTTTTCCCCACTAAAACTTATAAAATAATGATGGTGGGGTCAGGAACTGATTTGAGATTTCTCTGAATCTGAATGTGTAATGTCAGCAAAAAAAGTTATTCTCTCTTGGTATCTTCAGATTTGGAAGTTCCCCTAGTTCTACTGCAAGGGGAAGTAAGAGGAAAGGGTAACCATGTTCTGACATTAGTGTATGGAAAACTCAAGTAACCCGGAAGCTTTCATGGAACTGTGGGGAATTATGGCAATGTTGAAGAACTCCCAAAGTCATACAGCCACCCACGATAAGCATGAGTAATTTGTGGCACACAAAAGGTGCTCAGGAAGTTGACTCCACTCATTGCCAGCAGAACCTTCAGCAAAACAAAGAGTTGAGTTTCTGGTGATCTTTCTCCCTGCCATCCCCCTCAGGTGGCCTCTTGCTTTCTAAATACCTTTACCAGGTACGGGTCCCAATTAGATTGGCCATTCACCACAAATGATCCTTGGTCTCAAATGACTTTGCCCTCCTTCCCAACTTTGCTTTGATCAAAATTCCCACTGTCTTAAGCTGAGTTCTCAACTGGGAGGAAAGAAATTTCATGATTTCCAGTTTCTACCACACTCTAGGGTAGAACAGGGATCAGCAATTTGGTATCCTACTTTCCAAAAGATTGGTGGCTCATAACTTTGATAATGCCAAGTCATGCAAAATGTAAATTGCTACTAATTCCTAAACTAAATTCAGGAAAAATAAAAGTCCAAACACTTTTATTTATTTTTACCATGTGTAATATTTTATAACATAATAATTTAATAAATATTGTTATAATGGAGAGTCACAAAAGTCACAAAAATTACTTGAGTATTAGAAATAAATCATTGAAAACAATTGGGAAGTGTTCTTCCATGAGTTAGGAAATATGCTGACAAAATATAACTCAAGATTATTGTTATCTGGGGTACGAAGTATGAGAGTGATGAACTTCAAAGTTATATTAATAACATTTGCACCATTAAGCAAAACAATTGGATTTAGTAGGCCATCTACCAGTTTTACAAATTCTTTGTGTGTGTTTACACACATAAACACACACATACACAATACATATATATACACATGAAGAATATATCTTATAAATATACGTGAAATAGATGCAACAATAATAATATGTAATATCTGCATAGGGCTCTGTAGATAGATTAGAGGCAGTTTACAGTGTTTTAACAACTGACTCGGAATTAAAAGGTCTATGTAGGTTTAGATCCCATCTGTGTCATTTACTAACTGTGTAATGTTAGACAAATTATTTAACTTCTCTTTATGTTAGTTTGCTCTAATATAAATTACAGATAAGAATATGATAAAAATAGTACCAACTTTGAAGGGTTTTTTCGAGGACTAAGTGAAATACGTTGAACGACACTTTTAGAACTAAGCTTATTACATAGTGGATACTCATTAAATGTTTAGCTATTAACATTATCATTTGCAGTTACGTTAGTTTCATGTAATACATCGCATTTGACCTTCATATAGCTCTGTTATCTTTACAGAAAGAGAAATAGCCTTAGAAGGGATTTTCTCACATGCATAGTTATTGGCAATGCCAGGACTACAATCTAATGGTATTTGTTAGTTGGTTTTAAATAAATTCTTTTTGAAGGGTCAAAGAATTTAAATTTATAAAGTTGGACCTATTTCAGCAGATTGATTTCTCCTTCTGGACACATGATGCACTTTTCTTTAAAATAGTCATCACTCAGAATACAATTCACAAAATTTTTTGGGAAACAGATATTGATTTTATTTTAAGTAAAGTCTTTAGCATGGAAATTGAATGCAGAGTGTGATTTTCTCTTTGGGCTCTAGTTCAGAGGAAATTGGATTTCCTAGAGTGCCAGCTGCAGAGACGCCACAGGTGTTCATGGCTCAGCAATCACAGTAGCTAATTGGGACATGCTAGGACAAAAAAATGCCCTAAATCTAAATCTTGTTCTATGACATTTTATTTCTCCAACAAGAGCAAGCCCACAAGTTCTTCTTAACTGGTGATGCTAAAGGAATCTAGCTGTTATGGAATCCAGAAAATATGACACTTGGGGATTGGAAAAATCACAAGATAGGAAGAACTAAGAGTTGTTGAAGGCAGCAGGATTTAGGTTGTATGCAACATCTGCTGCTTAGCAAGGGTCGTGGGTACTAAAGGCCCTTCCATCTGAGAATTTTTGAATCTGAATGGTAGTCCAAAGGTTAGGATTAGCAGAAGACCAGTCCTGAGAACGTACAGTTAGAAAAACTATACCATGGCAACTAAAATAGAGTCCAGAAAGTTGAATACAATAATGTTGGGTATAAGGGGTAGAAAGGGTGCTTAACAGATGAGTGAAAGGAGTTAGTAATCGATTTCTGGGGTTGAGAAAAGTTATACAAATTCTTATAGTGGAATTTTCTGTTAGTTATACATTCCATTTGAAACAGTAATGAAATAGAATCATAAACATCAAGCCTTCTGTGGACCATAGAAATCATACAGTACACATACTCATTTTACAAACATGAAACTTAAGTCAGATGAGGTTAATTCCTTTGTCCTAGTATAGAGCTGAACATGCTGAGTGTCTTTGGGTTTTGTAATTTTCTCCTACTTAGTAAGTCATTCCCAAATTTATCCATCTGATGAACTAACCTTAGCAATAACTAGTTCTGGGGTCAGTTCCTTTGCAAAGCCCTCTTTGACCTCTCTAATCATAGCTACGATCTCTTCTGTGTCCTCATAAACCATCTTACACAGATGGTGGTTGATTCAATCAGTAGGTTCTGAACACTTAATATAGACCAGGAAAATATGCTTAGCTCTGAGAATACAGAAAGGCATAAGACATGGGTTTGCACTGAAGGAAGAAACATACAACCTTGCCATTTTCATGGTTCTTGCCACACCTCATGTTTGTTCAATTTATAAAGTCTCATTCATTTATATACCTTCAGAACCTAGAAGAGTTCCATGCAAAAAATATGTATTCAATATTGTTGAAAGAATAAGAAACTGATGAATAAATTATGGATACCCACATTTATTCTTTGGTTCCTGTGACAGTAAAGGGTACGGTCTACAAAGCCTTTTGTTTGATTTTTTTTCTCATGTCATATTCTAATGCTAACTTTTGAATATTTTTATTAGGCTTGGAAATAGACTGGAATTGATCATTTGACATTTGAAGGCTACTTGGAATTAGTGATTTGTTATGAAACTGGATCCCAAACAAAGTTCCTTTCCATCTTGGTATGGACCAGTAGAAGGCTGGTTCAAACACTGTTCTGACTATTTATCAATTATGTCATTTTAGGATAGTCACTTAAACTCTCTGATCTTTGCTTTCCTGACCTCTAAAGTGGAAATAATAATCACACATATTGGCAGAGTTGTAGGAGGGTTTAAGTGCTTGCCCAGTGCTGCAGAATAGTAGGGCTCAGTCAGGATAGGTTTTATTATATACAAATTCACACAACAGGATGATTAATCATGTTTTCAAGCATATGATGCCTCTCTATAGTGTTAATACTGACTGTGGTCTTGAATGATGTACCATAAGAACTAAGATTTTGTATTTTGTATCTTCCAGCCTCTCATTCTGCATAATGAACTCTTGAATGCTAGAAAAGTTTACCTTTATTGGCAGAGTATGTTGAATATTCCATACCATAGTTGGCTTTTTACCTGAGGAATTACTGCTAGAGAAAAAAAAAAAAGCCTTTTAAAAGCTCAGTTTTAAGAAATAAAAAAGAAACCACCTCTTTATCTCAGGGCAGATTTTGGAAAAGTTTTCTAGTTAGCATTCTTGAATAAATGCTTTATTGCTCACAGACCAGGTTCAGAAAAATTAAGTAATAACATCTGATTTTTTTTCAAACTGATAAATGAATATTTAAGGTAATTGTACATGCCCAAATTGGATATGGAAATTCATTAGTGAAAATTAGGCAAACTTCTGTTTCTTTCTGATTAAGAAAGTTAGCCACAACTTAAAGTTGTTCAAGGAGCACAGCTCTTAAGATCCACAGTGACACTGAGGGAGGTTTATCAACAGTAATTAACAACAACTTATGGGAACCTTCGGCAAGGTAAATTAAACCCTAATTAAAGATCTGCTTAATTTCGTTAAAGATAAAACGTCCCTAAATAGAATTAATAGCGGAACTAGTGATCTGATTTTAAAGGAGCTTAGTACAAAGGAGTATCTGTACAACTGCCCAAGGATAAATAAGACCTAGTAATATGATTATAAATTATTTTTTGGGTAAAGTTTGTAATTTGATGATAGAAGACTACTTGAGTCTAATTTTAGCAGCAGATTATAAATTCTGATTTTATATTGAATTTATTCAAATTAAAGGATGTTATTTTCTTTATCAAACTAAAAAACCTTCATTCACAAACTTAGCTTCATGCTTTTTTAGGTAAGTATGCAAAAACCTTTGCCTGCAAGTAAAGCATAAAATATGGTATAGAATCATTACCTTTATGTGGCTCCTTGGATATCCACATGTTTGCACGACCAACTGGAACCTTTCTTGACAGAATTTTGTTGATAATTTGAGACGCAAACACTTGGCTGAATTCAATAACTACATTTTTTTTTCCTTCTTCCACCAGATGTGGTCACTCTAGAGAATAATAAAAAAGCAAAGTAATGAGGTTTATATTCATAATGAAGCAAAAAATTCTACATGAGGGATATGGTTATCAGGAGGGCTTTGATTTGTTTGCTTGTTTTTAATGCACTTGCAGGGAGAAGGTAATAAGAGCCAGGCTACACAGACACATGGAGATAAATCTGGGAGGGACAATGGGATAACCACTTCATATGGCAACCAACTGATTTTATAAATGATTCCTTATAGAAAAACCCCTTTAGAAAATCACTAGAATTACTAAAATTGTTTAATTACTGCATGTAATGTAAAAATTACAGAAAATTATAAACATATTTGCATAAAACTATATGAAAGAATTATTTTGTGATTGACTCTAGAAAGTATTAAGAAAGTATGAACATTTAGAGACTAATTCAAGTGAACAGTACTGGGAAGCATATATATTTGTACAAGTATTATGCAGTTTATATCATTAATAGCATGTGTTTTTATTTTTGTCCTTCTCAGTTCAAAAAACAGTAAATAAACTGCAGTCATTTACATCTAAAAGATCTTACAAGAGCATTTTATTTGCTAAATAAAAACAGAAACAAAATGCAGCATTTTAAGTAGTAATTTTAAATTTCTTATTTGGTATTACAGTAAAGCAACACCAAAAATACAGTGTTTACAATGAATTTCATGCATAATCTCCTATGATTAATATTTATGTAGTGGGCACAATTATTTTTAATATGTTCTGAGTTATTTTCTTAGAAAATTTGCTAAGAATCATTCGGAAGGCATTCAATACAGTGGTGTTATGAAAATGTAGGAAAATTATTTTAGCATATGAAGAACACCAATTAGAAAAATTTAAGCAAATCTTATAAATGAACCAACATAATGCAAATTGATTAACTGAGGATACACTAATAGGACAGGATCTTAATTAATGATCAAAGCTGCTCCATTTGATATATGGCCAACACTTTGTTAAAAACTCAAACTTTAGTAAAATATTATTCAGTTAATTTATACAATGACTTATTCTTCTGGTAATCCTAGAAATTCACCCTTATCACTTTTTAACCACTTTATAACATTCTATACGTTCATTACGTGGTTCATCATCACACTGGGAAAAGTGTTTTCTTATTTCTCATGGTTCATGGAAGATAGAAGGGAGAAAGACCTATAGATCATCAGGCCCACGCCCTGTTGGAGTTGGCTATAGGCCCTTGACAGCAGATATGTCTGAAAAGAGTCAGCAAAAGGACAGATTTTTCATTAAAGGGATAGCATTTATAAAACAGAATTTTGTTACAGAATGAAAGGCTTTATTTGGTGAGCTCCCTCTCTTCTCAATGCACATTGACAAGTCAGACTGTTGAAAAGTGCCATTTTCATTTCCCTTGTGAAACGTTTTGCCTTTCACAGAGACTGTTCTTTAAATATCACACCCTCAGGTGACAGGATGACTCAGCTCGTTTCCTGGTTCCCGTGCCCTCACCAGGAGCTAGGTAGGGTACACTTTCACAAATAAAAGGCTCTCCTCTTTAGGAACAGAAAAATTAGAGCAACTTTTACATGCAATACTTCTGCTCCAAGGTGCACTTTCAGTCTGTGATGTTTATGTGATAAAGATGAAAACACTCATGGATAAATGGACTATAGGCTAAATGTCTGTAAAGGGTGTTTCATGTTTCTTACTAAATATTCTATCCATATTCTGATTTACGATAACTGGTATATAACATAGAAACTGGGCTAAATTTCTTAAAATCAGAATAAAAAATACAATGAAATGGACTGAGCTGATTATTCTTTTAATAAAATGTCCACTTTATAGATGGAATCACCAGAATCATTGATTAACGAGTCCTTTCAGTGACATGATCTTACAAAACTTCATCTTTTCCCAATTATTTAGGAGCAATCTGAAGGAATAGACCACTTCGGTTTGGGGTGCTTAGAGTTTTCTGTCACAAATGTGCTAGTGATAATTTTTACTGGAATTCCCAGAATGAGCTATTATAAATGGGGTGTTTAGCAGGTAGATTGGTTTCCGAACACAAATAACAATAACCAAGTGAGAGTTCACTCACACTTCTGTCCTTGGCTAAAGCTTCACTTATACCTTCCCAATCATCCACTACTCTTCCAGTCTCTTCCAGTTTCATAGATGAGAATCTGTGGGATTTTCTTTATGGCACTTATCATAATATGAAATTATGCTATACATTTATTTTGTTTTGTTTTAAACTTTTTGTTTTGAGATAATTGTAGATTCATATAAAGTTGTAAGAAATAATATTGAGATCTCATGCAAAATATAGTACATTATCACAACCAGAATATTGGCATTTATAGTTTCCACCAATCATGTTCAGATTTCCCTGGTTGTGCTTGTACTCATTTGTGTGTGCATTAATTCTATGCTATTTTATCACAAGCGTAGGTTCATGTATCCAGTGCCATAGTCAAGATACAGAGTGTTTACATCATCACCATGATCCCTCTTGTTGCCCTTTTATATCTACACCCAGTTCCTTGCCCCCATTCCCCATCCTTACTCCCTGGTAACCATTAATCTGTTCTTCATTTCTATAATTTTGTTGTTTTAAGAATGTTTTATAGATGGAATAATGCAGTATATAATCTTTGAGATTGGCTTTTCTCACTCAGCATAATTCTGTAGAGATTAATTCAGGTTGTTGCACGTCTCAGTAGTCCATTCCTTAGTATAACTGTGTAGTGTTCCATGGTATGGATATGACAATTGGTTTAACTATTCACCCACTGAAGGACATTTGGGTTATTTGGGTTTATGCCTATATGAATAATAAGCTGCTATGAACATTTGTGCATAGGTTTTTTTGGCAAACAAATTTACATTTATTGGAATAAATGCTCAAGTACAATTGCTGAGTTATATGGTAATTGTATGTTTAGTTTAGTTTTTAAACTAACAAGTTGTTTTCCAGAGAGGTTATACCATTTTACATTTCCACTAACAATGTGTAAGCAAGCTAGTTCCTCTGTATCCTTGCCAAAAGTTGGTGTTGTTACCATTTGTTATTTTAGCCATTCTGATAGGTACATAGTTTTGATATCTAATATTCAATATCTCATTAGAGTTTTAAATTTTCCTTTCCCTAGTGGCTAATGAATTTGAACATCTTTTCATGTGCTTCTTTGCCATCTGTGGAAATGTCTGTTCATATCTTTGCCCATTTTCTAATTGGATTTTTTTTTTTACCGTTGAATTTTGAGAGTTCTTTGTATATCATAGATACCAATCCTATGTTGGATTTGTGGTTTTGCAAATATTTTCCCCAATCTATTGTTTGCCTTTTTATTGCCTACTACGTTCTTTTGTAGAGCAAGAAGGTTTAATTTTGATGGAGTTCAATTATCCTTTATGGATCGTATATTTATTTGTATTTGAATTTATTTTTTTCTTACAACACCAAAATAATAAAACTCATTATGGTAGAGATGTTGCTCTCTGATTTCCAAATATCAAGAGTCTGGAATTGTGCCAGGCACATAGTAGATGCTCAATAAAATGTAAGTTGAATGAATACACAAATGAATGAACACAAATTCATTAGGTAAAAATTATTTTCAATTAATTCTTTTTCTAACACTGGGGAAATAATAAGAGCAAAAATGGCATATTTAGATTTTTCAAAATGCTTTTAAACGCATTATTATAATGTGATTATCGTAATCCCTTTTGTGAGTAAGAAAGATCAGAAAATTATTCCTTTTCTTTTCAAATAAGCTGCAGAGATTTATCTCAGGCCAAATGGCCAAAAAGTCTGAGTCTTGTTTGAAGTATGGTAAGTTTCTGTCCTGTATTCCCTTAATATTTAAATGTGATCGAAGATGAACAGAAGTAGGTATTAACTCATACAGAAGTAAAAACTCTAAAGAACTTACTACCTTCAATTGGAATATGAATTGAAGCATAAATAAGTTTAATCACAGTTGATATTAAACACACAGACAGCAGATCCACATCTGGTGTTTAAGGGTGGGAGGAAGACAGCTAACTTCATGAATACACCCAGCCTGCTCTCCCTCAAAAGGGAGCTGTGGTGTCATCGAATACTGAAATGAACCAAACAGACTTACTCTTCTGTTCTGAAAAAAAGATTTCCTAGGCTTAGCAGATAGGTGACGGCTGCATCCACGCTATCCCTGGCCTCATAATGTAAGTGAGTGTCAAAAGGAGATGCTACTTCCTTTTTGAACATTTATTCATGACATTAGCATAGAGTGGTGGGAACATTTTACCTGGAGATAATAAAACTGAATTATCTTTCTTATAAGTTCTTTAAAGTGAAGTCAGAATGAACAAATCTGTACTATCCTTTTCAATGCGAAATTGAAATCTTTTTTTTTTTTTTTTTTACAAAACAAATTGTACTTTCGATTGTTTACAGTACCATTACATAGTTGTACATTCATCACCTAAATCAATCCCTGACACCTTCATTAGCACACACACAAAAATAACAAGAATAATAATTAGAGTGAAAAAGAGCAATTGAAGTAAAAAAGAACACTGGGTACCTTTGTCTGTTTGTTTCCTTCCCCTATTTTTCTACTCATCCATCCATAAACTAGACAAAGTGGAGTGTGGTCCTTATGGCTTTCCCAATCCCATTGTCACCCCTCATAAGCTACATATTTATACAACTGTCTTCGAGATTCATGGGTTCTGGGTTGTAGTTTGATAGTTTCAGGTATCCACCACCAGCTACCCCAATTCTTTAGAACCTAAAAAGGGTTGTCTAAAGTGTGCGTAAGAGTGCCCACCAGAGTGATCTCTCGGCTCGTTTTGGAATCTCTCTGCCACTGAAGCTTATTTCATTTCCTTTCACATCCCCCTTTTGGTCAAGAAGATGTTCTCTGTCCCACGATGCCGGGTCTACATTCCTCCGCGGGAGTCATATTCCACGTTGCCAGGGAGATTCACTCGCCTGGGTGTCTGATCCCACGTAGGGGGGAGGGCAGTGATTTCACCTTTAAAGTTGGCTTAGCCAGAGAGAGAGGGCCACATCTGAGCAACAAAGAGGCATTCAGGAGGCGACTCTTAGGCACAAATATAGGGAGGCCTAGCCTCTCCTTTGCAGCAACCGTCTTCCCAAGGGTAAAACTTATGGTAGAGGGCTCAACCCATCAAACCACCAGTCCCCTATGTCTGTGGTCATGTTAGCAACCATGGAGGTGGGGTAGGCGAATACCCCTGCATTCTCCACAGGCTCCTCAAGGGGGCACTACATCTTTTTTTTTTTTCCTTGTTTTTCTTTTTTTTTTTTTTTTTAACTTTCCCTTCTTTTTTAAATCAACTGTATGAAAAAAAAAGTTAAAAAGAAAACAAACATACAATAAAAGAACATTTCAAAGAGACCATAACAAGGGGGTAAGAAAAAGACAACTAACCTAAGATAACTGCTTAACTTCCAACATGTTCCTACTTTACCCCAAGAAAGTTACATAATATAGCAACATTTCTGTGAACTTGTTCCTACTATATCCATCAGAAATTAACAGACCATAGTCATTTCTGGGCATCTCCAGAACTTTAAATAGCTTATCTGTTCTTCTTGGATTATTGTTCCCCCTTCCTTAATTGCTCTCTA
Source organism: Choloepus didactylus (assembly GCF_015220235.1). NCBI lineage: Eukaryota > Metazoa > Chordata > Mammalia > Pilosa > Megalonychidae > Choloepus > Choloepus didactylus. The sequence continues at coordinate 49,603,748 of NC_051326.1, forward strand.
CTGCTAGTTCCCCTACATTCTACATTATAAACCATTTGTTTTACATTTTTCAAAGTTCACATTAGTGGTAGCATATAATATTTCTCTTTTTGTGCCTGGCTTATTTCGCTCAGCATTATGACTTCAAGGTTCATCCATGTTGTCATATGTTTCACCAGATCGTTCCTTCTTACTGCCGCGTAGTATTCCATCGTGTGTATATACCACATTTTATTTATCCACTCATCTGTTGAAGGACATTTGGGTTGTTTCCATCTCTTGGCAATTGTGAATAATGCTGCTATGAACATTGGCGTGCAGATATCTGTTCGTGTCACTGCTTTCCGATCTTCCGGGTATATACCGAGAAGTGCAATCGCTGGATCGAATGGTAGCTCTATATCTAGTTTTCTAAGGAACTGCCAGACTGACTTCCAGAGTGGCTGAACCATTATACAGTCCCACCAACAATGAATAAGAATTCCAATTTCTCCACATCCCCTCCAGCATTTGTAGTTTCCTGTTTTTTTTAATGTCAGCCATTCTAACCGGTGTTAGATGGTATCTCATTGTGGTCTTAATTTGCATCTCTCTAATAGCTAGTGAAGCTGAACATTTTTTCATGTGTTTCTTGGCCATTTGTATTTCCTCTTCATAGAACTGTCTTTTCATATCTTTTGCCCATTTTATAATTGGGCTGTCTGTACTATTGTCATTGAGTTGTAGGATTTCTTTATATATGCAAGATATCAGTCTTTTGTCAGATACATGGTTTCCAAAAATTTTTTCCCATTGAGTTGGCTGCCTCTTTACCTTTTTGAGAAATTCCTTTGAGGTGCAGAAACTTCTAAGCTTGAGGAGTTCCCATTTATCTATTTTCTCTTTTGTTGCTTGTGCTTTGGGTGTAAAGTCTAGGAAGTGGCCGCCTAATACAAGGTCTTGAAGATGTTTTCCTACATTATCTTCTAGGAGTTTTATGGTACTTTCTTTTATATTGAGATCTTTGGTCCATTTTGAGTTAATTTTTGTGTAGGGGGTGAGGTAGGGGTCCTCTTTCATTCTTTTGGATATGGATATCCAACTCTCCCAGCCCCATTTGTTGAAAAGACCATTATGGCTCAGTTCAGTGACTTTGGGGGCCTTATCAAAGATCAGTCGGCCATAGATCTGAGGGTCTATCTCTGAATTCTCAATTCGATTCCATTGATCTATATGTCTATCTTTGTGCCAGTACCATGCTGTTTTGGCAACTGTGGCTTTATAATAAGCTTCAAAGTCAGGGAGTGTAAGTCCTCCCACTTGGTTTTTCTTTTTTAGAGTGTCTTTAGCAATTCGAGGCATCTTCCCTTTCCAAATAAATTTGATAACTAGCTTTTCCAAGTCTGCAAAGTAGGTTGTTGGAATTTTGATTGGGATTGCATTGAATCTGTAGATGAGTTTGGGTAGAATTGACATCTTAATGACATTTAGCCTTCCTATCCATGAACATGGAATATTTTTCCATCTTTTAAGGTCCCCTTCTATTTCTTTTAGTAGAGTTATGTAGTTTTCTTTGTATAGGTCTTTTACATCTTTGGTTAAGTTGATTCCTAGGTACTTGATTTTTTTCGTTGCTATTGAAAATGGTATCTTTTTCTTGAGTGTCTCTTCAGTTTGTTCATTTCTAGCATATAGAAACATTACTGACTTATGTGCATTAACCTTGTATCCCGCTACTTTGCTAAATTTGTTTATTAGCTCTAGTAGGTGTATCGTTGATTTCTCAGGGTTTTCTAGATATAAGATCATATCATCTGCAAACAATGACAGTTTTACTTCTTCTTTTCCAATTTGGATGCCTTTTATTTCTTTGTCTTGCCGGATTGCCCTGGCTAGCACTTCCAGCACAATGTTGAATAACAGTGGTGACAGCGGGCATCCTTGTCTTGTTCCTGATCTTAGAGGGAAGGCTTTCAGTCTCTCACCATTGAGTACTATGCTGGCTGTGGGTTTTTCATATATGCTCTTTATCATGTTGAGGAAGTTTCCTTCAATTCCTACCTTTTGAAGTGTTTTTATCAAAAAGGGATGTTGGATTTTGTCAAATGCTTTTTCAGCATCTATTGAGATGATCAATTGATTTTTCCCTTTTGACTTGTTAATGTGTTGTAATACATTGATTGATTTTCTTATGTTGAACCATCCTTGCATGCCTGGAATGAACCCCACTTGGTCATGGTGTATGATTTTTTTAATGTGTCTTTGGATTCGATTTGCAAGTATTTTGTTGAGGATTTTTGCATCTATATTCATTAGGGAGATTGGCCGGTAGTTTTCCTTTTTTGTAGCATCTTTGCCTGGTTTTGGTATTAGATTGATGTTCGCTTCATAAAATGAGTTAGGTAGTGTTCCATTTTTTTCAATGTTTTGAAAGAGTTTGAGTAAGATTGGTGTCAGTTCTTTCTGGAAAGTTTGGTAGAATTCCCCTGTGAAGCCATCTGGCCCTGGGCATTTATTTGTGGGAAGATTTTTGATGACTGATTGGATCTCTTTGCTTGTGATGGGTTGGTTGAGGTCTTCTATGTCTTCTCTGGTCAGTCTAGGTTGTTCATATGTTTCCAGGAGATTGTCCATTTCTTCTACATTATCCAGTTTGTTGCCATACAGTTGTTCATAATATCCTCTTATAATTTTTTTAATTTCTTCAGGATCTGCAGTTATGTCACCTTTTTCATTCATTATTTTGTTTATATGGGTCTTCTCTCTTTTTGATTTTGTCAGTCTAGCTAGGGGCTTGTCAATCTTGTTGATCTTCTCAAAGAACCAACTTTTGGTGATATTTATCCTCTCTATTGTTTTTTTGTTCTCTATGTCATTTATTTCTGCTTTAATCCTTGTTATTTCTTTTCTTCTACTTGGTTTAGGATTGGTTTGCTGTTCATTTTCTAGCTTCTTCAGTTGATCCATTAGTTCTCTGATTTTGGCTCTTTCTTCCTTTTTAATATATGAGTTTAGTGCTATAAATTTCCCCCTTAGCACTGCTTTTGCTGCATCCCATAGGTTTTGTATGTTGTGTTCTCATTTTCATTCGTCTCTATATATTTAGCAATTTCTCTTGCTATTTCTTCTTTAACCCACTGATTGTTTAGGAGTGTGTTGTTTAACCTCCAGGTATTTGTGAATTTTCTAAGTCTCTGATGGTTATTGACTTCTAATTGTATTCCATTGTGGTCAGAGAATGTGTTTTGAATAATTTCAATCTTTTTAAATTTATTGAGGCTTGTTTTATGTCCCAGCATATGATCTATTCTGGAGAAAGTTCCATGAGCACTAGAAAAGTATGTGTATCCTGGTGATTTGGGATGTAATGTCCTGTATATGTCTGTTAAATCTAATTCATTTATCAGATTGTTTAGGTTTTCAATTTCCTTATTGGTCTTCTGCCTGGTTGATCTATCTATAGGAGAGAGTGATGTGTTGAAGTCTCCCACAATTATTGTGGAAACATCAATTGCTTCCTTTAGTTTTGCCAGTGTTTCTCTCATGTATTTTGTGGCACCTTGATTGGGTGCATAGACATTTACGATTGTTATTTCTTCTTGCTGAATTGCCCCTTTTATTAGTATGTAGTGGCCTTCTTTGTCTCTCAAAACATCCCTGCATTTGAAGTCTATTTTATCTGCGATTACTATTGCTACACCTGCTTTCTTTTGGCTGTAGCTTGCATGAAATATTTTTTTCCATCCTTTCACTTTCAGTTTCTTTGTGTCCCTGTGTCTAAGATGAGTCTCTTGTATGCAACATATTGATGGTTCATTTTTTTTGATCCATTCTGCGAATCTATATCTTTTAACTGGGGAGTTTAATCCATTTACATTCAACGTTAAAACCGTGAAGGCATTTCTTGAATCGGCCATCTTATCCTTTGGTTTATGTTTGCCATATTTTTCCCTCTCTCTATTAATATCCTTTATTATACCCATACCGAATCTCTTTAGTACTGAACCTTTCTCCAAGTCTCTCTGTCCTGTCTTTGTTTCTCTGTCTGTAGGGCTGCCTTTAGTATCTCCAGTAGGGCAGGTCTCTTGTTAGCAAATTCTCTCAGCATTTCTTTGTCTGTGAAAAATTTAAGCTCTCCCTCAAATTTGAAGGAGAGCTTTGCTGGATAAAGTATTCTTGGCTGGAAATTTTTCTCACTCAGAATTTTAAATATATCGTGCCACTGCCTTCTTGCCTCCATGGTGGCTGCTGAGTAGTCACTACTTAGTCTTATGCTGTTTCCTTTGTATGTGGTGAATTGCTTTTCTCTTGCTGCTTTCAGAACTTGCTCCTTCTCTTCTATGTTTGACAGTGTGATCAGTATATGTCTCGGAGTGGGTTTATTTGGATTTATTCTATTTGGAGTTCGCTGAGCATTTATGATTTGTGTATTTATGTTGTTTAGAAGATTTGGGAAGTTTTCCCCAACAATTTCTTTGAATACTCTTCCTAGACCTTTACCCTTTTCTTCCCCTTCTGGGACACCAATGAGTCTTATATTTGGCCGTTTCATATTATCTATCATATCCCTGAGGTCCATTTCGATTTTTTCAATTTTTTTCCCCATTCTTTCTTTTATGCTTTCATTTTCCATTGTGTCATCTTCCAGGTCACTGATTCGTTGTTCAACTTCCTCTAGTCTTGTACTATGAGTGTCCAGAATCTTTTTAATTTGGTCAACAGTTTCTTTAATTTCCATAAGATCATCCATTTTTTTATTTAGTCTTGCAATGTCTTCTTTATGCTCTTCTAGAGTCTTCTTGATTTCCTTCATATCCTGTACTATGGTCTCATTGTTCATCTTTAGTTCTTTGAGTAGCTGCTGTAGGTGCTGTGTCTCTTCTGGTCTTTTGATTTGGGTGCTTGGGCTTGGGTTATCCATATCGTCTGGTTTTTTCATATGCTTTATAATTTTCTGTTGTTTTTGGCCTCGTGGCATTTGCTGAACTTGATAGGGTTCTTTTACGGTTTGTAGACCTATTGAAGTTCTTATCTCTAATTTATCAGATCTACAGCTTCGTGGAGTACACTTTCTCTAACTAACCAGCAGGTGGCGTCCACGAGCCACCTGTTCTCCACAAGCCAGTTCTCCCCTGCTTAGCCTTTTTGGTGAGTGGGGGAGTGAGTCTTGTGGGGCCCAATTGGTGTACCAAGTTTGCGTGTGTAGTCGGTGTTGCCTGCCCTGTATGTGGGGCATGTTTCTGGGCAGTCGGGGAGGGGGGGTGGCCCTAACAATCAAATCTCCCTGATGATCCTAGAGTTTTAAAGCTGCTGCAATAGTCTAATCCTTCAGTTCAGTCCTGCCACAGTTTGTCTCTGCCACTGACCCACAAGTCTTTGGTATTGGCGTATGGCTCCTGAGACTTGCAAGTGGGCCCCTCTTCCAGGCTGTGCACCCCGGGTCCTCTGTTGAGGGATGACTGTGCTATGTCACAGGTGAGTGCCGTCCCCCCAGGGCAGTTCTGGGCTACTGGGCTGTGTAGGGAGGCTCCCAGTCTGCTCAAATGATGGCTGAATGGGGCTTTGTTAATTCACACTGCTCCACCTTCCCAGCTCTGGGACATTCAGCTGAGGTTGCAGGGAAGGCTAATGTCCACGCCCAGTTTTGTGGTGTGTGCCTGTTATTTGAAGCACTTCCGTCACACTGGGTTGTCTGGGGCAGCTCTGGGCTATGGGGCTGGCGATGGGCAGGAGTGTTTCCTGTCCACCAGGATGACGACTGTGAGCGGACACCCCCCTTTTCTTGGGAAGTTGTGTTGTTTAGTGAATTTTCTCAGCCACTGGATTATTGCCTTTTGTCTCAGAGCTCTCTTAGTTCTGCTCTTGACTTGACGTGCCCAAATTGCATTTCTTTGAAGCTTTCTGTATTGGGGTTCTTAGAGTAATTGTTTTAGAAAAAGAAAAAAGGATTTAAAAAAAAAAAAAAAAAAAAAAGGGCCCTCCTCAGAGATCTAATGGGTTATTGAAATGCTAATAGACAAAGCAACCAGGGCCATTAAGGAAAGGTCCACAGGGCAGAGAGATCAGCTTTTCTTCGGGATTTGCATATGCGCCTCAAGGCCTGAGCTCCACCCTTCCCCTTTCTGTGTTCACCAGAACTGCAAAAATCCTCTGCTTTTATTTTGGAGTTTTTCGTGTTGTTTTTTTTCTATGCCTGTCTCCTCTCTGCTGGGCTGGCTGCTCTCAGATTCTCTGGTGTCTGGTCTCAGTCTATCTATGGTTGGAGTTTAAATCAGTAGAATGAGTTTCCGATAAGGGCTACCACTGCAGTTTTCCCTTCTCCTTCCCGGAGCTGACAGCCCCTCCTCCCACGGGACTGAGCCTGGCAGGGTGGGGCGCGGGTCCCCTGGCCGCAAAAGCTTACAGATTTCGCTGATCTCAGCAGTTCGACATTTTCATGAGTGTTGTATGAAGTATGTCCAAAGACAGATTGCTCTGTGGTGTCCAGTCCACGCAGTTCCTGGCTTTTTACCTACTTTCCTGGAGGAGTAACTAAAACTTACAGCTCAGCAGTCTGCCATCTTGCCCCGCCTTCCCCCTGTGTATTGCTTTTGTAATCAGAAAGAAATAAAACATTGTTTTATTTATTTTGCTCTGTGTGCCCTAACTTCCTGCACATCTCTGCGGAAGTGGAACCCTAAATTGAAATCTTGATATAAGGAAACAGGTGTTAATATAGATTCTCAACAAAATGGTGATCGTAGTGGCCAAGTGTGGGATGATTGGTGAAAACCCAGGCTTCTATGCTGTGAATATTTCTCATCAAGGTAACAGAAAGAAAATATAAAGCATTACATATAGGGGATGATTGCTTATTAAATTTGTTATTGCTTATATACATGTATAGATTCATGTATACACAGTATACAACATATCTTTGTATTCATGCATTGAGCTGTAGAGCACTGCTTTAAATGTTCCATTATGTAAAATTGTTTGGGATTTTCTAAAAGATATAATTAGTGCCCTCAGAAAATGATATCCAAATTTCAAGATTTGTTCAGAGCTCACAGACTTACAAAAAATCACTTCTGTGAGCTTTTCAGCTTCAGGAACCTTCCAAGGGATGAGGAAGGAGAGTTTACCCTTAGCTTTGAAACCCTTATCTCTTTCTGTTTTTACTGCCACATTGATAAAATAGTGTGATTAGGCTCAAAATCAATGATTCTCTGATTATATTATATGATGATATATGTCTGGAAGAGATTATTTAATCTAGAATTCTTAATGGTTCTAGGGAGCATAAAACCAAAATTACCCAGATTAATTAATGCCTTCACATACATGCTAGACAACTTATTGAATCTACCATGGGATCATGTGTTGGTTCATAAATATAAAAGTGTTCTCTATTTGTACCTCTAGGTCTGCTCTAGACCCTTTTCTACCCTGCTCTGTGTCCCTGCATCACTTGGGGTCACACACCCTCTGGTTTCAAAGGGATTTGCCCAATAGAACACAACAGTAGAAGGTCACAAAATGGAGTAAAAAAGAGGTCAAGTTATTTATTTTACCCTAGTTTTTATCGCCAGGCTGGGGTTGGCAATGTCTGCATGTCTCAGCACGAGGTCACACTCCCTGCCTGGTTACCCTTGCCTTCAGTCTTCTCTGGGTTCCAACTTGGCCTCCACAAGCCCAGCAGTTGTAATGGCTTCACTGTTATTAACTCTAGGGGACTTCAGCATCTTTTTTGGTTTCCCTTAACCCTGTCCTCATAGAACTTTATTAATTCTTCCACAACCACCCCTCTCAGCATACCATCTGCTTCATAACACTTGGTCTGCATTTCTAATGTAAATACCTTCATGGTAATTCTACTCTGTTTCTGCCTTCATTGGAATTGTACTTACCATTATAAAATAGTCTCTAAGATTGTTTTTTTAATTCTGAAGAGAATTATCCCAGCATAATACCTAGCACAGAACAGACACTCAATTAAGACAGCCACATTTTCCATGATCAAGAATCCTTTGTGAATAATAGCACTCAGGTTAGATACAATTTTAAGATATGGGACACCATGCTCTTTTTTCCTATTCACCAATTTATAAATGAATAATTATTTTATTATTCCTACTGGTCTTTTCATAAAAGCATGCTATTTCTTCCCACACAACACAAAGCAACCCCAAATCTCTTACTCCCCATTACTAAACATGTAGAGCCTTTTAGTCAACATCCAGTCAGGATGGAAACATACCTACTGTATATACAGTCTCATTCTTGACCAAATGCCTCATACCACAAAAGAAAATAAATCTAGGTGTGCTGCTCACCAGGAAGCACTTACTGGTTGATAACATTTCTATTGAAAAGTCCCATTCTCAAAATTCTTAGGCTCTTTGCCTTCCATAATCATTGACGTTAAAACAACAACAATGACAACAACAACAACAACAAAAGACAAAGTAGACATAAAATAGCATTGTTCTTTAGGTTAATGTTTATAAGTGTATTTTCTGGAAAGAATTTTCTAGAAAGGATTGAGTGCTGCAATACACCTCCAGTTAGGAGCACTTATTGAATTCTCTCATAGAATGTATCATACTTTGCTGTAATTATAGATTTTCCTATTATTACCCGTGACTCCATTATGAGATCTTGAAGGAGAGAGACCAGTGTCTATTGGACTTTATATCCCCAGAACTGGAACCACTATAGATACGTAAGCTCTGCTGAACAGAGGTTTGCTAAATTTAATAAGTAAACCAAAGAAGTATTAAAACAAACAAACAAACAAATTTCTATCTACCATCTCAGGGCTTTCAAATAGTTTCCAGGCACATTAAATAACACAGCAGAAGGGAAGGACTATGGCTTTCAGGACTAACTCTTTTTTTCTTTTTTTTTTAAATTAAGTTCAGTTTTATTGAAATATATTCACATACCATACAGTCATCCATGGTGCACAATCAACTGTTCACAGCACCATCATATAGTCATGCACTCATCATCCCAAACCATCTTTGAACATTTTCCCTACATCAGAAAGAATCAGAATAAGTATAAAAAATAAGAGTAAAAAAGAACGCCCAAATCATCCCCAACATCCCACCCTATTCTTCCTTCAGTTTTTGTTCCCATCTTTCCACTCATCCATCCACACACTAGACAAAGGGAGTGCGATCCACAAGGCTTTCACAATCACACTGTCACCCCTTGTAAGCTACATTGTTATACAATCGTCCTCAAGAGTCCAGACTACCAGGCTGAAGTTTGATAGTTTCAGGTATTTACTTCTAGCTATTCCCATACATTAAAACCAAAAAGGTGTTATCTACATAGAGCATAAGAATGTCCACCAGAGTGACCTCTTGACTCCACTTGAAATCTCTCAGCCTCTGAAACTTTATTTCGTTTCATTTTGCATTCCCCTCTTGGTCAAGGAGATATTCTCAATCCCATAATGCTGGGTCCAGATTCATCCCCGGGAGTCATATTCGGGACTAACTCTTAACCTGTCTTTTGGGACATTAGGTTTCCTTTCTCAGGACTCCAAATCATTTCTTTATTTTAACATAGTATATGGTAAAGAGTGATTGTATTTAAAAACTTAATCTTAGATCAGCGTATTGTTAATGGTTGCATTATAAAGTTCATTTAATTTAACTTAATCTTTATATTCATAATTTATGAAATGACAGATTTTTACTTTTCCCATTTAACAAGGAGTATGTGTTGTCTGATTTTCTTTAAGCCATTTATTTAGTGAATGAAAAGCATGATTTGTCCAACACTTTAAGAATGACTGATAACATCACATTTGTTTCACAGATGGGCTATATATATCAAGGTTGAAATTTAAAAAAATATTTCGTGATGAAAAATGGACATAAATTGACCTTTTGTTTGGGGGTAAAGAAAATCATACTTCTCTCTTTTCTTTCTCTCTTTCTTTCTTCCCTTCTGTCCTTCCCTCCCTCAGCCCCTTCTTCCTTCTTTCTTTCCTTCCTTCCTTTGCTCTTTTAATCTTTTCTTCTTTTAAAAATTTCCAAATTATGAAGGAGGAAAGGATGTGCCAGGCTGATATTTGTAAATACTTCTTAATATATAATACATTATAGGTGGTGCTATCTTTAGTCTCAATATATGAAAAAACTACTTTGGATACAACTTTCACTGTATCTAATTTCTCCTTTTTAAATTAAAAAAATCAAAGAACTAGTGAATTGTAATACAGAAATTTTGATCATATGAATGTAACTTACAGAACTAGCACAGTTAATTTTGAAGCAATTTGCTCCTGCTAATTTGTGTTTTATTGTTGGTGTTCCTTACGCTTATTGTTTTTATTAATGGCCCATTATGAATATATGACTTAAACATTATATGGCTCTGCAGTAAAGAAATTTCAAAACTGCAGACTGGCCAAAAGAGCCACAGTAGTCAGAGTAGCTTATGGGGTTTGGGTGAAGGATGGAACCAAGTGACTGAGTCAGGAGTACACTCACTGGAACTTGAGACACTGCCAGGATTACCAGTAAACCAGGTTTGCCTTTCAAATTCCCACAACAGTGCTGTTTAAAACAAAGCATAATTTATTGTATCAAGTTTTAAATACAGGAGTTGAAACAGCTGCCTTTATAGTCTTTGTTAACAGAAACCTCCTTTCAATAACTTTGAAAACCTCTGGGAATTTAATTACCTGCTGGAACATGTTGTTAACAAAGAAATGCACTGAACGTTTGTCAGTTACCAAATGTGTTTATTACTAGAGGGAAAGGGGGAAGGATAGAGGCTAAAGGACTTTACTGGGCTCTATTTCAAAGACAAAATTTGCAACTCCATTCTCTTTTGCTCCCTTTTTGTGACCTGCTGGTCACCCAATGGACCTTGAGATATCTGGGTTCCAGGAAATACTTCTTTATGAATTCTGGAACCTGAGAGAGTTCAGTAGCCAGATTCCAGATTGTTTGTAGGGTGAAAGACTGCAGTTATGAGACATCATAATGAAAAATATGAAGTACAGATTTTTAAAAATTTATTATGTGTTTTCATCAAAATGATTCATGTATATAATTTGAGTCAAATAGCTTTATAGCTTGTTATGAAAAACTATGTGCCCCAATTCTTACTTCCATTTTATTTCCAACTCTTCAGAAAGAATGACTTTCAACTCCTTTAGACATTTCTTTTGCTATTTACCTCCATAAACAAATGAATATATTGCTACTATTGAATGATTCCTCATCATGAAGCATTTATCTATTAACTTCCACCACTGAGGATAAAGAGGTTGTATTCTTTAACACACACATCCTTGCCCATGCCCATTTCTCACACATATTCTGCCCCCAAACATAGTTATATGAACATTTATTAGATTATTTGTTTCCTTATCATGAAAAACCATTGACAGATAAATCATATTATACTATGGTTAATTTCCTTATCTGCACAAATTTTCCTCCCTGGAATTAACAATTGTTTTTATGCATTTGCATAATTTTCTTTGTCCTTATCATGAATTCATCTCCAAAATCAACCCCAGTTAAGGGATCTCCTCTTATTACAATCAAATATATCAGGTATAGATTTTATGCTTTTAATGAAGCATCATGCGAAGCTGTCTGTGTACTCCAATCTAGTCTGGCAGTTCATCTGTGAGCCTGCTGAGTGGTCTGGGATGATTTCCTCTTCTGCCACCCCAAGAATTCCATCCCCTCTCTCTTGTAATGTGTCCCTGTTTATCTCATCCCATGTCTTCCACTTTCTTGATTTACTTACTCTTTTTGCTGGGAGACCTCATGTAATTTCCTAAGAAAACTTCTTGGGAGATAATTTTTGACTGTTTGCATATCTTGAAATGTCCATTTTTACACTGACATTGATCTTATATTTGGATGAGTAAAAATAATCTGGATTGGAAATAATTCTCCCTTGTACTTTTGAAGATATTACACCAATGTTTTCTACCTGTTGAGTATTTTGTATGAATCATTTCCTCTAGATTCCCATACTCAGAGGGTATTAGGATTTTCTCTTTGTTTCTGGTGTTTTGAAATTAAACAATGATGTATGTATGTGTGGATCTGGTTTCATTCATCATATTATGAACTCCATGAATCTTTCAGGGGCATTTTCTAGTGCTATTTCTTTAATGGTTCCTCCTCTCCATTTACTCTGTTCTTTTCATAGGAACTTGTATTACTCAGATGACAGTCCTCCTGAACAAGTCCTCTAATTTTCTCTTTTCTAGTTTCACCTTTTTTTTTCCTTTTTGTTCTGCTATCAGGTTTTACTCCACTTACCTTCTCACTCTTCTAGTGATTTTTGAAAATTTCACCACTCATATTTTTAATTTCCAATGATCTCTTCATTATTTGAATCATTTTCTCTCTCTTCTATTTTTAAAAATATTCAGTGGTTTCTCTCTTAACTCTGTGAGGAAGTTAATGATAGTTTATTATTTTTTTGTTTTTTTGCTTGCATAGTTTCTATTTCCTGAAGTTTTGTTTTTTTTCCTTATTATTATTGCTTTTGTTTTAACCTCTTTCATATCAGGGGATTTGCTCAAACATCTGGAGATCCTTGGCTATCTCCTCAAATTTAATGGGGGAGTATTAGAAAATTTATTGAAAGCCTTTTCATGTGGGTGGGATTCTTCTCTGTAGGTGCTATAGTAGATAAAATTATGCACCTCAGAAACACATGTTCTATATCTTAATCCATCTTGTGGGTGTGAATCTCTTGTAAACAGGACCTTTAGAAAGTGTTATTTTTAGTTAAGGTGTGGCCAACTGAATCAGAATGGGTTTTACTCCTTTTACTGGAGGCTTTATAGAGAAGGTCACAGGGAGAAAGTCACCAGGGAAGAGAAGCTGGAAGTCAATGGTACCCAGAGGAGAATGGAAAAGATGTTGCTATGTGCAGTGACATGTAATGGAAAACCCAAGGACTAAGGATCACTGAGAGCCAGCCCCAGAATGCCACAGTCTTCCGGGAGAAAGCATCACCTTGCTGACCCCTCAATTGGGACTTCTACTTGGTTCAAAACTGTGAGCCAGGAAATTCCAGTTGTTTAAGGCAAGCCATTGTATGGTATTTGTTTTAGCAGCCAGGACACTTAAATAGGAGCTTTGACTGGGTACTTCCTTGGGTAGTGCCTGTGACAATCAAGTGTAGTAGTTAAGAATTGGACTCCAGAGCTGGATGGTGTGCATTTGAATTTCAGTTCTTCTACTTATTATCTACGTGTCCTTGGGTAGTTACTTAATCTACCTTTGTATCAGTTTCCTCATTTGTGAAGTGGTGATAGTAATAGTACCCATCACAGAGGAGTTTATAATTTTTTTTTAAATTGTAATGACCTTGAGATTGTGCCTGATATACAGTGTGTGCTTTAGAAATGCCTTTTAAATAAATAATTTGATAAACACTGAGAATATGACTGCTTTTATCTCTCATCTGAAGGGTATCCACCTGGGAGACAGTTGGGGGAAGAATGTGGGTGTCTTGATATTCAGTAACTGAACTTCCTTTAATCCTCAGCCTTTAGCATAGCAACCAGCCCTCAACTGTTTCTATTATCCCCCAAAAGACGCTCTCTGCTTTATGCCTCCAAAGAGTAAACCTCAAGTTTTCTACTGGTATAGGGAGGGTATCTGGGTGTCTAATTGTCTTCTAACTTTTCAATCAGTTCTCCTGTTTTTAGTCCTAACTTTATTCCCACTTCCCAGGGTGCCTGGTTCTCTCAATTCTGGAGACTCTGGAAGATTCTCCTATGAAATAAAGTCATTTAAGACTTCACCTTTATTTTAACTTGAATTCTAAATAAGATTTGGTATTGAATACTAGTTTTTATGCCTGTAATCAAACAGTAAAATTAATTTTCTAATTTTTGTCTCAATTGTTTGTGTCCTGGATCATTATTCCCTATTAATTTTCACTCAATTGCCACTTTTTTCATTATATTCAAACTTATTCCAACCCTACCTTTCTTGCTGTCTAATTCACCCCCCACCCCCACCCCCCTTTTCGGGTCCAACCTTCCCAAGTTTTCTAAACATGATCCTGTCTCCTTTGGTTTTACATTCACTTCATTATTTTCCATGACCCCTCCTTTGGATTTTCTTTACTCTCAAGAACATCATATTATTATTATTATATATGTTCAAACACTAGGTTTCTTCAAGGAAACTATGTCTTATTTATACTTATATCCTTAGAATTTAGTATAACAAAAAAATAAGCAGTTACAAGATGAATATTTGGTAAATAAAGCACAAACACCTTACTCTCATAGTGACTCATCTTTACCCTGTCTGCATTGTTTTTGGTTTTACCTTAGAATTTTGTACTCAATAAAATTTGTGTCTCTATCTTATTACATTGTAAGTGTAATTGCTTATCTGATTCCTGAGCTCAAACTTATAACTGCAATTCTATATTCCCCTGTATTCCTGCATAAAAGTATTTAGGAGTAACTGCCATGTACCAAAGATGATGTTCAATGTTGGGAATCAGAGCTAGTCATAGACTTACCCTCAAAGACTTTATAGTCTTAGTCTTGCTGATATTTACACTGTTTTCATATGTGTAAACCTTGTGGATTTTTTCTTTGAAGATTACATGTTTTCTAGGGGAGGAGATGTCTTTGATAATTTCTAACTTATCTCCACATCTACTTGCTCAAGGCTAGCCACACCACAATCTTTTTTTAATTAGAAAAGTTGTAGATTTACAGAAAAGTCATGCATAATATATGAGTTCCCATATACCACTCTGTTATTAACATCTTGTGTTAGGATGGTACATTTGTTACAACTGATGAAAGAATACTTTTATAATTGTACTATTAACTATAGTCCATGGTTTATGTTACAGTTCACTGTGTTGTACAGTTCTATGTTATTTCTATTTTTAAAAAATTTTTGTTCTAGTAACATATAAGGAACCTAAAATTTCCCCTTTTAACCACATGGGAACAGATAACTCAGTGCTGTTAATTATGTTCATGCTGTTTTGCTACCATCACCACCATCCATCACCAAAATGTTTCCATTGTCCCAAATAGAAATTTTGCACAATTTAAGCATGAACTCCCCATTCCCTATCCCCACCCAGCATCTGGTAACCTATATTCTAGTTTCTGAATCTATGAATTTGTTTATTCTAATTATTTAATACTGGTGAGGACATGCAATCTTTGTCCTTTTGTGTCTCGCTTATTTCACTCAACAAGATGATTTCAAGGTTCTTCCATGTTGTCATATGTAGTAGGACTTCAATCCTTCTTACTACTGAATAGTATCCCACTATATGTATATTTTAACACTACATATTCATGCCATAAGATAAATCCCTATAAAGGATCTCTAGAAATGTAGGATAAGGAATTTTCAACAAATCGTCATTTAACACCTATTATTTGATATAGGCTCTTGGGAGAGATACAAGGACAAATAGGATTTGGCTTCTTCAGGAGTTGACAGTGAAGCAGAAGTGAGGAAGGGGATTAGCACAGCGAAAGGTGCTGTGATAAATGAAAAGTTTCAGTCATTCTTACTCAGGTTTTGATGGATGCATTTTGAATTCATACATTGACTTTACTTCCCTTCACTTACAGAATATTAGCGATAAAAACAAGATGAATGTTCAGACTCAGAGCCCAGCACAAGCTGTAGCTTAAAAGGCCCTAAGTCCCCTGCTGGTGAGACTGTGCCCTGAGGACAGTTGGAGACCTAAATCCATAACCTCAGGGTCAGATTTGATGATTCCCAATTATTAGCATCAAAGAGGTTGTCCAGGAGAACATGAGGAAAATTAAACTTAAACTTTTGAGAAGAACGGAGGGCAGCATCCTTAAAATTCTTAACTAGCAAGCATGGGGACTTTGTGGCTACTATGTTGCTTTCAAAAGTGATAAAAATGTAATGGAGATGCTGAGATAATTATCATCACATCCTTGGAGATGGTTAAAAATGTCTATGGTCAGAGAAGAGACTTTAAAATACTGGTGGAAAATTTTTAATAGTGACTTTCATCTCTTTTTCAGTACTAAAAATATATCGAATTCTTAATAATACATGTAGCCTCAGTTCTTGAAAACTTGAAAACCTTTTAGGTAAAACAACTGAACATATCATGGAACTCCTAAAATATCTAATTAATAAGGTCCATGTAGGGAAACAGATTCAGATTTTTCCTTTTTAGTAAAATAGATAAATTTAGAAAACCTGGTTAAAGAATATTTTTTTCACTTGAATAGCATTTCCCTATTGCCTTTCTTTAGAAAATAGGAAATGGTTCTAGTCGAATGTATTTTGGCCATTGAATGTAATAAAATAAAAATTAAGAAAGGAATTCCCTTCTAAAGACTCATCAAATTAAAGTAATAACTATAATATTCAAATAAAAGCTTAACAAAAGTCCTTACATAATTACAATACTCAAATTTCAGGGCTCCATATGCAGTCACAAATATATGTAAATTAAAAATGTAAAGCAATTTAAAACCTTAACAGCACAATAACCTCTCTCACCTTGTTACATGTATTAATTCCTCCAAATAGGCAGCCCTGCTTAGAGCTATTGCCATTTGATTAAATTGATCATCTGCCAGAAACTGCCCAGACATTTTCAACTATACATCCAAGGTGACCATTTTAATCATCTTTCTCCTAATTTGGATTTACCAGCCTGAATAACTTTGCATTATTTCCTACAGTATTCCATACTGGGAGATAAGAAGGTATATATCCTTGGCTTATCAGTGAGCATCGTGTTTTCCATAACAGCAGAATGTCTCTTTCTACTGCATTCTATTTTCAAAGTGATCAAGTATTATTTACATAACTGGAGCTGAAGACAATGTTTCTTGATGAACCTGAAAAATATTCTTCTTGTTTTAGACCTTAATAGTTTGCTAGGGCTCATCAATCGCTCTTTCCTTCTCTCTCTCTCTTCCTCATTCCCCCCTCCCTCCAAACATCCATAGACACACTTGAAATCCAGACTCTAGTTAGAAGTTATAACAGAAAGAACCATTAGGGAAAAAAGAATAATAAGATAACTCAAATTCTTAAGATCCAGAAGAATGTTTTATCCCTTTGAGAAGCATGTATGTCTTCCTGCTTCCCGGACTTCATGACTTTTTTTCACTTCAGCCCTCTGCCCTGTAAATCATCTGCACTCCACTAATTTTACTTGTTGAAACTCTACTTTTAAAAAATCCAGGCCAAATGGCCACTTTCTCCAAAATAACTTCTTTGAATTCCCAAAAGTAATATATATATTCTTTAAATATCAAAACACTTTCAAAACTTTAATATAGCATTAAAATTTTACCTTGTATTACTGATAGATACACATATTCTTTCTCCAGTTAAATGAAATACTTGTTGTCAAAATCAGTATAGACTAAAAATATGCTAAGGATAATAATAAAAGCTCATTTGATACTTACTATGTACCAGGTATGTCCTAAGTACCATATAGATATATATTCATATAATTCTCACCACAACCCATGAAATAGATACTGTTAATCACCATTTTACAGAAACAAACTTTGAATAATGACTCTGCCATGTATCAACTGTATAATCATAAAAATATTCCTTGACCTCTCTAACTTCAGTATCTTCATCTTTAAAATGGTGTTCATGATAAAATATTTTCCTTACATCTACTGTAAATTTAAATAAGCTTTGTTTCTCATTCTTAACAAAATGCTGAACTATTAAGTCCACCACCTACACTACAACATGACGAGTTCTAAGAGAAACTATAGATGACAAACTCCAAGTAATGAAGCAAATTGGGATGAGGTTGTGGAGGGGACCTTTAGATGTAGTTTGTGTATTGGTTGGCGGTTTGGCCTGGGACAGGAGGCAGACCCTCATACTATGGGAGGATAAGATAGGAAAGGAGCTGCCAGAGTTCTGTTCTTGCTTCTCCCTCATCATTGTGCTCAAAAGAATTTAGAAACAATTTATTAAAGCTAATACAAGTGATTATTAATATGGCTGATGTATAAAAGTATGATTCACAGTAGTATCATTTTAAAAAGCACTTACAATAGTAACAGAGAATGTAAAGCAGTAATAATAAATGCAATAAAAGGTGTGTAAAACCTCTACAGGAAAAATTGTAAAACTTTATTAAGTGGTATTAAAGAAGACCTAAATTAATGGAAAGATATATCAAATAATCACAATTAGGAAGTTTTAACATTGTGGCAATGTCAATTTTCCCCAAATTAATTGCCATATTCAATGCAATTTCAACTGAAATAGCAAATGTGATTTTTAAGTAGCTTGATATTTACATGGAAGGCTAAAGGGTCAAGAATATCCAAGATACTTGTGAAGAAGGAAATCAGAACGGAGAAAATTGCTCTACCAGACTTCAGGGCTATGCCGGTTTGGATATATTATGTCTCCTAAAACTCCATGTTCTTTGATGCAATCTTGTATGGGCAGACATATTAGGGTTGATTGAGTTGGAACCTTTGGCTTAGGTTGTTTCCATGGAGATGTGACCCACCAACTGTAGGTGATAACTCTGATTAGATAATGCCCATGGAGGCGTGGCCCCACCCATTCAGTGCAGGCATGATTAGTTTACTAGAGCACCATATAAGCTCAGACAGAAGGGCAGCAGTATGTGGCATTTTGGAGAGCAACTAAGAGTGACATTTTTGGAGATAGCTGCATCTAAAAGAGGACAAAATGCCCCAAGAGAAACATTTTGGAGAACACCATTTTGAAACACAACCTGGGAGCAAACATAGGCCAGCCATGTGCCTTCACAGCCAACAGAGGTTTTCCAGATGCCAATGGCCATCCTTCAAGGAAGGTACCCTGTTGTTGATGCCTTATATTGGACACTTTATGGCCTTAAGAGTGTAACTTTGTAACCAAATAGACCCCCTTTATAAAAGCCAACCCATTTCTGGTATTTCACATAATGGCAGCATTAGAAAACTGGAACAAGGGCTTATTTTGAAGCTGTAACATACAAGAAAGTATGATATTGACTAGGGATAGTCAAATTGACCTGTAAAATAATACAGAGAGTCTGGAAACAAGTCTATGCACGTTGCATGATGGAACTTCAGTTTATAATAGATAAGGCATGCCAAAAGTAGAAAAAGGAGACATTCTTCAATAAACAGCACCATTAAAAAGGTTACCTAATGGCAAAATATGAAACTGGATCATTATCTTACATCATATACAAAGTAAACTCAAGATGGATTAAGTAGTTAAATATATATATATACACAAATACATATAGAAACTCCTTAAGATTCTTACTTGAAAATACAGATGAATATGTATGCAGTTCTTAGCGTAAGATAAAAATATCTTAAACAAAACACTAAAAGCATTAACTATAAAAGAAAAGATGTATATATTTTACAATTTTAAAATTACAATTTTGTTCATCAGAAGATACTTTAAAGAAAGTAGGAAGTCCAGTTACAAACAGGGAGGGGATATAAGTCTTGCATCCAGAATACATAAGGAACTAAAAAGAGACAAGAACATCACATGCAATTAAATAAAATATTGGGCAGAAAACATTAACAAACATTTTGTCAAAAAGGAAACACAAACACCATAAATATATGAAGAGATTGTTAAGAATTACTGATCCAGAAAATGCAAAGCAAGTATGTGATGAGAAGCTATTCTCCCATTTGATTGCGAATTTTTTGTCCGACTTAAAAAATACCAAACCCAAGTGTTGGAGCAGTAACAAATTGACAGCTTCCTAGAGGTGTAATTTTATATCCAGAGGAAGTACCAGAGAATACTAACATGCGAAGGATCTTAGAAATCTTCTGGAGCAGTGAATTTAAACTGTGATCTCTGATGTTCTAATGATTTGGAGAGATATTTTTAGAAGCCACCACAGAGAGCATGGAGAAGTGAGCTGGGATCCTATGATGAGGCAGTATCTATCCCCAACCAGAACTCCACTTATATCTGTGTTATATAGAGAGCGTCGCATAATACATAGGAGAGTTCCTATGGTAAAGTGTTTGAAAGCCACAGTTCTAGAGAAGCATCCTCATTTCATAGATGATCAAATCAAAGACCACAGAATCAGGCTTAAGTTACAGAGCAAATCAGTCGAGGCAAAATCAGAATCTTGCTAATCATCTTGTGACACACAGATCAGAATACTTGCCCCTTCCCTACTTAGCTTCCAGGAAAGAATCCACCGAAAGGGAATGAATGTCTTTGTGGGTATTTTTATATTGACTAAAATTCTGAAGTGTGAGCACTTAAATCTTTCATAATTGCAGATTTAATGCATCACTCACTTATAAAAAACATATTCCTGAACAGTGTACTTTCAGGCATATATCTGAAAGATACTACTTCCCATCACTTACAATGCCAAAAAATGATACAAAATTAACCTCATGATGAAAATTACATTCCCATCTTCAAAATCACTTAGTTAAAAGTAGCACACATTTTTTGATACAGTATGAAGATCAAGTAATAAAATACTTCACTGAACACTAAAACAGAGCAGACAACATTATTTCCATGTCTGACAAATTACAGAAAATACATGAATTCCTGAGTTGAATGCAATAAACTTTGAAGTCAATTAACAATCTCCTTTCCTTACACATTGCAACTAAAAAATAGGCAACTGCATTATTTTGGGCTAGTTCAAGCTCTCCTGCCCTGCCCCCCCCACCCCCCCCCCAATCTGTTGGCTTTGTGGAAGGAAGATCTTTATCTGGGGCAGAGAGGAAGATATGGGCATTAGACAACAATGAATAATGTAGCAAAAAATAGACAAAAAAGTGTTTGTTAACAAAGGTGGTAGGTCCAATAAGAGTACCTTTTCAATGCTGAGACAAGTTTTAAGTAGTTATTTCAAATCAGTTCTCTTCTCTGACCTGTAAACCTTATAAAGGTGGATACCTATAAAATTGCTGTATCAAGCTAGAGCTCAAGGTAATTTCCCTCTTAAACAAAATGCAGTTTGTAAGAATAATTTCAATAAAGATATAGCCTTATTTTAAAAAAGTCAGTTTTCTAGATATGTGGAGTTATCTGGTGTTCTGCGGAAGTAACCAGCTTAAATGAACAATGAAACCGACTCCAGTATATCCCAATATATCCTGAGGTTGTTCCTGAGAACTCCCTTCACAGCTCACAGTCCTGGCACAGGTCCAGTCTTAAATTTCAGCCATTTTTGAAAATTGAGCAGATAAATTTTAGGAAACAACTTTTGGCTTTGGTAGTGCTGAAAGGTTTTTTTTTTTTTTTTTTCTGATCTTCTTTCCTAATGTAATTTTCATGTGGGAAGAAGAGAAATGTTACTCAATTGGCCAAATATAGCACATTTTAGAAATTATGATTTGTCTTTTATACAAATTAAAAAAAGCACTAAAATTGTTTTTGAGACCACTACCTCTGCCCTTGACACCTCTTTTTGATGGATGTGTGATGTGTAAAATAGCACTTAATATGCTACCTCTCCTTGGTAAGAGGAAAAGATTTATTTGTATGGATTTGAAATGCATTTTATACTTATTTGTGTTTCCTTTCTACTATCTCTCAAGAAAAACAGAAGTAGGAGAGATTGGTCATAATAATAAACTCATCATTTTTACCTACTCTTCTCAGGAGAGAAGTTCATACTCCTTTTCAAGATAATCCATCTATTTTTTCATTTCTCCATCAGGCTGTCTCTCCATCCACTTACCCATCCATTCATCCGGCTAGCCAGCCATTTGTTTATTATCCTTCTCTCATTTTTTTATCCCCTCCTATATGTGTAAAGCCACTCTGCTAAGTGTTGGGCCCCCAGAGTTGAATAAATCTAGTTCTGCTAGTAAATCAGATCACAGTCATTGTAGGGATTAAGTGCCTAAAGTGATGAAGGGACACTGAAGGGCCGATAAGAGATATTTTTTGGCTAGCTATTGAGATATTTTACTTTATTGAAATCTCTTTTTTGGGATTTGCTGTTCACTTTATCTTAGAGAGAAAAATAAAGAACTGTGAACTGTATCTGCACTGGATATATACTCATATCTATTGTATCAACTATGCTAGGCATTGAGCAAGTTATAATGTACCTGCCTCAAACCTAGAATATTAACAAATATAAGTTATAATAATTCATTGGCTTGAAAATAAATGAAACATTCAATGATATAAATATTTATTTCAAGAGAAAGAGAAAAGCACATGAACGGAATGAATACTTGGTTTTAGGTTCATTTACATCATGATTATTTATTTGGGTGCCCTTGGAAAAGTCATTTAACATCTACTGAAATATCCATGTGTGGTAAATCTCTATAATTATAGTTTAACTGCATTCCTCATGAATTACTTTGAAGTTGAAATGAGACAAAAAATGATCAAAACACTTTTGAAAGTATGAAATCATTCTATACAATGTAGGAATGATTAATTTAGAAATGATTAACATCACTAATAGTGAAGTTAATAAGACTGGTGGGGAAAAAAGGTATGGGCTAAAGTTTTAAAAAAACCGGAGTGGTGCTTTAGAATGCAATGCACAGATAAATCCTGATCTCCCAGTGGCTTTCTGATTTATGCCATGGAAATAAAAATGTTAATATGTAGTAAAACCTCACAAATCCTGGCTAATTGGGGGAAAGCCAATTTGAATTTATTACTATAAAATGCACATAATAATAGGAGCTACTGGTTAATAAAATTGTTGTGCAGACCTTGATTAATAATTAAGTTAGGATAATGTTTAATCATCACTGATTCATTAATTCAGTCAAATATCCACCAAATATTTGAGTGCTCTATTACATGTCAGGCATGGGGATAAAGAGTACACAAAGCATTGACCTTGTCCTCAACAAGTTTACTGTCTAGTAAATAAATGGATAATTACCCCACAAAATCATAAAAATTGTTACCATATAGGAAAGTACAGAATGCTATTGGATCACATTGGAAGCATAGCTTTTTCTCCTTTGGGGAAGGAGGGAAGGCTTGTCATAAAAAGTAGCTCTACACTGAGGCCTTAGGTGTAAGTAGTGATAAGCCAAAAGTAAATAAATAAAATGAAATAAAAAGGGAAAGCTTGGTTGAAATTTCTCCTAATGGAGTGAAAACCATGAAAGATTTTAAAGCAAGGAATCTTAGATGATACAATTTGTATTTTTTGAAATTCCCTTTGACTGAAAAGTGGAGAAATGATAAGGGGAAATAAGTCTCAAAGAAGGTAGACTAATTAGGAGGCACTGCAGTAACCCAGGCATGACACAACAGTGACCTAAAACAAGGGTATAGGCAGTAAGGAAAGAGAAATGTCTGTGGATTTGAGAGATATTTTAGAACAATTCATCGGACTGGATGACAGGATGAAGGGTGAGGGAATAATCAGAGATGATATGGGAGTTTGTGTCTTGGACAACCGAGGGAATATTGGTGCAATTTACAGAGAGGAGAAACACAGGAGAGTTGCAGGTTAGAAGGGAAAGTTGATTTCAGTTTTATACATTTTTATCTTGAGATAAATCTGGAACTTCTAGTGGAGACTTGTATGGGAAGCTGAATATATAGATTTGAAAACAGAAACTTTAATACGTGGGTTCAATGTCACATTAATGGCTATGTTCCTCAAAAATGTTTATATGAAGCTTTTCTTGGATGATCAGCATAATTATCTAAATGGCATATTTGCTCTCTGTCCCTAAAATAAGACATTCCTTTAAGTCTACACTAGTTGCCATCTCAGACATGACCCCTTTGAATTATCTTTGGTGGGTCCTTCTTCTCCTACTTGCCCCTTAAAAACTGTTATCCTCTGGGTTTCATTGCCTTTGTTAAATGTTCTCATTGTCTCTTGGCAATCATATCACTTCTCAGAGTTTTGCCTTCTACTTACGTGCTGATGATTCTTAAATGTAGTCCTGAACACTTCAATGAATTTCATACATTTGAATCTAAGTGTTTCAAAAGTATCTACTGGAATGTTCCACAGGCACTTCAAAATCACCATGCTCAATTCTGAATTAATCGTTACCCTACTGTCTTTTCCACTGAATGTCCTCTTGCTGTTCTCAGTTGTCCAAAGAGGAAATCCATGAGACATGAGAGATGATTCTTTCTTCTCCCTCACTCTCTTATTCTAATTGATAGTTCTTTAAACTGTCCCATCTTCTCCACCAATACTGCCTTAGTCCAGCCTCTCATTTTCTGTTAAATAGACTAACAAAGTCACCTAATTGTTCACTCTGTCTCCTGTATTTCCCTTCTTAAGCTCTTTTTCACAAAGCCATTAAAATTCTGATTAAGTTCCTCCACTCTTAAATTCCTTTACTGTGTTTCCATTGTCTACAGAAAAAAAAAAAAACAAAACCCAAGTTCTTTGGCCCTCCATCCATTTCTCCACATATGGCTGTCACCCACTTCTCCAGCCTTTATTTCCTGCAACTGTCTGTCTTGGACAATGTACACTAGTAATTCTAAATGGTATGTAGGCCCTGTGCATTGTGTTTTTATACATCTTTGTTTCCATGTTCATATTTATTCTACTTATTGGAATGCTTCTTCTTTCTCCCTTTATTTAATTCATCCCTCAACACTTCAGTTTGGTGTCAAATCCAGGGAAACCTTCCTTTCACCCTTTCTTTATTCCTTCTTGGCTGAGGTAAAAACACCCTTGTAAACTCCCATGGCTCTCTCCACATGATTTATCATATTTGTGCCTTATATTGGAATTACTCATCTCACCCATTAGACTCTTAGGTCTTGAAAATATGGTAGCCTTATATTCTGTGAGCAAGGCATGAGACATACTAATGAGAAGTCATTCAATGAACATTTATTGAATCGTGCTCTGTTAAAAAACCTTAATAGAAATGCCGTCTATTTGAATGAACCATTTAAAAAAAAAACCTGTTCACCAACTGATCCTGTGGATGACTTGAAACTTTTCTGTGAGCCATGACAGAGACCATATCTACCTTCCATAAATTTGGCCAAAGATCCACGCTGTTAACCTATGGTTTTTTAAAACACACTAACCATTTTATTTTTAGTTTCACACAAAAGTTGATATTCTTTCCTTTAAATTGTGCCTACTCAGTTTTAGTTGATAGAAATGACAAGTACGCTAATGAAGTTTTCTAGCTAAGACTGATGAGCTGCCTTAGAAGTCTGACCCACCCTGAGCTTGAGTTTATTGAAACATAGAATTGATATGATCACACCTTCTTTACTTCTATAAACTTAGTTGTCACATTTTATTCATATTAAGTAATTACATTTAAAAATGAGGTAAAGACTATAAATGATAGGAAATTTAGAAAAAGGAAATATCAATGTGTAGATTAAAATGTCAGATAAGGCTGGAAAAACTCATAAAGTGGGTGGGATATGGTGAAAAGTGTAAGAGAAATATGGTAGACAATCCAGTTGAAAGGAATAAGTTGAACAAAGGTGGAGAGGAGGCTATGCGCTTAAAGGACAATGAGCCAAACTGAAGCCCAGGAGAGTAACAGAAATTGTTTTAATTAGGCAAGATATATTCAGTTAAAAAATAACTTTAAAATCAGTCTGACAAAGTTTGACTTTATGTAGGAGGCTGTGGAGGGCATTTGGAGACCTCTGAGCAGTGAAATGGTATAATAATAAGAAAAAACATTGAGGGTTTATTTTGTGACAGGCATTATTCTTATTTAATCATTGCAACAACCTTACTGAAGTAGCTATAACTATCCCAATTTTATAGTTGAATAAACTAAGGCATTGGGAGGTTAAGACACATTTCCATATTCACACAGCTAGTTAGATGGTAGAGCTAGGTTTGAAACCTAAACACTCAGGCCCTAGAGCCCACACTTCCCTGTGCAAAGGGTATTTCCTGAGAGTAATCTTATGGCAGTGTACAGGAAAGAATGGAGGAATTAGAGACCAGAGATAGGGAATCCATTTATAAGATGATAAAGGCATTGGTTCCTTTGTGACAGAAGAAATATAAAGAAAGGGGAAAAGTTTTTGTTAAATGTAAGTACTATCAGAGGGGTTTGACCTTTTTTCTGTGGTTTAGTCATCCCTCTGAAAATCTGATGACACTACAGGGAGAAAATACATATTCAAGTGCTATACACTCAACATTGTGCATACAATGTCATGGAATTAATAATCACCTGGGGGTTCACCATCCTCCTAGTTCAAGAATCCTCATTTTGTCCACAGAAAAAAGAGAAAATCATAAGATAGGAATGAGAGTCTTAAAGAATGGTCAGTCTTATAAGACATTAAAGACTAAAGCCTATCACAATATGAGAGAAAAATAAGGCCATATATAATCTTAAGTGCTAAACTGTGAGGCTCAGACTGTAAGAACTATAGGAGTAGGAATTAACAAAGCTTTTGTAGATGTGATTATTATGGTATTCAGCCACATATGATATAAAAGGCAGATGGGGCTATATTATAAATGAAATTGTTACAAATAATGAAAACCTGGAGAATTAAAAAAACTATAGGTTCATAAAACAACTACAATCAACTATTTCAGAATTCTTACAATTAACCAATGCCACCAAATAAACTGAAAATAGTCTCCAAGAGAAACTACTGAACCTTGGTAAGACAGCAGATTTCTGTGACATTTTGACTTGGGGCTATTTCCATACTTCCATCGTCCCCAGCTCAGAAAAACTGCTGACAAAGGAGAGATTTGACTAGTTTTGGAGCTCTGTTAAACCCACCTTCCCAGAGTATAGTCAATATTTTCTCTAAACTTGTAGCTGCCTGGGAAATCTCCATTTGATTTGATTCTCAGCTCAGCTGGGAGGGGAGGGGTAACGAGAAGTAGGCCTAACTAAAAGGCATGATAGAAACAATTCAAACTGATGGCAACGTCTCAGCTACCTAAGCCTGTGATTTCATTTGGGACAAGAAGAGTCTGGTTGGGAGTTAAAAGGAAATTCTGGAGAACAAGACAATTATAGAGAACTTTTAAAATCTTCAACTTATTCTTGGAGATCTGAAAGGTTGCATGCATGCCCAAGGCTATGCACATGCCCAGGAAATGCATGGAAAAGGAAAAGCAGCAGTTACCTACCTTTGTGTTACCTTGAGGCCCTGTGCAAGCAAAAAGTGAAAGCTGAGGTTGTATTGTAAATGGCCTGAAGTTTGAAAGCATGCTTTCTCACACAGATCCTCTTGGGAAAGCGTAGAAGACCTTTAAGTAAAGGTTCTTAAGAAAATTTTTTGATCTATCATTGACTGTCCACTAACTTATCCTGGCCTAGATGTGACTGCAAGGAAATCAGGCTTAAAAACAAATGGACAAAACCAAGAATTTACATATATATATATTTATTTATCAGAGATCTCAGTTACCACACAATGCAGGGAATACAGAATTCACAGAACGAACTCAGGAAAGTTGCTAAAAAAATAAGTAGAAGAAAAAAAAATCCACAAAACTCAACAACAACAATAAATCTTGGAAGGGTGGATGAATCTCATACTAGATAAAATATATGATCTAAAATGCCTGGCTTTCATAAAAAAAAAATATGAGACAAGCAAAGGCACAGGAAAGTATGGCACATGCACAAGAAAAATCAGACAACACAAAATGTCTCT
Source organism: Choloepus didactylus (assembly GCF_015220235.1). Taxonomy (NCBI): domain Eukaryota; kingdom Metazoa; phylum Chordata; class Mammalia; order Pilosa; family Megalonychidae; genus Choloepus; species Choloepus didactylus. The sequence goes on from NC_051326.1 coordinate 49,631,323, forward strand.
GAGGAAGCTCAGATTTTGGACTTACTGGACAGAGACCTTAAACCAGGTATTATAAATATGTTCAAAGAACCAAAGGAAGTGATGGCTAAATATTAAAGGTGAATATGAAAATAATGTCTCACCAAATATAGAATAATAAAGAATTATAAATTATAAAAGAACCAAATACAAATTCTGAAGATGAAAAGTACTATTACTGAAAGGAAAAATTCACTAGAGGTGTTCAACAACTGATTTGAGTTGGCAGAACAAAGAATCAGGGAACTTGAAGACAAGCTAATAGAGATTATCCAGTCCAGAAAGTAGAAGGTAAAAAAGAAAGAAGAAAAATGAACACAGCTTGAGAGATGCATAGGACACCATAAAGCATACCAGCATGCACATGTGGAAGTCCCAGAGAGGACGAGAAAGAGAAAGGGCCAGAAAAACTATTTGAGGAAACAATGACCAAAAAATTTCCAAACTGGTGAAAAATATTAACCTACACATTCAGGAAGTTCAATGAATTCCAAGTAGGATAAACCCAAAGAGAGTCATACTTGGACATATCATAGATAAATTTATGAAAGGCAAAGAGAAAATTTTAAAAGTAGCAATAGAAAATAGAATTATCAAGTACAATGGCAGACTCAATTAGAAGTTTATTTCTTATCAGCAACCACAGAGGCCAGAAGAGAGTGGAATGACATCTTCAGAGAAAAAGAATGTCAATCAAGAATTCTATATCCAGCTAAGCTTTCTTTAAAAAAGCAGACATCACTGCTGACATTACTGAAATAAAAGGGATAATAAGGGAATAAAAACAACTCTATGCCAACATTAGATAACTTAGATTCTGAGTCAGGCACAAAATAGTGAAATTGACTCAAGAAGAAACAGGTAATCTGATAGACCTACAACAAGCAAAGAAATTAAGTTAACAATTTAAAGAATTCCACCAAAAAAAAAAAAAAAAATCCCAGGCCTAGATGGCTTCACTGATGAATTCCACCACATAATTTGAAGAAGAAGAATTAACAATAATCCTTCACATGCTCTTCCAAAAATTACAAGAGTAGAGAGCACTTCTATGAGGCCAGTGTCACATTGATGTCAAAAACAAAAATATCACAAAGAAAATATAACACCAAATCAATATCTCTTATGAATATAGCAGTGAAAAATTTCAACAAAATACCAGCAAACCACATCTAGCAGCATATTAAAATGGTTATACAACATATTTCAGGAATGTAGGTAATTTAGCATTTAAAAATAGATTAAGGTCATACACCATATCAATAGAATAAAAGAAAAAAACACACACATGGTAATCTCAATAGAAGCAGAAAAAGCATTTGACAAGCCTCAATACCCCTTCGTGATAAGAGAACGACAAACTAGAGACAGAAGGGAACTTTCTCAACTTGATAAAGGACATCTATGAGAAACCTAGTTAACATCATTGATAATGGTGAAATACTGAGATTTCTCCCTAAGATCAGGAACAAAGAAGGAAGTCCATTCTCTCCTCTTCTATCAGCATTGTGCTGGAGGTTTCTTTCAGTGCAATTGGGCAGGAAAAGAAATAAAGATATCCACATTGGAAAAGAAGAAGTAAAACTACGACTATTGAGATAAGGCATGATATCGTATACAAAATTCCTAAGAATTTTCTAAAAAAAACAAAACTGTTAGAACTAATAAATGAGTTAAGCCTATTTGCAGGGTATATGGTCAGTGTAAGTTAGAAATAAAAAAATAAAATAGGAAGGAGCAAATTTAACAAATAAGGGTGAAGCTTCTATATTGAAAACTACTATGCATTGTTTTAAGAAATTAAAGAGCTAAAAAAATGGAAAGAAATCCCATGTTCATGGTTCTGAAGACACAATATTGTTAAGATGGTAATACTTCCCAAATTGAGCTACATATTCAACATAATCTATCAAAACCTCAGATTTTTTTAAATGAAAGTGTTAACATGATTCTAAAATTTGCATAGAAATGCAAGGACCCAAATATGCAAACAATCTTAGAAAAAAAGAAAAAGTTGGAGGACTCACAATTTGTGGTCTCAAACCATAGTACAAAACAAAAAAGTTAAAAGTAATCAAGACATTGCGGTTCTGGCATATGGATAGAAATGGATAAATGGAATAGAATTGAAAAACTAGAAATAAAACATCACACTTATGGTCAACTGATTTTCATCAAGGGTGTCAGGAGTATTTAATGAGGAAAGAATTGTCTTTTGAATACATAGTGGTGGAACACTTGGACATCTACATGCAAAAGAATGAATTTGGACTCCAACCTCACACCATGCACAATACTTAATTCACAATGGATCACAGCACTAAGTGTAAGATAAAAAGCTATAAAACACTTAGAAGAAAGCAAACAATTAAGCTTTATGTCCTTGGGTTAGGCATTGGTTTCTTAGATACAACACCAAAAATGTAAGTGACAAAAGAAAAAAATTGATAAAATTGGACTTTGCCAAAACTATAAACTTTTGTGTGACAAAGGACACTGTTAAGGAAATGCCAAAAAAAAAAAAAAAAAAAAAAAAAAACCCAACATACAGGTTTGGCAAAAATATTTGTAAATTATATATCTGGCTAAAGGACTTGTACCCAGATTATATGAAGCACTTTCACAACTCAAATAATAAAATGGCAAAAAACCCAATTCAAAAATGGGCAAATGATTTGAATAGAAATTTCCCCAAAGAAGATATACAAATGGACAATAATGACATGAAAAGATGTTCAACATCATTAGTCATTAGAGAAATGTAAATCAGATCTACAATTAAATACCACTTACTCTCTAGGATGGATAAAATCAAATAAACAGACATTAAAAATGTTGGTGAGGATGTTGAAAAACTGGAACCCTCATATTCTGTGGGAGGGAATATAAAATATTTCAGCTACTTTGGGAAATATTTTGGCAGTTCCTCAAAAGGCTAAACATAGATTTAATATACTACCCAGCAATTCCACTTCTAGGTATATACATAGGAGAAATGAAAACACGTCCACACAAAAATTAGTAAATATATATCCATAGTAGCATTACTCATAATAGCCAAAATGTGGAAAAAACATCATTTCCACCAAATGGTGAATGGATAAACAAAATGTGGAGTAGTCACACAATGGAATAATATTTGTTATAAAAAGGGATGAAGTACTACTGATACATGTTACAACGTGAATGGACCTTGAAAACATTATGCTAAATGAAAAACATCAATCTCCAAACACTCACTTTGTATTATCCCATTTATGTGAAATTTCCAGCATTAGGCAAATCCAAAATCCACCGAGACAGAAATTAGATTAGTGCTTGCCAGGGATTGGGGAGAAGGGAGAATGGGGAGGGACTGCTAATGGTTACACAATTCTTTTGGGGTGTTGAAAAATGTCTAAAATTAGATTGTGGTGAGAGTTGTACAACTCCGTGAATATACTAAAAAAACAATGAATTACAGATTAATTCTACAGTTTGTGGAATATAGCTCAATAGAAGTATTAACACCACAAACTATGGGTTTACACTGTAGAAAGAGCAAAGGTAAAGGTGTCTCTTTCTCCTACCTGTGGCATTTCAGTTTTAGTTTTTAAAATTTACCAGTGGCCATAACATTGCTACAGGGGCAGAGCAATGGTTCTGTATTCCTAGTACTTGCACTGCTATTGTCTTTCTTAGAGATATCTTTGCATGGTCCAAGGACACCTAACCAAACTGTACCCTGATGGCTGTGATTTGACTACTAATGAACTCAACATTGGTCTTTTAGGGCTGAATAGCTCTTCTGTATTTCAAATTAAATTAACATATTCTGTTCAATTGCTTCTTGTTAGACATTTGTTCACTCATTTACTCATTCATTCATCCACACATTTATTCATTTAATTAATATTTGTTGAGCAAACATACTACTTAATTTGGAAAGATATCTGGAAAAGGATTCTGGAGGCCGAAGTCTGGTCCCAGAGGCTTAGATGAGCTTCTTCACCGCTTTACACCTCCATTTCCTCAAATGCAAAATTTGGGTGATGATTAAAAAGTGTGGAAGTAAAGATGCCATAGTGAGACACTTCAGGGCTCTAACCCCGAAAAAAAGCTTTGAACAACCATCAAGAACTGTCAGAACAGTCTGGCAGTTCCTTAGAAAACTAGATAGAGAGTTATCCTTCGATCCAGCAACTGCACTTCTCGGTACATACCCGGAAGATTTAAAGCAGTGACACAAACAGATATCTGCATGCCAATGTTCACAGCAGCAGTATTCACAATTGCCAAGAAATGAAAACAACCCAAATGTCCTTCAACAGATGAATGGATAAATAAAATGTGGTATATACACACAATGGAATATTATGCAGCAGTGAGAAGGAATGATGTCATGAAACATATGACAACTTGGATGAACCTTGAAGACATAATGCTGAGCGAAATAAGCAGGCACAAAAAGAGAAATATTATATGCTACCACTAATGTGAACATTGCTGGGGGAGAATGCATGGGGTGTTGGGCTTCCCCACCGTGATGGTTGCTGATGTACTCGCAGACATTGGGGATTGGTGGTTTGATGGGCTGAGCCCTCAATCACGGGACTTGCCTTTGGGAAGACTGTTACTGCAAAGGAGAGGCTAGGCCTGCATATAATTGTGCCTAAGCGTCTCCTCCAGAGTACCTCTTTGTTGCTCAGATGAGGCCCTCTCTCTCTAGCTAAGCCAATTTGGCAGATGAAATCACTACCCTCCCCTCTACATGGAATCTGACACCTAGGGGTGTAAATACCCTTGGCAACATGGAATATGACTTCCGGGGAGGAATCTGGACCCAGCATCATGGGATGGAGAACAAAAGGAGGGTGTTTCAGTGGCTGAGAGATTCCAAAAGGAGCTGAGAGGTCACTGTTGTGGGCACTCTTATGCCCAATATAGACAACCCTTTTTAGGTTCTAATGAATTGGAATAGCTAGCAGTAAATACCTGAAACTTTCAAACTACAACCCAGAACCCATGAATCTTGAAGACGATTGTATAAAAATGTAGCTTATAAGGGGTGACAATATGATTGGGAAAGCCATGTGGATCACACTCCCGTTTGTCCAGTGTATGGATGGATGAGTAGAAAAACGGGGGGGGGGGGGGCACCCACTGATCTTTTTTACTTTAATTGTTCTTTTTCACTTTAATTTTTATTCTTATTACTTTAGTGTGTGTGGTAATGAAAAGGTTCAAAAATTAATTTTGGTGATGGACACACAACTATATGGTGGTACTGTGAACAATTGATTGTATGCTTTGTATGACTATATGGTATGTGAGTATATCTCAATAAATTGAATTATTAAAAAAAAACCTGTCAGAAACATCTTTTTCAAAGCTCCAGAAAACAGTAAAATGATTCAGTAACACAACGAGTGACATACCAGGAAAAAGGCTTTTAAAAGTGGTAGGATCTCCTGGCTCCCTAGCTCCCAGTGTGTGGATATCTGGTCCTCATTCCAGAGACAGCAGAGTAACCCCTGTGTACATATTGGGGGCTTCTATGTCTGGCCCAATCTGTCTGTTGGTGGTATGATGGAGTCGCCATCACAGAACTTATCCTGCATGTGGAAGGTGACTCCCGAGCTCTTCTAATAGAACACTGTGGGAAAGCAGTCAAGTCATGCTACCTGAGAAAAGAGATTAATGGCTGTAGGACATACAGTACAGTGCCTGGATTATGAGGAAACTATTTGTTAGGAAACAGGAGACATTGAGAACTATGTAAAAGGGGAAATTCCTAGGATCACTCATGCATACCCAAGACAAGATACATGCGCAGAAAGAATCAGGGAGGCCCCTACATTTTGGCCTGGAGCTATTACCTAAACTCATTTTATTGAAGCCCTTAAGGAAAGCACTTGTAACAGGTTAATCTTCAAAGACTGGGAAAGGTATTTTTCTTTTATTCCTGCTTCCTCTTTTTTTATTAGCTCTTGGCATCCAAGGAAAGCTTTGTACTAACACTAGCTGGATATAAGCTGAAGGAACAGATGCCCAAGAGTATAAATTACAGTGATAAATTTAAAATATTGAAATGTCTTGGTTTAAACAAAAGGCTACAAAACATACAAAGAAACAGGAAGTGATGGCTCAGGCAAAGGAGATGAATAAAGCATCAGAAACCATCAATGAGGAGGACCAGACGTGGGACATATCTGGCAATATTTTAAAAATGGTCCTATATATACTCAGAGAGCTAAAGGAATACAAGGAAAAAGAACTACAGGAAATAAGGAAAATAATAGATGAACACAAAAAAGAATATCAATATAGAGATGGAAATTATGAAAAGGAACCATTGCTGAAAACCACAGTAACAGAAATTAAAGATTCTCTAGAGGGGTTCAATAGCAGATTGGAGCAGGCAGAATAAAGAATCATCAAGTGAACATGAGGATAAGACAATTGAAATCATCCAGTCTGAGGAGAATAGAAGAAAGAATGAACAAAAGTGAACATAGCCTGAGGAACCTGTGGGGCATCATTAAGAGTACCAATGTATGCATTGTGGGAGTCTCAGAAGGAGAAAAACAAAAAGAAAAGGGGGCAGAAGAAATATTCAAAGAAATAATAGCTGAAGAATTCCCAAATTTAACAAAAGACATGAATATACACATCCAAGATGCTCAATGAACTCCAAACAGTATAAACCCAAGTAGATCCACAAGGCAGCATATTAAAACCAAACTGTCAAATGCCAAAGAAAAAGAGTATCCTGAAAGCCACAGGAGAGAAGCAATGTGCCACATCCAAGGGAGCCTTGATAAGATTAAGTGCCAATTTCTCACTGGAAGCCATGGAAGCAAGAAAGTGGTGGGATTGCACACGTAAAGTGCTGGAAGCAAAGACATGCCATCCAAGAATTGTATTTCTGGCAAAATTGTCTTTGATAATTGAGGGAGTGAGAGGTTAAGACATTCCTAGATAACAAAAGCTGAGGGAGTTTATCACCACTAGACCGGTCCTACAAGAAATGCTAAAGAGAGTTCTGCCAGTTGAAAGGAAAGGAAAATAGATGATAGACTGAAACCTCATAAAAAAATAAAGCTTCCAGTGAGGTAATCACATGGGTAGGTATAAATACTAGGACTACTGTGTGTTTTTTTGTTTCTTACTTCACTTTTTACTTCCTACAGGCTCTGACTGGCAAATGTAATGATAATCAATGGTTTTGGATTCATAACATATCAACATATAACTTGTGACAACAACTACATACAGATGGGAGGATTGAGGAGTATAGGGACATAGTTTGTGTGTACTATTGAAGTTAAGTTGGTATCAAAGCACATGAGATCATTAGGTTTACGATGTTAAATTTAAGACCCATGGTAACTACAGAGAAAACAGAAAATATTGGAGAATATTTTAGCTCAAGGAGACAGAAATTAGAGTACAGGTTGCTAGGGTTATGGGGAGAGGGATGGGGAATTAATGAGTAATGGGTATAAGGTTTCTGTCTGGGGAGATAGGTAAGTTTTAGAAATGGAAGGTGGTAAGAGTACCACAACATTGTAAACATGATTAATCCCATTGAATGGTATGCTAGGGAATGATTGGGATGGGAAAATTTATGTTGTATATATGTTCCCATAGTTGAGAGAGACAGAGAGAGACAGAGAGAGAGAGAGACAGAGAGAGAGAGAGAGAAAATAAAAATACAATGAAAATCAAATGCAATGCATGATCCTTGATAGGATCTAACAAGGGAGGAGAAGCGTCTCAAAGGGACATTATTGAGGCCTATGACAATACTGGAACATAGACTATAAGCATTTTATCAGTATTAAATTACTTGAACTTGATAAGTTTACTTTACAGTGGTTACAAAAGTAAATATCCTTGTTCTTGGCAGTATTAACTGTTCAAGGAGCATGATGTATAGAATGCACATTCATATGTTCAGAAAACGGATTGATAAACAGTCAGTCAGATAGAGTGATATGGAAAATGTAGCAAAATACTGAAATTGGTGAATCTGGGTATCTTGGAGGAGGGGTAAGAGAGTGTTGCAGTTATCTGTTGGGGTTTGTATTATTTTCGTAATTGTGCTATAAGTTTGAAAGTATTTCAAAATGAAAAGTAAAATTAAAAAAGTATGGAAACTTCTATTAATAGGGTTGTTGGGAGGATCTAATATTGTCAACAGTATAAAATATTTGGTAAACACTGGGGCCTGTTTTGCAAATGAAAAACAGACCTATGAGCTTGAATCTGTTGTTAGTTCTCAAAGGCTTTCAAAGGAAATGTTCATGCTATGACCGAACCAAGCTTCAACTGACATTATGAGCACTTTTAGTAATATAAAAGTTATGCCAAATTCATTTGTTAATCTTTGGCAAAGCCATCAGTTTTCTTCTCATTGTATTCAAGTTTTACACTGGCAAATGATGATACCATACATGGCCATGTCAGTCATCTCATTTCTTGTTTCGGCAAGGCCATATATCAGAAGTTCTGACAGGTAGTCCACTGCCTTTAATCTATATTGTCTATTCTTTTTAAAATAACTCAAATTATTTTAATCATAGAAAAAAAGGACAATGTTTTCCAAATGTAGTATATAACATTATGACATTTATATTAATAGGACCATTATGTGAAAATGCTTCATTGAAACTTAAAAAACAAGAGTTATACTTGTGAGGGGACAGATTCCAGAAAGAACATACTATTATTTCATTATAATGCTGTTCACTTAGCACAAGTTCACAGTGGGGTCAAATTATTTTAACCTTTCAGAAAACAAAGTAACTTCTCAGAGGTTTCCCCAGATGGAAAGGGAATACCACTGTATAAGAAATAAAATCACTGACTGTCATATATGCTGTACAGCAAAATCTCTGTAGCCTATCCCCCTATATAGCCTTCTCATTGTCCAAGTAGAAGAGTGTAAAGCATCAGCCATAGTTGGTGCCTTGTAAGCCAACCCCCCCCCCCCTTCTCTTCATCCATGGGCAGTTCAGGTACTCTGACATGAGCAATTTCAGTGATAATGTGATTCCTCAGCATGGTTCCTGAAGAATGAGGCATCATAAGAATTTGGAGTACTGAATGGTATCACATGAGCTGTGAGCTCGCACCTTTAGAATGCCCCTGAGATTGCTGTTAAGGATAATGCAGATTTCTTTATCAGTTTTTCACACAATGCCCTCTAAACCAGTTGGAATACTTCTGCTTTGAGGAAATATGTGCCATACCTAACTGTTGCTTTTCCCAAACCTTTAAGGCTATGTACACACATGCATGCCATCCCCACTTAGCACTTGCCCCGAGCAGCACTCAGTTGATTGATGAGTGCTGCCATCTGGTTACATTTCCTGATATGCAATATGGTTGGCAATACTTCACCCCCTAAGAGTGAGAGAACTGAAATGACTGACAGCGATTGTGACAATCCGCCATCCCCATTATCACCATCATTTTCTATGGGCAGGGCAAACAAAGGCCAGGCAACAAAGGACCTCTCTCTTGACCCTAGTTTTTAAAACATCTACTACACAGTCTGAAGTCATTTTGTTAACTATGTAAAACTGCCTAAACTTCTACCAATCATCTATAATTACCAACCAGCTCTTCTGATAAGATTAGTCTTTCTATAGGAAATTAATCAGAATCTGAAATTTTGCAGAGTTCAGCAGGAAGGAAATAAAAATGTTGATGAGGATGGTGAGAAACTGAGCACTTTGGAGGACTGATCAGAGAAGAAAAAAGCAACACTGGTACTAGGGATGTGTGGCAGGAAATTAGGAGGGGAAAGAGCTTAGAGAAGGTGGTAGATAGATACCAGATGAGTCAACAAATAATTTGTTGAACATCTACTATATGTAGAGTTTTTTGCTAGGGATTTCAAGGGCTAATAAGGAATACTGAATTCAGTTCCTCTCTCAAAAATTGTGATAGTCAGCTTCTGTCATGGGTCCCAATGATCCTGGTCTCCTGGTATTTGTGCCATGCATAATCCACCTCCCTTGAGAGGGGCTAGACCTGTTGACTTGCTTCTAAAGAACAGAATATGGAAAAGTGATGTTCCCTGGTTAGGTTAAAAAACATTGCACGTTCTACCTTGTTGGTATTCTCTCTCTGGCTCATTTTGTAATTCTTGGTCTGATGGAGAGGACCACTTTGCAAGAAGTGGGGGTGAACTTTGGCCAACAGCAAGCTGAGGCTCTCAGTCCAACAGCCCATGAGGAATCAAATCCTGCCAGCAACCACTGAGGGATCTTGGGAGCAGATCCTGTCCCAGTTGAAATTTGCAGTGACAGTACTCTGACCAAACTTTGATTGTAGCCTAATGAGAGACCATAAAATTGGGGTTCCAGCTAAGCCATGATGGAATGCTTAATTCACATAAACTGTGAGATAATAAATGTGCTTTTTTTGAAGCCACTAATTTTTGGCTTAATTTATTACATAGTAATGGATTATTAATACAAAGAATTAATTGGGGGAAACATAAATAAAATAATAATCTGAATTACAAAGTATTATAAATGCTAGAAGAGCAAATACAGGTATTATCAAGCAAATAGCTACTCTTCATGAGTGACTACATGAATATGCCCATCAAATTCAGTATGCTCAATGTAGCACTCAAAAAACACAGCTCCTGCTTATTCTCCCACTTCCCTAGTAGACCCACTAATGCTCTGGTCATCAGGGTCAAGACAAGGAGCTTCTTTGAATAAGCTTTTTCCTTAAACCTTTGCCTCACCAGTGGTCAAATGCTGCAGCGTCTCTCCTATTTATAGCTTCTTTGACTTTCTTCACCTTTTCTCAGGTTCACATTTTTAACTATTGTGACAGAGCTGTATCCTTGCCCCTTTCTGTTTATTCTGTCCTACGCATTATCAGATTAAGCCCTTAGGACCACTGTTCTGATTATGTTACTCTCCTGCTTGAAAACCTTCAAAGATCCTGCACTGTCTCCAACTTGACATGGCCCTTGTACTTCTTTATCTCTTCAAAGCCTATACATCTTCAAGATCCATCTCAAACACAACCTTCTACGTAAAGTCTATGTTGATCTCATCAAACTTACGATGCTTTCTCCTTCCTCTGAATCGCTACAACATTTTGTTTTATACTTCAGATAGGCCACTTGTAATGTTGTATCTTCTATTATGGTTATTTATGTACTTGTTGTTTAGCCCTATATGTATCTCAAAGACCCAAACACAGTGAATCTTATTCATAATAGTATCCCTCATGCCTCATTAGTGCCTGGAATATAATGAGGGCTCAATAAATGTTAGTGGAATTGAATTTGATCCACTAAATCCTACTGTTTAATGACCTAGCCTGAGCCCAATACTAAGGATCAAAAAACTCAGCAGCTACCACAGGGACTTTGGATTAACCCCATAAATATCTCTGACTTTTTTACTCCATGAAGACTTTGGCCCATTTTCTCAGACTTTCTTTTCCTTGCTCACTTAGATTCCTGATTCACAAGTTCTCTCTTTTTTTCATTAAAGATGTGTTTGTGCTTTGTCTTTTTTTCCCCCTTCTCTTACACAAGTGGGCTTGTCCCAGAAAGAATTGAAAGGAACCTAAACCCACATCCAGTATTTCCTAACATAAAAATTGCATGAATAATTGTTATTGTTTCTCTTGGGACTTCATTTAGGTTTCCAAGAAAAATGATCTTATTTCTTGGGGTTCTGTCTTCTTCTAAGACTTCTCTGTACTGATAATGAAAAAAGACTGGAATTAAGTGAAAAATATCTATGGCTGCAAGTCATTATTACATACTGTTTAGTAGGGCAAAATGCTGCAGTAATGACAGATGCACCAAATATATATATTTTATCATGTCAATAGAAGCACTCAGTCCTATCATTGAGGTTTCAAACCAATCTGTATAATAAGGTATGTATATTTAGATTAGAAATTAAAATGTATATTTATATAATTTTAAGCATTACTTTCAATAATATAAATTGTATACTTGTTCACTGTAATTATTTAAGGCAATGGGTGTAAGGCTAAAGCAGAAGTTTGAAAAAATATGTAAAGTAATACTAAGAATAGAAGCTAAAACCTCTTAAGTCACCCCACCCCATTTCGTCTGGAAGTTGCATGCCATACTCGGCCCTTTTCTCTTATCATTATAATATGTGCTAGTGTAGCATTTCACAATTAATAAAACACAAAACATTTAATATATAAAGTCATTTAGCAATCATGATAATCTCCTAGCAGCCATGGTTATTCCCATTTAACTGAAGATTGGAGCAGTTCCGTATGTTCTCCACAGTCTAAAGCTGGGAAAGGAATCCGGGTTTTCTAAATCCTGGTCCTTTACTTTCTTAGCTATTCTCTGCTGATAGACTCTTAGATAAGGGGCTTAAATAGTTTCTTCGAACTTTTATTTATAAAGATTCTTTTAGTATTTGTTAGAGGTCTATGGTTTTTCTTTTTGACCTTTTGATTTTTTATAGAGTAAATATCTTTTAATATGTATCTCCATTACTACTTCATGGTTCTAAAATGCCTCTATGTACATTAAATTGACTCCAAAATTCTCAAAATAAAATTAATTTATTATGTTTAATAGTAAAGCTTTTGAGGACAAACTGTCCTTGACTTTACAAGCCCCAAATGCCCTCTAGGTTGAGGGGTAACATAATGCATAGTCACTATTAATCCATCATTCATTCATGACCTCCACTGTGCAACCAGGATTTCCTATGGCACCTAACAGTTGGAGCCCCACAATTTATCACTTGATTGCAACTGTTTTCTATTTTTTGGTTGTTTCTTATGTACAACTGGTATTTCCTACTTGCAGGAAGAAGCTAGGTTTCAGAGTATTGGGCAGACAGAATTTTTTTAATGCCAAATGAAGTTGAAAAGCACTAGCGTATGTATTTATTTAAAAAGTTCTTACTGCCATTCTTATTTTTTCCTTAAATATTCTTTGGAAAAATTTCTCATCATTGGATAAGGGCTAGGCTGCCACAAACTAACAGATAAGCTGAAGCTCCAGGGTTTGGCATCTCCTTGGGTCATACTTCTGAAATTATTACTGCAAGGGACATGTCAGGAAGACTGGGTCATCAGTACATCTAGATTCATCTGTTGCCTGAGGGTGTTACAATAGCTTTTGAGCCACTTGTTGGTTTCCCTCATTAACAGCAAAATTTCATACAACATAGGCAAGGCTGACTTTTCAAAAATATATTAAAAATCTGTAAAATAAGTGCTTGATCCAAAATAAAACATGATGCATACTTATTGGTCTTGGTTCTTAACAACTGCAATGTGCCATGTCAAAGAACTAGATTTAGTACCTATTACATAAACATTACTCATTTACACGGGACTAAACTGATGCTTCTCTGGTAACAGCTCTTTCAAATCAAATAAGTCAAAAGGAAGAGCAAAAGAAAAGACTATCAAGTTCAAAATTAACCTGTAATGATGGCTTTTAAACATTTAAAGTATTTAGGAGAATATGCTAATGTGGAAAACATTGTGATAGAAAGACAGATTTACTTGCTACTCCCCCTGCCCCCCCCCCCACAGCTTTGTGATCGTGGTTGAATTAGCCAACCTCTCTGAGCTTTAGTTTCTGCCTCAATAAATGCAGGTACCTATCTTGCATGGTTGTTATAAAAAGTAAACAAGAGATAATATATCTAAAAGCGCCTAGCAGAGCGGCTGGTATATAGTAACCATTAACCAAATATTACTTATTGTAATGCTATAATTAAACCATAAACAGCACAATCATTGCAAGACCAGAGGCAGAAAACACCCTGAATGGAGAACCCTTGTTTGTTTCAGCACATGTACCAAGGAAGTTAAAGTGATGAATGGTTGCAATTTCTCTAGAAGGAGAAAAGAAAATCAGTAAAGGGATTAATGAGAAAGACAGTTGAAAAATCACAAAACATTTTGTCTTCATAAAGTTATAGCATACACAGCCAGGAAAATGAGAAACTTATAATAAGGACTTACATTAAAAAAAAAAAAAGAAAACAAAAAACACTCTATCGCATTTGGTTTATAGTTCCGGTGATGAGATCTAGTTTCACAATACCAAACTCAAAGGAAACTACTGACCTGGGAGACACTGGGGGAACCAGCTCATTCAACCCATTTGTTACATAATATGAGAAAATCCCAGTAACTGGATCATGGATGAAACAGCAAGAGCATCTAGTGGGAAAAATACTGGCTAGGTACAATCTGTTTTAAAGAGGAGGTCAGGTTTGAAGTTGGTTGATTTCCTGGAACAAAATGACAGTGAGTTTTAAAAGCAGTATTGCCAAAGATGTTACGTATTTTTATTCTATTTGATATTGAATACAGATCATTGTACCCAAAGTGATGCTGTGTTTCTGATATGAACAATACTTTTGAAGAAAGAGTGTAGTCAGTAATTTGAACTTAATAACTGTAACCACTTCTATGGGGTTTGTATCTTATTACAAATAAAACCACAGGACCTATCTCATTTCTCCATCAAACCAGAAGGAAACAACCCTCTCAACCACCTTAAATATACAGATATAATTCTACCTGGTAAAGTTTTTCTTGTTTGTTTGTTTTTCTATTTTGTTTTTAATTTGGCAAAACCCAAACCAAACCAAAAAACAAAACAAACAAACAAAAAACCCCCACAACATTTAAAAGGCATTTACTTAATGATGAATATGATAAACCGTGGAGCTTTAGTTTCTGCCTCAATAAAATGCAGGTCAAATACAGAACAGAAACTACAAAAATAGGTTTTACAAAGAAGAAAGGAATCCTCTAGCTTTATATATGTGGGAAAATGTGCAATGTACTGTTAATTGGAATTTATAATTAAAGGGTCAGGTTTAAGCTACTTAATTTTGAGTAATTCTTTGAAACTATTTGCTCTATTGTTAAAATAATGCAAATCTCATTTGAAATACACCAAGTTACAATTAAGCATGCCAATGAAAACTGCATGCCAATCCAACAAAAATACTGAAGGAATGCTTATAAAGTGTTTGCTTTTGTACCTGAAACTGCTCTAAATATTGACTATATGGGAGAGTGTTCTGAAGGAGTACAGCCTTGGGACATCTATTTTTTCTCTCTTATTAAGCCTTTCCTAATAAAGCTAATAAAGCTAACAATTTAGTTAATGAAATAGTTTAGAGAAACAGAAATCATGAATGTGCTTCATATAGGGCATTGGGAGATAAAACCTAGAGGAGAAATTGAAAATAAAATGAAAATAAAATGTTATTTACATAGCATACACTGTAAGTTTTCAAAAAACCAACTGATGGTCAGAAATGTGATAGCTGGGAGATCTTCAGCAATCATTTGGTCTAACTGCTTCATTTTATAGAAGTTCAGAGGTGGTCAAAAGAGAGTCAACAGAGAGTGGTGAACAAGGAATTAGATTTTAGAGGTACACAGACCTGGTTCAAGTCTTCTTTCTCCCTACCTCCTTTCCCCCTTGTTCCTTCCATTATACTTGGGTAAGTTACTTTACCTTTTCCTATCTGTGAAAATATTTAACAATACATATGTTAGAATTAGTATGGAAAATTAAATGAGATAATGGATGAAACACACCTGACACATTATTTCTGTGTTCAATTCCTTCCCTTAAGAAATTAAATAAGTAGCCATGTAGTAAAGAATTTAACCTTGCCCAAAAAGTCATCTGGACTTTGCTCTTGGCTTCTGGGAGGTAATCTCTAAACTTTTGGAATGGCATGCCTGATAGTAGTGATTTATTGGCCTGGGGTACACTTGGGTCTCACTGGAGAGTCTAGCAGTATAGTTTAGGGTGGGGTCTTTGGGTTCTACAGTATCAACTCAACTCAGCCTCTGGATGGGCTGGAAACTAAGATCAGCCATGTGAGCTCTCAACATGATGCCTATATGATGAAGCTCAAATAAAAACTCCGGACACCAAGGCTGGAGAGAGCTTCCCTAGTTGCTAATACTTCTGCATATTGTCGCAGTAACACTGTCCATGACTCCATGAGGAGAGGACAACTGGAAGGTCCGTGTTTTGGAACTTTCCTGATCTCTGCTCATGTGTTTCTTCCCTTGACTTATTTTAATCTGTATCCTTTAACTGTAATGAACCAGAGCCCTGAGATAACAGATTTCTTAGAGTTCTGAGAACCACGAACTTGCAATGGGGTCAAAAGTAAAGATGGTTTTGTGGACTATCCCTCTTACTTCACAATGAAGTAATAAAGTCTGAGATAGAATCTGTATTTAGTTCAAGGCTTTCAAAATTATATCACTCTGCAACTTACCATATATGATAATGAAGACATGGTAAAAAATCTTTTATTTTCACTATCTCCTTAAAGTGCATTTTCATGAGTGTGTCTTTCATAGTATGAATCATTCCTCATCATTTTAATAAAAGGTAAGAATAAATTCCAGAAAATCCACACTGCTAATATTTACACATTCTGTCACTTGCTGCTTTTTGGAATAAACTAGGTCATCGAGGAACACGGTCTTTGGAGTGTTTGCTATGTACTCTTAAATTTGCTCTGAGCACTTAATAAAAAAATAATAATACTTGATATCACACAATCTCACATCTTTTAGTAGTGACAAAGAAAAATGAAGAAAACCAGTGTGAAAAACAGGGACCAAGAGACAGTGAGGATGAAGAGCAAAGTTTTGGTGTGACTCTAGCAAGGCACAACAAAATATGAGGGCTGAGTTCAGTGTTCCAGTTACACCTGTGAGAAATGGGCTTTCTCAGAGACAACAAAGAAGAAGACAGAGAAAATTCTCAGGAACAACTGGGCGCTGCTTCTACTGACTCCCCTTTCTCCTTCTAGATGAAGATGGACCATGGTGATACTAATTTTAGATTGAGAACCAGCAAGGGCCTAGATGTTTATAAAAGTTTCCTAGAAAGGGCATCATTATACAAATTCTTGGGGAATGGTGCTAAAGACCCTGAATAGACAAGGACTATAGTCCCAGCAAAAAAAACTGAATTTATTCCATCTGACGAGACCCTGCTCAGGCAGAAAGCGCTAGTGGCAGTGGCAGCCTCTCCTCCCTCCATCAGGGGGAGCTGTCCTGAGAGCCTCCACCTACTGCTGCTCCGTGTAGCTGCATGGATGAGGTTCTCAACCCCTGCCTCAATCAATTCAGAAAGGCTTCATCTACCCTTAAAACCTGTGTGTGCATGTGGTCTCTGCCCATGATCTATGGACCAAGTAAATCACTGCAAGGAGAAAGAACACTGGACTGCAAACAAGGAGTTGGTTTGATGTCACTCTTCTGTCAGTTCTATGGCAAAACTAGTTAACTTTGATAGGCATCATTGTTTTCTGAAAAAAAGATTTTAACTAGATGGCTTGTTTGATTGTTCACATTACTCTGCCTGTATATGGTCAACTGCCTTGTCCAGCCCCTGATGAGTGATTCACCACTTGAATATACTCTGCCCTCATACTTCCAGCTTAAAATTCTGTGATTAGATAATGTCCTCTGAATATCTCAATTACACCCAAGAGGAAATTGCACAAAAAGACAAGAGTGGCGTTTCAGTTTATAAAGCTGTTTCGGCTCCTACTGAGAAATATCTGTTGGTGACCTTTGATAGTTAATGTCTCATGCTATAGGAATAGAACATTAATAAATGAATGCATTTTCCCATCTGTGGGTTTTAAACACATTTTAAGCAGACTTAATGGAAATATTTTGATTAATAATTATCATTGGACAATTATTTCTTAATAAAAAAGAGTGATGCTAGTAAATTTTTAAAAAGCAATTTTATTTTTGTGATGGCAGAAATAAAAGATATTGAACCATGGTTCATATCTTTCTCTCAGAAATTTATATTTACTAAACCATGTGTACCAGTTCGTATATATCATGTCCCCCAGAAAAAGCCATGTTCTTTGATGTAATCTTGTGGGGGCAGAGGTTTAGTGGGGATTAAGTTGGAATGTTTAGATTAGGATGTTTCCATGGAAATGCACCCCACCCAACTGTGGGTGATAACTCTGATTGGATAACTCTATAACCAAATGAACCCCCTTTTATAAAAGCCAATCCATTTCCAGTGTTTTGCATTCCGGCATCATTAGCAAACTAGAACAGCATGCAAAGCAGACTGTCTAAGTTTCAGGGTATCGTTGAGGCATCTAGTGTGCTGTTCACCACAGCTCTCATTCTGTAGTGTGACCTTCTTCAAGGGGCGAAGGTTGGTGTCACTCAGAATGCACTCAGCTGACTCAGAAAGAATCTTAGTGTTGTTGGCTGTTCTCTCTCTTCTGCTTCGAGAAACAGAGTAGTGATGTACCACCTCCCCCTCCTCTTATTTTTCATGGTGTGTAAATATTCATCATTGATTCATTCTTTCAATGGTATTTAAAACCTGGGACACACTATTCAGTAATATCTCCTACATCTAGGTTGACACATCATAGATATTTTAAGTAATTGAAATGCCTCACTTTTTGTGCCCTATAAGCTTAAATACTGTCCATTGTTTGTACACACACACACACACACACACACACACACACAGAGAGAACACTTTTTGTCTCTTTATTTAGAACACCATGATCATGATGAAATGCTCTTTGGAAGCTGAAAGGATGAGCATGAATATCAGTTTTTGTTCTTTTCTACAGAAAAGAAACTGCACAACTGTATTACAGATGCAGACAGTTTGGGATGATTTCACCCACTAGCTAAACAGAGTGCCTGACACACAGGATTTCCTCACTAGTGAAATCCTGTGTGTCAGGCACTCTGAGAATACAAAGATTAAGGAAGGAAACTGGAAGCAAATAACCACAATCCTTACCAGAAACCCTGAGATTTGTTTCTGGGAAAAAAGTTCCTGTTGTCAACTTCCTTGGAGTACTTTCTCCTTTTATAGAGTGTTGCCTCATACTACCTACTGCTTTGTCAGACTGATGCCAGGGGATCATGACAAAGTTTTGTCTTTAAAGGCTTCAGAGGTGCAAATGGCAAGACAGGGCTGCAGATTTGCTTTTTCCTGTCTGCGCTGCAACACATTCTCACTGTTCTTCATCTCTTGTCCTATTGTCATACCTAATCTCTACAACCACTGTGGACACCAATCTTCCCGCTTCTCATTTCTGTCTCTTTACACCTCGGGTTCTTTGCTCTACTGCTCCTTCTCTATCTCAGGTTTTCTGTAGGTGGCTCACGATTTGCAGCCAGTGCAAGCAGTGTACTCTTTTTCCTTTACTTGCTGATTTGACAAATCATAGTGAGGTTGGTGTAAACTGAGCTTTGACTAAATGAGTTAGTCATAGCTTACTCAAATGGTGTAACTTAGCTATTAGTGCCTTTTCTTCTTTCCCCAATTCAAATTTTTCCCATTTTGGTGTCATTCTGGATGCTTGTTAGTTTGAAATTTTGTCTCTGGATCATGGCTATGATCATCCAATACTGTCCTTGCAGAATCAAGTGAAAATTCCATTAGTGAAGTCCTTCCCAACTTTTCACATTTCATGGTAAAATTTGGACCAACAATGGGATGAACACAAGAGGCTCTAGGGGCTGGCAGTAAACAGCCTCAGGAAGTGGGGCTGGCCCCTTCAGTGGCTGAGGAGATCAATATCTGTGACCATCAATAATCCATTTTCCATGATACATTGGGCAAGAAGCCCTGAATAAAAGTACAGCACTCCCAGGTTGTTAATGCTACCTCAATCACTTTAATCATAATGTTGAGGAAGGCATATCCCATTAGTTTTATTCTGCATGCAAATACAATATTTAAAAAGCCAGATTGGTTTTTGGTTGGTTAGGAACTGATTAGGAGTGGTGCTGGAAACCTCTGTGCCTGATGTAAGGATCCTCTGCAGGCTGTGGAGGATTACATGGTTTAGCAACTAAGTGGCCAAGGCTCCACTGCCCAGTTTGAAAGCCTAAGTACATTGCTGGCAATGGTGGGAATAAAAATAGGTTATGGCCCAGAATCTTCATAGATGCCCTACCAAAACAACCCTTCTTCATTTATATTATAAATGCCTTCCCATCTGCTGTATTCTTCTACAGCTAACTAGCTAACACACTGCTGGACAAGACAAGTTGGGGAAACTCTTATTGAAAAATATCTCCAAGGTCTTCTCATGCCTCACAGCCACCAAAAAGGTCCCTCTAGTCCCTCTGGTTCATAAAGTTCAGTGTCCTCTTTGCATGCTTCAACTTACTGCCCATGCAAGTCATCTGACACCTAGTCATGTACTTATCAGGATATTTTCTATAGTTTCCTTGGGTTGTTTAACTCTATTATTTATTCTTCATGTGAATGTTTAATTTTCTCAACTAGATGATAGGCACGTGAGGACAGATACCATGCTTATGTTCCTTTTTATCTCATTAGGATCATCCATAGTATCAATAATAGTCATACAAATAGACAATTACTCTTTATACAGAACTTTATAGTTGACAGAAGATGCTTACACATTTGATATTTCATTCTCACAATGACCCAAGGAAGGAGACAGATCATGCATTATGAATATTCATATTGGTATGCTCACAAGACTTCTTACAGTCCCATAGAGGGGAAGCAGAGGGGCAGAGATTTGAATGCTATATTCCTGACTTCAAAATTTCATGATCTTTACCTTCACCCCACTCTCTCTCCTATACTTATTGAATATAGATCATATTCTAATAAATTATCAATTTACTAGGCCTATGGTCTTCCTTTTCTCATAGCCTTTATAAAATATTTCTTTCAGGAAACAGGCATTGTCTTTTTAATTGCACCAAAATTTCATGCTTTTAAAAGAGTCTGAACATAAAGAATATGATGTGGCAATTAAACCCCTGGCCCACTAGTCTTAAATTCACACAGTGTTGGTGCTTATCATCGTATTTCCCACAAACACAAGAAAGGCAATGTTCAAGATACACATCATTGTACTAGGTCATGCTGAACTATGAGTTAGTAATGCTCTAGACTAACAGGCAGTTGCACCTCCCAGGGAACATTTGGCAATGTCTGGAGACGTTTTTTGTATAACACCTGGGGGAAGAGGGTGGAGTGCTAGTGGCATCTAGTGGGTAGAGGACAGGGATGCTGCTAAACACCCTACAATGCACAAGACAGCTCCCACAACAAAGAATTATCTAGCCTATCAAATTTCCCCAATTGACACTGGATGGCCTTTGTAAAAATAAAATAACAGAAAAGAAACAAAATAAAACAAAACAAAGCTTTGATTTGACAGTCTAGTTAGTTGTAGTTAAATATGCAGTCATGTCATCAGGGCAAGCTAACAGGGAAAGTAAGGTCTGTAAATCTTTTTTTTCTTTGCACCACCACTTCTGTAGTGATATTGAATGGCACCAGTAGCTTCCCTAAAGATGGTACTAACAGCTGGAAAACCTCCAATACCTTCATCGCCAGTACCTCCTGAGAGATGCAGAAGTAGAGACTAAAATAGGTTCTGGACCTGCAGAAAGCAAGTACAACCCAGCAGGAACCACAGAGAATTTCACACCAGTACCAAGAGGCAGCAGATTAAAAGCATTAGTTAATTGGAGAACAAAGAAAAATTCATTGCAAAACAGACCGACCTTAATTTTTCCAAAGAGCTAAAGCCCAGTTCTTTTCTTCAGTTTTTTTTTTCAACAATATGGCTCTTTTAGTTGAAATCATCACTCCCTGTAGTTTAAATTAGTGTTGGTACATGATTGACACATTTGTGTTCTTGTTTCATTTTCTCATAATTCTTAAGACTTTCTCAAATGTGGTACAGATTCAGACTTGGTTATCAGGGAAGCATCTATGCTTATACCAAAATAAAACTGAACATTTAGCTTTCAGTTCTTCCAGAGGATTTTGCACTATAATTCTGGAGCCATTTGTTTTCCTTATTTGGAAAATAGAAAGTAGGCATGATAGGAAATCATTGGCTAATACATAAAAACTTCTGAGAAGTTCATGATAAAAAGATCTTAAAATCGAATCTCTTTAGGAGAATTAGAACAAAGAAAAATAGACTTCTTATATAAAATTTCCAGCACTTATCTTTATGTATTTTTCTCAGTGAAAGTTATTAGAGCACTTTATTAACATCTAGTCTTAAAAGCTAAGTGTTATACAATGTGGTGAGAAGATGGAGATGCAGATATTTACTCACAAAAATCTACTTTGTTTCATTTTAAACTCCTATTAAAATTTCCTCTCAAAGAGTGAAAATAGAATAGTTGTTCTATCTAACTAATCCAAGATTGCCAGAAATTCTGACAGTGTCAAGATAAACCTCAGTTGCAAGTCAAATGTATATATAGTTATGCTATATGCTGTGAGTTTAGTCACCAACACACAGGAATCTCAATAAGGCTAAGCATTTTAGTTTATTTTTTTATTTCTTTAAATAACATTTATTTCACTCTTCCCTGAGAAGGTAGGTTTGCTTATTAGCATAGATGGGAATTATGGGACCATAAGATTGTCTGAAAGACCCAAGATCATATAAGAGATCAGTAAGGAACAGCAGTGTCTATTGGGTGGGCATAGGAACCAAAACCCCTTCCCATCTGAAACTGGATCAGATACCACCATAACCCAGGAAGCTAGTGATGAGCAGGAAACTAGACTTCTCCAGGCTTCTTTCCTCAGGAATAGCACAAGACAGAATAGCACAAGATAGAGGTAAAACTCTTTTCTTGTCTTGTGAATTAAAACAGTTCAGGAGAATAGGGATGGAATAGTGAAAGACAAATCTGGGAGAAATCTTCCCAAGTACAAGTATTCTCCATGGAGGCTGGTTAGATTGACAATGTTAGACTAGACATGCCTTTGGATAACAGATGGCTCAATGGATTCTTGGGTTTTCTGTATGATGACATCAAGGACCAGATGCGTTTCTCCTCCACACCTCCTTGTCATACTCCTTAGTAATATGTGAGTCCCTGAGAACTTGGACAAAAATCTGGAGGAAAAAAGAAGAGCCCCAGAAGGATGGGATTTCAAAAGAGAAATTGTTGAAGTTTAGAAAAAACTATTTTAATACTTGCATACACACAAAAGAGACAAGTGAATTCACAATTTTGGTTAAGCAATCCAGTGCCAAATGTGATTGTTTCTGGTTATCAAACCTTTACTGGCACCACTCTGCCCTTCAAATTTATTCTTGCTTCTCTACCAACCCTTATCCATTAGTTTCTTTAAGTCCTGGTTCAAAACTCATACCAGAGATGTCTCTTCTGCCTAAACTCCTCATATGATGATGGTGCTTTCGGTAAGCATGTATAAAACATGACTTCATATCCTCAAATTGAACCCAAACCACATTAAATTTTGACCCAATTTAATAATATATATATATGCCATACTTTTGATAATGAAGAAGGGGAAAATATGTTCAACAGGATAATACTTAATATAATATACTATTCAGATTTCATGGCCACATGGAACATTTAGTCTCTGTCCCAAAAAGCAGTATGTTTCCAAACCAGATAGGAAAGAAGATTCTACTTCTTCAACCTGATTACTTGGCAGCATTTATCTATTGGCCTTTGATAGAGTTTTTTTTTTTTTTTTATTAAATTCAGTTTTATTGAAATACATTCATACACCATACAATCATCCATGATATACAATCCACTGTCCACAGTATGACAACATAGTTATGCGTTCATCACCACAGTCTATCTCTGAACATTTTCCTTACATCAGAAAGAACCAGAACAAGAATAAAAAATAAAAGTGAAAAAAACACCCAAATCATCCCCCCATCCCACCCCATTTGTCCTTTAGTTTTTACTTTGATAGAGTTTTGACATAAAATCCTTACAATCTTAAATAATAACTGATTACATTTGATTGCTATTTTTTTACATTGTGTACGTATGTCTGGAATGGCACTGACAGAAAGTGAGTACCACATCAAATATTCAAAAAACAAAACAAAACACTTTTTTGTAGTAAATATACTCTCTCACCAACTGGCCAGGTACCACTAGCAGGTAATTTCCAAGCAGTCAGGAGTAGAAGCTTCAGTGTAAAGGACCCAATCCCTCCTCTGCCATGTGACGTTATCATGGCAACTTAACTTCTCTGAACCCCATTTTTAATATATGTATAATGAAATATTAGTACTAAACCAACCATGAGTTCTCGTGGAAATTGAACTCATTCATCCATTCATTCAGTCAGTCAGTCGGTCATTTTCAAGGTTGTTGTAAGGATTAAAAGAGATAATTCACTTCGAGTTCTTTGTATAATGTTACTTGGACCAGCACCAACTTTATTAATTGTAAATTGGCAGCTATTGCTGTTTTATCTCATGTGAAACAGAAAAGCAGGCTCTTTGGTTAGGTTTTTCCATTCCAAACACTTTAGTTGTTCCAGATTACCTAACAAATTAAGCACACATTCTTCCTCCTACTGGTGTGCCCTTTCCTGGGTCACATAAAGAAACCTTCTTTATCCAACATGGTGGGTGGATATCATTTTGTCTTATCTGAATCCCTACAGAACCATACTTATACTGTGTGAAACTTTTTTTTATATTCTTTCATGCTTGTTACAGCTTCCCGGACTTCCCTTATAAGAAATCTTACTAGTTTTTGCAAGATCCTGACAGATACCATGTGCATAGTAGGTACTCAAAAATGTTTCAATGACACATCAAAACTGCTGTGAGAATTACAATTTACTCATCAATTTGAGATCTAAAAATAAGGCACATGCATATTTGCTTTTTAAATTAAATTTAATAGGTAGGTTGTTGATGTGGTTTAAAATCAGACAGCATATGGGGAATCCATTATGGAAAGTCCTCTTTCCTTTCTAATCCATCATCTGCCTAATTTCTTAAATATATAATGTTGTTCTTGTTTTTTTAAGTAACCTTACAGTGATTCTTTGCATATGCAAGCAAAAATGACCCTCATTCTCTTCTTTTATTACATAAAAGATGATCTCTGCTACATACTATTTTGTTGTTTGCATTTTTCACTTGAAAAATATATCTTTAGTATATATATTTCACATTACAATATAGCTTGTGTGTACATCCATTTTTATACCTATATTAAAGTATTAGGGTTCTAATTAATTTAATCCCTAATGAATTGAGACCCGGATCATTTTACTCAATTGTCCAAGGTCACAACTGTGGTCCAGATTTCTTGCTGCTCTGTAGAAGCTCTTGTCCCTACTACCAATAAATCCAGCCTAGCTGTATCTAAAATACTTTTCCAGGCAAGTATTAATCCATATTACAGTTCTGGGTATGATGAATAAAAGCAATTTTAAAAAATGAACTATATTATCCAATAACATTGTAAAATTTTTTAAAAATGCATTATAATCCCTGTAAAAATGAATCCTCTGTGCAGAGAAATACAATATATAGCATTGGAGCATTTAGTGCTAATTGAGAATTCCTTCACAGAAGAGCTTTCTGTTGCTATGGACACCATACTCTGGTTTAGAAAATCCCTCCACACCTCTACACATGCCAGGGGATGTAGCATGTTTTCCCTTTAATTCTCCAAGTAATCCCTGCATGAGTCATTTACACTTAAGAATTTAGACACAAGGAGGGTGGGGATTACCCACCACTACAACAATCCACCAATGAAACGAATATATTTACAAGGGTCTCTACATGGACCCAAATTTGAAGAATTAATTCACCCTAGTCAGCCAAACTGAGGTTATCCCCCGCCTCTGCCTGGGCTCCTCTGCAGTGCTTAATCCTGACGTGTGTCATGAAAGTTGTGCAGCAGGGCTGCTGTGAAATTCTAAACCAAAGGTCTGCCAACCTCCCAGGGCAAGATCTCCTCCTCCTTCTCGAATATGGAAGTTGGCACAGAGAGCCAGGGAGAGAATGGCATGAGGGCAGCGGTGTGGGCAGAGGACAGCCCCTGCCTCTGAGTGACGGCTGGATTATCAGTCTGCAAGAATACAACCAGGACATCGTTTGAACAAACTGAATGCTGCAATATCAGCTCAAATGGACCAACTGTAATAGGAAGCCTCATGTCTTTAAAACAGCTTGCAATGGCTTCCACTGTGGAGGTAAGTTTGATGTATGCTCAAGTACATTTTCCAACACTTCTGTGAAAGAGACATGACAAACCCAGGCACACATTCTCCTCAGTCCCTGGGCCCATCCCCAACTCCTCACACACCCCTTTCTTTCCTTACTCATGCTCCTGAGTGAAAGCAGATGCCTTGCAGATGCCTTACAACAAAACAAACCATTTTGCCAGGTTGCCATAGTCAGGGTTGGTCCTGATTCAGGTGAGGTAAAGGAGTAACCTGAGGGATATGCTCACATGAAGTTTCACCCAGGAAAATTTCAACATAACAGACAGCTGTACATATGAGGACAGTTTTCTTCACAGCTCAGTCAAAGGCAAGTACCATGTGCCTCTGTGCTGGAGTCTATCCATATAAAACTTCAGATGACAAGAGTCACCTCTTATTGATCTTTTTTCAGTTATGTGCCCTCAATTGCATTTGTGACAACTGTGTTAAAATGAGTTCAGAATTTTTGATGCTAACACAACCTGAAAGTCATTAACGTGTATAGGACTTTTTCTTAAATTATAAAAATGAAAACAAATTGTGCTGTTCACGTTTACATTAAATTCACATTATATCTTCAAAATAAGTACCATGCAGCTGGGACAAATAACTGATAAGCTCAAAATGCATGAAATAACAAGGGAAAAATAAGTGTGTCCACTAGTAAACCTACAAACAAACAAAATCAAACCAATGTAACACATTTCATGGAAGCGTTAAAATTTTCAACTAAAAATTATAAAATCCTTTGAAGGCAGAAAGAGCTCTATTCTGAGTAATATTAAGGTGCTCAACCACTATTTTAAGGATAGAATCAGAAAGTTAAAGTTTCAAATGAAGTTAACGAATACTTTGAAGAAAAAAAAAACAGAAGGAAAGTACAAATACTGGCATTTTGATAAGTGAATGAATACTGCACACATTTTAGGTTAACAACCACACTCAGAAAGCTCTTCAGAAGGTTCAAGTTCATATAAACAGTGGTGCTGGCACTGAAGCTGGCAGGCAAACACTGGCTTCCACTGGGCTCTAGCACACATCCCTGACATTTCCAGTCTTTTCATTGTTATATTTGACACTCACTGTTTTCTAATGGTCTTGTCCAGTTTTTAAGTTATCCTTCTGAAATTATAATAATAAAGCCTATGAATGTTACTTTAAGAAACAATCAGAAACAATCATCCCAGTTCTCATTCTCTTTGGCATCTTTATCTTTTAAGTACAAGAAGAGCCTGGAAGAAGTATGGAGAGTCTTTGATGGGCAGGGCAGGGTGGGGAAGAGGTGAAGGCTTCAGTTCCTTGCTTAGCAAAGTTCATATTGACTTTGCTACAAGAAAGGGTCCTTATTAGCAACAAGCTCTCAATCCTTAAAGATCACTATCCCCCTCTAAGGAGAAATATTTCCCTTCCAGAGTAGAATCTCAGGTCATTCAGCCCAATTATAAAATAAATCATGGGGAGACATTATGATGATTATTGAAAATAATCAGTTGGATCATAGTTGGAACCCTATTATTTGAAAATCAGCTTTATTTTCTCATGTTCGGTAATATCATGTACTTTTCACTTATTAATGATTATATTTTATATAGACAAGAATGATTCAGTTAATCCTTGGAAAATATAATTTAATAATATAGTTTTGCAAAAGCTTCTGTTTGATATCAGCTGAAGTAAATATTTTTACACAGAATCCATAGCAGTATTTGGTCTAGCCTCTCCGTGCTCTGTGTACCACAGAGGATCCCCCACGAGTGAACTACAGACTAGAAGAGCCAGAGAATTTACTTTCTGCACCAGGAATTGCTGTTATTGGCATTACGGCCTGAGAAACATGTAATAAATAAAATCTCAGACTGGTAACAGAATAGATACTGTTGGTTCCTACCTATTTTGTTATCTGGAACTTTTTAGGAATAATAGGTAAACTTTATTAGTAACATGTTTTGTCTCCTCTTCATTTCTGCCTATGATAGAAGAGTGATTGCTTCTTCTTTGGATTCAAAAGGCTACTCTTTTTGGAGTCACTTCTCCTTCTTATGACAAAATGTTATTTTTTAAGAGCATATGTCATCGGGGGCTGGGACAATAGTGTTTAGAGATAACACTTTTCCTCAGAGTTTTCAAATCTCTCTGAAGAGATGACATGATATAGTCACAATAATTCCTTATAAATCACTTTTGTACTTTTTTCATATTTGCAAAATCAACAGATGCTGGGGAGAGGTAAATTATTCAGACACTGATAGATCTGAGTGCCCCAGCAAATCACCTTATGAAATAACATGGAATAAAGACAGAATTTATGGGTGTGCTTCCTGTGGTTCCATTTAGAAAAAAAAATACAACTTAATGAATTTCAATAAAAAGATTAGGCTAAATATGTGTGAAGCATTTTTTATATCAAGGAAAGTATGATTCATTAGGATAACTATGAACTGTGCATTTCTTTAACGCAATTCTTGGTTGAAAACCAAAGTTAAACATATTCAAAATAAGGGCCAACTCTGATTTTTATCAGGTTTGACCAGCTCACAGGAAACCAATATCCTGTTTGGGACACCATGTGATCTGGCTCATTGAGAGAATACAGTTTACAAACCGAAAGTCATGGTCTGAAGCCCTTAGCAGGCAGAGTGCGAGAACCTGCTTTTTTTGGGGGAAATCTTTCAACTTTTTTTCTTAGTAGAGAGAACACGTTAGAGAGCATGAGAGGAAGTGTTTATTGTAACTGGTTGCATTTTTTTTCTTTAAACTGTGCTGTACATTTAGTATAGCCTACTATAAATAGGACTCTCATTAAAATAAAATTCATCTCCATAAGTGAAACCTCTTGTGTTTATCTTCAACTATTCAGAATATGTACCTCACTGTTTCTTGAAGAACACAAACCAAAACTATAAGCATTTGATGCATCAGATATCCTAAAGAAATTTCAAATTCAGTATGTCCAACATTGGGCTTAGTACATGCCCCCACACCTGTCCGCATGGCCTATAGCCAGTGGTATCTGCTGATGCCTGGAAGAGGCTTTCCCAGAAGGCGATGCATGGTGGCTGGTCACATGGTCCCTGGGGCCAGCAGGGTGACTCTCAGCTCAGCCAGTGTCAGCTTGGATAGGGCTGTTAACCTCTTAGAGCCTGAGCTACCTCATCTATAAAGTAGCAATCATCATATCTATTTCACATAATTGTAAGTACTACATTATATTAAACAATGTCTATAAAACACAAGTGAAGAATCTGGTACATAGGTCAGGAAAGTTAAAAGGTCACACACACACACACACACACACAACAAATTATAAACAAAATTTAAGACGTCAAAGACAAAAGATGCAGGCTTTGGCAGGGAATACAATCACCATGAAGCCCTTCCAGTGATGACAAACATAATCCATCTCATGCTAAAATCAAGCAAGAGTCAGCAAACTATGGCTCACGGGCCATTCTGGACCCACAGCCTATTTCTGAAAAATAAAGTTTTATTGGAACACAGCCACACCCACTTATGTATTGTCCGTGGCTGCTTCTGTGCCACAACAGCAGTGTCGAGTAGCTGCCAGAGAGGCCATTTGACTGGCCAAGCCTAAAATATTTATTATCTGGCCCATTACATAAAAAGTTTGCTGACTCCTGGTAAAAGCTCAGTGTCCAAAACAAAACAAAAGTGGCTTCTTGAAACCACAGATCATAAAAGGTAGGAAACTAAGGAATATGACTAGAGAATTTGTAAAGATTTTTTTAAATACGCTGTAACTTCTCAATATTTCTTAATTTTTGTTCCCATTGTAATTGGCAACAACTACAATAACCAAGTATTTCAAAACCAAAATGAGTTTGTGTTCTAGTTTTCAGAGAGATAAGGGACTGTATTTTAATTACTGATAATTTGGAGGTGTTCTAGTTTGCTAATGCTGCTGGAATGCAAAACACGAGATGGATTGGCTTTTACAAAAGGGGGTTTATTTGGTTACACAGTTACAGTCTTAAGGCCATAAAGTGTCCAACGTAAGGCATCAACAATTGGGTACTTCACTGGAGGATGGCCGATGGCATCTGGAAAACCTCTGTTAGCTGGGAAGGCACATGGCCAGTGTCTGCTCCAAGTTCTGGTTTCAAAATGGCTTTCTCCCAGAACGTTCCTCTCTAGGCCTCAGCTCCTCAAAAATGTCACTCTTAGTTGCTCTTGGGGCGTGTGTCCTCTCTTAGCTTCTCCGGAGCAAAAGTCTGCTTTCAAAGGCCATATCCCAAATGTCTCTGTAAGCTGAAGGTCCTCTCTCAGTTCCAGTGCGTTCTTCAAAGTGTCCCTCTTGGCTGTAGCAATCTGGCTCCTTCTGTCTGAGCTTATATAGTGCTCCAGTAATCAAGGCCCACACTGAATGGGTGCGGCCACACCTCTATGGAAATTATCCCATCAGAGTTATCACCTACAGTTGGGTGGGGCACATCTCCATGGAAACACTCAAAGAATTCCAATCTAATCAGCACTAAAATGTCTGCCCCACAAGATTGCATCAAAGAATACGGCTTTTTCTGGGGGACATAATATATTCAAACCGGCACAGGACGGAAGAGGAATTCCCAGAACACATCATGGTGGCAACTGGGAAAAGGAGGGTAAAGGAAGCTGTAATCCTAGAATGTGAAAGAATAGGACAAAGAGTATGTGGGACTTAGCATTAGAAGTGAAACACGGAGCTGTTATCCTGTTTGCCGGAAGGCTTCAGCTACTGCCTATACAGCGAGTCATTTGTTCTGAATGAACTAAAGTATTCAGAATTCTAAAATTGACTTTCTTCTTTAATATCAAATAAGTCTATAAATTTATTAGATTCTATGTCAAATAAATTGAGAAATGTGTTTGAATGCTAATTTAATTACCTCACAGTAATGAGATTTACTTTTACCTATATGGCTAGCATGCTGGTTTGTCATTCTGAGTGGCTTAGTCTGTGTATAAATGCTAAGGGTTTATCATATTTCAACAAGAAACATTACAGAAGACCAAAGCTACCTTATTTTGAGGATTCTCATGCTATGAATGGCCTCAAATATAAGTAGCCATTCTATCTTAGTTTCCAAAGGCTGCCACTAACTGGGTGGCTTAAAACAAAAGAAATTTATTATTTCACAGTTCTGGAGACTAGAAATATGAAATCAGGGTGTCAGTAGGGCCATGCTTCCTCTGAAACCTCTAAAGTCAAATCCTTCCTTGCCTTTTCTAGCTTCTGGTGTTTACGGCAAACCTTTGCCTTCCTTGGCTTGCCACGTGCCTTGGTAGCACTTCAGTCTCTGCCTTGGTTACTACACAGCATTCTGCCCTCTGCCTGTGTTTCTTCTCCCCTTCTTATAAGAATGTCATTCATGTTGGATGAAGGGCACACCCTATACCAGCATGACCTCATTTCGACTTAACTAATTCCATCTGAAATGACCCTATTTCCAGTAAGGTTACATTTTAAGGCACTAGGGGTTAGGAACTTTGACATAACATTTTTTGGGGGAAGGGGTACAATTAAACCCATAATAATTTCTAAACTTAACTGCTACTAAAGTCCTTAAAATACCATTCTTTGGCATATTACCACTGCTAAACTATGATGTACCTAGACAAAGAACAGTGGGAATTGAGATTAAACTGTGGTTTAGTTCAACTTTTGTATACATTGTATAAGCTTCTTAGGAACTGACTCAAGAAACCAGTCTTCTACCTCAGGCACTCATCTTCCATGTTTGGTCATATTTAACAAGGATGACTCTATTTTTCTTATGCATTCTTTTTTTAAGCTTTAACCCTACAGTTTTTCTACTGACTAGTCACTTGGGTTCTCTTTAAGCCATACTATCTTCCCTTCCACTGACGACGTGTTTTCCAGAGAGTCCTTCAGAACAGTTTTGACACATTCAGATATCTCTGAATTCTATGGTCACACTAGATGATGTTATAGCCAGTATAAGTCACTCCTTTGACAATGACATTAGAAAGAGGTATTCCTTAAAAATTTGTTAATGCTAAGCATCTAATGATTTAAATTACTTCAAAGAAGAGTGCTATATAATTTCAATTTTTTTACTGCTTCTCACTTATTCATGTTATTGTCATTGCTTTTATTTTGCTTTATCCATAAAGCTGTGCTGCATGATTTTCTAATCTTTGTATTTTTTTCCTTTTTAGTTGTTGAGCACATATTTTATTATCTAGATTTATGGCATGTATTCTTTACACCTACTATACTTCTGGTGATACTGTACAATACATGACAAATTGCTGCAGTTAGATTTTTGATTTTTGAACTCACTCATTTTTCTGATTGTGGCATATTTCAACGCTTGCTTCTCTTCTTCTATCCTACCAGCATTTTGATCATCTCCCTGACTTTATACTAGAATGATCATAACAAGGGCAAAGAGATACAACTCAAATCAGTCAATTTTTAATTGCTAAAAGTCTGTGGATTTCACCTTAGTGGTGTCAAAACTGTCCCTCAGAGATAATTACCATAATTATGGATAATTGTGTGATGGCTTTGATTGCAAAAAGTCATAATCACAAAAATTGGGTCCTCCATAACCCTATTTTTTAAGATATAGTACTGTTAGCACATCCTTTTGAATGTTTGCAACAGGGAATTACAGGGAAGGATGCTCTCGGGACTGTATATCATGCAAAGAAGAACCACAATCCACTGGGAAGTTTTCTTCCCTGACAACGTATCCAGCCTTTGCCTGGAGTCCTGCAGCAGCTTCAGAGGGCCAGGAAATCTGCTGAGACTCTTTCTTAAGAGAGGGGCATAAGAAACAGGAATTCAATAGGGGGCTGCAAAATTAAGGTAAACAAGGGAAAAATCAGTGGAATATCCTAATACAAGGTGACTAAACCAGGCTTAAAAAATTTGAAGGACAAAATTAATGAAATCTTTGAGTTAACCCTTCCTTTGTTAACTTTCCTGATAGTTTCTGGAAAAAAAAAAAAAAACTGTTAAAGAAAAAAAGGAAGTCATTTTAAGTCATGTCCCAGTCAATACAATTTCTTAGAGTACTTTGGGTTTTTGGGGGTGGGGATGGTATGGGAGGAGACGCAGACAGAGGAAATATCTAGAACAGCTATTGGGATTTTATTTGAAGTTTTCAATTAAGAAATTAATGCACACAATAGGAGATACTATTTGAAAAGCATATATCTGTTAAGAGTTTAATATCCAGAATATATAAAGCAAACCTTCAACTCAAAATCAAAAAGACAAGTAACCCAATAAGAAATAAGCAAAAGACCTGAGTAGACATTTCTCTAAGGAAGATATACAAATGGCCAAAAAGCACATGAAAAAATGCTCAACATCATTAGCCATTAGGGAAATGCAAATAAAAACCAAAATAAGATATCATTCATCACCCACCAGAATAGCTACTATTAAAAAAATGGAAAATTACAAGTGTTGGAGAGGATGTGGAGAATAGGAACTCTCAATTATTGTCGGTGAGAGTGTAAAATGGTGCAGCCTCTGTAGAAGAGAGTTCGGCAGTTCTCCAGAAAGATAAATACAGAAAAAACACAAGACCCAGCAATCCTACTCCCAGGTATACTCCCAGGTATATATGACATGGAGTTGAAAGCAGGGACTCAAACTGATATTCACACATTCACATTCACAGCGGCATTTTTCACAATTGCCAAGAGATGGAAGCAACCCAAGTGTCCATCAACCAATTAATGGATAAATGAAATGTGGTATATACACACAAAAAAATATTATTCAGCACTAGAAGGAATAAAGTCCTGATATATGCAACAACATGAATGAACCTTGAAGACATCATGTAAGGTGAAATAAGCCAGACACAAAAGGACAAATATTGTTTGATTTCACTGACATGAAATAATTAGAATAAGTAAATTCATGGAGTCGGAATGTAGAATACAGTTTACCAGGAGATGGGGTGGGGGTAGGGAATAGGGAATTCAGGTTTAAAATGTACAGGGTTTCTATTTGGGATGATGGAAAAAATTTTGGTAATGGATGGTGGTGATGGTAGCACAACACTGTGAATATAATTAACAACACTGAATTATATATTTGAATGTGGTTAAAAGGGGAAATTTTTGATTGTGTACATGTTACCAGAATGAAAATTAAAAAAAAAAAATCCATAGAACCGCCCAACAGAAACAGTGAACTTTAAATTAAACCATGTACTATAGTTAATAGCACAAGTATAAAAATGTGCTCTCATCAATTGTAACAATTGCATCACAGTAATACAAGGTGTTAATAAAAGGGTGGTATACGGGAATCCTGTATTTTATGTGTGATTGTTCTGTAAATACACAGCTTCTCTCATAAAAAAGAAATTCATGATGGCAACTTGATGTAAATAAAGAATTGTGCCGACACCTACAGGCACAATGGAAAAAATCCAACAGGTATGGAAAAATAATTACAGGGAGGAAGACTCACAAAAGTACTAACATATTTAGATCTTTCAGAAAAAAATCAGAGCTACAAGATCCTAAATCAGTGAATGATTAACAATTCCACAGCCATGGAAACAGTGAAAATGGTTCATGTGCATTTGGGTTAAACATGCCCCCGATGGTGCCAATTCAGGAGTTTAAACCTATGAGTCTATTAGTTTTCTTCTAAACCAATGGGCAAACTGAGACCTCCCCTAGCTAGTCATTTTGTGAATATGTACTAATGGTAAAAGGAGAAGTAGATTTTAATATGTTTCTACTTACTAAATTATTCTCATCAATATATAAACCTGCCTTCGCAAGAAAAGAATCAAAAAACTTCCCTTGACCTCACTGTTTCCTTCCAGCTCCATTTCTCTGTTCCCCTTCATAAAGAAAACCTTGAGAGAGTTGCCTGTTACTGCTTAGCCCACATTCTCACTTCATATTCACCCTTCAACTCATTTTAACTAGCTTTTCTCCTTACTACTTCATTCAGTTTGCATCTGTCAAAGTCACCAATGACCTACACGTTGCCAAAATCCAGTGCACTTTTCTATTCTCACCTTATTGGCCCTCTCCTCTTAGCTTGCTTACCTCCCGTCTCCCCCCCTGCTTCCCACCCTCTCTCCCTTTAGTTCACCACCTAGTACTTCTCAGTCTTTTTTGCTTGCTCCTATTCTTTGCTTAGACTCTTAGTGTTAACGCTCCCTGGAGGTTTCTTCATTTTTCTAGCTCTTACTCTGAGTTACCTGACAACAGACTCTGAGATGGCGAATTGTAGGCAGTGTGTGTATTGAAGGGTGCCCTTGGCAGATATTCCTGCAAGGAAGTGTAGAAGGCCGGTGTGGGCAGAGGGAGACATTGACCTCAATGTGGTTGTGAGTGAGGCCTCAGGCAATCACATGGCAGGCTCTGGAGATGGGATGGCCCTTCAGAGCTGCCCCAAGCTGAGGAAAGAAGGCTGGGCCTTTCTATCTTGCATTGTCCAGTCATTGGCCGCGGTGGTACGCAACCCCAGGAGAGGCACCTCACTTGGCCAAGTGCTATTCTCTGTGAAGACAACAGCTGTGAGCAATGAATGAGCTGCCTATATTCCTAGCAGCTGGGAAATGGGTATGTCAGCACCGAAGAGGGGACGTGGGTGAGCCACTGAAGTGTCCAGTACAGTCTACATCCTCTCACTAGGTGATCATATTCAGTGGCATGGCTTTAAGTACCATTTACAGGAAAATGATTCTAAAATGTATTGTCAGCATTATTGTCACTGAGCTACAGATTTTCAAGGACAACCACTTACTTGGCATCTCTACTTGAATATCTAATTAGCATCTCAAATTTAAGAGTCCAAATAAGAATATTCATTCCAAACATCCCCACACTATACCTACGCAACATGTGTCTCTCCCAGTTTCCCCCCTTTCAGTATAAGACACTGCCATAAATGCAGTTGCTTAAGACAAAAGTTAGTAGTCACCTTTTACTCCTCTTTTTATCTCTGCTTCCACATCCAGTCCATTACCAAGTCCTCTTTGGCCTAACAACTTTATCTTCAAATAGATTCCTTGATCTATCTATTTTTTTTTTTTTTTTTTTTAACATCCACTGCTACCATGTTAGTCCAAACCACCATCTCCCACCTGGAAAACTCTATTAGCCTTCTGACTGGAGTCTTTGATACTGATCTTACAATGCTGCAGCTTTTTGCAACATAGGACCAGAATTATCTTTTTAAAACTTATATCTGATTATGATATTTCTCTGAGTAAAATCTTACTATGCCTTTTCCCTTTGTTCTTAGAATAAAGTGAAACTTCTACCATAGTTCCAAAAGTTCCAATCTTCAAGCTTTTTTCTTTCTCCTTTGAACATACTAAAGTATTCCCCCAAAGGGCCTCTGCACTTGATGTTCTCTCTGCCTAGAATGCTTTGCTCCTAAGTTTTCACACGGCTGTTCCAAATTGGCTGCTTATAGCTGTGTACAGGCATTACACAACTTCAGGGGCAATGATTCACCTCAACGGTAATCGTAGATTTGTATAAATATGGCAATGTTCCTGAAGATGGCAGTAAATGTCTTGAGGAATAGTTTTTTCTATGTCACACGAAGCCACCATGTAGGTTAATGGGGCAGCTGGCTGGCTTCTCCTTGTCCATCAGGTCTCAGCTCAAATGTTATCTCCCCAAAGTTTCTCAGCCTCCCAATCTGTAGAATCTAGTCCCCTGATTAATCTCCATCACAAATGCCTGCTTTATTTTTAAATGTGTTTGTCACCATCTGAAACTATATTATGTATTTGTTTACTTATGTAATTTTTTTGTCTCCTCCTTTCTGGAAACCATGAGAACATGAACACAAGCTGCTTTTTTCCCTCACTCTGCTTCCAACAGAGAAGCCAGGATATAACACATAGTAGGCATCACATAGATATTTGTTGATTAAAATAATTCATTGCCTAACAATATTGCTACTGCTGAGAAAAATAATACAACATGTAGTTCAAACTAATGATGGGTCAACAGGACCAATTTTGTAAAAAAGAAAATGGCATTAAGTGAGTTATTCCTCTAAATGTGTTTCTCATAAATAGCAGTGAATTACTGGGTGTTAAAAAGATGAGTCTACGAAGAAAAAGCCGTGCTCTGTTTACTCTGCTTAAGGAAGCAGGAGATCTGGCATAATCTGAAACATTAAAATAAACATTTCAATTTTATATTAAAAATGCATCCATATCAAACACTGAATTCCTCAACAATAAAAAAGTAGTGTGACCAGTGAATAAGTTAGTGAATTGTTAAAATAGGTCAATCCAGTATTCTTCATACAACTGGAAAGCACACAGAAATACAACTTGAAATCAAACCAGTTTTATTTAGTAGAAATATTAAAACTACAAAGTATTTGATGAGGGACTGAATCAGGAAGGCCAAAGAGAAAAAGATGACAGGAGACAGAAAATAAAATTTACTCATTGGGAATGACTTAAAAAGGAAGTTAAGTAGATATCAATTGGAATGGAATTTGGCCTAAAGAACGGTGGTTCTGGTTGTTCAGAGAAGAATCCTAGCATAGTTGAATTTTGAGTTGAATCACAAATGAATCAACGAATGTCAACTTGTAGTCAATAGGGGAAGCATGAGATGAGGATGAGATAGAAGGAAGATATTACTAACAAAGGAAAAGTATGGGTGAAGTTTAGAAGGATCGCATAACAACTAATGTTCCACTGAAGTAACCAAGGCACTGTGTGAGGCATGGAATAAGCACCCAAAAAGTATATGGTAACTGAATGATTGACAGACTGAATAAATGCATGCCAAATGGTTAAACTCTTGAAAATGTTTATTCTGCTTTTAAACTAGACAGAAAACTGGGAAAAGACAAAACATTGTGAAAAAGTCAGAAAAATAATAAATTTTCATGAGTTTTTAACCTCTGTCAACAAAGAATATACTCAGTGGCCATCATACAAGAACAGTGAATTCTATCTGTCATAAGAAAGTGAAAGCCAAACTAAACTATCAGAGGTGGATTGAAGAAAAGTGGAAATAGTGGGAGAGAATTTTAGCAAACCAGATGAATTGAAAATAGCAGTGTTTAATGAGAAGCATTATAAGGTAGCAAAGGAATTGGTAACAATTTTCATCTACTAGTTTTGAGAGCTTATGGAAACAAGATAACTCTTGAAAGCAAAGTGAAATTTAACAGATCTTTCTAACAAAGAGAGAAATTATGTCTAGAGTGACCAAATATAGTCAGTTATACTGTGATATAGAACTAGAGATACAGTAGAACAAATTACCAGGCAATAAATTTATAATCACATAGAACAAGGTAAAGGCCTGAGTAGAAACCTACAGGAGAATTTGGATCATGAGCAAACTTTTTATCTTTGTTATTGATTTCAAAATCCTCAGAAAAAAGCACTAAAGTTAAGAGTTAGCAAATTAGACTTGAGCATTAAAATCCCTATATGCAGATCCTTGTTTATTCATATTCTCCTCAGTTTGCTTCCATGTAGGATATTTCTCCCCTTTGGGGAGTGTGTAATTTACATCCTTTTGTTATCAGTCGTGGGTCACATCGTGGGAAAAATGATTCCCATACCCAAATAAAAACCTGTTCTGGATTGTTTTCTGAAGCACGCACACTTGGGACCACTATTAACCTGCCAGCTTTCTGAGAAGTGAGTGTCACAAGAGAATCTGACAAATAAACCAGAGAGATGAAAGATGAAAAGTCCACAAAAAAAGTCAGACATTCTAGTTGATGTGGATGGCAGTGTACTAAGTACACTTACTAAACAGATCAGGCCCAAACTGCCAGCACACCATGTGTGTGAGATGAGTGTTTGGAATTGCCTTGCTCAAACAGATTTATCAGATAACAAATAAAAATTAAACAACCACAGTTTCCACTCTTTGACCCTGCTGCATGCTCATGCACAGGAAAAAAAAAAAAAAGAAGGAGCAGGGCAACAACCTCTCTGCTATCTATTCTTGTTTCTCAATCTTGTGTTCCTTTGTCTAGTTAATATTCTCAATGTTTAGTGCTCTGTCTTCTTTTCCTGAAAACAAAATATTACGTACCTATGTCAAAACAAAGGGCCTGTTTATCAAATCCAAGTGCAAGCTTCCATGGCCAAATTTCTAAGTTAAACAATATAATATGCATTCACTTATGTACAGACCCAAGAAGTAGCTAAAAGAATTTAAAAACCAATCAGTGCTTAAATTTCCCATCCAAAATGTACTGGTAAAAGCAAAGTATTAGCTGTTAAGAACAATTTTAAAACTCTATCCATTTGTTCATTTAAAATTTAAACAAAAAGTGTTCCTCTTTTTATTTGGTAAAACAAAACAATTTACTGGCTTTATTCTGTAAGTAGCCAACTATACACAAAAAGAGTGCGGTGGGATTTTAGTGTAGACTGGAGCCAAATGGTTAAAATTTCCCAGGCTACAGACATCAAAGTCACTGTCACTTAGTTCAGTGCCTTTCAAACTTTAACGGTTGAACCAGTCCCCCAGGAAACTTGTTAAAATGCAAATTCTAAGTCCGCAGGTCCTGGGGCGGGACCCGGTTTCTGCATTTCTACTAGCACTCCAGCAGTGTCAGTGCTGATGGTCGCTGCACCACACTCGGGGTTAGTGCATGCTCCTTAAGAGTTCAAGCCAGTCACTGCAAAGGCTTTGGTCACTTATTGGATCCTCATATAACTATTAAACAGCCCATCTCTCCATAGTATCTTTTCTCATTTGTGGATGTGACCAGATATTTCTTTATGAGCCTTAAGCTCCTGGGTTCAAATATTAGTTCTGAAATATGAGATCTTAAGCAAACCACCATAATCTTGCTTAGACTAA
Source organism: Choloepus didactylus (assembly GCF_015220235.1). NCBI lineage: Eukaryota > Metazoa > Chordata > Mammalia > Pilosa > Megalonychidae > Choloepus > Choloepus didactylus. Next base: position 49,671,230 of record NC_051326.1, read on the forward strand.
GTTTCATCATCTGCAAAATACTTGTAATAGTAATCTACTACTTAGGGTTGATACAAAGAATAAAAAGATAATGAATGTAAACTGCCTAATAAAGTGCCTGTAATAGAGCAAGTGACAGAGCAAGTACTCAGTTAACGTTTGTTGTTGTTACTGACACTGCTGTTGTTGTTATGATGATCATAATGAGGATGTTGATGAAGATGATGATGATGTTATTACTGTCTCCTGTTGGGGATTGAGGGAGTCAACAAATAGCAGTCCTATATCTTCTTCCTGAGTTTGAGACCAAATGAAAAATAAAAATGAAACAGAGATGGAGATCAAATATTGCTCTATGTTTGATAAAGCTGAATTGGAGAATGACTTGGGATAATTATCAAACAAACTTTCCAATACTCCAAAAATTGAAACTTGGACTCCCAAACTGCAATCCTCCCTTTCCAGGAGCAAAGCCTGCCTTGCTGAGCCTCCTGCATGGTCAAGTTGAGAATGCATGGCTTCCTGTGAAGGGGATTCTCTGAAACAGGGAGAGAAAAAATGGCTGATATATACCTGCTCCTCCTAACTTTGCCAGTAAGAGAGGTCTACTTCTTCACCCAAAGAAAGGAGCAAAAATCTTCTCACCTTATGTCTCCATGAGGGAAATGTAGCCTTCCCCAACACTGCTTACCATCCTCTATCCTATTCTTATGTTGTATGTACTGGTTGCAATTGGGCCATTTTAAGTTGAATATCTGCTTTGCAAGCGCTGTTTTAATTGCCAGCTGCTGTGTCGGTAATTTTACACACATTGTTTCATTTAACCTTCACGAAAGTTATGTAAATATTATTGCCTTCATTATACAGATGAGGAAAATAAACATAGAGATTTCACATGTCATATCCCAGTGTAAGAAGGGAATTGGGTCTCATGGGAACTCTCTACTAAGCCACTTAGAGTATTGAAAGGGAGGCAAATTAGAATTGGACCTTCAAAATCAGAGTGCTGCTTCTTGGTATAGACCAGAAACAGAAAACCCATGTTTGACTTTCGATGAAGATGTTTTTTCTTATAGAATTCCTCCCCTAACCAGTAAAAATAAGTCCCAAAGTCACTGTGAAGACTGCTGCCAATTTTTCTGAATGTTAATCTTGTCTTAGCAACATAAGACTTTGGAATGTCTTTCTCTTTCTCATCCTTCAGGTTTCAGATTAAAAGCAATTTCCTCAGAGAGTCTTTCACTGCTCACCTAATTTAAAATAGTACCCCTGTAATTCTGTCATGGCACACCATTTTTTACCCTAATGGCATTTATTCAAATTTGTAATTAGATTTTTATTGATTTTGTTCAGGTGTTCAATGAATGTATGTTTCTCCCAGGGGGTCATAAATGTTTTTAAAGCAGGAGACATGCTTTTTGTTCACTATCATATACCCATTCTAGAATATAATAAGTGCTCAACAAATGGTTGAATAAATGAATGAATAATGATTTAGTGAAGGAGTAAATGATAAAGGTGTTCAAATCCAAGATTGTCATAAAAAATATAAGAGTGTTGTATGAAAGGAGGGAAGGTTAGCACTCCCCTTGACAAGGATGGAAGAGGTCCTTGGGCCTGTACAACATGCATATGGTTAAGGCATTGCCTACTTCGTGGCATCTAACCATTATTTTTTTATTAGCTTACAAGGGGTGACAGTGTGATTGTGAAAGCCTTGTGGATCACAGTCCTTTTATCCAGTGTATGGATGGATGAGTAGAAAAATGGGGACAAAAAACTAAATGAAAACTAGGGTGGGACGGAGGGGATGATTTGGGTGTTCGTTTTTACTTTTATTTTTTATTCTTATTTTCACTTTTTTTGGTATAAGGAAAATGTTCTAAACATAGATGGGGTGATGAATACACAACTATATGATGGTACTGTGAACACTTTGGATGATTTTATGGTATGTGAATATATCTCAATAAAATTGAATTTAAAAATACACAGAGGGATACAAGTGCTGGAGAAAATGTGGAGAGAGGGATATACATATTCCCTGTTGGTAGGGAAGTAGAATGGCACAGCCCAGCTGCAGGGCAGTGTGATGGTTCCACAGGAAGCTTAACTGTGGGGTTGCCATATGATCCTGCAACCCCATTACAGGGTTTCTACTTGGAAGAACTGAGAATAGTGACATGAGTGGACATTGGACACTGGTGTTTACGGCAGCCACATTCACGATTCACAATGGATGGAGGCGGCGTAAGGGTAAATTGACTGATCAACAGAATGGTGAACTGTGGTGTATAAATACAATGGAAGAAAGAAGAAATGAAGTTGTGAGGTATACAGCTAGGTCAGTGGACCCTGAGGACAGTATGTTGAATGAAATAACCCAGAATCAAAAAGACAAACACTATAATGCCTCACTAATATGGACTAACTATAATGTGCAAACACTGAGAACTGAATCTGAGAGCATGGATTATCAGGGGAAGTCTTATGGTAAAGATTCCTAGATTGTAAGCTCTTACAGAAGTCACATCTATTCGTGAGTTGTAATGGTTATCTCTGAATTCTGAGATGCTTAGCTGTTTGTGTATAACCTGGTCAGTCCCTGTTACTTCAGGTATCTGTGTGACACCTGAGACTCAGAACCAGAGTTCAGCAGCTATGAATGTCAGCATTACCTCATACAGCAAATGTTAAAAAAGCTGAAAAAAGAGATCAGTCTTCAATTAGAGATAGGAACAAAATGGACTCTATTAGAACTAAGGTAAATCAGACTAAAGGGAAAAGGATGATATTGATTGTGTTTTAAAACCTCAACTTCTGTGTGAGACCAAAGGACGAGATGTTCATTTGTTGCAAAATCTATACTTTCCGTAGCACACTATATAATTTAACTTGTATGATCAGTTAATTCAAACACCATAATTATATGGAACCTTGAATGGGGGTAAGATCTGGTTGGTTTGTACAAGTTAGCACAAAACCCCGATATATCCCAGAGTAATTTGGGCAGAGAATATAAAGTATTTGCAAAGCCCCCTTGAGGGCTTGGGGAAAAATGTGGAAACACTAAACTTCTACACCTGGGGAATTCCTGATATTCTCGCAAGCACTGGGGACTACCACTGAAGTAGGCTGATTCCTCCATCATGGGTCTTGCCCTTATGAAGCTTGTTACTGCAAAGGAGAGGCTAAGCCTACTTATAACGGTGCCTAAGAGTCTCCCCCAGAGAACCTCTTTTGTTGCTCAGATGTGGCTTGTCTCTCTCTAAGCCCACCTGGCAGGTAAACTCACTGCCCTTCCCCCTATGTGGGACATGACTCCCAGTGGTGTGACTCTCCCTGGCAACATGGGACATGACTTCCGGGGATCAGCCTGGACCTGTCACTGTGGGATTGAGAAAGCCTTCCTGACAAAAAGAGGGAGAGAAATTAAACAAAATAAAGTTTTGGGGGATGAGAGGGCTCAAATGGAGTCATTCTGGAGGTTATTCTTATGCATTGTGCAGATACCCCTTATTGGTTTTTAGTGTACTAGAATAGCTAGAATACCTGAATCTGTTGAACTGCAATCCAGTATCCTTGATTCTTGAAGACGACTGTATAACTATATAGCTTATACAGTGTGACTGTGTGATTGTGAAAACCTTGTGGCTCACACTCTCTTTATCCAATGTATGGACAGATGAGTAGAAAAAATGGGGATAAAAAGTAAATGAATAATGGGGGGGAAAAGGAGTATGAGATGTTTTTGGTGTTCTTTTTTACTTTTATTTTTATTCTTCTTATTTTTTGGAGTAATGAAAATGTTCAAAAAATTGATTGTGGTGATGAATACACAACTATGTGATGGTACTGTGGACAGTTGATTGTAACTCTGGATGATAGTATGGTATGTGAAGATATCATTAAAATTGCATTTGAAAAAAATAAAAAATAAAAAAGTAAGCCAGGTAATATCACTGGCTTCCTGGCCCTCCACTGGCTCCCCACTGTACCTGGCTCATGGTCCCTGATGTCCCCAGTGCTCACCTCTCCAACCTCATTTGCTGCTCTGTCCTCTTATCCCCAACACCAACCACCCTGGTCCCTTGCTTTTATGAACATGTCAAGCATGACCTTGCCTGGGGAGCTTTTCACTGACATTCCTTCTGTCTAGAATTTTCTTCTTCCAGATATCCATGTGGCTTGCTCCACACTGCTTTCAAGTCACTGCTTAGAGGTCATCTTAACGAGATACTTTCCTTCACCACTCTGTATAAAATAGCTCCAGTCAATCTCTTTTCCCCTTACCCTGCTTTAATTTTATCCATAGGACTTATGACCCATGACATCTTTTATGTGTTTACTGTTTGTCTTCCAGCCTTAAAATGTAAGCTCCACGGTAACCTAAAATGTTCAGAATATATAATAAGGTTGAACTTAAAATGTTTGGAAATAGTTATGGGGCGAGGGTAGCTCATTATTGGGAATGTAAGGAATAGTGCTGTATTTTAGTTGAATTTGGTTGAAAGAGATTGTTTAGAGTCATGTATGTCACCAATTAACACTACAAATTTAAATAAGTTCTTGCATGAACTAGTATTAATTAACAGTTAATTAATAGAGTGGTAATGTGGGGAAAAATACCTGTTGCAAGCTATAGATTATAGTTAAGAGTAATACCTTGAAATTCTTTCATCAACAGTAAAAAATATATATAAGGAATAGAGAAGACCACTAAAATGGAGCTCAAGGTATTCCCTGCTGCTTTGTCTAGATTTTCCAGTTTTCATTATCGCATTCATAAAATTCAATGACGTTCACCTCCATGGCTTTTCACCCTCTTTGCCCTGCCTTTATCACAACCCCCTGCCTTTCTGTTTGTTTGCTGTTGTTATTTTAATTTTTTGTTTTGTTTTTTGAAAATCAGAATGTCTACATTTTCTTCCACTTCAAAAGACCCATCTCCACAGATTCTCACAGACTCCTTTGTAGTTCTTTATACCAACGAGGGGCTGCAAGGCCATTGCACTGGCTGACCCTCTGCCTGGAACACACTTCCTCTAGATACCTGAATGACTTGCTTTCTCTCTTCCTTCAAGGGCTTGTTTAACTGTCACAACAGTAAGTTGTACACCTACTCTCCTATTTAACATTCTAACCTATCCCCCCCATCAACACTCTTTATCACTCTTAGTCTGCTTTATTTTTCTCTTTAGCATTGAAAACTTTCTAAAATACAATATAATGTATTTAATTATAATGTTCATTATCTGAGTACTTCCACTAGGATGGAAATTCCATAAGAACAGTGTTTTAGTCAGTTTTAATCTCTGTTATGTCCCCAGCTCTTAAAACAAACTGCACATGCCAGGTGCACAATGTATCTGTTTTTAATAAATGAATTCATGGACTCTCCACAGCAAAACTTTCAGCAAGTTAAGGGCAAAGACTGTGTCCCCTAGTGGTTGTATAAATCCATAAGAGAGTGCCAAGCATTGAGAAGGTACTCATACTTCCATGGTGACTGTTCACAGGAACTGACTGTCTATAGAAGCCAAAGGGAGAGTGCATAAAGTGTAACTTGTGCCAAGTATTTAAACTTAGATTTAAAAAGATCAATTCAATTCAGTTTCCTAAATATTTATTGAGTGCCTACCAAGTGCCAGGGCCTGGGTGATAAGCTAAATAAATGACAGTAATTAAGATGCTATCCTTTTCTTATTGTAGCTTGCATTCTGGTGTGAAATCCAGGCAAGAAAACATGCCATGCAGTGATCTGTGTAATGATTGGTGAAGTAAAGAGGACATGAGAACAATCATCTGAAGGTGAGGAAACTGAAATTAGAGAGGTTGATGTATTATGTCTAGTTAATGAAAACAGCAAGAGTCCCAAAGTTTCTTGACTCATAGTTAAAAACTGTTCAATGCAACATTTGTTCAATGCCTTTTATTCTCGAAAGGCCTTGTGCTAGGGGCTGGCAATAAAACTACGAGTATGACAGGAATCATCACATGATTTAAAAAACTAATGGAAAAAGTTCACCTTTCTTCTTTCTTTTTCTTTTGTTTAAACTTTATGTATCAAAAAATTTAAAAACAAACAATGAAAAAACATTTCAGACAAAACAAAGGATTAAGAAAAACAGCCCTTTCTTCTTAAACTCATTTAACTTCCATATTAAACCTTCCTGATTTTCTCTTACTTCCCTGAAGAAAATTTCTTTTTTTCTCATCATTGCCACCTTTGTTCATTTCTCAAATGTAAGCCTTGTTTAATCTATGTCCTCTTCTATTTGTTATCTACACTTGATCTTTGGAAGATCTTAGCTACACCAATGGCTAGAGTTCTTACCTTCCCAGGCTAGCAATCCTTGGAGTCAAGTACTGTGATGTTTAATTTTTATGTGTCAACCTGGTTAGGTTATGGTGTCCAATCATATGGTCAAACAATGGCCTAGGTGTTTCTGTAAAGATATTTCATGGGTGGGATTAGCCTTTACAATCAGTTGACCTTAAGTAAAGGAGAATGTCCTCCATAACGTGGGTGGGACTCACCCATCAGGTGGAAACCTCAAATGCAAAGAACTGAGGTTTCCAGGAAGAAGAAGGAATTCTGCCTGAAAACTATACTCTCCACTCCTTGCTGAGTTTCCAGCCCAGGGAATTTGGACTCAAGACTTCAACATCACTCTTGCCAGAATTTCCAGCCTCCAGCCTGCCCTATGGAATTCAGACTTGCCAGCCCTCACAATCATGTGAGCAAATTCCTTATAATAAATCCCTTTATATAAAACAATCTCTCTCTCTCTCTTTCTCCACACACACACACACACACACACACACACACACACAAACACACATACACATACATATAGCCTATATCCTGTTGGTTCTGTTTCTCTGGAAAACCCTGACTGATACACACACACACACACACACACACACACACACAAACACACAAACACATACATATAGCCTATATCCTGTTGGTTCTGTTTCTCTGGAAAACCCTGACTGATACACACACACACACACACACACACACACACACACAAACACACATACACATACATATAGCCTATATCCTGTTGGTTCTGTTTCTCTGGAAAACCCTGACTGATACACACACACACACACACACACACACACACACACACAAACACACAGACACAGACATATAGCCTATATCCTGTTGGTTCTGTTTCTCTGGAAAACCCTGACTGATACACACACACACACACACACACACACACACACACACACAAACACACATACACATACATATAGCCTATATCCTGTTGGTTCTGTTTCTCTGGAAAACCCTGACTGATACACACACACACACACACACACACACACACACACACACACATGCACACAATCCAACTCTTTTTACCTTCCATATTCAACTTGTTGGTAACTCATGTAACTAATCTTGCAACATGGATTCCCCAATGAACCATGGCTTCTGATATTCACACTATCATGTAGGTGTAGTCCCTTCTCCTTGAATCTTTGCCAGTTCTGTGACTTTCTTTTGAACAATGAAAGAAGTGGAATTGATGCTGTGTGACTTCCAGGACTAAGCTGTAAGATGGCTTGCAGTTTCCAAATAGGTCTCTTGGACTATTGTTCCAGGGGAAGCCAAAGCCGTATAAGATATCTGACTATTCTGAGCCTGCCATGATAGGAAGACCAAGACAACCATGTGAAGAGGCCATATGGAGAAAGAGGAAGATATGGCCATCCCTCAACTGTTTCAGCCTTCCAGGACCAAATACCAGTCATGAGAGTAAAGGAGTACTGAGCCCAGTCAAGTCTTTAGAAGATTCCAGCCACACCTACCATTCGACAGCAACTGCATGAGAACCCTCAAGTGAGAACCACACCACTGAGTGCAGTAACCCACAGAACCCACAGGTAACAATAAACTGTTGCTTTAGGCTACTAAATTTGGAGTGGAGTTTTACATATCAAGAGATACCTGGAAACACTCTCTGTCTATATATCCCTCACAGCTATTCACCTTATCCATTCCCTCTGCCTCTGATTTTATTTAAGCCCTCAGGGTCTCTCACCTAAACCAGGACAAAAATTTCCTTACTGTGATTTCTTCACTAATGTCTTCTGTCTTTAATATAATGAAGTTTAGCAGCTATCTTCATAGAACACAGATGTGATCATCCATTACTTTGAAATAAAAAATATCTGATAAAATGCAATGAAGAGGAATCATTTTAAAAAAAACAGATGAAAGTGGTTGAAGAAGAAAAGGAGAGGGCATCTGAAACGCATTAGCCTGCTGCCAAAGTTTCATCTTCCTCAGTGACACCGAGAGGCTCACAGAGCATAATCACACATATACTCACATACATATACACACACCATATGATTAATATAATTGCTTATTATCAGGATTTTGGTTTATATCTCTGTTAAATTAATTATAACTTCTTTGTATCTATTGCAAACCAAGTATATATGAAGAGTTACGATAGAAATGATGGAATAAAAAACATTCCCTTACAATAGAATGGAACCAAATAAAGATGGAAGAAGTGACATACAATGGAAAAACTGATTAGATCTTACAGTGTGTTCCAAATTTTCTTCAAGATACTTATCATGAAGAGTTGCTTAAAATTTTTCAAGCATAAGTTTAAAGATATTAACCAGTAAAATAACTGAGATAATCATATCCTACTTGAAGTCCTAATTTATATAATAATCAAAATAATTGACACAGAAGAACTGAAATTAACTAATTCTTCAATATTATTATGAGGCTATAAATAATGCTCAGTAAAGATATCAAAATCAATGATTCCAGGAATTCCTGAGGAATATCTACTCAGATATCCAGTAGCCATACAATCACCTATGGGTACAACATGCTATAAACAAAGAATGATTATAAATGTGGTTATATAGTGTGTCACCATTTGAAATATTTTTAAATTCCTCAAATTTTAGAGATTACAATGAAATAACATCGAATGCTGGCAAGTATAGCTCCTAGGTACCTACCAGTTAACATAAAATAATTCCAGCCATTTTGCTTGGAGTGTTTTTTTTTTTTTTTTTTAAATTGCTATGACCAAAGGAAATAAAAATCTAAAGTTAGTGATTTTTATTCAGATATCACTCCCTCCCCTCCCCCCAAAAAGAACTAACCTAATAAAATATCAAATACATTATCTACAATAGTTTTATCAAGTTTAGAACACTGATATTTACACAATAAAATAAGAGGAAGTAAATATAATAATAAGCCATCTTTTGGGGGAATGATAACTAAATTAGGAGCTTTATATCTAAATGAGAGTATATATCAGAGTACTGAGTTCCCAAGTTTTGTGTGCCATTATATCCATTAGGTTAAATAATCAAGCATGTAGTTAAGATAAAAAATTGACAGCAAGCATAATCTAACTAGCTGTTGATTCAGTTCTGAGTTATATTGAAACCTTATGCTAACTCACAGTCACAGCTTCGTATTGACAGAAAATTATGTATATTTTGCAATGAGATAGAAATGTTTGACACAGCCAAATCTAAATCAGTACAAATAGTGAGAGAACAACTTGCTGGAAAATTTGATAAAAACAAACAAATAATTATAACAATATAGTACTTTAAAAATTACAAAGTGCTTTTTACATACTTTAATAGGTACTCAGGAATTCATCCTTACCATGAGTAATAGTAAACTGTGAAAGATCTTGTGTAAGGTAAAAACCTATAAATATCCAATCTTATTTGGGAGTCATTAACTGCTCAGCAATTAAGGACAGCTAAAAATTCAGCTTTTGTATAATGAATATATTAAAAATTTATCTCAGGGCAGGACACTGGATTGTGTCTTTGAATTCTAAAACATGTTTAAAGAATTAAATTATCATGTTTACTCACCATATGAAAATCTCCATATTAAATCCTGCAGTAGGAGCAGCATGGCATAACAATTTATTGCACATGCCCTTGAGTCGTGGCCTGGCTAGCTTTGAACCCCAGTTCCAGCACTTACTTTTCTCTCACTAGTAACAGTGGTCAAGCTCCTTAACCTCTTCACATCTGTAAAATGGGAGTTATTCTCAAAATTACATGTAAAACTTCATTCAAAGTGATTAACACAAAGCCTTGGATATTTTTGTCTTATTTCCCAACCCATTTTCTCACAATTGCCTCAAAAATAAAACAATTCACATTTATGCAATATGTTACTATTTTAAAACATGTTATCACACATATTGACTCATTTGATTCTCTCACAACAGCCTAGTGAGGCTGGTATGATCATTATTCGTATTTTACAGAGGAGGACACCTGAAGGTGAGAGAGGTTATGACTTACCAACATCTCTTATAGAGTTAAATGGTGAAAAGAGTTTTGGAACTCGAATAATCATTTGACATTCCATCCCTCTCCCAGGTTGTTAAAGCAAGTGTCCCATAATCTCTTTATTCTTCCTAGTGATTTGATCATCTTCATTGTTTAAGATTCAGTTCAAATTGTCACCTTTTATTTTGCAGGAAATCTCCCTTGATTCCCACAACAAATTATTACTAGGCAGCCTCTCCACTGATGAAAATTGGTTTATACCACTCAATTACATAAATCATCACACTGTATTTTAATTTTGGATTTACTTCTCAGTTTTCCACATTAGCTGGGAACTCCTAGACAGTGGAGTTTTGTCTTGTTCATCATTGCATGCTTGGTGCCTGGCACAGGGCTGGGTGCCTCAGACATGCTATACCTATGTTTTTAAATGAATGAATAAAAAAATGCTTATGCTTGGACTTGAGTTATCCTGATTGTAGCTTAGTTCCCCTCTTCACTTTACATCTAGGCACAGGATCTGACCACATGTGAGGTCACAGTGACTGTTTCTAAATGTCATTAGACACCAAAACCAAAGCTCTTGCCACCCCGTATTCTGATAATTTGCTTCATTGTGTAATTTCCATTGTCCAGCACATATTGAAAAGGTCAAACACTTGGACTTATGCAGGTTGAATGCTACAGCAAAGGAACAGTTCCAAATTAAATGTCAGAATCTCTGGAGTAAAGGGTTTGTAAGCAAGAAGGGAGTCCTTAGTGTTCTTGGTGGATTACAGGACACTTTGGAGCAAAGTTTATTTATTAAAGCCCCAGAAACCATTGGTTTGATTGGCAGCAAGGTTAGTGGCCAGCTGGAACTTGCAGGGGATGGAAACTTACAAAGATTTAAAGTGTACAAGTCAAAATCCTTTCCCCTTAAGGATTTATTTTATTTTATTTATTTTTCCTTCCTCATATTTTGATCTTCCTTTGATTTAGCTCTTATATCTTCTGTCAGAGCATTCTGCATCTCCAGATACCTGTGACTCTCAGCCTTGTATCACAAGTGGGCATTTATGTACCTTAGGACCCTTTCTCAATTGCTAGCTCCTTCCAGGGAGGCATTTATATTATTGACCTTGTTGTCCTCTCTATAGTGAAAATTTTAAAGTAATACTGTGCTAAATTCTTCTTTGTTGTTGTTAGTGGCAATGATGTGTCTGTCAATTGTGTGTAAATGTGAGAAGACAAACCTTAGCTTTTGCTCATGTGGGCATGAGCACATGACTTTGGTTTGTGTGTTTGAGTAAGGATGTGTTTCCCAAGACCACCCCTTCAATGTCATTCTTGCCACTTATTTCTACTAAAAAACACAACTTTTTTTGAATTATAGTATATGCTTCATATGAGAAGTTTTAATACATGCATTTTTATTCATACAATAAGGCTGAAAGGCAGGCATGAAACTCAGGACAGAGACTGACCATATTTGTATACTATCCACTTCCTCAGTCAGATGGACAATATATGGTCTAGAGACATTAGAGAGATCTTACCTTATAACCTGAATTGTAAATTGATAACAAATTACTTTCAAAATAAAGTTGTTTAATCATTTCTACCAATAACACTGATTTTTACTTGACTTCAATAATTTTCATATTGTACAAAAATATTTTTATGGCTTATTATCAATTAAAGATGTTAACCCTGCTAATTATTTTAAAGTCTGTGTTTCACCTCCTTAAACATTATCACAGAGCACAATGCCAATTTCCATATTATTGGAAATAATAAGAGTAAGTAAATTTTACATATACATTTTCTTTCATCTAATTGTGAATTATTACTTCAAATGCCCAAGCTAAATTCCACTCATTTTTATACTGTTAACTATAAATTGCAAATGTTATTTTTTAAATCAAGATTGTCTTAGATTCTTTACAAGGAGATTTAGTTTGATGAAGTACCTAAGATTCAGAGAAAAAAGTATCTATATGTGTAATGTATGTGTGCAAATGTGTATAAAAGAGCACAAAGGAATCTTAGATATATGATTAAAACTATTTAATATTTACAGGTGAGGAAATCATGTCAGCTTTTAAGAGATTTACCCAGCTCATTACAGAATCTGGGTGAGGAGCAGTTCCTCACACTCAATCAGAAGGTTTGAATCTAGGTTGTCTATATGCCCCACTAAAATATGATTTTATTAATCATCAAATTCAGTAGAATAAACATTTTTTCTTTGAATAGTATATGATGAACTCTGTGCTAGGTACTTTCTTCACCAAAATCCTGTTACTAAGTGATCAGTGCACTTGTAAAGTCAGTTTAGATAGATCACAAGTCAACCACATATAAGTTTTGACTGGAAATTTACTTCGGCCATCTGAACTTCCGTTTTCTCGTATGTAATATAGGATTACTCCAAGGATTAAATTACATGCTGTTTGCAAGTTCCTTAATGGAGAGACTATAACTTAACTTGTTTCAAAAAGTACCTCTCTACTTTTCTTCTCTTTGCACTACATTAAGTTTTCCATTGACAGCTTTGATATTTATTGTTATTTATTTTTAAAAATAACTGTGAAGTCATTACAATTCCTGTTCTCTCTTTCATTCTCTTAGACCTAAAATATTACGCGCTAAAGGCAGGCTGTTTACATTTGTTAAGAGTAGGTATGAAGCTAACAGAAGTAGGGTCCTTACAAAAATAGAGAATAAAATTAAAGAAGATGAAAAACAGAACTTAGATTACAGAAGTTGAAGAGCTTGAAATCAGGTAATTTTTACACAATTACATATTTCAGGTAAATAATTTTTATATTATAAAGAATGATACACTGTCACTTATTCTCCCCTTTTGGATAAGAAGGTACATATTACATACACACACACACACACACACACACACACACATCTACAAATATCTGTGAAAGTGTTATCCTCTTAACTTACTAGTAGACTATCCAGCACATGGTATTAAGTATTTATAATAGCTGTCTTTTATTGAGTCATTACTACGTAATTAATTTCGTTAATCTTCCTTGCAGATTCAACAGTTCTCAGAGCTAATTTGAGTTTTAGATCCCTGCCACCAGGTGGCGATAATTGTCATGGCAAAAACAAGCTACCTAACTTAACTTGGCGACTGGCATACTTGTCTACTGGAAGTCAAGATGTTGTTTCTGTTATTCTCTACCATAGATCCAGTCTACCCATTTAGGCTATTTGAGACAATGAAAGAGAATATTTTAGTTTGTTATTTCAAACTTTTCATACTCTTGATTCTTTCCTCTACATGAGACTACATGGGAAAACAGCTGCTTAGTATGACAACCCTAACATCATAGAAACACTCTTATGTCTGTCATTCCACTAATTAAAAGAAAGTAAGATCCTACTTTACTCTTTTTATTTTTCTCCTCTCAACGGCCTATGGCATCTTTGTCCAGGACCAGTTACAGCCAGTTTTGTGTCTAGCTCTTGTTAGATTATGTTTCAATCTGATGCTCTTAACAATGCTTGATAATTAAATCACTTAATATTTACTGCAGACATTAAGAATGTCTGCACTCTTAATGTGAGCTCCAGCGCCAGACTGCCTGGATTTGAATACTAGTTCTACCTCTTGCGATACGGGTCATCTTGGACAATTTATTTAATCTTGTGGTGCCTCAGTTTCCTCATCCATAATATGAGAAAATAACAGCACTTCCTTCATAGGGAAGTTCTGAGAATTAAATGAATTAACATACATGAAATACCCAGCATAGTGTCTGGAACATAGTAAAAACTCAATGCACCTTTGTTTTTATCATCACAGGATATCTATACATGTCTTACATACTAAATAAAAGGAAAGAAAAACAAGTCCGTGTTCTCATTAGTAATGGTTGGAGAAAATATACAACATTTGCATGATATGTTATATATTGCAAAGTAATTTCATGTACGGGGTCTGAATTCTTGAAGAAACTTCATCTTTTAAACAAAATAAATATCTAGAGCAAAACACAAATTATTTGAACATTGTTGTATAATTTTGGGACCTGGGCAAAATTTATCACAATGTAAAAGTTCAAAGTCTATTCTCTTCCCTTCAAAACAGAATGCCAGGCTTGCTGTTCAATTTATTGCCCTTCCCCACCATCTGAGTATTTTGTCTTTGCCAAATTGGTCCCTGGATTTTCATGCAGATCTGTGAGATTGGGAGGGAGTGTGTTAGAGTCTGTGTTTGTGTGTGTGTGTGTGTGTGTGTGTGTGAGAAAGAGAGACCAATGAGTTGAAAAAGGACAAGAACCATTTCGACAGGGGTTTGTATGGTCTGGGGGTAAGAAGTGGAGACTGCAAACAAAAAGAGGATGAAAGGTTTGGGTATAATTATGCAGGGTAAAATAATGGAAAGTAAGATAAATGGGGCAGAGGAGATCCTGACGTGATGATTAGAGTGCTATGAAATGCCTTCCACCCTTTGTTTTCCTCCAAAAAATTCAGATAAAGGATGATAGATCACTTTTCTTTGACTATGGTACCACACATAGATAGGATTATGAAAGTCCTGGCTTACAATGGGTTATACACTCTTTTTATTATTGAAGAAGTTGTACATTTACAGAAAAATCATGTAGAAAATACAGAGTTCCCAAATACCCCTTTCAAACATGTGGTTTTCCCTATTATTAATACTTTACATTAGTGTGGTACCTTTCCTACAACTGATGAAAGAATACTATTAAAATTGTATAGTCCATAGTTTACATTAGGGTTCATTGTGTTATACAATCCTATATTTTTTTAAAAATTTGTTCTAGTAACATATGTACAACCTAAAATTTCCCCTTTTAAACATGTTCAAGTGTATAATTCAGTGGTGTTAATTATATTCACAGTATTGTGCTTTCATTGCTGCCATCCATTACCCAAACATTTCCATAACCCCAAGCAGAATTTCTGTACCACTTAAGCATTAACTCCCCATTCCCTATGCCCACTCTGGCCTCTGGTAACCTGTATTCTAGTTTGTGAGTCTATGAATTTGCTTTAACTAATTATTTCATATCAGTGAGATCATATAGTATTTTACCTTTCATTCCTGGCTTATTTTACTCAACATGATGACCACAAGATAAATCCACATTGTCACATGTATCAGAATTTCATTCCTTCTTATGGCTATATAATATTCTATTATATATGTTTATAATACATTTTATTTATCCATTCATTTATTGACAGACACTTGGGTTGCTTCCACCTTTTGGAAATTGTGAACAATGCCACTCCTACATTTGTGTGCAAATATCTGTTGGAGTCCTTGCTTTCAATTCTTTTGGATATATACTTAGAAGTAGAATTACATGATCATATGGTAGTTCTATACTTGACTTTCTTAGGAACTGCCAAACTGCTTTCCACAGCAGCTGCAACATTTTACATTCCTACTGACAATGAACAAGTGCTCCTACTTCTCCACATTTCTCTCCAGCACTTGTTATTTATCCATTCTATTTGGTGTGAAACGGTAACTAATTGCGGTTTTGACTTGAATTTCCCTAAAGGCTAATGATGTTGAGCATCTTTTCATGTGTTTTTGGCCAGTTTTATGTCATCTTTGTAGAAATGTCTTTCTAAGTCTTTTGCCCATTTTAAAAATTGGGGTTTTTATCTTTTTCCTTTGAGTTGTAGTATTTCTTTATATATTCTGGGTATTAAACCCTTATCCGATATGTGGTTTCCAAATACTTTCTCCTATTCTGTAAGCTGGCTTCCTACTCTCACAAGAAGGCCTTAGATGAACAAAAGTTTTGAATTTTGATGAATCCTATTTGTCTATTTTTTTTTTATTGTGTTGCTCATGCTTTTGTAGTAAAGTCCCAGAAAATGTTGCCTCACAAAAGGTCCTGAAGATGTTCCCTATGTTTTCTTCTAGGAGTTTTATAGTTTTGGTTATTATATAAGGTCTTTGGTCCATTCATTTTAAGTTAATTTTTTGTATATGATGTGAGATAGGGGGCCATCTTCATTGTTTTGCCTATGGATATTCATTTTTCCCAGCACCATTTGTTAAAGAGGTTATTTTTTCCAATTGAGTGGACTGGGCATGCTTGTCAAAAATCAATTTAGCCATACATAATAATGGGAGTTTATTTCTGAATACTCAATTTGATTCTACTTGTCTATATGCTTGTCCTTGTTCCAGTACCATTCTGTTTAATTTACTGTAGTTTTGTGATAAGTTTTAAAATCAGGAAGTGTGAGTTCTCCAAATTTGTATTTCTTTTTTAAGACGGTTTTGGCTATTCAGGGCCCTTTTCCACTTCAACAAAAAAGGTTGTTGGAATTTGATTGGGATTGTGTTGAATCTGTAAATAGCTTTGGGTAAATTGATATCTTATTTCATCTTCTACCCATGAACATGGAATGTCCTTCCATTTATGTAGGTCTTTTTTTTATTTCTTTCAGCAAAGCTTTGTTCTTTTCCATGTATAAGTCCTTTACATCATTGGTTAAATATATTCTGAGATATTTAGTTGCTCTTGTGAATGGAATTTTTTTCTTGATTTCCTTTTCAGATTGTTCATTACTGGTGTATAGAAACACTACAGAATTTTATGCTTTGATCTGTACCGCACCATTTTAATGAATTCTTTTATTAGCTTTCATAGCTTTCTTGTGGACTTTTCAGAATTTTTTGTATATAGGATCATGTCATCTGAAAATAAGGAAAGTTTTACTTCTTCCTTTTTAATTTGGTTGCCTTTTATTTCTTTTTCTTGACTAATTGCTCTGTCTAGAACTTCATGTGGAATATTGAATAACAGTGGTGAGAGTAGGCATGCTGGTGTTGTTCCTGATCTTAGGGGGAAAGCTTTTACTCTTAAACCATTGTGTACGATGTTAGATGAGGGATTTTTTATATAAGTCCTTTATCATGTTGAGGAATTTTCCTTCTATTCCTAGTTTTCTATGTGATTGTATCAAGAAGGGGTGCTGGATTTTTGTCAAATGAATTTTCTTCCTCAATCGAAATGATCAAGTGTTTTGCTTTCCTTTGTTTTGTGAATGTGGTATGTTGCATCAAGGGATTTTCTTATGTTGAACCATCCTTGCATACCTGGAATAGCATTTCATTGAGGATTTTTGCATCTATATTAATAATGATATGTTTGGTAAATTCTCCAGTGAAGCCATCTGGTCCTGGGATTTTGTTAGTTTTCTTTTGTTGTTTTCCTTTCTCCCCTTGAGCATATTGGGGATCTTTTTTTTCACAGTCTTTGAAATATCAAAGTCTAGTCTTCTTTGTTGATGATTTCTAGATGTTTATATTGTTCTATCGGATGGGACATCAGTTCCTGTTTCTTTGTCTTATAATCTTTTGTTGCACACTGTATATTTTAATATTTGTAAGTGTTAACTCTGGGATATAATCCCTGAGTTTGATCCTTAAAAACATACCCAGCAAGTAATATGACAGAGTTTTCTGTGGATGCCAAGAGCTAACAGAAACAAACAAACCAACACACACAAAAAAACCGCCTTTCACAGTCTTTGCAAAATGGCTCTGTCTTGGTGGCTGCTCTCCTTCAGAGTTTAGCTGTCCTATTAAGAAGTCCATCCCAAAAATGTGAAGTACAGGTTCTTCTCTGTCTTTTCTGAGCCTTTTTCTTTTCCTGGACTTGCTTGTGGCCTTAGGAATTCCCCTGTTTACACGAATACAAATGACCCCTCCACTCTCTATGAAATAGACATTCTCCCCCTCCCATGTCCTCTATTGTTTGACATAAAGTGGGTAATCTTTTCCCAAGGCTGCTTTGACTTAATTGCTTTTTACACTACTTTAGCGGTCTGCAAGTTTCTTCTACCTGCAGGACCAGTTCTGGAAAGCTGAGCGCATGTTGAGTTTCCTGGTTCAGTCTTTAAGGCTGCCACCTGATAGACTGTCTTTGACACAGTCATCCTAGTATGTACACAGGGGTTACTCTGCTCCTCTTGAATAGGGCCAGGAACCCACAATGGGAGTACAGGCTGGCTCCACACCATGCTGAGGAGAGGCTAACAAGAGCATCATGAGCTTCTCCTATTGTTTTAAAGCTGTGTTTTCTTGATTCAATACTTGCTCAGCTACTGCAACCCTTTAACTATTTTATGGAGTTTTTAGCAAGATGGTGCCACTGTTTTGTGCTAGTTATTCATAAGTTCCAAATTTTATGGGGGAATGGCACCCTGGAGCACTGTCATCTTGGCTAACCAGAAGCCTCAGATTATACTCTTTTTAATTTAGGCAAAGAATTTATTTTAGAGATTTGTTTGGGGTTGGTTCATGCATTTTGAGTCCAGTGGTAGACAGAAAAATACCACCCATACCACAAATCCTGCCCCCTACCACCAATTTCCAGGTCCTAATCCCTGAAACCTATGAATATGTACCTAACATAGCAAAAAGATTTTTGCAGATATGATTAAATTAAGGAGACTGAGATGGGGATATCATTCTGGATTACTGGAATCACCACCAGAGTCCTTATGAGGAAAAGAGGGAGGTGGTAAAGTCAGATTAGGAGATATGATGATAGAAGCAAACTTCAGAGTGATGCAGGGCCATGAGCCAAGGAATGCAGATAGCCTCTAAAGGCTGGAAAAGGCAAGGAAATTGATTCTCCCTCCAGAAGGAACACAATCCTACTAACCCATGTTAGACGTTTAGCCTCCAGAATTGGAAGATAATTTGTGTTGTCACTAAATTTGTGGTAATGGATTACAACAAGAAAAGGGAAACATAAGTCTCTGTAAAAAGACCGTGTTGATGATTCACAGATTACTATCTTGCTATTTTCATTTGCTTCTTGAGATCCTATATTGCTTCAGTAGGTGCACTGACCTCAACTATGCATGTAATGGCTGTCTTCATTTTTTTTTTTTTTACTTTTTGCTTTATTTCATTGATTCCTCATCAATACCATTTGTGAGGAGCATGGGGATGTTTGCCCTATTTATAAATGCAGATAGAGACTTAGAGAGATTTACTTTTCTGGAAAACAAGGGATGGATCCAGGGCTAGCATTTAAACTTCCACTCTGTCCCAAACTGTCTACTTAATATGCAAATAGGGACTGTTTGGAAACAACTCATATCCCAGGCAGTTTGATAGGTTTCTTCTGCTGTGCTGTTGGTTACATCCTCTATCCTTTTGTTATTTACTAACTCTCCTGTGACTGCATTTCCATAGA
Organism: Choloepus didactylus; assembly: GCF_015220235.1. Lineage (NCBI taxonomy): Eukaryota > Metazoa > Chordata > Mammalia > Pilosa > Megalonychidae > Choloepus > Choloepus didactylus. Next base: position 49,690,750 of record NC_051326.1, read on the forward strand.
ATTTAAACTTTAAACCTACAGTTAAAGTTTACTTAACTGGATGATCAAGCTGTAATAGCTAGTTAGAGATACACAGAATGAAGTCTAAAATATCATATAAAAGTTTCATAGTATAGCCACCCTTAAATAATCTATCAACAAGTCTCAATCTACATACTGAGTCTATCCATGTGTCTGCAACTCCCTCACAACCATAGTATCCTAAGCTTTAGCTGGTGTTGGAGTATTGCAATAGTATCCTATCTGGTCTTTCCACATCTGTTGTCCAAGTTATCTTCTATTACCAAGATGATCTCTTTAAAATGTATTGCTGACCCCTCTTAAAACCTTCAACAATTCTCTATTGTTCTTAGGATAAAAAACAAAAAAAATTCTCAGCAGGTTTAGAAAGCACTGCATGACCTAGCTACTGCCTGCCTCTCCTAGTTTATCATGCATGTGCTGTTCTTTTTGTCATGCTGCATCCCAGCTCTCCACCTAGTTAGTGTCCCTTTAGCTATTCAACAGTACTCTCCCCAGCCTCTTGAATCTCTTGATTCCTTTGCCTGAAGTACAATCCTCCCACTCCACTCCACAGCTAACTTCTACTCATCTTTCAGATCTCAGCTAAGATCCTTTGAACACTGTTGATTAGTAAGAGCAATGCATGTTACATTCTCATATAATCTTTTTTTTCTCATATAATCTTTTACATTATAAAATCCCTTATACTTATAGAATTCCTATAGAAGACACTTACTGGTGTTTTTAATTTTATATTTTGCGATAATTTTATTCATTTTTTAGAATGGCTATATTGCATACAAAGCAGTTTTAACTTACTCTTTGATACAAAAAAAAAAAAATAGCTCATAACAAAAAAGTTGAAAAATGGCCCATAATTTGCTGCTTAGGTAAGGACATTATTATTTTTTAAAAATAAAAACAGGTCATGTAGAAGACAAGAAATTTTAAATAGTGCTTAAATGTAAAGAATGAAAAATGAAAGCCTTCTCCACATCTCAAATTGTTTCCGCAAAGTAAATCCATGAGTAATTTCTTATGATTCTATACAGATTTAAGTATGTATACACCCACTAAACTGCAAGCTCAATGGAGGCAGGCAACATGTGGTTTTGCCCACAGGTGTATCCCTGGAGTTAAGTGTTTGTGCCCAGCACATAAAACAAACTTGAATATTTGTTAAATGAATGAATAATAAGACATCAAAATACATATGACTTAGGTATATGAAGACATGTTATATGAAATCCCAAGCTTAACAAACAAGATGAATTAGGAAATAATTAGAAACTTTATAAAATTCTTTTTTCAAAAGAAATTATGAGTAATGTAAAATGACATTCTTTTCTAGTACATTTTTTTGTTGCAGATGATTAAAGGAGAATATTGGGAAGAAATGGTAGAGTACTAAAGTGCCCCAAATCATTATAATTAGAAAACAACCTAAATAATCTCAAACCTTATAAAACGAGTCCAAAGAGGAAACTGATTGTGTTTCCATTGACTTTTCCAGGCATACAGATGTAGCCATTCTAGTAACAATGCTACAAATCAATAATCTACAATAAGAATAAAATGCCTTATGTGCAGTTATAAAATATTTCACATGGAGTCCATTATTTAATTCTTATCATGACTCTAGGACACGGGAAACCATAATATTTTCCCTTGTTGACAATGGCAAACTGATAGGTCAGGAGGTATCTCATTTGGTAAGTGGAAGAGAATGGATTTAAACTGTCTTTTCAATCAAAACCTGTAACTTGTTCTACCAGCGTTGACATGCTCCATAGTCACTGGAAACCAACACTCTTTATTTGTCCTTCTAGTCAAGCTGTTCTAATGTCACAGTACCTACCTTGGTAGATTATTTTGAGATTTTGAGATAGCATGCTAGTGCTGACTAAAAATGACACTCACTACTTAAAATATACATTTTAATGTTTGTAGTAGATTTGTTCTGAATGAAAGGAATCCTATAGTTCCGACTATGAAGACCGATTCTATAATTCAGATTTACCTTTGAAGGAGACCTGGGGATCTCCCCCACCTATCCCATTCCTTCCCTACTGTTTTGCAGTCACAGGGTTTGCAGGATTGCTTTTAGTAGAAGGAGGAACCCTAATTATATTGTGCATATCAGGATAATTTCATCACTTTGCCATACACTTGGTTCAGGAATGGATATGCCTAAGGCAATCAGCACAAGGCATTATTCTAATCAGAGAGACTGAGTCAGTAATGGGTTTGTAACTTAATCTGAGCCAATGAAAAACAAAGAGAAGTTTGTTTCTGATGAGCTTCTTTCCAGAAATGGCCTTCCTTCCTGCTACATATTGTCATCTGAGGAGGCAAGGGCTGGAACTGCTGCTGTAAGAATATCCTAAATGGCACGTACTTCTTAATTTATGCATTCTATAAACTTGGGTTTTGTGTACTGAGTTTTCTTACAGCATAAATCACCTAAATAAACATTTATTTATGATTACTGAACTTTTATTTTCTCTGAGTTTCAGAGGATTTATAACCAATATACATTGGCATCTCCGTACCATACATAGCAAACATGTTTTCATATATTTTAAGCCAGCAATACTTCTTCATAATGCAAACCTCCAGTGTTACTCTATTGCACATGACTATCTGGGTTTATGCATTTGTAAAGAGCTTCATTGCCATGCAACATTAACCAAAGTAGTAAATTTTGCTTTAAGTTCTACAGGTATTTTATCATTAGACTTTTCTACACGCACATAACACACACACACACACACTCACACCACACGAAAATCTCTTTTACAAATAGACAAAGAACCTCCACTATGAAGATAATAGTTTTCGTTTAAACACAAAGCCAAGGATATTTTAGCTTCTTTTTTATCTATAACATCTGTGTAGTAAACTGCATGAAGTAATCTAATGTTAAGTTTACAACTCTGAATTTTTATATATGTCTATACCCCCATTATCACCAACTCAATCAAGATATGGAACTTCCCTATTGCTCCAGAAGCTTCCCTTATACCCTTCCCATGCTCCTACAAAGTAACCACTATTCTGACTTTCATCATCATTAATTAATCTTTTCTGTTCTTGAACTTTGTGTAAATGTAATCATGCATCATGTACTTTTCTGTGTCTGGTTTCTTGCATTCAACATCATCTTTGTGAGACTGATTTTGTTGTTCAAATATCAAAAGTTTGTTCTTTGGTATTTTTGCATAGTATCCCATTACATGAGTCTACCACTGGGCAAAGAATTACATGGAAGCCAGCACATAAAAATATGCTTATATTTATGTCCTCCTACAAAAAAGTTAAAAACATAGTTATATTTTTATTCATCCTCATGAAAACTCATGGTGGCTTAGTAATGTAATGGAAAGATTATGGATTTTAAGTTTGAAACATGGGTTTAAGTTCAATTTGTTCCATTTACTAATTGCATGAAATTACATAAATCACTAATCCCAAGTCTCTCCAAAATAAATGTATCAGTAATTATGATTAATAGATTTCTTGTAACTAATGTAGAGGAAATTATTTTTAATAGGAAAGTACCATAAAAATGCTATTTAGACAAATTATCCTTTCCTGATGTAAAGACAACAGTGAGATGAAAGAGAAAGATCACCAGATGTAGGATTTGATAGCAGTTTACTAGCTATGATTCAGTAAAACCTCTTTGCTTTTGAACTCTTAACTTCAAAATAGGAATAGTGTAACCCCCAGCACTTAACATCAGTTATTGTTTCAAGAATCATGATTGACACAATTCATAAAAGCACTTGTTGAAGACAAAGTTGTTGGTGATGGGAATTATTTGGTATAAAAACAGAGGCATGGTCTAATATACCATGTCCATTTCTTTTTTTATTGATTTAAATAAAATTACTGACACCAGTTATTATACCAATAAATTAAATTAAAATATTAGTAAATTAAATAATAAATTAAAGAAAAATGTCAATAGATGATGGCAAAGCAGTAGATAAGTTTCTGTAGCAATTTTCAATAAAGAGTATACATAAAAGACTGAAACTACAACAGCATATGTCATTTTAAATTGTTTTTAATAATAATTTAATTATTTAATTATGAATAACACTGAATTAAGATCAGTAATTAAACAAGAATGTCTTATCACCACATTTAGTCAACACTATTTTGGAAATTCGTTAACATAGTAAATTAACTGACCAACATAACGTGTGTGTATATGTGTGTGTGTGCATTAAAAGAAATGATGTTCATATTTATTTGCAGATAAAATGATTTCATACCAAGAAAACTGAAGAAAATCTCGGGAATACTAAAATTAGCAGAGAACTTAATCTTAATAAGGTGGCTGGATTCAAGAAAATATATCAAAATTATCAGCCATTCTTTGTATCAGTAGTTACCACATTAAAATAGAAATGGAAAAGAAAACTTCATTCACTTTCAAGACAGGTATAAAATCAGCAGACATAAAATAAAACTAGAATGAATGGAAAGACATATCAAAGCTCTGAAATAGAAGAAGCTATAAGAAACATATTTAAATTGATAAATAAAATTCAATGTATCTCCAGTCAGTCTCCAATTGCTTTATTTTAGGGGAAGGGGTGATAAAATTACTTTAAACTTCACTTCGAATACTAAGTAATAATTGTTGAGCAATTAGAGAAAGGTCATGTCCTACAGGTTATTTAACACTTACTGTAGGGAGGGGCAAGATGGTGGCATAGAGAGGAGTGGAAATTAATTAGCCCCCTGGAACAGCTAATGAACAACCAGGAAAACTAGTAAATAATTTGGAATAACTGCTGGAGGACAAATGTGACTGTCTACACATCATACACCAGCCTGGATTGGGAGGAATGCCTGAGATTGCAGCATAGAATCGGTCAGTAAAAATTGCAGAACCATGCAGAGAGCCCCTCCCCCCATGGCAGGCTGAGCTGCAAAACCTCGCTGTGGTAGAGAGCAGCAGGGCACTCTCTGAGGGAGTGAATATAGCTCAGCTGAGCTCCAACTGGGGTTTTAATTAACAAAAGTGGACTGCTGAATACAAGCTACAAACCCCCCAACAAGCAGACAGAGGCTTTTAGTGATGACTGACCTTAAAGAACCAGAAAACTAGCCTGTACCAGGAAGGGGAGCCCAGAAGATCAGGTGTTACCTCTGCTGATGAGTGAAACTGGGGGGCTGTGTACTGGCTATAAAAGGGGGCTTTGTCCCTTTTTCTCTTTCTCAACCTGGGGGGGGGGTCAGAGGAGAGAGCCATAGCCATTTTCAGTTTAGAGCACTCTGACCCAGATGGGTGGAGATAACAGAGTCAGAGAGACAATTTAAATGCAGATGATAACTCCCTCGGGGGTGTATCTTCCCTAAGAGTAAGGAGGTGGGGCCCAGCCCTACTACCAGCCTCCCATTCAGAACCAGACCCCAGAACCTGGGGGAAAACAGTCAAAACAGAAACTAAGAACTAAAATTACAGATCCGAGAAGCACAGCATACCCCAAACGGAATAGATGTGAACAGACCTACACCAAGACACTTAATAATCAGATTATCAAATGTCAAAGACAAAGAGAGAATCCTGAAAGCAGCAAGAGAAAAGCGATCCATTACATACAAAGGAAGCTTGATAAGACTATGTGTGGATTTCTCAGTAGAAACCATGCAGGCAAGAAGGAAGTGGTGTGATATATTTAAGATACTGAAAGAGACAAACCACCAACCAAGAGTCCAATATCCAGCAAAACTGTCCTTCAAATATGAGGGAGAGTTTAAAATATTCTCTGAGAGACAATGACAGAGTTTGTGAACAAGATATCCACATTACAGGAAATACTAAAGGGAGCACTACAGATACCAAAGGCAGGAGGGAGAGGTTTGGAAGGCAATTTTGGGTGATGGTAGCACAGCAGTGTAAGTACACTGAACAAAAGATGACTGTGAGTATGGTTGAAAGAGGAAGGTTAGGAGCATGTGGGATACCAGAAAGAAAGAGGAAAAATAAAGACTGATACGTATAACTCCGTGAAACCTAGAGTGCTCAACAATTGTGATAAAATGTATAAATATTTTTTTACATGAGGGAGAACAAATGAATGTCAACTTTGCAAGGTGTTAAAAATAGGGTGGTATTGGGGAAAAAATACAAACAAAGCAAACTAGAGAATATAGCTAACAGAAACATTGTATTATGCTTCCTTTAATGCAACAAAGGCAATATACCAAAGCTAAATGCATTTAACAGGGGGACATAAGGCAGGGATATGAGACTCAACATTGGCGATGTTGTCTGACTCTTTTATTCTATTTTAGGTTAACTCTGTCTTTCCTTTCGCTGCTTTTTAGCTGTCATGTTTTTCTTTTTCTTTCTTTTTCTTTTTCTTTTGTCTCTCTACCTTCTTTGACTCTTCCTCCTTCTTTGTGGAAGAAATGGAGGTTCCTTACATAGATAGTGGTGATGGTGGTGAATACATAAATATATGACTATACAGGGAACCATCAATTGTTTACTTAGGACAGAAAGTATGGTGAGTGAACAAAACCATCTGTAAAAAAAAAATGGATTGATGAAGAAACCTTGAGGGCACTACACTGAGTGAAATAAGTCAGACACATAAGGACAAACAAATATTGCATGGTCTCACTGATATGAACTAATTATAATATGTAAACTCATAGACATGAAATATAAGTTATCACAACATAGAATGAGGTTAAAGAATTGGGAGTGGTTGCTTATGAGCAGAATGTTCAACTAAGTTGATCTTAAGTGTTAGGAAATGGACAGAGTTGATAGTAGCATGTTATTATGAGAATAGCTAACAGTGCTGGATGGTATATGAATGTGGTGGAAAGGGAAAGCTTAGAGTCACATATGTCACCAGAAGGAAAGGTGGAGGTTAAAAGATGGGAATGTATAAACCAGTGAATCTTGTGGCAGACAATCTCCATGATTAACTGTACAAATATCAGAAATCTCTTTCATGAGCTAGAACAAATGAAAGACACTATAACTAGAAGTTAATAATAGAGGGGTATATAGGGAAAAAAATACACCTATTGCAAACTATATTTACAGTTAGTAGTATTTTAACATTCTTTCATCAATAGTAACAAATGTACTATACCACTACTATGAGTCAATAATGGAGGGGGGGTGGTTAGGGGTATGGGAAGATTTGAGTTTTCTTTTTTTGTCTTTATTTCTTTTCTGGAGTAATGAAAATGTTCTAAAAATTGAAAAAAAAAGAATTTTGGTGATGTATGCACAGCTGTATGATGGTACTGTGGGCAACTGATTGTACACTTTGGATCTTTGGATAATTGTATAGCATGTGAACACTCTCAATAAAATTAAATTTAAAAAAACCCAACTTATTGTAAAGCTAATGTTATGAAATCAGTATGGTATTGGCACAGAAATGGAAAAAAAATAGATCATCTGCAAAGAATAAGGAGTTTAGAAACAGCTCAAAATATATAGGCAAATAATATGTGATAAGGATAACATTCCATTTTAATGAACACAGATGACTACTCCTGGAGGTTGGTTGCCAAATCAGTAATCCACATGGAAGAAAATAAAGACAGATCAACGTGGTACAACAAATACAAATACAAATTTCAAATTGATTAACAATCTAAATTCTTAAAAGAGCTGTAAATACATTTGAAAAGCCTTATACTAAATAAGATTTATTTTGAGGTGGAGAAAAACTTCTTAAATATCATAGGAAATAAACAGGCATGAAATTGGCAGATCTGGCTATACAAAAATTTTAAAAATTCTAGGAGGCAAAAGGCATGATAAATATAGTGAGCAGTCATATAATAGCCAAGAGAAAATATTTGCAATATATGTGATGGAAAAAGTATTGACATTATCCAATTTCAGATTATGAAATTTGACAAAGAAAAAACAACCTAATAGAAAAAAGGTCAAGATTAGGGCTAGCAAGTCACAGAAGTGGAAGCGCAAATTGTCAAAAATGCATAAAAAATATTCAGGTAGATTAGTAATAAAAGAAATGCATATTAAAATATCATAACATTTTTACTAATGAAATTGGCAAAAATTCAACATCCACAGCTGCTAGTGAAAAATAGATTCCTACAACATTGCAGAAATCTGATATAACCAATTAAAATTTTTGAAAGGTATTCTCATTGACCTAACAGTTCAATATGTGGGGAGCTCTCTTACAGAAATAAAATCAAAGTAGCCTAGGTATATATATCTATGAAGTGTTTCTTTTGAGTGGCAAAACACTAGCATCAACCTAAATAGCTACTGACAGAAGAGTGGTAGAACAAGTTAAGGCTAAACTATACCATGGAATATTGTCCTGCGATTAGAAAAAATAGTAAAATATAGATAATTATATTTTGACCTGAAAACATGTATGTGATACAGGATTCAGTTAGAAAAGGGAGTTGCAAATAACATTCATAGTATAATCACATTTTCCCTTTTTTCCTTTTTTTATTCATTTTTATTTATAAACACTGTATACCCACCAAGCAAAAACTTGGTTTACGAAGCCAATTGAAAATTTCAACATTAAAACTACTAAAATAGACAGTCAATAACAAGGTAGAAAATGTATTACTTCTAAATATATTTTCAAACTTAAAGCTTAAAGAGATGCAATCTGCATTGTAATAGCAAGAAATAAGCAGAGAGGAGATAGTCTTTAACATCAAAAGTCTATTACTGCAGCAAAAGTATTCTGGATTTTCTTCATTCCAACTGCAGAAAAATTTGGTAACCCAAAGGAAGCAAAACCGCTATGATTGCACATCAATGACCCACCATGTACACAGCAGTTCACAAATGGCTAGAAGGAAAAGACATGCAAAGGTCAATTTATCAATAACAGGATGCATGCTATTCAGCAGACAGGGAGAAAATACTGCTCAAAGCACAGAGGCACATCAACCAAACAGCCTACGATATAATAGTTAGGGCAAAACTATGCTTCTAGTTATTTGATTACAAAAAGTCAACAAAGCATATTCATAATTTTCAGTGGAGATGTCACCTTATCTTTTTAAAACGGCTTTTTAATAAAAGACAGCATTTTATTGGTGAAGGATCTACACAGAGGGTTTATTTACTTGCTGATCAGATTTATAAAAGTGATATCTGCTATTAGCCTTTGGGCATATGAACACAGAAGTGACAAAGAATATTACTAACTAAATGATAGGCTAGCAGCTTGTTTATTAAACAACTTTTGCTAATAATTTGGGGGTGTGGTGGTATAATAGGTAGAATATATTTATTTCAAGATGGTACAGTATACAATAGGCCAATGGGAAGGACGTTCAAAAGCAGTGATTATCATAATCAACTATGCAACTATGGCACTTTTAATAATCATGGGTGCCTACGTGTCTCCAAGACTTCCAGAATGAGGATCCCCTGCAGTGTGGCCTGCGTAGTTGTACTGAGAACTTTTGTTCTAAACACTGGCCTCTGTGCAGAAAACACAGAGCCTCTAGCTCTGGAACGTGACTCTAAGATAATATACCATCTGTTTGGCACAGCCCAAGCATCCTGTAGGGAGTCAATCTAAGTGATATCAAGATACTAAGTCTACAAATAGAAGAATAAAAAATTTAAGTCCTTTTAAAGCCTATATTAGAAATGCTTACTGTGGCATGCTGGATACTTAATAGGTTTCTTGGTAACCCAGACTGAAAAGTAGGCCAGTGGTCTGCTTAAAAAATTTCTGACCCTTTCCTTAGCCATAATTGATTTCCTCCATAGTCAATAACAATTATTAACTTCTGGAAAATGTGATAACAAAGAAGAGAAGTATCCTCTCCTTGAGTTTGTCCTTTCATACATGGTCTCCTTCTGAGGACAGAACCACACTGGGAGATGGTGCTTTTCGAATGTTTGAGATGACAGCTAGCTTGATAACATTATCCAAATTGTGCTTATCTCCAAATATACCTCCACAAGTTTAAGATCATGGCTCAGTAGCATGACCCAGGTAGACTCACTAAAACTTACAGCATGACCCTCCTACATACAATGTTCACTGAGTGCAACTTCACTCAATATTTACAAATTAGGGAAACTGTGGAATGGGGCACATCACAAATTAGTGAGTTTGGCAAATATGGGTAAATATTTCAATTGAAACAATAAAAGTTATTCTCCTTATAATTTTCAAATCTGTTTATTTTTCATGCTGTTAATTCTAAGTTATTTCTCTTTGTGGAGGTTAAATCCCAAAGAAATTAATCTCATTGGGCCAGTACAATGTAAACTCAAAAGCACACAAACATACTAGGGCACAAAATATCTTCTCCTGGTAAGATGATAAAAATCCAACTTTAATTATAGAGGGCATTCTTTTAGTCTCCCAGCTGCTAAAATAAACACCATAAAATGGGTTGGCTAACAATAGGAATTTATCAGTTCATGGGTTCAGAGGCTAGAAGGCTTGCTTCCTTGTGGGGTTGGTATCTTCTGGCTACCCAGCAATCTTCACGGTTCCTTGGCTTTTCCATGACATAGCAATCTACATAGCAGCATCGTCTCCTTTCTCTTTTGGGTTCCACTGGCCTCCAGCTTCTGTCTGCTCCCTATGGTTTCTCTGTTTCTCTTCCATGCTCAATTTCCTTTGCTTAAGAAGACTTCAGCCATATTGGATTAAGGCTCCCTCTCACTCAGTTTGGGCACACTTTATCTAATAACATCTTCAAAGGGCCCATCTGCAAATGGGTTCATACCCATAGGACCAGCGTAGGGACCTCAACATGACTTTTGTGGGGGCATGATTCATTCCCAGCAGGTGTAAGCAGCTGATGAATTTTTCAGTTAATCTTAAAACCACTGCATATCTACAATTTAATGAGTGATCACTTGGTGCTAATCTGATTCAGCAGAAAAACAAACAAAACCAAGGGTGAATGTATCATTTTCCAAGAAAGGAAGCCAACTTCACAAATTAAGGCCACATTTTGCTTCAAGGTTGTGTTCCCTCTTTTCTCTAACTACATTTCCTGAATTTCCATTATGCATATATGCATATGGGTATCCCGAAATGTCCTAATTGTGGAAACATAAAACAAAATGCTTTAAGAATTAAAAAAAGGTACACTACTACATGCTCCCCTCACTCGTTTGCACCCCTCCTAGTCACTCATACCAAATAGACAAAAGCATCTTGTTATTTGTATAATGATAAAACACAAATTCAACATATGCAAAACTAAACTTACCGTCTTTTCTCAGAAATCAGTTTGTCCTGTAGCGTTCCCTACTCACGGAAATATCCCCATCCCTTTAGGTTGCACATGTTCAAACCTGAAAATTCATACTGCTTTCTCATTGCTTCCACATCCAAATGTTTATTCTGTCTCTTAAATATCTCTGAAGCCTGATCGTTTTTCTATCCTCACCACTACTTCATTAGTCGAGACCACCTACATACCTTGTTGTTGACTATTGTAAGTCTCCTAAGAGACTCATCTCCATCCTTGCTCCTCTCAAATCCACTTTCCCAGCTGTTATCATTAGAAAACAAATGTGACCATTCCAGTCCCTTGCTTAACAGCTTCCCTATTTTCCTATGTCCTTGGCTGAAAACCTAAAATCCTTAACATGGATTACAAAGGACTACCTCTCCCACCTTATTTCTCATCATTTTCCCTCTTCACACTCAGCTGTCTGGCCAGGAGGAACTTCTTTCACTTCTTCAAAGGTGCTATAGTTTCTCTTGCTTTCAAATCTTTACACATTCAATTCTTTCTTGTCTCTGCTTCTGTATAATTCCCATGCATCCTCTGATCCACTAGACAAAGTTAGTTGCCCTCATAGCACTCTTTACTCTCTGACATAGCACTGGTGAGTTTATTCTAATTATTTATTTGACTGTTTGTGAACTCTATTAATTTGTTAGTTCTGCAGCATAAAGAAACTTTCCTTTCTTTTGTTTACCATTTCTCCCCAGATTATGATATAATTTCCGAAACATATTTGTTGATTGAATACTGGAATGAATGAATGAATAAATGAATAAAAAAGGAAAGGATAGTTGAATGGACATGATAATGGTGGCCAGAAAAACTGGAGTGTGTCCTCTTTCATTCTACTACCTGAGTCTTCTTTCATTCTCCTACCTAATAGCTGTGTGGACTGGGGCATTCTATTTGCCTTGTTTATCTCTCGTTCTATCTACATTTCCTTGCTATCTCTAGCATTTCATGTTCCTCCAATCTATGACACTGCTGGGAAAAATGAAACTACTGAACAAAGGGATACAAGCTGTTCGTTGCAGAGAGAGACGTTAACTGCTTCAAGTTTCTTAGCAATCATTTCAGAAACTGTATTTTCTGTCTACAGAAACCTATGTAGTTTGAAGAGTTAATGCATTACCAAAGAGTGAGGAATTTAAATTCTTCTGCTTCTCACCAACAAGATCAGGTCTGATATCCAGGAAACTGTTAAATTCTTCAAACCAAGGCTGAGAATCGTCTTGACAGGCAAATGCATTTCTCAGCTCTAAGTAACAGTTGCTGAGAGATGTAGATAGGAGAGATTATTTCTCTCCCTTTCCCTCCCCTCAAGAGGACTGTGCAAGTCAATCACGAAAGAGTCACCAACACGACGGCAAATCCCAATTTCTTTGTTGGTAAGAAATCAACACATTTTTCTCTATTCATTTTTGGTCATGAAGCTTTTAAATTTAGTAAATCTGTATAATTTTGACTATTTAGAGGTTTTTCAGCATCCAAAGAAATCACTAATATATTTCGAATTACTTAAGAAGCTTGTTAGGAAAGAGGACCTTAAGAGACCTTAAAAGGATCTTAAAACCTTCTGCGATTTACCCGCCAAGCAATAATGGATATATACCATTCTTATTGTACAGGTAATGCATTCATTCATTTATAACTGTCCATCAGAAACTGTGCAATGAACAGTGCATACAAAATAATCATGTTCTTTCTCATTAAGGAGCTCAAGTTCTAGTGGAAGACAGTTACAATAAAATGCATTAGGTGCAATGATTTAGATGCATGTACTGTATTGAGAGGAAAGAGATCAGCAACCTCTAACCAGTGAAAATCTGGGGATCTGGGAAGACTTTCTGGAGCAGAGTATGTTACAGAAGTACACAACTATCTCTTTTTGAACTTGTTTCCTGACCGTCAGGATTCCCTCAATGGAATTATTAATTCCAGGGAGTTGTTAATTTCAGAAACGTAACTTCAGTCCTGAAATTGCGTCTTTATTATTTCAACTTTACCCTATTGAGCCAAGAAGAATATCATTGCGTTACAAAAGAATATGCTATGTATAGGACCTTAATATCTGGGAAGTATTCTTGCTTACACAAAAGAGAATTTTTTTAATGTTGTAGCTGAAGACTGAGTAGAACGGAACAATTAGAAAATACTGTTCATCCTTCTATCATTAGGGCAAATGACATTACCATTTTGAGAAAAATATGTTTTCTTGTTTAAAGTCACTCATCCTCTCAAGAAAGGAAAAAATGCATTTGAATTTCCTAAAGTTTGTGTTATATTTTGTTTGTTTTGTTTTTAAGTGTAGCATTTCAGAGTAGGGAGCCAGGATCAGTCAAAAGTTTTGTGTTATGCAATGCAAATCTTAAAGTACAACATAAACTAAGGTAAGAACTGATATCTTACAGAAATAAAATATGCTGCTTTTTTATTCTTATTACTTAATCTTCTGCTATACCTTCGCAATGAAATGACAAATTCAAGAGAATCATATTAGGCCTTTCAAAACAAGTAAGTGTGGGTTCCTCTTTTCAGGAACACCACTACTGAATGTAAAATCATCTCTAACTTGGATTAAAATATAATGTTTAAAAATGTGCCTACTTGAAAACACTTAAAAGTAAGGAACTAATAAAGTTTTTCTCAAAGGCAATTCTGTTCATTCGTGTAAAATATTATTGAACAATGCCTGTATATTCTCTTTTATGGCATTTGCCTTTTCTGTTTAGTTCAATTCCAAGATAATGAACCAATGGTTTTGAATATCATTTTTGATTGCTGATAATTAAGCATGTTTTGATGATATAAAATATTTTTTAAAATTATCAAAAACATATATTAATAGAATTATTGTTTTCTTTTAAAATGTCTCAGAAAACTTTATATTAATTCCACTGCTACTTGTTATGAATATAAAACTAATCTAATGCATACTTTTGTAAAATATTAGGGCACTAGGGAGAAGTATATAGAAGAGTATAAAAATCGGTAAAATTCTTATCCACAGAGTGATAATTACTCTTCTTATTTTAATAATATTCTTCCAAATCTCTCTCTCTATACACACACACATGCACACAGGCATGGCTATTCATGAAAATACATATTTATGTGTAGATGTGATCACAAATATATACCCTTTACAACCCACTTTTTATTCAGAAACATGTTGTGGGTACTTTTATGTCAATACATTTAAATTTGCATTAACATTTAACAGCTGCTTTGTAACCACTGTGGTTGTACAATGTCTCAAAGATATTTAGGATGATTCCTCCACTCCTCCCTTTTTAACCAATACAAGAATACCCTCTCTTTTTCCGTATTTACATACGTATTCCATTTTTTCTGAAGGCTACATTTCAGGAGTTGAATTTTTAGGTCATTTTCGGCTGGGGTATTATTTTTCTTATGCTGATAGCTGTTGCCAAGCTGCCCACCAAAAGAGTTGCACCAATTTAATTCCCTAACATTAATAGGTGATAGCCACTTAAAACCTTTCAAAAAATTCTTCAAGTTAATAGCTTTCTTTGGAATATCATTAATCTCCATTCTTTGAGTATATACTTGATTTTTGAAAACAGCCAGAAGTCACCTGGGACCATGACTGTAGGCTAAGTTGAGTGCTAAAACCAAGAAATATGTTTCAGACCACTGCTGGACAGTACACAGTGAACTAGAGGAAAAGCATAGTGCAGAAGCATTAATCTACTCTCTTCAGGTCACAGAGAAACTTAAAAACATTTCAGAATTTCTAGACAGTAAGACTGACTGAGTGAATGACTTTTGGGTGTTTAAATAATAATAAAATTAAAATAATGTTATCTTCACCTATTACTATGACATAATGGCTTTTTTTCCACTGTCAATTTAGTGTTTTAATTCTAGTCAATATAGGGAAATTCCATTTTTCCTCAAAAGAGATTTCTGTCTGCTTTTTTATGGAAATACAAAAATATCAAGTTTATGTTTTCACTGCACATGACACAAAAATGATGTAATCTTTGTATATATTACCTATTTAAATTTTCTTTCAGAAAACATGTTTCTTTTCCTAATTTAACATTTCATTTTACGTTATTGATGACAATCATTTATTTTAAAGAATCAAATCACTGACCTTTTTAACATGTTCACTGATAGAGTGAATGTTTGGAAGCCTGCTCCATGTATTATCATGATATTTTTTCTCCTGCCATCTTTAATATTCCTCCAGTGCCATAGTTTATAATGTGTCATTTGTCTTTTGCATGGCACTAGTTTTATCAATATTTTAATAGCATATTTTTGCTCAAACAATTGTCACTTATTTTTACATCATCATGAAACAGCAACATTCTCTATATATAACACTAACCTGCCAAATATGAAGTACAGATTCCACAGGACACAGGAAAAAAATCATCCTTATTGATATGTAGAATACAGTCTATGTGTAAGAGGGAGCCCAAATGTCCATGTATGCAGAAATGTTCTGTACTAAACTTATTGCAAAAAATTTACAAAAAAAACCTACATATATTTAACAGCTAGAGGCTCCCTTTCTACTGCTTTGCAATTTGATATAAGCAAATAACCACAACTTGTCTCTCTCAGAAAAGCTGTGGATTCTGAAGTTTAAAAATATAGAAACATTCTAGAAACCCAGAAGAAGCTCACCCACCCAGATAGGGAGTGTCCACAAGGTAGGTGTAGCAACCCCTGGCCTGAGCAAAACAGGCCTGCAGATCTTTGGTGCACAGCAGTCTGCATGACCTAGGCAGCTAAATGTTTAACCTATTGTCTTTCTAAGCCAGTAAAGAAAAAAAAGGGTAAATTGACCTTAAAATGTAACTTTATGCAAGCAGGCAGGAACTGAGAGGCTCTTAGTCTCACAAAAAGAGCAAAATGTAATTATTTAAGTGCTATTCTAGTCCTTCCTGCACCACCCCCCAGGTCAAAGTAACCTGTTCCTGCATCTATGCTCCCCCCCCACCCTTAGGAGGGCCTTTGTCTTAAACCCTTATAAAAGGCTGTCTGCCCTTTTTGCATTGCTTGGTCATCTTCCCCGTGAATGTGTTGCCTGCCTGGCCTGAGAGAGCCCTCATGATCTCCATGACTTCTCACCCTGTAAGTAAGCCCTGAATAAAAGTTCATGTATCAGAAAATGCTCATTGTCTTCTTTGGCCTTTGGACTGGCATGGCCCTCTTGGGCTGCGACAGTAGGCAACCTGTTCAAAATGCTCTCATTAAATAGCCTGTATTTTTTTTTTTTTTCACTTTGGTGTTATCCCTGCAATTTCATTGATTAAGGATTCACCAAAGTTTCTGCTGAAGAATCTCAAATTCTGTAAGAGGGTCAGGAGTCTCATTCACTTGCATATCACTCGCTGAGAAATTGCTCTTCTTTAACATCTGTCTGGAGGCAGCAGAAAGAAGTAATTTTGGAGGCTGAATTACTGGGGCAGGAAGGAGCAGGAGGGGTTTAGGGTCTCATTTGTGCTGGCAGATGGGCATAACAAGAGGAAGTCTCAAAACAAACTTGGTCCAATTTAAAATTTTTGTTGGGTTGTGTCTACAACTGATAAGGAGTTAGTGCTGGGAGGTTGCAATGTGATACATACCCTGATAAGGGATATGAAGGTTTTGTTGTTGTTTTACTACCTCCTTTCCTGGTCTCAGTGTTAGAATCTATATTAGTTCTCTATATATGAGGAATGACATTTTCTGCTCCCTCTTTCGAAGCATCTACCCCTCTGACCACCACCATTACTGGAACATCTCAAGGGAGGAGAAGTTGCTAATCTAATTTCTTAGAGTCTGAAGCACTGATCAATATTTTACAGGAAGCTATAGTTAATGTGTCTTGAAGTTCAGGCTCCAAATAGCCTAATCATCTTACTTTTCCACATGCAAGGGAAAATGTGCCAATCCATATGGCTGGACAGTAAAGGTAAGTTGAGGAGTGATCAGGAGCCCTAGCATCAGTTCCTTGGGCTCAACTGCATTCTCCAGTCTAGCTTCTACTGAAGTGTTTGTCATCGAAGGATGTTTTGTACTTGGACAGCTACAAATTGGTTTGACATCAATTTATTATTCCCTATATAATCAAATACATAGTCAATAATTACTTGGAGTGAATAATAAGATCTGGGCATCAAAACTTCACCCAGAATCTCCAGTACTGTGGTTCAGCAATATTGTGAGTAAAGAGAAAAACCAACATTTATGGGCTAATTTGGGAATCTGGAAACCATTTATGTACTAGCTCTCAAGGAAAACTTGCTCTGATTTTCTAACACCTGACATTCAAATAAACTTTTACAGTACAACTTGTTTGGAAATTGGAAATGTCCTATATACATATATTTACATTTAATGGAATAATTTCTCAAGGATCAAAGGAGCTAGAATGTTATAGTGTACTTTAAAATTTTAATTTTTAATTGCTTTTCACAAGCTAGCCAGTGTCTTGCTCCCATAGTTAACTAGAGTACATAGTCGCAAGTTTAAAGACATGCCACACTTCACTTGTCCAGAAAGCTCCAAAATGTATTGTCATGGGTTATACCTTTAGTTATGTAGTTATTCCTACAAATCTTCTCTAGAGAAAATAAGAAAATGTAGTTGGACAAAGATCTGTAATTACCCTTGCAAAAATATCTACGCTTGTGAAGGCTAGCCATCTTAATATTAACTGTTAACAGATTGTACATATGTGTGTGTGTGTGTGTGTGCACACTTAACTTATAATTTGTCCAAAACAATTTCATGCCCTTAGAAACCTTCAAAAAGCTAACTTCCTGTATTCTATGTAAGATTGCATCTGAAAGTAAAATCCCATGGCACCCATAGGCCAGTATATGACCTGAACAAATGGCCTTTGGGGAGATTATTATGTAAAAATAAAATTAAATACTCAAATGACCACATGGTGCCGTGGAAGTGGTACTGAATATGTGAAATGGAATCAGCAATACATTTTTCTCTGGCTGTTACCGAGCAGCCTTTTCCAACATGCGAAGCCTTTTGTGTATGAGACAGAGACCTAAATGGTATTATAGATCAAAGATATTTTATAAAAATAGTTCTGTCTTTATGGCTTCCTTTCTGTTGTTTCTGAACTTGCTACACTGTAATATCCTGGTGGAATAAAAAGGGTGTCCATAGGGCCAGATTTAAATCGAAAAAGTTAGGAAGGCTACAGCACATTTTTAAAATAAAAAGAATAGAAGATTATATATAAAGGAAGAGAAGAAACCTTTAGTCACTCAAAAAAAAAAAAAAAAATACTGCCAGTAAGACAGACCTGAAATGATAATTTTGGGCAAACCTAAAAAAAAAAAAAATAATTAGTAGATTTATAAATATATGGAATTTAATATAAGGTTTTGATAAACATGTGCTAATTTCATAAATTTGGCATAAAACTGGAAATTATTTTAGAAGGTTCAAGTAAGGTAGAGAATGTCCATGCAAGGATTATATGAAATTATCATTTCAAAAAGTGAAGTACTGTTCAACTGACTTCTATCCTTTCTGTTTGGAAAGTAAGTAAACCAAAATGCTATATCCAATACCACTGCAGATGCTGACAATCTGTAATATTTACAAGCTTATTTTCCTGTCTTAACAAAAAAAGTTATTGGCACAATTGTTTCAGGATTTTGCAAGGCTAAAAATTGGTTCTAATAACCATTGCTCAAATCAGAAACACATAAATCTGTATTACTAGATAAGCAAATTAGGATAGTGCTTTGTATTTTTTCAAAGAATTTTTACAAAATATTATGCATTTTGCCTCAGGGATTAATTCATCTTTTTCCATTAAAAACCAAGGAAATAGGTTTGATGTATTTGTCGGCATACGAACACCAGTAGAATACCGCTGAGCGGAAATGTCCTGGGATAATATATGCGAATAGCAACCATTATCTGCACTACATGTGAGCTACATCAATGATAACAGAAACATTTTGCAAGCTGAATCATCTGATCTTCTCTGCCCAGTCTTGCTCCTACTTCTTAATCCACCCCTGGATACAAATATGGCTGTGATAACCTAATGAAAAAAGGACACACCTGTAAATACTCCTGGGATTGTACCCTATGCCCAAATGAGATTGAACTTTCCAAGGATCTATTTTTAGGAATCAAGGAAAAAAAGTTCTAAAATGAACAAGTGTATCCAAATAGTGAATGTTTTCCCATTGTTTCTACACGTTCTCTTAATTGTACTGCTGCATTTTCCCTAAATTGGTCAGTGAACTGATGCCCCACTTAAAAATGGACATGAGATCATTTTATAACACATTTCCTTTAGTATTTCTGTAACAAAACTCTTTTGGACAGTATCCAGAGTGTGACCTTGAACTTACTCCACAGTCACTAGCACTAAATACAAGGCCCTTAGTTAAATTTGTTACAAAGAGCAGAAAGGAGAGGATCTTAAATATTTGTTCCTTCTCATTTGAAATCATCTCCTAGGCTGGTAATGACTTCAGGATGGCATTTCCCAGCAATAAGATTTGGTGACAACTGAGGTACTGCAGTTATTAGCATTCAAAAACTATCCAAAGCTGCAGCTGAACTCCAGCTGCCAGCAGGCTTGAAAATATCCGCTGCCTTGCAAATCTCTCAGACAGGAGCATTTTGGAGACTAGCATTCCATGACCAAATCATCTTCCAAATGTAAACTTTCCTTCAAATGATAATGAATAACACAATCAGACAACCATTTCAGCCTGGATGTTTTACAATTTGCATCGGAGTGTTGGTGTCAAATGGAAAAAACTGGAAGGATTCCTGATGCATTCATGGTTAAGTCGCTTTGCAGGACTGAGTGTGTGTGTGCACACCCAGTGGGAACCTTTTATCATCGGTGATGTGGGGCTCCAGGTCCCTGGGTAGATACGTTACCTCTGGAGGAGTTAAGAGGATGACTGGCAGAGGATTGTAATTTCTATCGGAAGCTATTTTGCCTGTGTCCCAAGCAGGGTTTGACCTTGTGGAATTTGTCGGGTGAATGAGTCACTGGAACTTAGAGCTAACTCTCTGCTCGGGCATAAATCATTTCCAACCAAAGCAACATATTTTGCAGTGAAGATTTCAGCTTGTGGCCTTAAAGTGACTGGAAAGGCATTTTGAGTCCTCTATATCCCAGAGGACTAGAGAAGCTTGAGGTTCAGAGGTTGACAGCGTGCCGACATTCTGCCAACCTGCTTATGAGAGCTGAAATGGCAGCCAAACGAATGCTAAGGCAGGATGCCTGCATCCTAGACGAGGACAGCTGGGGCACATAGCAAGTAGCTCCATCCACCTGGGAGTCCCTGCACCAGACAGCAGTTCACTGTCATTTAAAGACTTAGGTCCATCTGGTTTCATGTCTCCTGGCTACAAGAAGGGTTTCCAATTTTGAATTTTAATACACTTTGCCTTTCACTTTACCCCTAAAGAAAGAGCCACAGACACTAGAGACTTTAAACTCCAGCTGAATCTGAGTTTTAAGAGCCAGATAGAGAATTCTGTTACAAGCAATTAGTGAAAAGACCACCTGATTAGAGTGTACACCTCTAATTTAAGCAAGATGCAGGATCACACTTCTCTCATTCTCAAGGGGCTAACCAATTTGAATTTGCCTTGTGCCTGAATAAATTATCTGAAATATCTAGGAGAGTGGTAGAAATTTCTAACAATGACTTCTTTACTAAAGACATAAAGAAATGGGTGAGAATAATAGGTGTTCTACTTCGTTCCCAAATGGAACCATAGAGAGAAGTTGAGGAGCGGAGGGGAGAACTAAGATTAGAGACTATGCTTTTCTCTTCAGCAATGTTTCCCTTCCCTATTCTGCCGAGTGTAGGATATTAATAGAAAAAAAATACCAGAGTCAAGTAAGTTTGAAAACAGATAAACAAAGTTAAGCAGGTTTTCTTACATCATGGTTTCTTAAAATTTAAATAAATTAATTAACAGTGTGAATCCCCATAAGGTAAATACTCTCTGCGGTGTACCCAGATTAGTTCATTATGGAATCCTTTTTGTGAAGCATATATGTTGCTAAAAGAACAAAATATTGTGGTCTTGTTCCTTCTCTGAGGAGAGCTACCTCCACGGTCCAGTTAGATTTCCATCAGGCTGGTTCACTATTCACTTCCATTCATTATGATACTGTTCTGATGGCTACTTTAAGAAAGCAGGGGGAAAATCCTACAGAATATCTCTCTTAGATATGTTCTAAGGATGTTTATCTTTCCCTCCTTGTTTCCTCCTTTCCTCTATCTCACCCTTTTCCCTCTCTTTTTTCCCCAATTATGGTCTTGAAAAGAGCAAATTTAGCAACACATAAAAATCATATAAAATTATCCCTAGAAATGCTGGAAAGTGATAAGAGAATTAAGAGGAAAGTGTCTTTATAAAACAAAAGAAAAGAATAATGGATCCCAGTAACCACGACAGACTTAAACATCAAATATGAATTAAATAATAGATAGCCAACATTTATTGTGAACTTACACTATGCTAAGCAGTTTATAAAGATTATCAACAATTAATTGAGGCACATACGAGGAAACTGAAAAAATTAACTTGCCCAAAGACACCTTAGCTCAAGTGGCTAAGACATTATTTCAACTCTGATTCTACATTAATTATTTGGCAGAACTATATGTAATAATTCAGTTTACAACTCCCTATTCCCTTACTCTAAGTTCTATCAAATCTAAAAGAAAATAATTGAAATTGGAGTCTTCTTCAATAAACACATATCTAGGCAATAATTTCCAAATCCTAGTTCCATTGTCACTGCAATTAATTCAATCTGCATATTGTTGAAACAGATAATAATCCAAATTCACATCCCAATATCTGCCTAGAATGTGCTTCCCCCTGCTTCCCTTACCTCACCTTGCTCTTCTAACTCTGCAATTGTCTACTTTCCTTTTTACACTAGGTAGAATAGATTGTTAGGGGAACAAGACTCAAAGAGACTCAGCAGCTCCAAACGAAGGGTAAAGGAAAGGGAACAATGGTGCAAGTCATTAAGTTATATTGAAGATGGCTTTTTAAAACCAACTGAGAGAATGCTAATAGTCTAAGGATTCTTTAAAACTTACTTGCTCTGGAACTGAGCTTTTCTACACCTCCAGGAAGCAGAGAAAACATTCAAATAACACCTTTTCTCCGTATGTGCTGACAACTTATGTTTCATCGTAACTTTTTGACGTATTTCCAAAATAAGCAAAGACAGTCATTACTATTTATTAGTAAGAAAATTCAATTCAGATTTTAGCTTTCCAACTAGAACAGTAAATAAGGTGATTTGGAGAGAAATAAGTTATTTAACTTGCAAAGTATAGTCTAAAAGCCAAAGTCACAGTTCTGTCTTTTTTTATCCTGATTATATTGGTCTCTTTCCCCAGCCTAGCCTATGCCACTCATTTTGATACAATTGAAATCTTTCTTAGAAATAACATCATAGATCATGATGATGTAAACTTATTTTGAGCATTAACCTAATAGCATCAACATACCTGCTCCTTCTTATACCTTGAATTCCCTAAATCATCATCCTAATAGCATAACCTTATTTTTCTCCAAGGCTGTGAAAAATACCACAAGACTTCTGATATGGAAGAAGTGTCTTCAACAAAGGAAAAAAAGGAGGAAAGAAGGAAGGAGTGAAAGAAAAAAAGGAAATCTGAAAATTTTCAAGGGCTTGGGCTGGCTGGATCTAAGAACTAATGTAAGGCAGGATAGTAAAAGTTTAGGAGGGAAGAAAATCTATATTAAGTGGCCATTTACACTTATAAGTATATTGAAAGTAGAAGCTTTTACTTTGTACCAAGACAACTCAGGAGAAATCACTTATGACTTGGCCAACTTTAATGCCTTTCATTAAGCTCAGTGCCTAAAACACTTATAACTTTAAAAAAAATTAAGATTTTTCTGTAGAGGTATAAACATTATCTTTACAAATACTGGACTCAAAACAGTGTTCTCTCAAGTAGGACAGGAGGGGGAAACCAAAATGTATAGCCAATTAGTATTTATAAACAGCTTACATATACTTACTCAGAGGGAATATAATAAATACTTATTGGGTACCTACTATGTACTATAGACTTCAAAGGTGAAAGGTGAGAATAGTAATTGAAGCTTTCAGTTTAATATTGAAAAGAAAGAAGTAAAAAATATAGGAAATATAATATAATATTTGAAATGTGTGATAGGAGTTAAGATAATTACCAAAATCAGTCCTCATGGAAAGGGAAACAAACAGGAAAATGTTTGAATGCTCAGAGGAGGTTACTGATTAAATGAAAGATGGAGTAGAAGATTAGATGAAATAATGGCATTCCAGGCAGAAGAAAGAAAGAAAATGCAGAGGCACAGCAAGGAGCACCAGGTGTCTTTGGAGGAATCCAGGCATTCCCAGTCAGCTAAACCATCCAGTGTTAAGCACATGGTTTCAGATTTGCAACCAGAGAGGTGGGCAAGGGCCAGATCCTTACCTACCTCATATGCCATATTAAATAATCTAATCCCATAGGTGATGGGAAGGCTTTGAAACATTTTAAACAGGGAAGTGGTATAGCTGAATTTAACTTTTATGTAGATTATTCTTAAAGCTGTATGAAAGATTGATTTTAGGGAGACAAAACTAAAACACAGGAAACTTGGTTAGGAGGCTGTTGGAGTAGTCCAGGTGAGAGATGATAAAACTCTGAATCAGGTATTACCAGAATGGCGAGGGGATGGGAGAGAGGAAGTATTTTGTAATTAAAATCAGAAGGGCATGGTGATTATTGAATGAAGGAAATGGACTAGAGGGAGGAGATACTTCTATGATTCTAGCTTATATATTAGAGATGCTAATGCCACCGAATCAAAAAGAATATAAGAGGAGCAGTCTTCAGAGGAAAGGCCGTGGTAAAGTTCAGCTGTTGAGTTAGAGGTGTCTGAGCAATATCAAAGTCAAGATGTTCAGTTGGAAGTTAGCTATATGAACAGAAGCTTAAATGGAACAGTCAGAAATGGGTATACAGATTTAAGAGTCCTCAGTATAAATGTGGTAATTTAACCATGATAGTGGATGAGATTAACAAAAGGGTATAAGGTGGGATGCAGTGTGTTGAAATTGGGACACTCAATACATGAGAAGAATACAGAGGGTGAAGACAAGAAGTAAAGAACCTCACAAGAGGCTAGTTTTAATGGAAATTAAGGAAACGGCACATCCCTAAAAGGAAATGATCAATGCTAGAGACGGTTTGGAGGTCTAACAAGGTAACTGAAAAAAATGTCAATTGGATTTGAAAATTAGAAACTCAGTTAATGACATTAATGGGTTCAGCTAAAATTAGAGAGGTGGGGTAAAACATTTGAAGACTTAAAGTGAGGAAATGAAGACTGCTTCTTGAATAAGGTGAACTCATAAAAAAGCTAACATCAGGAGTGGGCATTGAAAGAAAATGGGTCAGATGGAAAACAGGTAGATGGGTAGAAGAAAGGGAAAACAGCATGAGAGAATACACAAGAGGAATGAAAATAAGAAATGACAAGAAATTTGATGTGGCAAGATGGGGATACATGTATGTAAGATAATGCTGGTAGGAGAAGAGAAGGAAGAGGTGGGTAAGAGAAGAGATAAGAAAGGGGGTCTAGTGAAGAATACTGTATGAAGCAGTGTGGATTCTGAAATGTTGTTTGACGGTATATATTTTACTTCTATAAGAGGCTTAAAGGAGGTATCAATGATTGATAAATATTCTAATCTGGGGATTATATTCCTGCCCTCTACTTATGTGTTTGCACTGGGAGTGTGGATGCCTAATTAGACTGTAAGAAAAGAATAAATCCTTCCTAACTTGTAAATTCCTTAGCTCTGGGTTTCAAAATATATTTTCCACTGTTGTGTGAGCTACTTTGTCTTTGGTACTTAGATTAAGATTTATTTATTATCTGGGAAAATTAAAAATAACTTGTGTTGACACCAGAAATTCAGGTGGAATTTATTGAACACCTAAAGAATAAAGTAAATACTATAGTCATACTCGTAACTCTTACCTTAGGACCACTTTTCTTCAGAGTATTGGGCCGGGTTTTTTAAATTGCTAATTAAAAAAAAGCATCTGCATTATAATCACCAAGTATCTAAGGTATCTTAATATCAAAGGCTCTTGGATAGTACGAATGGAACATATTGGCCACAAGTATAAAATCTTTGCCATCAGAACCCTTAGACATGAGTCAGATGCACTCTTGCTGTTACTGTTTTTTTTTTTTTCAGATGCACTTTTGAAGTGCTATTTTTATATAAACAATGTAGATGAGAATATTTTTCTATCTATATACACCTATCATTTACTGAGGGCTTGTTATGTGTGACACGGAACCAGGAATGGTATATATATTTTCTCATTTACCTTACAACAACCACTACATAATACATGAAGTAAACGCACCCAAACTAATTTATCCTGGAATCAAGATTTGAACACAGGTCTGTCTGAATTCAAGTCCTTTGCTCTTTCCATTACAACACATTGCCTTCAATTTCTAAAATTTATTACACACTAAATTGAATACATTGAACACAATGTAATCTTCTGACATCATTATGGTCATCACTTTTTTTAGGTAGGACATAAGACCCTCATGGCTCAGTATAGAGCTGTCTGTGTCTTCTGTCAATGATCCCAATCGCTATGCTTTTTGAACTCTGATATCAACATTTACTCATTTTTAATTTTCATTTAGTCTTTTACTACAGAGCTGCCAGGATTGTTTCTTGTTGTCAGCGAGTGTTAGTTTCAAGCATCTGGTAGTCCAAATCTTTGTTCCACTACTTATTATCTATGCAACCTCAGCTATGTGACTTAATCTCTCTAATCTGTTCTTTCTTCATATATAAAAAAGAGATAGTATCTAATTCTAGGGTTATTATAGTGATCCAGTGAGAATATACAATAAATCACTTAGCACAGAATCTGGTACAGAATGAATGAATGAATGATATATTATTACTTGAAATGTGGTTGCTTCACATTAACAGTCAGGGAGTCATCTGTCTGGATATTCTTAAAGTCAACTGGAGTCCCACTTTGACTATCTCAAAGGTTTTCCCTTTTGACAGACTGCAACCTTGCGGATCCTCTGGTTGGAAACATAGCCACTCAGTACTTAATAGCAGAGCAGAACATGACAGGACAGCCAGACAGTGGACCAAGAGATAAGCAACATAATTCACATAATTTCTGCACAGTGTGAAGGAGCAGACACATCATGTCACTGTGCTGCAAATCTTTATAACCTTTAAAATATGGACTTCTGTGCA
Organism: Choloepus didactylus; assembly: GCF_015220235.1. Classification (NCBI taxonomy): domain Eukaryota; kingdom Metazoa; phylum Chordata; class Mammalia; order Pilosa; family Megalonychidae; genus Choloepus; species Choloepus didactylus. The sequence goes on from NC_051326.1 coordinate 49,717,337, forward strand.
TATGTTATACTGATTCTACTCTCTGCCTTTATCCTTTGGAGACTGGGAGCCTCCCCCAAAAGGTAAATGCTATCAAGATAGAACTTTGTAGCTGTAGGTTAGTTACATTTAAACTGCCTACTTGCATGTCTTGCTTCTTTGAGATATCAAAATGCATTTTTTTGATGTCCTAGGGATACTGGTCCGGAAGTCTACCAAATATTACAGCACATTTTAGCTTAATTCATTATCTGTATGAAGTTATAAAAGTAGCCATAGATGACTAGAAATTATGTCATTTGTATTAAACCCAGATCTACTTAGGAGTATGTGGTACATGCTGTTGTGAAAAATGTTTTACCTTTTACTTTTGTCAGTTTGTAATGAGAGGATTTTCCTTTTACCTCAGAGAGCACCTGATGTATCATCTCAAACACAATACACATGCTCCTGAAGGCATAAAGAAAAGTGTTGCTGCATAATATAAAGTGGATTTGCAAAATGCATAATCAAACCTTTTAAAGTTGTATAAAATAAAATAAAATTAGGAACAATCAGGCTTTTGAAGCTTTCCCATAGGGATTTTGCTGAATTTTAGCTCATGGACTCAGCAACATCTATTTTGGTTGCCTGGAACCCATTTTAGTGAGCTCCTAAATTTTCAGTTGCAATCTGGAGGCAAGGCTGCTGAGTAGTTATGCTCTCTGTCTTGGGATCTGGGACTGTACTAAAGAATAACATAGGTCTCAGCATCTAACAATGGTGATAGAAATAAGTTATAAATCTTGAAGTCAATATAGCTACCAGCTAGATCCTCAACTGACAAGAGAACACAAAGCACTGGTTTACCAAATGGAAAGTGGATTTTCTGAAAATGTTATCTTCTATGCCCTTTGTAACACAATGGTCAAGAAAGGAGTCTCTGTTTGCAAATCAGACCCCAAAAAGATGAACTTCCTCTCATAGATTTACAAAAGCACCTGTAAACAAACTGAGAATTATCTGTTTTAATGTAAAATATTTTCAGTAAACCTCAGCCTATTCAAATCTCATGTGCAAGTGTGAACAAAGTCTAATTGAAAAATTAAATGCATATTAGACATTATTGTGCTCAATTCATTGGAGCCATTCTTACCAAAGAAGCATGTTGCTGATAGTTTTTTCTTCTTTTCATATCTGTCCTTAAATTAACAAAGGTGAGGATTCAGAATGAGCTTGCATACTCTGCCCAACTTCATACTATGAAGATATCACAGGTGGTGGTTTCCAGGGCACTGGGAGTGACTAACGTCAAAGAGGGAAATCTCCCAGTTTTAAACCAAAGCAGCCAATCTTGGCCATGGAACAATGAGACTGTTGGGAGAACCCTGATGAGCTGTCAAGGATCACCAGTAAGATGTAGGTGGAAATTGAGAAAAAACAAACATGTTTTAATTGGACCTTGTCAAGGTTTATAATGAAAATAAAACTGTTTTTCTTTGCCATTTGTTTCTATCAGTTTGGGTAGAAATCCCAAGATTTCACTCAAGTGCATTTGGGTGCAATAGAATTTTGATAATTTTATAGTTGGTTCGGAAAAATATGTATTCTGCTGAAACAGTTGTGAGGTATTGGTACAATTTTCATAACTATGGGTTATTACTCATTTAGAAACAGGAAAGACAGAGACATGTTTATAAAATAAAATAATAAAGAAAATCATTGTATCCACTGTCTGAAAGTATAGCACTAATTAGTAGCTTTGTTTTTAGGTTTTATCTAGACTTCTAAAAATATTTAATGGAATTATGTAGTGCATGTTGAAGCAATTTAAAAGGGAAAAGTGGTATATTTAGATACATGCCATTATAATTATTCATAAATTTGCCTCATTAGTTTCACAAATATATGTCAGGTAGTTCATAATTTTACCAAGTAATTAAGCAAACTTAATATATCCATGTACTAGACATTAATAACATATAGTATTTTAATAATATTTAATTTAATATATCTCTAATATACCATTTAATAATATTATCTTATTACTTTAAAAGGTTTTTCTATCACTTTGGGAAAACAAAGGGGGGCTACAAGTAATGCTGGTTTAGTAGTTACTATTTCAATTTTACTGTAATTTTCATGAAGAACACTATTTTTAAAATCTTTTAATTGACAATTGGTCGGAGGTCAATAAGAAATTCAGACGATATATGTGTTGGGCATATGAGGAAAGATACCATATGAAAAGTTGAGTAAACACATGTTTTGTGACTATTCCAACAGTGGAAAAATTCTATTATTTCCCTTCACATTATACCTTTATCTGTTTCTGATAGGGATGCTTTTCTTTGCTTTCATTTAATTTTAAAAGAAAATATCTGTTGCCCTAGAAATATGTTCTCATGCTGAAACTGCTATCACACTGGCTTTTCTTTGGTATTTTTTGTCAGTCTGTCTTCCATATAGATCCGGTTTTATTTCTCTACACTTTTAACTATGGCAGACAATGGATCCACAGTGCCAAACTCTCCAGAGGCTTAACATCATAAAGATTTCACATTTAAATAACACACTTAACTCTGAATGAAATTTCACACCTGGCTCCTTATTCTATTTCTGGGTCCCTAGCCTTTTCCCCTCTGTTCTCTCCAACTAATCTTGTCGTGGAGACTAAATTCACAGTTCTGGATGTAATCCAACAGCTCTGATCATTCTGCAGTGCACTCGGGAAGTTCTGGTTCACTTAGCACACTTTTTTCTACCATAACATCTGTCCTGCAAGCTAGAAACAGTAATCGAACATACACATTCAGATCACACTTTATCCACGGCAAATGGGTTTTAGAGCATTATCGGTGAGACAAAAATGAATCTTCCAAACTCAAATATGCCTTGTCTCTTACTAGACAGATATATATATAAAAGCTTCTGATGCTCTGCTTTTGTTTCCTGGGGAAAAAAAAATTGTGAGGAAAGCTCTGGCAGATTCATAGGGAGTTGTGAAACAGCATGTTTGGCACAAAGTCACCTCTCCAGTAATTTGCATGTTCCAGGCTGTCATCCCTGGGCTGCTCCTGACAAAACCTGCAGGGAGATATCAAAACCGTTCACCACACAATGTCTCAAAGCAGAAGCCTTTAGCTGGGTTTGGTCACTGTCCTGAATCACGCTGCAATTTACATAAGCACACACATGGGTTTCTTTATTCAGTTACCACTCTGCTTTTCCTTCTCCATCCCACTCTCAACACAGACACACACATGCACTCACGTTAGAAACTAGATTTAAAGGCATTAATAGAAACATGGAGGGATAGGGAGGTAACAACAATACATGAATATGTTCTTCCTGTGACAAGCTGTTGGAGCAAGGTGAATGTAGGGCCTTCTGTTCCACTGAAGGGTGAGGGAAGCAAAGTGTGAATACCAGACTTTTAGTTTTAAAGGACTCTTAGGGCATAACCAGCCATTTACTCACTCATTTATAGGGCACTCTATTGTTTACCTATTGTCTTGGAACTGGTGCCAGGGAAATTAAAACAAGAGCCTTTATAGAGCAAGAAATCTAACTTAACATCTAAAGGAACTTCTTATTTTACCATAAAAACTTCATCTGTTCATATCTCAAATTAACAACTGACTGATCACTGTAGGAAACCACTAGAGCAGAAACAATTGGAGAACTCCTGGTAACCTCTCCTGCCAAGAGAAATGAGAGGTCAGGCAAAGCTGGGATCTTCCCCGAGTGCAATGCTCAGTGAAGCAGCAGAGTTTTCAGGATGGTAAACATGGACCCATCTTTTAGTCTGAGCTAAAAAACAAAGGGAGAAAGCTAGGTTGTCTGTATTGAGTCCTCACGAGAATTGCTGACTTTTAGTTTCAGCAGTACACTACTCATGGTTTCTTCAGCTACTCTCAACTCTTAGTTGCCAATGCTGAATAGATCCTCATTTGCACTGCAAAAGTGCGTTTTAGTTAGGTGTGCAAGTGTGCATTAAATAGTGGTGAAAAGTGTTCAGTTGAAGGCTTTGGAAACTCCCTTTAATTATCCGCACAAAAGGTGTGGCGTGGGATCTGAAGTCTGGCTTCCCTTACCAGCTCACATATGCTCTGGGGGCAGCAAAGAAGATGCTGCTGAGGATCAGTTGCTGCATTCAGGCTAGACACCCTCTTTATCCACACGCCCATACTGTGACCTCCAACAAAGTTGGTAATTAATGCCAGCTTGCTGCAAGCATAAAGGCTTTCTCTTATAAGAACAGAAAAGCTAATAGCAACTTTTGACTATTAAAACCTCAGGGCAACCTTCAACGCAGTTACCTTAAGCCCTTATTCTATCATCTTTATTACCTACTCTCTTTGTGTTAAATTGTTGATAACATTCATTTCTTTCAGAGTGTTTTTCTGTTTGCTACTTTTGATTCTTTTCCTCCTTACCATCACCAACATGGAATAAGCTGTTAGTGAGTTGGAGAACCCCAAAATGCTCTTACGTTGGACATGATCTAAAGAGTTGGACCATCTGGGATAAAACCCAGGCTCTGCTGCTTACCAGCTATATGACATGGGTAAGAGACAAACCTCTTTGTGCCTCTGTTTTCTCATCTGCATATGGAGCTAACAATAGTATCAACCTCGTGGAATTGTTAAAAGATTAAATGAGATAATACATGTGTAGCCCTTACCACATAGGACATAATAAGCTTTAGTAATCAAGATATTTAGTTCTTACTTTTAACATCATCATTCGTAGTATAAAAGTAAGACAGGCTATGTAAACTTTGCAAGCAAAAATAAAACCTCAGAAGGTAACAGAAAAAATGTTCTAATAAATGCCTTTTCACTTTTTATGGGTTATACTCCTTACTGAAAGAGAAGGGGGATCATTATTCTGAAAACTAGCAAAGAAAAAGAAGCGTTTATCTTCCTTTCTTATGCAAAAAAAAAAAAACCCTGAATAGTTGATGAGGGAGTTTTCTTTATTGAAGTATTTCAGGTGATAAATGAACAAGGAATGATAGAATTAGAATATCATTTTGTAACTCCGACAAATGCTGGATGTATGTAACGAGCATCATTAACTGCTACAACCACTGGGGGCAAAGGTTGATGGTTGCCTCTGTCATAGATGGATCAGGCTGACAACCTGAATAACATAGATACTTACTGATCGATCATTACAGAAGGAGAGACAATCATTACACATACGTTTCCTTTTGTGAAGCAGTAGGAAGGTACCCAAAAATCTCACCTCAATCAGATTAAGCCTCGGTATCTAACTACCAATTTATAGGAAAGGCAGGGGTCAGAGAAATATATTAAATGACACCATAGGGATTAAATTAGCAAAGTCCAGATAGTGGGATTCTCTACAGGACAAATGACTCAGTTAAATCAACAAACAAATTACAAGGGTGGGAAGGGGCGAAAAAGAAGGAAGACTCATATAGGTTAAAAGAGTCTGAAGACATATATTGATCAAATGCAACTGTGAATTCTGATTGGAACAAACCACCTATAAAAATAAATGTATGTGACAATCATGGAAATCTGAATGCTGCTGCTATCTGATAATATTAAGACTTTTTTTAGGTTTCATAGTAGTATTGTGCTTATGTTTTTATAACAATAATATTTACATTTTAAAAATACACACTGAATTGTTTCTGGATAAAATTATATACCAACTTGGATTTGCTTCAAAATAATCCATGTTTGGGGAACAAAGAATGAGTGGGGGTATGAGCTGGGAGATGGATCTTGGGAGTTCATTTCTACTTGTGTGTAGGTTTGAAAATTTCCACAATAAAAGTTTAAAAGGCCAAAAAAGAGTATAAAATATATTTATTAAAAAAAGAGAAGAATGAGGAATCAAATTTGTCAGGCTCAGCTGATGAAATAAAAATAAAAGACTCAGGCTCACTGGGCCTGTAGTAATAAAGAAGAGCTTTTGGTGGGGAAGCCAGCTTCTAGGGAGCCTCACGGAGGTGGAACTTATTACCTTGGTACATTTGCTACAGTTTAGGGTAGTAGCTCATCACTAATGTGGATATGAGTTCCTGGGGCACATAGTGAAATTTTTCATAACCAGGCCCTATTCCTAGAAGCTCTGATTTAGTGGAACTTAAATGGAGATCAGAAATATATGCATACATATTATATACATGTAAATAACACACACTAGGTTATTCTAATGTAGGTGGTTCTGGAATCAGGTTCTCATGAGTATAGTTTCAGGAACAGGCACACTAAGTATGAATTACTCTCTCAGGACAGCTCACATTAGCAAGTTCACAGACTGATGCTTAAAGGGAAAGGTCAATTTATATATGTCTGAGGGAAACAGAAATGCTATTAGGATCTGAAGCCTTAGGTCAGCAAGCTCAGCATGTTCTTTCCTGCAAGACAGACCCTAGGGTGGGAAGTCAGATTATAGTACCAAAATTTACTTCAAAAAGAATGGGAGCAGAATAAGGGAAGTTGATTAGATAAGAATAATATTAATGGCCACAGGTCGTACACATTAGCGATGGATGTGCCCACTTGCCAGTGGGACAGATGGCAGAGACAAGGCTATGCTTACCCTCTGTCCAGCTGCTTCTTCCTAGGCACTTGGGAAGTCTGTGCTTCCCAGCTTCCCTTGCAGTTGGATTGGGATCTGACTAATGGAATGTGTTCCAGCTAATGGAATGTTTCAGCCTGGCCCAAACATCCTGCACAATCCTTAAATCTTCTCTTCTTTCTTAAAGGCCAAAAATTTCTGATGGCAGGCCCATAAAATGAAGGGGGCTGCCCAACCAGCTTTAGGTTATAATATGAGCAAGAAATAACCTTTTACTGGGTTATGCTTCTGAGATATTTGCAGTTATTTCTGCAGTTATCTGTTAAATAACCCAGTCTATCCTGATCCAGATGATAATAATTACCACAGACATTGGAGATTTTCTATTATTCACAGGTGGTTTTGCATATTTCTAATTTGCTATGTACTTGGGGTAATTTGATTTGCTACCTGTTTCAGTTTGCTAAAGCTGCTGGAATTCAATATACCAGAAATGGATTGGCTTTTACAATGGGGTTTATTAGTTCACAAATTTACAGTTCTAAGACCATGAAAATGTCCCGATTAAGGCATCAATAGGACGATACTTCTCTGAAGAAAGGCTGATGGCATCTGGGTTCCTCTGTCACATGGTGTACTGGTTTGTATATATTATGTCCCCTAGAAAAATCCATGATTTTTAATCCAATCTTGTGGGGGCAGACATATTAGTTTTGATTAGGTTGGAACCTTTGGATTAGGTTGTTTCCATGGAGATGTGACCCACCCAACTGTGGGTGATAACTCTATTAGATAATTTCCATAGAAGTGTGCCTCCTCCCCCATTCAGCATGGGCCTTGATTAGTTTACTAGAGCCCTGTATAAGAGCTCAGACAGAAGAAGCCATTTTGAAATGCAACCTGGGAGCATGCAAGCACCAGCCATGAGCCTTCCCAGCTAACAAAGGTTTTCCAGATGCCAAAGGCCTTTCTCCAGTGAAGGTACCTGATTGTTGATGCCTTATCTTGGACACTTCATGATCTTAAGACTAACTGTGTAATCAAATAAACCCCCTTTATAAAAGCCAATCCATTTCTGTTTTTTTGCAAAATGGCAGCATTAGCAAACTGGAACACATGGGAAGGCACAAGCCTGGCTCTGCTGATCCTTCTCTCCGGGATTTAGCTTCTGGTTTCAGTCGCTTTCTCCAGAATATCTCTGGGCTTCTGTCTCAGCTTCTCTGTAGGTCCTTCTTGTTTCTCCTGGGGTGTTTTCTTTCTAAGCATCTTTCTCTGTCTTCAAAATGTCTCTGCCTTTTATCCTCTCATAGAGGACTCCAGCAAGGGTAAAAACACCCCTCTTGAATGGGTGGGGTCACATCTCCATGGAAACAACCTAATCAAAAGGTCCCACCCACAACAACTCTACCCACCAAGACTGGATTAAAAGAACATAGGGTTTTCTGGGGTACATGATAGATTCAAACCAGCACCTTTCCAACTTCTTGGGGGTGGGGGTACCACATTACCACCCTCACATTTGCTAATAATGACAAAACTCGCATCCTACATGCTCAAGTTAAATTGATTCATATTTTCTGTAAAAGCACATCATTAATTGTGAATTTGTGACAAAGCATTTTATACATACATAATTGAAACAGAATTTATATCACCTGCTAGTAGTGGCAAAACAGTAAAAAAAAAAACAAAAACAAAAGCAATACAAACAAACCAACCAAATTTGAGGTCCTTTGCTGTCCTGATTTCTGAATATACACTTTTGCACAACATGTCAAAGAAGCTTTGGGGATATACAAAGAAGAAAATATAATGGTGTATATATTTTATAGTATCTATAAGAAAAAACAAAACTTACGGCTTATGTTGTTCAATGAGAGAAGTGAAGTATTTCCCCCCAGTGGATTCTTATACATGGGATAATATGTAATGTAGTGAACACAACCTATATACCATCTCTGCAGCAATACACATTTTAGTATTTTATAAATATATACACATCCTTTATGTAAATATATTTTCCTCATGTATATTGAACCAAGAATAGTGGATATAATTTAATGTTTTTTGATGAATTTGGCTAATTAAGGTAATTATTCTACTTTTTATAATGATTTAGTAATACTGCTTGAGGCCATGCAGATAAATAGGATCGTTTGTTTGTTTCTTCATATAATTAGGTATATATTATGTCTTTTATTATTCTCCTTCACCCATCCCTCCCTTTATTTCTGCCTTTCTTCCTGAAGTTTGGGGTTGTTATTATTATTTTTTTTTAGGTTTTTAAAATATACTGTTCTGTAGGCTATAATTTCTTAGTACCATTTATGCTTCATTTTGTTTCTAAAGTAATGTCTTACTTTATACATTCTCTCTGGGTAAAGGTGACTTATAAACTGTGGAATAAAATATATAGGCATAATGACATCTTTTTTGCTGCTTACTCCTTTTGCCTGTGTTAAGTCCTACCTGATTAAGTGTCCCAGACCTCTGGATAACTGAGGGTGTCAATTTTATCTGTTTTCCCATTCTGTTTACTTTCCTATATTAAAGACCCAGCTCAGTGTCTCACATATAGTAACTTCTCAAGAGGTTTTGATTGACTTGTGCTTACCTTTTACTTTCTGTGGGAAAATAATTAGAAGAAATATAGTGATTATGACATTTTGACATTTTATATAAGGGTTTTCAGAAAACATGAAAACAGGAGATACTCTATGGATAGAAAATAGATGAACTTTTTAGAAGAGCATATATACTGTTTCTCAAAAAGAGGAATTTCCTTTATCTCGGGCTTTTACAATTGCATTCCCATATAATCAAATTATCAATATTGTGTATCATGTTATAATAAAATTTATTTTAATTAATTGGCCACTGAACAAGTAAGTGCTATATGATATAGTGGAAAGAAACTTCTACCCAGAGTTCATTTACAGCCCCATTACAAATAAATGGTTTGACCTTAAAAAAGTCTCTTCATTTTGCAGAGCTGCTTTTTCCTCATTTCCAAACAAGTGAGTAGCCAATGTTTGTCAATTTTTTTCTATGGATGATTGAACCAGCTTTCCAGGGGTATTGGGAGCAGGCTTAGAATATTTCACCCAACAAAAGATATTTTATCTTTATAAAATAGTAAAGGAGATTTTGAATTCTCTCTAAATCTGTAATATTTTAAATGAATGTTAAAGAAATAATTTTATAAGAAAGATGGTTACAGTAAGATTCCTCTGCAAATAATCTTACACACTCTACCAAGTATCACTGGTGAGCATGAAGTCCAGTGAGACATAAGAGACCCAGTGACAGATACTTAGATGACAAAAGATGTATAGAATATAGTTTGTATCCATGATTCTGACACTTACAACTAAATTCATCAACTCTTTTATACATTTGGTTGTGAAAGTTAGCATAATTATTATATCCATTTCTCTCACCTTGTAAGATCCAAATTATCACTATTCTCATCAGTTTATCTCCTAAACATGTCTCATTATCTATCCGCTCTTCTCCATTTCCAGCCCCACACCCCAGGCCAAGAGACTTATATCTTGCCTGTTCTCACAACTAGCCTGTCCCAAGGACTTTCCTGTATCTATATTTGCCTTCTTCTAAACTGTTTTCCATATGGTAATCAGAATAGTATGGCTGAAATTTTAATCTGGTCTCTGCTGAACTCTGTGCTTAAAACCTCGTTAATGACTGTTAGGTCTAGGCCCTGGGCCCCTGCCCCATTTCCTTCTTTTGTAAAGCCTGGCAGACCATGCTTCACGTCACTGCTCCCTCCCACCCCCACTTCGTGCTACTTCTGTGCTGTTTTGCTGTTCCCTCCCTCCCCTACCTCTCCTGTTTGAATCTATAAACCAGGCATTGCCAAAGTTACAAGATAAACTATGTGTAATCCCCTACTGACCAAAGCTCAGGTACCTTACATTTCCAAGACTCCATGTAACCCCCTGATTGGCAGAAAGCCCTATAAAAAAGAAATCCCGCTACCCAATTGTGCGGTTTCCCCTCCCAGTAGTCTCTTGCTGCCGGATGAGCGCCACCTTGCAGCTTCTCTCAATAAACTTTTATTGTTGCCTGCCATTTGGCTTCGTTGGCCATCTTTCGAGCCAAACTACCTTACAATGACTTCACAGTGGAAGATGATCAACATCCTTATTACAGTCTGGCCTTTCCTTGTATGCCCCATTCTCATCTTTTACCATGTTCTTCTTTGCTCTCTGGGCTCCACCCAGAAAGGAACTGGGTTTTTGTCAGTTCCTCAAGTGGGCCTTACTTCCTTCCACCTAAGAGTCTTGGCCCAAGCCATTCCCTTAGCCTGCAATGTGCTTTCCAGCCCCATACCCCATTGCTGTTTTCACCTACTTATCTCCCGAAACAGATCACTCCAATAAATCCTAGGAATACACCTTATATTTAACTAGAGAGTAATACGTGAACTTTTCATCTTATCTGCAAAGGTTGACACTTAACTGCAAATTAGGTGCAAGAGGACTGGGGATAGCAGCCAGTTTGTAAAAAGTAGAAAAGTAGCATATAACCTCTAGACAATTTAAAATTGTCCCTCACTGCTCAGTAACACCCCCTCCCCCTAACTATTGTGCTGTGATTATATTTTGATTTAGAGAAAATGTCCCAGAGAAGTCACCACTTTTCCTTCATCCTATTTGCTTCTCTGCTGCCATTCTATTACAACTATCCCTGCTCTTATTGTAAAGCACTCTTGTGGTTTGAAAAGTCTAAGAAACAAACTACAATAGATATTGGAAGACTATCTCCAAAACCACTTTAGCCTTTCACCGAACAAGTGAAGCTTTTAGAAAATATGTATCTATTAGTAATAAACAAGACAAGCAGTTATAAAAACAGCAAACATGTATTGAGAGGTTGTTATGCACCAGGCACTGTTCTAAGGTCTTTTTTTAAAATAATCATTTATATAATCTTCACAACAACTTGATGAGTTAGGTAGGTTCTACTATGATCATCACGCTCATCTTTGTACCATCGTTATCATCCCTGTCGGATCGATGAAGAAGCTGAAGGACTAAGAGTTAAGTAACTGGCCCCAGGTCTCATAACTAATAAGGATTTGAATCCTCAAACTTGGATTTCAGTGCCAAGCTCTTAACAATGTACATCCAGATGCGGATGTGCAGCAGGGATGCTTATTCTGTCAAAGCAGTCTCTGCCCCTACCTTTTTATTTTGAAAAACTTTGAACTTACAGAGAAGTTGAAAGAATAATTCAAAACTCATTTACTTTACCTAGATTTACCAATTATTAACCTTTGATACATTCGCTTTAATTTCTCTTTTTTCACATACACATATACAGATGCACATAAATTTTTCTCAACGGTTTGAATAGGTTGCAGTCATCAGTGCAATTCACCCTAAACACTTCACTATTTACCTCCTAAGAAAAAAGACAATTCTCCTATATAACGCAAGTGCAATTGTAACAGAAAGGAAGTTTAATTTTGTTTCAATAATATCATACAACATATAGTTCACATGCATGTTTCCTCAATTGTTCAAAAAACAAACTTTTTGTTTTAATGTAGTCTTTTATAACTAAGATATAACATTTTTACCTTTTTTTTTGTTTTAAAGAATTTCTTCTCTGATTGCCAGCTATTTTGTCACCTTGTAATGATTTCCTGAATGTTATATTAGAAAACAGTTTCTTTTATTAGTTATAAAATATTGGATTTTAAATTATAACTCTAGCAATTGAATAAGTGAATAAGCAACATGTAATATCTTATTTTATACTCTGTAAAACACATTTTAAATTAGGGGATTTTAGAACAATGGAGCCTGCATGAATATGGGAAAAACTAAGGTTATTAGAAAGTCATTTTGTTTATAAGTATACATTGTTAATTGGGGAATCCAATAGCATAATTTCTCTCCCTTCTTTCCTTCATTTCTTCCCCTTTTTCCTTATTTTCTTCCTTAGTTTCTTAGTTGTTCTTTGCTCCCTCCATCTTTCCTCCCCTCCCTTCCTCCCTTCCTCCTTTCTTTCCTTTCTTCCACCATTATGCACAGATGAGCCAGTATGGATGCTTTTGTCTACTTTTTTATTCAGGGAAGAGCTCTGAATTCACCCATTACTTTATTAAATAGGAAAATCTCTTAAAACAATATCTTTCTGTCTTTCTGCTTCCTGAACCCCCACATCACCACCATTTTAATTTATCTATTCTTTATCCCTTATCTCTGATCCCCATTAAATAATGTCTCTACATCAGTAATAAATATCAAATGCAATTCTGAAACCATAACCACATGCATTATAGGAATGGAGAATGGAGGCAACATGAGGGTTTCAGAATCAAATTTCAAATCCAGATTTGTCAGTCACTAACTGTGTGATCTTTGTAAAGTTCTTTAACCTTTCTGAACTTCAATTTCTTCATTTGTAAAATGGAATTAATAATTCCTTTTCTACATAATACACAGGAGCTATAAGAACAAATTAGATGACTTATTTGAGTAAGTGCTCTCTCATCCTTCTTTTAAATTTAACTTTTTGAATAAGAAATGCATTTACATAGTTCAAAAATAAACGAATAAACAAAAACAAGGAAAATTCTCCCTCTCAATCCTATTTCTGTCTAGTTTCCACATACATAAACATTTCTAATAGTTTCTTGTCTGTCCTTCTATACAAATACAAATGTGTATAGATATGTATGTGTATGTATATATAGACATATATACACCCATATACACACATTTGTATGTATTCAGATCTTTGCTTCTCTTATTACGTCTTGCTGTCTTTAACAAAATATCTTTGAAATTGTTCTACATCAGTACTTAGAGTGATTCTTCATTTTTTATACAGCTGCACAGTAAGTGAAGGCACTTTGATTTGAATAGCATAAAGCATAACAGATGCAAATCAGATTACTTCTGCCTTGATCTTTTATGGTGAAGCAAGTACATTTTAGTTCTTTATGAATAATAATAACAATAACTATAATTTAAAGAGATTGGGCTATGTGCTAGCCATTGAGCTATATATTTTATGTGCATTATTTTGTGTAATCCTCAACAACCCTGTGAAGTGGAAATTATTCTCCCTCTTTTACAGATGAAAATTTGAGGCTCAGAGAGATTGAGTGTATCACTCCTCTGTTACCATATGCCTTTCGTTTTCAAGGGCTGTGCTGTTGACAACTCGACAATCACCCTTCCCTACTGAATTTGTTGCCAAGTCTGCATTTCATCTTGATTTGGTATGCTTGTGGCATACCATAGCCATTGGTATGCTTGTAGGTCCTCTATTGTCCTCTTTTACCTTCTTTATCACAAAGAATCCTGCCCTAGTTGAGACTCAACAACTCTCTCCCAGACTATTTCAATAGTCCCCTACAGGCTTTTCTGTCTCTAGTTTTAGCCCCTCAAATCATTGTTCACACTAACATTGTACTAGGAAAATCTGATCATGTACCTGTCCTGCTTGAAACTTCAAATGGTTTGTCTTTGTCTGTAAAACTTCATCTAAACTCCTTGGTTCCCTACCTCTACTCCTGCTCCCCACTCTCTGGGCCTTTGCAGTTGGTCTCTGTGTCTGAAATAGGCGTGTCCTGCCATTCCAGGGGAGTGTGCCCCATTTGGTCTTTCCCAGTTCCAAACAGGCAAAACGCACATGGCAGCAGGGCACACATACACATGCCTTTCTCCCAAGAAGGGCTTTGCTGGTTTCTAAAATGTCTTGGCTTGCTTTTGGAACAGGCTGGTCCAACATCACCTGTCACTGAGTCCTCCTTTCACACTGTGATGTGTTTGTGTGTCCAGGATGCAGGATGAGTCTCAGACACATTCATGCTGTCCTTAGTGTTCACAACACTGGTTCATAGCCACGATAATGTCTTGTGTGAGACCTCTGCATCTTGTAAATTATCCTTTTTCTAATAAGAAATAATAAAACCCCAGACCTCAACAAAAAAAAAAAAAAAAAAAAAAGGAGCAGGAGTAGAGGTAGGGAACCAAGGAGTTTGGATGAAGTTTTACAGACAAAGACAAACTATTTGAAGTTTCAAGCAGGACAGGTACATGATCAGATTTTCCTAGTACAATGTTAGTGTGAGCGATGGATTTGAGGGGCTAAAACTAGAGACAGAAAAGCCTGTAGGGGACTATTGAAATAGTCTGGGAGAAAGTTGTTGAGTCTCAACTAGGGCAGGATTCTTTGTGATAAAGAAGGTAAAAGAGGACAATAGAGGACCTACAAGCACTGAAAAAGTGTAGGCATCCTTGGAGTCACAGCCCAGGAGTTAATTCTCTATGACCCTTACATGCTTTCTCAGGGTACAACTGGATTCACCTACTTTTAGGGCTACGTAATAATTTATTATTCTATACATAACACTTTTATAGCTCTTATCACAGTGTGTGGTCTATTTGAAGGGGGTTTGTATGTGTACCTTCCCCATCATGTGAACAGCTTTGAGGTAGGATTCTGTAATTCCATTTTAGGATCTATAATGTCTGGCCTTTACTAGTTGGCTCAAAAACATGTGTTAAATCAATGCACCAAAGAATACACTTACGTGTATGGATAAAATTTTCAAATACATTATATTTAAAAAGCAAGAAAATAAGCATTTTTTTCATTTAGATACAGGTTGAATTTCCTCCCTTCCCTTGCACCAGTATGAAACATCAGATCAGGAGCACTCAAGAAAATAGGTGACCTCAAATGATATGGGATTAGTGTTACTAGATTTATGATTTTGGCAATTTTCAGGATGGTGTGGGGCCATGGTAAAGAAATAGTAAAGATGAACATTCAAGGAAGTACCAGGTAAGAGATGTGTTCAGTGGAGTAGGCTGAAGATTACATATATGAATGAATAAATTGCATTTTATTTAAAACAATAATGCATAAATACAGTGGAAAATCACATGGTAAGTAATGCTATAATGTGAAAAGCAAACTTTTCTATTGTCTTTGACCTCCAGTAAAAAAAATACGTATATTTTTATAACATAAATGCAGGGGCACAATAAAGAAAGTTTTGTGCCCTGCTTTCCATAGGTAATAATATGCATTAGCTCTTATTCTACATAAGCTCTTTATAAATTATATAATAACAACCGTCTACATGGTAAGATAATTACTTCATTAACGATGCTGCTATTGACTGGATACCTACCCAATACCTATAGCAGGCAATGCACTAAGGGTTGGGAATACAAATAAAACATCGTCTCTATCTTCAGTAGCTCCCAAGCTCTGTGAATGCCAAGTTGATTCAAATGCTTTGGGTAAAAGTAGTCTCGATAGAGAGTATAAAGCTCTGAGTACATTTTTCTTCAAATCTAGATTAATGACATGGGTCAGCTGCATACCAGTGACTCTCCTTATGTCAAAAGTTTCTCCTGAGAAATTGGGGAGGCCAGATCCACCTTAAGCTTTTCTAATGCTAATTTTTCCCCACCTCAACCTCCAAACCTTAGAGCTTGGTGATCCAGTTAGTGATTTCTTTACTCAGCAGTTTCAGTTTGTGAGGGAATCAGGGGCACCTCTGTCTGAAATTCAAAAGCATTTTGCTGACCATTTCAAGAACAACACAGCTGCTCTAAATTCTAAAATTACAGAATGGTTCTAACCCACCTCCTCATTTTACCATTGTAGTAAAGGCCTGAATCTCTTTCTTACCAGTATAAAACTTTATTAAGTGTTTTCTGTGTTTTAAGGACTAAATTTAGTGCTTGGTTTATTTATCTCATCTAATCTTTATGTAAATTCAGCCAAGAAGAAATTACTATGCCCATATAACTGATGTAAAACTAAGGCTCATACAAAAAGCACTAAATAAAATCTCCAAATGTACACAAATAGTGCAGAAGAATTAGGATTTGTTTTGCTGGTCTGACTGCCTTTAATTTTTTACTAAAATTCTGCTTGACATTAAACTACTTGTTGGGTTAGTAGACCTTTCTTTTCTTAACTACTTAGGGTAATATGGCAGGTACTCATGTCTGTAGATTGTGTTTTTACCATTTTTCTACTGCTCTGTTTCTCCAGTTTTGATTTATTTGGAAATAATTTATAATCAGGTAGAGAAAGATACATACATTCTAGCAAAATCATTTGTGAAAAATATCAATAAATGTTATGCATTTGGACTAAATAATTATTTAGTGACTAATTCACATCCTAGATAATATAAAAAGTTTGAGGCATTTAGAAAATGCCCTTTTCTTTTATACTCTACGGCATCATGTAAGTCTTTTCCAAGATTTATTTCCTTATCAAGCTTCTGATAAAAAATCTACTGCAATCTTAAATTATTCCCTTTTATATTAGATATTTTATTTCCTATGTTCCCTATATTTCCATATAGTTAGAGTATTTGAGAAAACAAACTGAATGAATCATGTTTTACCAAATTGTGTTGTATTGCTGTATTATTTACCCCAGTACCTACGCAATCTCATTAAATGCTAATACCAGTAGCACTTATTATTCTAAGGGGTATATTCTCATTTTGGCATGTGGGGTCTTATACGCATAATTCCCTGTGTATCCAGGTGTGACAATGCCCCTTGGTATTCGTTTAAATTTAATTTTATATCTCACAAAAACATCAAGATGATTTACGGATTATACATCTTAACAGGTAGGGTAATATAGCCTTGAAAATACCAGAAACTCATTCTCCTCTTTAAATTTTAAAGGTTTCTTGGATTCTTCCCTGTCTTCCACAGATAAGCCTAACTGTTCTCTTTAACCTCCTTCCAGGCTAGTGGCAGCTTCTGCCCAAGTGCAATCCCGACTAACTGGCTCAGACATCAGCAAAGGGCTTGTCTGTGGATCGGCATATCTGTGAACAATCATTTTAGATACTACTCTGAGAGTTTTGCAAGTACTAAAATTCGAAAAGAGAGTAACAAATGTTCTCTCTTCCAAAAATGATTGTGGTACAATATTTAGTAACTCTAAATTTAGATCCAAACAACAGGTTGACAAACTAGGGACCTGGATCTGTTCGCTGCCTACTGTAAATAAAGTTTCACTGGAATACAAGCACGCTATTTCATTTATGTATTGTCTCTGGCTGCTTTTGCAGCATAATGGTAGAGATAAGCAGTTACCACAGAAACTGTATGGCCCACAGGCATTACAGAATAAGTTTGTTCAACCTGATCTGTGTGATAATCAGAATTTACAAATTGTCATTTTATAGGTTATCATGAAGATTGTATCTTTTGTTCCAAGAATCCATTATTATGCCTGTTTTGTAAAGCGAATCTGTCTGCTAATTCCAGCATCCATATGGAGTCATTGTGATTGATACACAAAATGAGGACAGATAAGTGGGTGGTAAAGAGTATGAAACAGAGATTAGGGCCTTCTTGAACGTTGAAATCTCTTTTCTACTTGAACAAGTCCAACTTTTCTACCCATTTTGAAAATGTACAGCTCTCAAAATCAAATATTATGCCTCAACCAAGAGGTCTATTCAAGGACTGTTTCAAGTGTAAACATGTATTTCTTTTTCAAAATAGCTTATTGTTATTTTTATTTATTTCATGATGAGATTTGCATTTGAATGCTTTATATTAAACTATATTCATAATGCTCATTTAAATAAGACAGAACGTGCCAATTCAATAAATCTGCATTTAAAAGATTAGATCCATATAAAATATTCCATTAAACATTCTTTAACTTATTACTAAAACTCAATGACATTAGACAAAACAAAATAGCCTCTATGTGTGAAACACCTACAATTCAGAAACTTTAACTGATTTTAAAACCAAGTATGAGGTTCTTAACATTCAGTATGAACAGCTTTTTGTTTGTTTTGTTGTTGTTTTTTTGACCCTGGGTAAATGTATCATTAAATATAATGTCTTTCCAAGACTGAACCAATGAGTGCAGTGGGTTTTTTTTCAGGGAAGGAGAATAGGGTACAGACTAGAAAATAATTAGAACAACTGTGACCTATTATACCAGTTCATAAATCTCCTAAAGCTTGCAACCCCCACAAGGTTGCAGCATATGGAAGAAAATCCCAGTCTCTAATTTCCATGTAGTAGTAAGTGTTTCTATTATCAGACAGGCAAATGGGATCATAAGCAGACAAATAAATTACTATTGCACAGCGAACCTTAAAAGGCATGCCAGAGCTTTCCTCATAGAATATCCTGAGAAATTACTATGTTACTGGAATCTTCTTCTCTTTCTCCAGCAAGTAACATGTGTAAAATATACTCCTGAATGCAGGTAGTGAGAAGATAGTATTGTACCTTCTTAAGGCAGTTTCATCCACACATAAAGAAGCGGAGACATTTCAGGGCCTGAGCGTTTGGTTACATTATATCATGTCACCCCCAGCCCATGAGATTCCCTATGAAACATGCTGCCAAGGCAGTAATCTTTTGATATGTGTGAACCCCTAAAACCCACCCCCTCAAAAAAAGAATTTGTAAACTTTGCCAACCAGTTACTTCTGTAGAATGTGTGGATTCTGTTTTCAATGATTTGAAGGGAAATTTCCATTTGAGGGTCACTGGTATCATTTCATTCCCTTTGGCAATCATAAGGACTCGTTCATAGCAGACATAAGCATGCAGCATTCATTCCTGACCTATATAACTTTAGCAGCAAGAACAATATATGCATCATCTAATTTAACTGCAAATGGCCCTCTTTAGCATGAATTGTCTGTTTGGAGAGGATGCACAACAGAACTTTTAACTGCCTGCCAGAAGCAATGAAGCACCAGGCAGCTGAGATCAGACCAGTTACTCAGAGCAGCAAACAGAAAAAACACAAGAGGAAATGAACTCCTTTCAACAATCTCTAGAGAGTGCTACACGAGGGTAGGTGTACCTGAACTCATTTGCCAGGTTACTTGCTCTTAGGACCAGGCTTTGCTCTCACAGTTGGTTGGGGTTCAAAGACGCACACTGGATGCGATCTCACCAATTCTCCTTCGTGTTCATTTTCTAAAGGACAAAAACAACAACAACAATGTAACTAACTGAAGAGAGGAGACACTAAAAAGAATACTCTCCTTTGTGCTATTATATTTACAAAAAAAGAGTTAGATTTAAGGATCGGTAACTGTACATTAAGAAACTTGTAAGTGATTTTACTAAGAAACGCCATTATGAAAGCACATAATGGATAAGAAGAAAATGCTTTTAAACATTTCATTAATTTGAAATCCAAGATATTTAACAGTTTTAAACACCTGTCTAGGTTTGAAGGTAAAACTCAAGTGCACTTAATATTTAGACTGACCAAGTACCAACCAGTTTGTAAGATTATTGCCGTCTTGATTATTTTGATGTAACTAAGAAATAATTTAGTATTTTAGATGTGTAACTATTTCTTGCAAATAATGTGCTTTCTTTCATAACAAAATATAATCTGTTGATGACAGTAGGTGCTTCCTACTGTCAGCTCATTTTTATCTTAGTAGAAAAACCACAAAAGATATGATCTCAATTAATGTAAATTTAGCATTTATTCATTCACTCTCAATCAAGATTGTCTGCAATGTATTGGCTCAGTATTATGAACCATGGACTACTCCAACTTGAAAAGAAAATACCCGGACTATTTCAAAGGATACTGTCAAAGACAGAATTTATTTTATTAAAAAAAAAAAAAACTAGAAAATCAAAAAGTGAAGAGAGCTAGGTGCCTCAGTTGTTGAAGCTATTGTTTCTGGTGCAGACCTCCAAATTCAAAGACACTCATTAAATTGAGTCTATGGCAATAACAGACAAAGTGTTAATGGGCAGCAGTGGAGTGTGTCAGGAAAATGAAGAGACCCTTAGGGGCTCTCTATGCTGTTTATGATCAGCTACATTCGGCAGCATTACCATAAATCCTCTAAAAGATACTGTATTCAACTTCTTGCATGTTACCTCGCAAAAACGAAAATATTCAGAGTGCTTAGCAAATGGGATATGAAATAAGGTAACATGTAATTTCCTATGAAATACACAGGCAGCCTATCAAATGAAGCCGTAACAAATTTCATTATTTTCCTTAACAAGACTTTACTAAACAAAGACATAAAGATCAGAGTAACTCAAAAATATGCACATTAAGCTAGAAAGATTTTTAAATTGCCCTGAAAAGTCAAGGCCAAATCTAGAAAGAATGTTAATACATTTGCTCTGTGCCAAAGCCTAGAATCATGAGTTTGGAGTTTTTTGTGGTATTTCTTAATATATTAAACTTTTAATACAAATTATGATTTGGGATTTTATTTATAGCAGCATACAATCAACTCCACTGGAGGATCTCTGAGGAGAATGGTATATTTTGTTTACCAATACCCAAAACACATAATACATGGGCACACATGCACACATGCTCACATGCATAAAATATATGCAAGAAATTATTCTTAGCATTAAGTGTTCTTTTATTTACAGTATGATTTATAGGCTCAACTTCCAGATGACAAGGGCAGATACTCCCAAATCATTCTCATATCAGACATTACACCTAGAAATCACTAGATTCTAAAGTGAACATGTATTTAGGACGAACAACTATTTCTCCTATATCTTCAATATTGTACTCTGATCACTAAAGTTCAGAATTCAGAGTCCAAGTCTTTGCAAGATGGAGAAAAGAGAGAAAAAGAGGACGTTCCTTACCTAGACACTATTGGTTTTTAATATAGGGGTTAATGCAGATTAATGTTTAGTAAAATCTGATATCCTTTATTCTAACTTTCTGAGCATTCTTATGGTCCCCACTCTCACCACCAGATTATAGTAAGGCATATAAACTTGACATTATTTATTTTGATATAATAATATCATGGTTTAAAAAAGATACAATTATTCTTTTAATTAACTACACAGACTGTCATACTTATGCATAATTAATGGTTTAGCAAGATCCATCTCAGCCAATATTGGTGTGGACATTTGATGAGTCATTGAACCTCTCTGAACCTCTGATCCTCTATCTGACAGTGATAGGTCTGGGCTAAATATTTAAAATATTTCTTTTAGCTACCAATTGCTTTTACCTAGAGTATTTCAGTGCCTTGCTGGCACTTGATACAAATTCCTAGCCAGTGAACCATTTGTACAATAAAGATGCCATTCTCAGGTTGTGAACTTGCTCAGATCTCCTTTCAATGTTTGTTTATAGAGAGAGTGTACATTTACAGTTACGAACGTTGGGTATGTAGCACTAGGAATTGCTGTACAAATATCTTTCTCTTCCAGAAGTGCATCTAAAGCCGAACACTTACAGATGAAAGGAGGGAATGAAGTCAGTCTTCTCTCCATCCCCTCTTGCCCTATATTGCACCCCACTCATCACCACTGACCCCGAAAGCAGAAGCAGGCAGTTAGCATGACTCTGCCAGGAAGTGTAAACACACCAAATTGAGTACATTCACATTCCTGCCTTAATTGCTTTCCTAAGATTTCTTATAGTCAAAAAGGTCTTTAGTTGAACAAAGGTTTTGCCTTCATGTTGCATATATATGCCTTTTTGGCAAAGTGAACCAGTGCGATAGGATTAGCAACCGGTGAAAATATTTCTGGCTTTTTTTTTTTTAATCTCCAAAAGTTTTATGAGAGATTGGTTAAAAATGACGGACATGTTTTGACAGTGCCCTTTCCTCAGAATAATATCATTGAACAATAAGAACCAGACAACAGCCTGACAAAAGTGTACCTCAGATGCTTCCGTATTTTTCTCAGGGAACTGATAAAAAAGTTTCAGATGAGACCTCCAGAAATTAATCCAAAGGACCCCTGAGACTTATTTTATTCATTTTTCTGGATGCTGTCTCAATACTGCCTGAAGGGGGAGTCACTTTTTAAAAGGTCTTCTGCATGATCAAATTTGGGGTCTATAATGATCAAAAGAGAATAGGACATTGCAGCAAACAGTTTTGGCATGAAGTTCTGGCCATCTTTGTGTTCTCCCTGTAGTTTGTACATGATCTCACTACTGCTCTGTTTGCTTTTCTAACATGTCTATATGTATTGATAGACCATGAGATCCCATTGCTTAGAGGCTAGTTTGAGATGGATAAGTGGTTTGCACTGACTAGTACATGATGGGTTCACCATCAGCCTTTTACTAGTTGAACCAAGGGGTGATGCTTCCTTTAATGCCAAATTTAGGGTATTTTAACAAACCCATCCCCTTGTTTACATTATTTGTTTCTGAATATTCTCATGAGAGCATGACTCAGTTTCTAGTTTGCTATGAAATATAGAGAATGTCCGTTTTCAGTTTTTCAGAGAAAAGAGAAGATTATTTTCAGAAAATTGAGATAAAAATACAGGAAGAAATACATAAGAAAAGAAGTAAATAAATAACAATATCTTAAGAAAAAATAAGGAATCAGAAGAGATGTATGCAGAATTTTAAATCACCATTCTATTCATTTTTAGATACTTGTGTACCTCTTCTTTGTGTGTTTTACAATTCAGATTAATTATATATTTGTCTGAGGACTTTGATTATTTATAGCATTGCAATGCATTTTTGGACAAGTAAGAAGGTTCAAGTCTATTTCCTATACATGGATTTGCCATTCTCAATATTTCCCTTAGAATTCCTACGCAATACTCAGAGTAACACCTTTAACTGTACTTCTAATTAATGTACCATTGATTCCAACATGATGGTTAACATCATAAAAACATCATAACATCATAAAATACATTAATAAATGTAATTTATAGTTTTGAGTCACTTATAGTTAGTAAAAAGTCTTTTATTGTATAATTTAACCTCTAGCCATGCTCTGATCATTTGATACACCTAAGCTTAGACATGTATCTAAAACTAACCATTTAATTGGATCTGGAAACTAATATTGGAAAGGGAATTCACATTTCTCACCATGGGTTTTTAGACAGAGCTAGTAGGGCCCTCAAGGTAGAAGAAAGGAAATCTGAGGAGACGGTGTGGGGAACAAGACTTTTATACAGATTTGTGTAAATGCAAATTGGAAAAAGTTTGTTGTAGGGAATTTGGCAGAGCCGATGAAAATTTATATGTGCATACTTTTTGACCTAAAAATTCCCATTCCTGGTATCTATCCTACCAAATATATTTTAGTCATCCATGCATAAAGATGCATGTATAAAAAAATATCAAAGCAATATTATGGAAAATCAAAAATTAAAAATCATCAGTGGTCAAACGATTGGATTATTTATGGTAATAAATAATCAGACTATGGACTGCTCTGCAGATCTTTAGCAGATTAGGATTGGTCTATGTGTATCAAAAAGGCAGGATTATCAAGGATGCTTGACAGAATAATTAAAAGAATGGTGCACAGCAGTTTCGTAATGATGTATTTCATATCTACATGTATATATCTGTAAAAACACAGAACAATATTTTAAAAAGATATACAGTCAATGGTTAGCAGGGATTACCTTTGTCAAAAGGAGTGAGATTTTGGGAGTTAGGGGAGACTTTCACTTTTTACTTTCAATATTTTAATTGTTTAGTATTTTATTGCCAAAGAAAATTCATATATTTATGTAATCAAGGAAACTGAAAAGATATGATTACAATTTTAAAGTTCTATGACCATTTTCAAAATTATATATGTCACAGCCTTCAAAAAATGGTTAACACATTTGGGTTAAAAGTTTACCTTTCCAAGTTCATGTAAAGAGTACAAGCAACTTGAACTCCCCAGAAACTTAAACTATGAATTGCTTTGCAGTGTAGTTCATAACAGGTCCCGGTATCTGCTTACTGTTTACCAATAAACAATGATATAAGGAAATTACATTTAGGCCCAATTAGATCATTCAAGTTCATTTTTTTTAAAAAAGAAAGAAACTTCTAGATTAAACAAAATTATGTAGAAAGGCAATTAAAAAATAGACGCAATTAAAACAAAGGCCAATCAATGATGTGTCAGAAAGGGGACGGCTGCCTTTGACACTTAAAGTCCTTTTCTTAGGCATGCTGAGCCAGCATGCAATCTATAAGCGACCTGATCATATGGGAGACTCTCTATATCAAATTAGGGTTGGCTATCAGTCTACTACTCACTTATTAAGAGTGAGAATTTATCACCAAAAGGCATGACCCCACCAATAAACAGAGAGACAGAATGGCTTTTAGAGTCATTGAATATTTAAACTGAAAGTAATCTTAAAGATGATTCAGGCTGCCCCTTCATTTTCAGAAACATTAAAGTCTAGTGAAGCTGAGTAACTTAACCAAGGTTATATGGAAAGTAAATAGAAGACCCAGGACAAGTTTCCAAATGCACTGTCTCCCTTCTGTCTCCCTTCCCCACTTTACATGAAAAATTTTGTAGAGAAATCTAATAATTAGTTTCAGTTAATTTTATTAATAATACCAGGCTTTACTTTTCAAGGAACATGTAAGAATAATTTTTATGTGACATATAAGGGATTAAGATTAGCATTAGTCAAAAAGCAGTACTTTTGATTCTGCAACTTACATCTTATATGCATGATTTAGTCTTGGAGCCCTTGGATATGTGAATTTAGGATATTGAGAATGAATTGTCTCATGCATACGACTGGCAGGAAGCTACAGAAGTTGGCTCCTAGAAGTGGCTATATTCATCCACTAAGAATTTCAGGACAGTGCATACCCTCTACATATGGGGGAATCAAGTGATTCTGCATCTCATTGAAATTAAAGCTTCTCAACAGCAAATTCGTTCTCAAATAAATCCCAATCGGATCCCTCAGAGGCATAAACTTGCTTTCCATTCTTTCCTAGGAAATTCCTTGGTCCAGATCCCAATTACCACCTCATTGAATTCACTTAATCTTCCCTACCTGCCTTCCTAACCTTGTTCCCCCTCCTTCCACTGAGGTCCAGGTCCATCCTTTTCATTGGTTGAGAAACATCTTTAAAAATATTGCTTCTATTAAGCTATGCCACAACTCAATAATAAACCAACTCCTTAGTACTAGTACAATCAATAATGATAATACTAATTATTATTACAACACCTTCCATGTGTATCACAATTAATAAAATTAAGAATGTTTTAATCTACAACTTGTTATGTAGACAGAATTATTTCCATTTTACAGATGAGGAAACTGAAGTTCACAGAGGACTGCTTTCACCAGTAAGGGCTAGTAAGAAGCCGAGCTGGAACTAAAAAAATATCTCCTTTGCCTGACTTCCAAGACCTTCTAAAAATAGGTTATAAATTCTCTCAAGTCTTCAATCTCATTAATACCTTATATGATGTTTAGCTTATTTATTTTCTCAGTGTCCTCAAATGCAGACTATACTTTTTCACTTTGGTTCACAACATTTTCTCTCCCTATTTAAACAATAGGGATTTTTCAATCTTCATATCAAATCCCACCATTATATATTCAGAGACTTTCCAGATCACTCCAGCCCTCTGAATTATGAATATAATCACCCTCTAGCTAATCTATTCATACGATCATGAATCGTGTACATTGTTAAGAGTTAATGTTTCATCTACAATTGCTAGCTGAGTCTTTAATTGTTGCTGTCTCAATTTTGTTGTTGCGGTTATTACTATAAGAGATGAAAAGTTTTTTGAAGACAGGGATCATATCTGTTCATTTCTGTATCACCAGGAGCCAAAAGAAAGGGAATTTGTTAAATGAATGAATTAAATAACACATGTAGGTACTGCCCTCCTAACTAGACTGTATGTTCCTTGACAAAGAATTATTCTTTGAATTCCTCATAGTATCTGGCATAGGACTGTCACACATTAGGTACTTCTAAATATTGACTTATCAATTAAAAAATATATATAAGCCATCTTGCAAATGAACAGCCTGAATCAGGAAGGGGAAGGATAGAGCACAGAACTATTTAAATCAATCATACTAGCTTAAGAGTGAATGCATGTGGCAGGGAAATTAACTTGATGGAGATATGCCACGTGTGTCACGGTATATATGAAGGAGCGTGTGTCTATATGGATATGTTTGTGCACACACAGAAGAGTATTTCTAACTCTTTGTCTCATCCTAGACATACCAACTTCCATGGATCAAAGGATTCTAGGGAATCCTTGAGTAGAAAAGTAGAATTGTAGCAGCAAGCCCTCTCTCTTAGAATTCAGATAAATTACTGTCTTTCAAGAGCTATAATTGTAGAATGTGACTTAAATATATAATCATTTTAACTTAAATCAAGGCTGCACATTCCAACTAGAAAATTCTAACAATAAGGGGCATTACCACATCTAGCAACTTTCATTTCTCATAGATTTTGTTGAGTGGAAATTCTTTGGCTTCTGTGATGAAATGCCAAGAATTGGATAGGGCACAATGGCTTTCTCAAAAACCTACAGCCACTTCTCTTATAAGGAAATTGCAGGAAGGGTAAGGACTGAGAAACTAGATTTCTCGGTATAAGTCTCCACCAACTAACCCCTTCCCAAGTGCTAGGAAAAAAGCCTTTCTATGTTACAAACCATTTTCTTTTTCTTTTTCTTTTTTTTTTTAAATCATCATTTTATTGAGATATATTCACATACCACGCAGTCATACAAAACAAATTGTACTTTCGATTGTTTACAGTACCATTACATAGTTGTACATTCATCACCTAAATCAATCCCTGACACCTTCATTAGCACACACACAAAAATAACAAGAATAATAATTAGAGTGAAAAAGAGCAATTGAAGTAAAAAAGAACACTGGGTACCTTTGTCTGTTTGTTTCCTTCCCCTACTTTTCTACACATCCATCCATAAACTAGACAAAGTGGAGTTTGGTCCTTATGGCTTTCCCAATCCCATTGTCACCCCTCATAAGCTACATTTTTATACAACTGTCTTCGAGATTCATGGGTTCTGGGTTGTAGTTTGATAGTTTCAGGTATCCACCACCAGCTACCCCAATTCTTTAGAACCTAAAAAGGGTTGTCTAAAGTGTGCGTAAGAGTGCCCACCAGAGTGATCTCTCGGCTCGTTTTGGAATCTCTCTGCCACTGAAGCTTATTTCATTTCCTTTCACATCCCCCTTTTGGTCAAGAAGATGTTCTCCGTCCCACGATGCCGGGTCTACATTCCTCCCTGGGAGTCATATTCCACGTTGCCAGGGAGATTCACTCCCCTGGGTGTCTGATCCCACGTAGGGGGGAGGGTAGTGATTTCACCTTTCAAGTTGGCTTAGCCACAGAGAGAGGGCCACATCTGAGCAACAAAGAGGCATTCAGGAGGAGACTCTTAGGCACAACCATAGGGAGGCCTAGCCTCTCCTTTGCAGCAACCGTCTTCCCAAGGGTAAAACTTATGGTAGAGGGCTCAACCCATCAAACCACCAGTCCCCTATGTCTGTGGTCATGTTAGCAACCATGGAGGTGGGGTAGGCGAATACCCCTGCATTCTCCACAGGCTCCTCAAGGGGGCACTACATCTTTTTTTTTTTTTTTCCTTGTTTTTCTTTTCTTTTTTTTTTTTTAACTTTCCCTTCTTTTTTAAATCAACTGTATGAAAAAAAAAGTTAAAAAGAAAACAAACATACAATAAAAGAACATTTCAAAGAGACCATAACAAGGGAGTAAGAAAAAGACAACTAACCTAAGATAACTGCTTAACTTCCAACATGTTCCTACTTTACCCCAAGAAAGTTACATAATATAGCAACATTTCTGTGGAATTGTTCCTACTATATCCATCAGAAATTAACAGATCATAGTCATTTCTGGGCATCCCCAGAACGTTAAATAGCTTATCTGTTCTTCTTGGATTATTGTTCCCCCTTCCTTAATTGCTCTCTACTGCCAGTTCCCCTACATTCTACATTATAAACCATTTGTTTTACATTTTTCAAAGTTCACATTAGTGGTAGCATATAATATTTCTCTTTTTGTGCCTGGCTTATTTCGCTCAGCATTATGTCTTCAAGGTTCATCCATGTTGTCATATGTTTCACCAGATCGTTCCTTCTTACTGCCGTGTAGTATTCCATCGTGTGTATATACCACATTTTATTTATCCACTCATCTGTTGAAGGACATTTGGGTTGTTTCCATCTCTTGGCAATTGTGAATAATGCTGCTATGAACATTGGCGTGCACATATCTGTTCGTGTCACTGCTTTCCGATCTTCCGGGTATATACCGAGAAGTGCAATCGCTGGATCAAATGGTAGCTCTATATCTAGTTTTCTAAGGAACTGCCAGACTGACTTCCAGAGTGGCTGAACCATTATACAGTCCCACCAACAATGAATAAGAGTTCCAATTTCTCCACATCCCCTCCAGCATTTGTAGTTTCCTGTTTGTTTAATGGCAGCCATTCTAACCGGTGTTAGATGGTATCTCATTGTGGTCTTAATATGCATCTCTCTAATAGCTAGTGAAGCTGAACATTTTTTCATGTGTTTCTTGGCCATTTGTATTTCCTCTTCAGAGAACTGTCTTTTCATATCTTTTGCCCATTTTATAATTGGGCTGTCTGTACTATTGTCATTGAGTTGTAGGATTTCTTTGTATATGCAAGATATCAGTCTTTTGTCAGATACATGGTTTCCAAAAATTTTTTCCCATTGAGTTGGCTGCCTCTTTACCTTTTTGAGAAATTCCTTTGAGGTGCAGAAACTTCTAAGCTTGAGGAGTTCCCATTTATCTATTTTCTCTTTTGTTGCTTGTGCTTTGGGTGTAAAGTCTAGGAAGTGGCCGCCTAATACAAGGTCTTGAAGATGTTTTCCTACATTATCTTCTAGGAGTTTTATGGTACTTTCTTTTATATTGAGATCTTTGGTCCATTTGGAGTTAATTTTTGTGTAGGGGGTGAGGTAGGGGTCCTCTTTCATTCTTTTGGATATGGATATCCAACTCTCCCAGCCCCATTTGTTGAAAAGACCATTATGGCTCAGTTCAGTGACTTTGGGGGCCTTATCAAAGATCAGTTGGCCATAGATCTGAGGGTCTATCTTTGAATTCTCAATTCGATTCCATTGATCTATATGTCTATCTTTGTGCCAGTACCATGCTGTTTTGGCAACTGTGGCTTTATAATAAGCTTCAAAGTCAGGGAGTGTAAGTCCTCCCACTTTTTCTTTTTTAGAGTGTCTTTAGCAATTCGAGGCATCTTCCCTTTCCAAATAAATTTGATAACTAGCTTTTCCAAGTCTGCAAAGTAGGTTGTTGGAATTTTGATTGGGATTGCATTGAATCTGTAGATGAGTTTGAGTAGAATTGACATCTTAATGACATTTAGCCTTCCTATCCATGAATATGGAATATTTTTCCATCTTTTAAGGTCCCCTTCTATTTCTTTTAGTAGAGTTATGTAGTTTTCTTTGTATAGGTCTTTTACATCTTTGGTTAAGTTGATTCCTAGGTACTTGATTTTTTTAGTTGCTATTGAAAATGGTATCTTTTTCTTGAGTGTCTCTTCAGTTTGTTCATTTCTAGCATATAGAAACATTACTGACTTATGTGCATTAATCTTGTATCCCGCTACTTTGCTAAATTTGTTTATTAGCTCTAGTAGGTGTATCGTTGATTTCTCAGGGTTTTCTAGATATAAGATCATATCATCTGCAAACAATGACAGTTTTACTTCTTCTTTTCCAATTTGGATGCCTTTTATTTCTTTGTCTTGCCGGATTGCCCTGGCTAGCACTTCCAGCACAATGTTGAATAACAGTGGTGACAGCGGGCATCCTTGTCTTGTTCCTGATCTTAGAGGGAAGGCTTTCAGTCTCTCACCATTGAGTACTATGCTGGCTGTGGGTTTTTCATATATGCTCTTTATCATGTTGAGGAAGTTTCCTTCAATTCCTACCTTTTGAAGTGTTTTTATCAAAAAGGGATGTTGGATTTTGTTAAATGCTTTTTCAGCATCTATTGAGATGATCAATTGATTTTTCCCTTTTGACTTGTTAATGTGTTGTAAAACATTGATTGATTTTCTTATGTTGAACCATCCTTGCATGCCTGGAATGAACCCCACTTGGTCATGGTGTATGATTTTTTTAATGTGTCTTTGGATTCGATTTGCAAGTATTTTGTTGAGGATTTTTGCATCTATATTCATTAGGGAGATTGGCCGGTAGTTTTCCTTTTTTGTAGCATCTTTGCCTGGTTTTGGTATTAGGTTGATGTTAGCTTCATAAAATGAGTTAGGTAGTGTTCCATTTTTTTCAATGTTTTGAAAGAGTTTGAGTAAGATTGGTGTCAGTTCTTTCTGGAAAGTTTGGTAGAATTCCCCTGTGAAGCCATCTGGCCCTGGGCATTTATTTGTGGGAAGATTTTTGATGACTGATTGGATCTCTGCTTGTGATGGGTTGGTTGAGGTCTTCTATTTCTTCTCTGGTCAGTCTAGGTTGTTCATATGTTTCCAGGAAATTGTCAGTTTCTTCTACATTATCCAGTTTGTTGCCATACAGTTGTTCATAATATCCTCTTATAATTTTTTTAATTTCTTCAGGATCTGCAGTTATGTCACCTTTTTCATTCATTGTTTTGTTTATATGGGTCTTCTCTCTTTTTGATTTTGTCAGTCTAGCTAGGGGCTTGTCAATCTTGTTGATCTTCTCAAAGAACCAACTTTTGGTGATATTTATCCTCTCTATTGTTTTTTTGTTCTCTATGTCATTTATTTCTGCTTTAATCCTTGTTATTTCTTTTCTTCTACTTGGTTTAGGATTGGTTTGCTGTTCATTTTCTAGCTTCTTCAGTTGATCCATTAGTTCTTTGATTTTGGATGAGGTGAAGCAAAAGGAGTCTGTTTTGTGGAACTGTCTCATGGTTATATTGCAAAAGTATTCTTCTAGCTCATCTGAAATTAAGTTTCTCTGAACAGAGATCTAAACGGATTTGCCTCACAACTTGAACAGGGATCTAGATGGACCTGCTGCATAACTTTTTTTCTGCTTATTAACATGGGCTCAGTCAATTCATGCTCCATGTATTTGGTGTCTAAATAAGGATATGTGTATATATATGGAGTCCCAACTATTAGACTGTGGTTTTATGTATTTATCTTTTATTTATAAACAGATAAGTCTGTGGAAAATCCCACCTTATACTTCCATGTAATTATTTTTAAAGCATCTTTACATAATAAAATCTAATTTAAAATGTAGACATTTTGGGTATATTTCTATGAACACAAAAAATCAAAGAAATTACCAACACTTCATACTATCATATATTTAAAGTTTCTTTCCATGGTACAGTAAAAGGAAAGCTAGAGCAGTTATTTATCCAAGATCACGCAACTGGTTCTTACTCAGACGTCAGAACTTGTGTTGCTTTCTGTTATACCATTCTGCACCTCTGTGGTGATGGGCAAACAACAAAAATTAATCTTTGGGAAATAAGGTTTGATTTTTTTTCTCTGTGCATAACAACAGCGGTAGCTATGAAATATAAACTGTGCTTGAGAAAATATGGCACATATATATGGAAAATCGACATAGAAGTCAAGGACTGTGGAAGATTAAATTATGTAGCCCAATTTAGACATGTTCTTCATTTTAATCTGCATTTAACCTGCAACACATCTTTTGAAGATGTAAATTGTAGTTAAAGTGTAGCCCAACTGAATGAGAGTGAGCCTTAATCCATGTTACTGGAGTGCTTTATAAGCAGAAGAAACTCAGACATAGTAAGAGAAAGCCACCAGGAGGATCAAAAGAAGTAAAGAACCTGGAAAAGAATGGAGAGGACATCTCTATGTGGCACGAGGCAGGGATACAAGCCAAGGAAACTTGAGGATGGCCAGCAGCCAGCACAAGGATGTTACAGACTTTGGGGAGAAAACATCACCTTGCTGATGCCTTGATTTTGAACTTTAAGTCTCAAAACCATGAGCCAATAAATTCCCATTGTTTAAGCGAACCCACTGTGTGGAATTTGTCATACATAGCAGGCAGGTAAACTAAGGCTGAGACCATTATTTACATTGCACGAGGATCCGGTATAAGGCTGCAGAAGGAGCTTAGTGAAGCATTTAGAAGACATAGGTTCTAGTTCTGGTTCTGTTCCTTATGAACTTTACAATCTTGGACAAATATTCCACGTACAAATGTTCACAATAACGTCTCTTTTCATATATAAATAACCAGTTAAATTACATGATCTCTATGGCCCTTACCAGCTCTAAATTATAGAAGTCTCTGATTTAAAGCATTCCTTTAAATAGTGAGTTCTACTACTTTATGTATAATGAGATTTGATTAAACCATTAAATTATATCCAATTTTTAAGCAATGTACTTTATAGAAAAATATATTATACCATATCATTTCATGAAAAATGTCCCTTTTATTTTATTTTTTATTTCTTCCCTATACCCCACTTTTGAAAAACAGAGAATAAAGAAAAAATTTTTTAAAGGTATTACCCAAACCCAGCCTCAAATAGCAATTCATAATCACAAAATCCAGTCTTTTTTTGGATTGCAGACATAAGGTAAAACAGGTTGCAGGCACTAGTCCTTTATGTAAAAGTAAATGTCAAAAGAAAAGCCCTGATATTTGGTTGTGGGCTCCCACTTTTCACATAGGCATTTCCTAAATCCATGTTTGATGAGCTTCCCCAGCTATAAATTCTGTCAATTCCCTCCAGAGCAGTACAGAGTGTGCTTCATGAAAATGTCATCTGCCAGGACTGCAATTACTCACACTCCGGCAATCATGTGTACAATGCAGAATGGGTCGAATTCAGGTGAGAATGAGAACCAGCAATCAAGCCTCTGGAATTGAGAACAAAGCCATTTTCTTTCATTTGCCATCAACGCAACCATCAGGCCTTAATTACAAGGCAAGTGTCAGGCCTGGCTGCTGAAAAGCTGATTATTATACAGCTCAGCTTTAAATCAGTTTTGTATTGATGAACTGCAGAAAAAGGAAACCAGCTTAGCCCCCAAAGAAAAGAAACGGGGACTGAATGATTAGATGAGTGGCACAGGGGAAAAAACATTCTAGGGAATTGAATATTTTTGGAAGGATAGGGAGAGAGCAAATACCTAAAACCTAGCTAAAAATAAGGTTTCCAAAATTTGTGTATATTTTTAACATGTTAATCACTGATTTAACTGAAACATATTTATTTCAGTGAGAACTGTTTAGTCCTATGACACTTACCATTAATTTTACTATTTAAGTTCCTGAAACCATTCTCCTTTTCTAACAATATTCCTAAGAGTTACCCCCAAACCTTAACATACTGAAAGCTGTCTTTGTTTTTATTCCTGATTTTTTAAATAAACAATTACAAAGCACTGTAAAATGAGTTCCCAAAATATCCCCCTCTCTATATATTATATTCATATTTTACATATATTAAATATACAAACTTGAATTATGTTTATATCTACCTTGAAATACGAAGAGGTCATTCAAAACATCCTCTAGAGACTGGTATATTAACACTCAATTGCAAGCCCTCACCATTTCTGAAAAAAGTCCATGCATTAAAAAATAAATGTATGATTTACTATTAAGAATTACACACACACACACACACACACACATGCACACACACATTTCCTTCCTACATCAAAACATCATACTCATACATGAACTAGACACAAAAACACATTTTTCTTGGTATTGCTGAAATTTCATTATATTATTGACAGCCCTGCAACAGAATATGAACTCAGAACTGGTTTGTTTAAAGTTCTAAAAAAAAAAAAAAAACCTGAAAGATTCTGCTATTTGGTAGTGCAGTCCACTTTGATATGGGATTAAGGGCTATATGTCGCATCAAATTGGTAGGAGCCATACTGTCAATCTTGTCAGTCTGATCTTTTGATGTATGCATTGACTTATTTACAAGCAGACATATATTCATGCAGGTAGGAGTCATATGTGAGCATTTATAATACTCACTGCCAAATTATGTCATTTAATAGACATTTACATTTTACAATGTATTTAAAATGGCCTATAAAATAAGCACTGGCCCATGTACCTGGAATAGGTCTATTAAGAATTAGACAGACAGTGTAATGACAGCCAAGGGGCAGACCTAACAGGAAATTCAATGTTCTTTGTATCCTTTCCCTATCCCTTTTTGTCCAGGCTTTCATTATCCTGGGGATCTGTTGGAGGCAGATGCTCATGTTTTCTTATCTTACTGCTTATGGAAAAAGTTAGGAGTTTAAGAAAACCATAGAGAAGTTGTCATAAATGCTGATAAGCTGTCCAAATGCAGGTGGGTCAAACAGAGACTCAATTGATGAGTTTTGAAATCCATCTAAAGGTAGAATTAAAATACAAAAGCTTTGCCCTGCCACATAAAAATACTTAATTTCCTTAGTATACCTGGTTAATGAAGACCTAGGAAGCTCAAGCCCCTCTCTGATACCTTTACACATGCCTAAAAGTGAATATTTTTATTATCTGAGACTACAATGGGAAGAAATAATTTTAATCTAGCTTCCACTGTCCCCTCTGGCAGTTAAGTGCAAGATCCTCCTAACTAGTGTCTCTAAAGTCATCTCTTCCCCCTCTAATCCATTCTCCATCCAGCAGCTAGAATGTTCTTCCTAAAATTAAATTAGATCATGCCACACATTCCCCCACTTCACATCCTTCAATGGCTTTCTATTGCACTAGCTGGCATCCGAAACCTAAGACCCTTATCATACCTACATAGTGTCACCCTTTGCGCACCATGCCCCACTACAATAGTTCTCAAAGAGGGGTTCAAAAAACCTTAGGGAGTCCAGAAGACCTTTTAAAGGGGTTTGCAAGGTCTTCCCTCATCCAACTACATAATCTGTGAGGCTGGGCTATCTTCATACGCTAAAGCCAAAATAACTTAATGCAATATGCTGAATGCAGAAGCAGATGAGGATCCAGCTATGTTCTATTAAGCCTAGTATTAAAGAGATTTCCCAAAAGTGAAACAATGCCTCTCTTTTGCTTATTTTTCTTTGTTATGGAATATATGGTTTTCATAAAAATATATTTCTTATACTAACATGCAATGGGTTTATTTTGATTATTTTAAATAATTGCACAAATTATAAAATACTTTTCAGTTGTAATTTTTAATATGGTGGATACAACCATCATAAACACAAACTCTGTGGGGTTCTCAGAATAAGAAGAATATAAAGGGGTATTGGGACCAAAAATTTTGAGCACCACTGGCCTATTTCATTGATTTTTCAGTTCCTTGTACATTCCAAATTCTTTTTTTTTGTTTTTTTGCCTAAGGGTCTTTGAACATGCTGTTTCTGCTACCAGGAAAACCCCATTCCACCCTTGTTCGCCCTATTTTTGATAAGTTCAGCTCCTTATTACCATTCAGCTAGCAGCCGAAATGTTACTACCTCAGGCCAACTTTCCTTGACCTCCTCCTAGGTCTCATTTTCTGTATCAGTCCTGTGATTTTCCTTTATTCAGGACTCCAATTTTTTATTTCTTTTTAAATTTCTATCTTTCCTTATGGAAAGAAAGTTCAGTAAAAACAAGGACTTGCCTACCTTGCTCCCCAGGGTATTTCCAGAGAGCCTGGCACACGGCAGGGCGGGGAGGTTATTCAGGAAATATTTGATAAATGAATGAACAGAAGAATGTGTAAGATAAAGGCTTGGCATACCTCAGAATACATTATTACAATAAATGTTTTGAAACTTTTTGCACAGCTTAATGATTGTGCTGGTTTGTATAAATTATGTCTCCCAGGAAAAGCCATGTTCTTTGATATAATCTTGTGGGGCAGATTTATTAAGGTTGACTAGGTTGGAACCTTTGGATTAGGTTGTTTCCATGGCGATGTGACCCACCCAACTGTAGGTGATAACTCTGATTAAGATAATTTCCATGGAGGTGTGGCCCCACCCATTCAGCATGGGCCTTGATTAGTTAACTAGAGCCATATATAAGAGCTCAGACAGAAGCAGCTTGCTGCTGCAGCTTACAGAGACATTTTGAAGCCAGCCATTGAAAGTTGCCACTTGGGAGAATGCTATTTTAAAACGCAACCTGGGGGCAAGAAGACATCAGCCACGTGAGTTCCCAGCTAACAGAAATGCCAATGGTCTTTCTCCAGTGAAGGTGCCCTATTGTTGATGCCTTACCTTGGACACATTATGGCCTTAAGACTGTAAATTTGTAATGAAATAAACCCCCTTTATAAAAGCCAATCCATTTCTGGTATTTTGCAAAAAGGCAGTATTATCAAACCAGAACGGTGACCATAGCAGGTTCGTATTTGTTTAAGATGTTTTAAGTGAGGTCCTGGAGATTGGAGGGTGAACATGATTATGTATCATGCAGTGGGATACTTTTAGAAAAACATGGGAGTAGATGAATTGGTTCACTTTAGTACTACAGGATGGAGGGGGGATGATAGTGAGAAAGCCTAAGATTCATGTAAATGTTAGGATCCCTTTTAGATGACAGATTGTAAAGAACCAGGTCATTGGAATGCATAAAACTGGCATGTCAGATCTGAGCTTGTCAAGTAAACACAATCTGTTTTAGTTTGGATTAGAAAC
This sequence comes from Choloepus didactylus, assembly GCF_015220235.1. Lineage (NCBI taxonomy): Eukaryota > Metazoa > Chordata > Mammalia > Pilosa > Megalonychidae > Choloepus > Choloepus didactylus. The sequence goes on from NC_051326.1 coordinate 49,754,328, forward strand.
TCTGGGGCAATGTCAAAACCATATCCCATATGAAATGAAGAATATGTTAGATTATTCTGTGATAATATCTATTTCTACCTACAGCTATAGATATAGGTATTGATATAGACATGGATCGCTAACTGAACAAATGGAGTGTCAACCCAAAGTTGCCCATATGTTTTGTTATATAACAGGGATCCTCAACTTTCTGCAGAAGGTAGAAAATATTCATTGCCCTAGAAGAAGAGATGATGAGGCCAAGAGAAAATCAAATGTGAGGCTGGGGATGGGGGTGAGGAATACTCACTTGGTTCAGTAAGGCAAAGTTGGGTCAGCAACTGAATGACATGGCCCCCTACCCTGCACAAGGTAGAGCATCAACAAAAATGTTAAACAAGGAACGTAAAAATAAAAGCAAGAAAATAAAGACTATCTGGTTATGAAGACATAAAAGTAGTGAGTCATTCTGATTTTGGTAATGACATATGATCTTGTTTCAGAACAATCTTCCATCTGATAACAATTAGCAAGTTTGACTATATTCATATAATTGACCAAACTAATGATGATTTGAACACCAAGATCCCAGACAGTAGAGAATCCCAGAGATAAGGGCCCTATATTTAGGACCATTTCTCTCCTTGAGATATTTACTGATACCAAAGGGATCCATGAGATTCCGAGAAGCAGAACAGAGAGTCTGACATAATTGGATGGTTGGAGGCACAAGATAAGGGTTCAGGGACCATTAAGAAGGAAGTTCTCTGGTACATACCACAGACTTTCAATTTATACCCAATAGAGCCAAACCCTAGGAATAAAGGTAAAAGGAAAATACCCCAGTTATCACAGTTTAATGAAGGCCAAATTTGACTCATTTCAATTGCTGATTGGATTGAAGTGACTTGCCGCTCATGTAGGTGCCTGTAAGAAGCAAAAATATTTCCTTTCTGGAAGAAAATAACAAAATATAGATCCTCAAATTATAGGTACAATTTTCAATATAAAATGCCTGCCATCCAATTAAACTAAAACAGGGCAAACAAAAAGACAGATTTGACTAAAGCCCAGGAAAAATAACAGCCAACGGAAACAGACGTTGGAGTTATCTAATAGGGATTTAAATTAATTATGATTAAAGTACTTCAGAATCACTGTAGGTAACTTGTGTGTTACTAGGAATTTGTCTATTTCATTTAAGATACCTAATTTGTTGGTATATATTTGTTCATAGTTTTTCCTATAATCTTTTTAATTTCTGTAGGGTTGACAGTAATATCTCCCCTTTGATTTTTGATTTTCGTTACATGCATACCTTGTTTTATTGCACTTGGCTTTACCGCACTTTGCAAATATAGCGATTTTTACAAATTGAAACTCTGAGGCAAGTCTATCAGAGTCATTTTTCCAACAGCGTATGCCCACTTTGTGTCTCTGTATCACATTTTGGTAATTCTTGAAGTATTTCCCATTTTTTCATTATTACTGTATCTGTTATGGTGATCTATTATCAGTGATCTTTGATGTTATTATAATTGTCTTGGAGTGCCACAAACTGCATCCATATAAGACAGCGAAATTAGTTGATAAATATTTTGTGTGTTCTGACTCCTCCAGCAACCAGCCATTCCCCTAACTCTCACCCTCTCCTTGGGTCTCTCTACACACCGAAACACAGTATTGAAATTAGGCCAATTAATAACCCTACAACTGTCTGTAAGTGTTCAAGTAAATGAAAGAGTTGAAAGTCTCTCACTTTGAATTAAATGATTAAGCTTAGTGAGGAAGGCATGTCGAAAGCCAAGATAGGTTGATAGCTAGGCCCCTTGTGCCAGATAGTAAGTCAAGTTATGAATGCAAAAGAGAAGTTCATCCAGAGAACACACAAATGATAAGAAAGCAAAACAACCTTATTGCTTATATGGAGAAAGTTTTATTGCTCTGGATAGATCAAACCAGCTACAACATTCCCTTAAGCCAAAGCCTAATCCAGAACAATGCCCTGCCTTGGATTCTCTGAAGGCTGGCAGAAATCAGGAAGCTGCAGAAGAAAAGTATGAAGCTACAGAGGTTGCTTCATGAGATTGAAGGAAAGAACACATCTACATACCTAAAAGTTCAAAGTGAAGTAGCAAGTGCTTATTATGCAGAAGCTGCAGAAAGTTATTCAGAAAATCTAGCTAAGATAATTGATGAAGGTGGTAACACGAAACAACAAATTTTCGAAGTAAATGAAACAACTTTCTATCAGAAGGAGATGCCATATAGGACTTTCCTAGCTAGAAAGAAGTCAATGCCTGGCTTAAAGCTTCAAAAGAAAGGCTGGCTTTCTTGTTAGGGGCTAATGCAACTGGTGACTTGATACTGAAGCCAATGCTCATTTAGCACTCAAAAAAATCCTAGGGCCCTTAAGAATTATGCTAAATCTATTCTACCTTAGTGCTCTATAATTGGAAAAACAAAGCCTGGATGATAGCACATAGCTTACAACATGCTTTACTGAATATTTTAAGCCCACTGTTGAGACCTACTGCTCAGAAAAAAAAAGATTCCTTTCAAAATATGACTGCTCATTGGCAACGCATCTTGTTCATCGAATAGCTCTGATGGAGACGTATAATGAGATGAATATTGTTTTCATGCTTGCTAACACAATTCCATTCTGCAGCCCATGTGTTGAGGAGTAAATTTGACTCTCAAGTCTTACTATTTAAGAAATACATTTCATAAGACTGTAGCTGCCTTAGATAGTGATTCCTCTGATGAATCTGGGCAAATTAAATTGAAATCCCTCTGGAAGGGATTCGCCATTCTAGATGCCATTAGGAACATTCATGATTCATGGGAGGAAGTCAAAATATCAGCATAATGGAAGTTTGAAAGAAATTGACTCCAACCCTTATGGATGACTTTGAGGGGTTCAGTGGAAGAAGTAACTGCAGATGTGGTGGAAATAGCAAGAGAAATAGAATTAGAAGTGGAGCCTGAAAATGTGACGGAATTGCTGCAATCTCATGATAAAACCAGAACAGATGAGGACTTGCTGCTTATGGATGACGAAAGACAGTGGACTCTACTCCTGGTGAAGATGCTGTGACCATTGTTGAAAAGACTGTTTTGCTTTCTTATCATTCATTCATCCAGTGTTCACTGGATGAGCTTTTCTTTTGCATTCACAATGGATTTAGAATATTATGTAAACTTAGTCGATAAAGCAATAGCAAGGTTTGACAGGATTGACTCCAATTTTGATAGAAGTTTTACTGTGGGTAAAATGCTATCAAACAGCATCTCATGCTACAGATAAATCTTTTGTGAAAGGAAAAGTCAGTCAACGCAGCAAAATTCATTGTTGTCTTATGTTAAGAAATTGCCACAGCCACTTCAATCTTCAAAAACCACCACCCTGATTAGTCAGCGGCCATCAACATTAAGGTAAGACCCTCCACCAGCAAAAAGATTACCACTCGCTGAAGGCCCAGCTGTTGGTTAGCATTTTTTAGCAATAAAGTATTTTTAAAGTAAGGTATGTATATTTTTTAGACATAATGCCATTGCATGCTTAATAGACTACAGTATTGTGTAAACATGACTTTTATATTTGCACTTGAAAACCAAAAATTTTGTGTGACTAGCTTTATTGTGATATTTGGTTTATTGTAGTGGTCTGGAACTGAACTCACAAGATGTCTGAGGTATGATTGTATCGTCAACCTCTCTCCTTTTTTCTTTGTCAGTCTAGCTAAAGGTGTTTTTTTTTTTTATTTTTTTTATTACTCTTTTTAAAGAACCAACATTTGGTTTCATTGATTATCTATATTGTTTTTTCATTCTCTATTTCATTTATCTTCACTCTAATCTTTGTTATTTCCTTTCTTCTGCTTGCTTTGTGTGGTTTGCTCTTTCCTCTCTCGATCCTCCAGTTATGAGGTTAGGGCTCTGATTTCAGATCTTTCATCTTTTTAATGTAAGAAATTAGTGGTATGAATTTCCCTCTCAGCGCTGCCTTTGCTGCTTCCTATAAGTTTTGGTATATTATGTTTCCATTTTCATTTGCCTCAAGATATTTCCTATTTTCTCTTTTGATTTCTTCTTTGGCCCACTGTTATTTGACTCTGTTTTTAATTTCCACATATTTGCGAACTTTCAAGTTCTCCCTCTGTTAATGATTTCTAGATGCACTGCATTGTGGTCAAAGAAGAAACATTGTATAATCTCAATATTTTTAAACATATTGGGACTTTTTTTGTGACCTAACATACGGTCTACCCTGGAGAGTGGCCCATGTGTACTGGAGAAGAATGTGTATTCTGCTGCTTTGGGGTGAATTGTTCTATAAATACCTGTTAGTTCTAGTTGGTTTATGGTGTCATTCAATTCTTCTATTCTGTTATTGATCTTCTGTCTAGATGTTCTATACATTATTGAAAGGGGTGTATTGAAGTTTCCTACTGCTAATGTAGAACTGTTTATTTCTGCATCTATGTTTGTCAGTATTTGCTTCATATATTTTGGAGCTCTATTAGGTGCAATATATTTATAATTATTATGTTTTCTTGTTGAATTGAACCCTTGTCGGTATATAGTGACCTTGTATGTGCCTTGTAACTATTTTTGACTCAAAATCTATTTTGTTTGATATTAGTACAGCCAAACAAGCTCTCTTTTGGTTATTGTTTTCATAATATATATGTTTTCCATTCTTTCACTTTCAAAACCCGAGTCTCTTTAAAATAGTATGTAGATGGGTTCTGCCTTTTTATCCACTCTGCCAATCTACATTTTGAGATGAAAATGTATTCCATTTGCATTTAATGTAACCACTGATAATGCAGGACTTTCTTCTGCCATTCTGATATTTGTGCTTTCTAAGTTTTATGCCTCTCTTGTCCCTCAATACTTCCATTAATACCTACTTTCACATTTGTTTGATTTTTTTATATTATACCATTGTTAATCCCTTTTCATTTCTTTCTGTGTATACATTTCATATATTTTCTTTGTGGTTGCCATGAAGCTTAAAATTACTCTCCTAAATCTATAAAAATCACATTTGATTTGATGCTCACAACTTCAATAGCATACACCAACACTGTTCCTATACCTCTCCATCCCCCCACCTTTTATTGTAGTTTTACAAATTATATCTTTATACATTGTATGTCCAAAGCCATAGATTAATCCTTACTTTTTATGCATTTGCAAAATATTAAAAAACTGTATAAGTGAAAAGTAGAGTTACATACAAAAAATTACAATACAATACTGCCATTTACATTTACCCATATGGTTACTTCTTGTTGAGGTTTTTAATTCTTTATGTCACTTCAGTCAACTTTCTAATGTTTCCTTTTAGTTCAAGGAACTCCCTTTAGCACTGATTGTAGGGCAAGTCTAAAGGTGATGAATTCCCTTAGCTTTTGTTAATCTTGAGATGTTTAACCTCTTCATTTTTAAAAGACATTCTTGCTGGATTTTAAATTCTTTCTTGGCAACTTTGGTCTTTCCACCTTTTAAATGTTTTGTCCCACTGCCTTCTTACCTCCATGATTTCTGATGAGAAACAACTTGTACTTAAGTTATTTTTCCCTTGTAGCTCTCAGAAATCTATTCTTGTCCTTGTCATTAAACAATTTAACTACTATATTTCTGGACATGGTTTACTTTGAGTTTATCCTGTTTGGAGTTCTTTGGGATTCCTGAATGTCTATATTCATGTTTTTTGTTAATTTGGGGAAGTTTTCTGCCATCTTTTCTTTGAATATACCTTCTGCTCCTTTCTCTTTCTTATTCTCTGGAATTCCCATAATGCAGATGTCGTTATGTTTGATGGTGTCACACTGGTCTCTTAAGTTCTGTTCACCTTTTTTTCCATTGTATATGCTTTCTGCTCCTCTGCCTTAATCATTCAGTTGTCTTTTCTTCATGTTCTCATATTCGGTATTCTGCCAGTTCCAATCTGCAGCTGAAACCCTCTAGGGAATTTTTCATGTCAGGTATTGTGGTCTTCTTCCCCAGTTTTTCTGCTTCATTCCTTCTTCTCTCATGATTTCTTCACTCTTGGTTAGACGACAGGTGACTACATTATTCAAATTTTAAGTGGTGATTCTGGTGAACAATTATGGTTAAAAAACTGATTTATTCTCAATTGTTTATGATGCAACTGAGCCTAGGAGAAAATGACTTACTATAATCATTTCAATCATTGTTTATACAACATTTAAGAGGCTTCTACTATGAACCAAATGATGAAAAATCTGGAAAGATTATGTGTGCGTGTGTGTGCATACACAAAAAATGACAGAAAAGGAAATGGCCTTACAAAAAGGACAGATACAATATCACAAAGGGGACAGATAAAATACCACAGTTTAGAAAATGAAAGATCACCTATGGAAAGAAAGGTATGTTTAGCCTTCACAGAATCAGAGGCCTGTTAGCTAGACATTTAAAAACAGGCGTCAGAAAGGTTGAGACATGGAGGAAGGGCATCACAAAGCAATCTTTATAAACAATGTCTTTTATAAGAAAAGTAAAGTCTGGCATAAAACATTTTTGCTTTGTTTTGAAACACAGACACCTTTTCAATTTGAGATCGTTTGACATACTAATTTTATATGATGTAATTTTTTAAATTGTGGCATAATATATATATAACACAAAAGTTCCCATCTCAACTATTCTTAAGTGTACATTTCATTTGAATCAGAAAATTTAAGAGAAATCAGGAAAACCATATCTATAAAATGATTGTTAGGCAGAAAACACCAGTGCTTGCCAATATTCAGGTTCTCTTTTTCTTCCTGGCCACAGAACTAAAGTACATTTTGTGGCATATCTTGCAGTAAGGTTTATCTAGAAGATTGAGTCTGGCCAATGGAATGTAGCAGAAGTGATGTGCACACTTCCAGTCTTGCTCATGAATATCTCTCATACATTACCCTTTATCACTTTCTCTATCCACTGAATCAATGCAGGATGGTGGAGCCACATGATAGAAACAGTGTAGGCACCAGAATGACTGTGTAAAGCAACTCTGTCTTGCCATGCAATTACTCATATGACTTGAGTGAGAAATATACATTTAGTGTGATAAGCCACTCATATTTTAGGGCTGTTTATTCACTATTTAGCCTACTCTTAATTAGCATTGTTCTCCACTCAATCTTCTCATTTATTTAGCTCTATTCTCCAACCCACTTACCCCTTTCTCTTTAAAGCTCTGCTTTCTCATTTTTCACAGGGACTCCACAGATAGGTCCTATCACATCTAATCTTTACTCAGCTGTATCAGGAGTGGGTAACGCACACACATGCAAATTATCCACCAGATAAAGAAGCAGCATGGATACCATTATAGAAAAACTTCTAAAAATAAAATGAAGTTTAGAGTGTTTCAAGTTTTTTTATCCGAAATTTGAAAATACAGCACTTTGATTTAACCAAGTAAATACATTAGATGTTTTTCATTCCTCCAGTATATACCATAGGCAAGGTATTTTTGACTTTACTGTTCGTAAAGTTCATTTATATAAAATATATTGTTTGATTCCCACAATGGTTCCATGAAAAAACCTAGACAGGTATCATCACCATTTTACAGATATGAAGGAAGCTGTTTCAAGGAGGATCCATGACTTACTTATTGTATTGGTCACCTATCACTGCTGTAGCAAATTTCCATAAACTTACTGGCTAAAAGTGACACACATTTATTGTCTTGCAGTTCTGGAGGTTAGAAATCCTAAAATGGCCAAACTGCATTCCTTCTGGAGGTTCTAGGGCAGAATCTGTTTTCTTGCCATTATCAGCTGCTAAAGGCTGCCTGCATTCCTTGGCTCATGGCTTCTTCCTCCATATTCAGAATACAGCACTCCAACCTCTGCTTCCATTGTCATTTCTTCTTCTCTGACTCTGCCCCTTCTTAAAAGGAAACTTGTGATTACATTGGGCCCACAGACATAATCCATCATTATATCTCCATCATAAGATCTTTAACTTAATCACATCTGCAAAATCCTTCTTTTGCCATGAAAGGTAACATATTACAAGTTCTGAGGGTTAGGACATGGAGCTCTCTGGGGGGCCACTATTCTGTCTACCACACATACATGTAGTAAGTCGTGGAGTAAAATCTAAGCCTTCTTAGACTGAGTCTCTCCAGTCTCCAAAAGATGTTTCTTTTGAAAAGGAAATTCCTCAAATACCAGTAATGACTGAGGAAAGTGAGGTAGTACTTGGAGCACAGTTGGCCAAGTTATGGTGCAGTGGTAAACTATTAAGTTTTATTGCTCCTGATATCTGCAAAGCCATCCAGCACAGTAAACAAAGGTGCCAGTGCTTAATGTGGCATTCAAGACTTCTGCCTGTGCCATGTGGATTAGATTGCCTAAGAGTAGATAATCTACTTAAAATAAATGAGTTTTAGAGAAGTAAACAGAACACATTATGTTTGATCAGTAAGATACAATAGGTTGTATGCTGGAATAGATAGATTCTTTAAGAGTGACCTGATACATTTTCGTATCAACTAGCCTAAGTGGAAAAAATAAATAAAAATTCTAAACCCCCTAACTTTGAAGCATAAAAAATTGGGGTGGGTGAATTGAACAGTTATATTAGATCCATATTGACAATAGTGCAAGTAAACATATTTATTGGAGATGCTGCTTTCTAGGATCAGGTGACTTGGCTCAGTAAATTGCTCTAGTAAATAGGCTTAGATTAAATCCACTTTCCTAAATGTCCAGCTCATCACAGAGCCAACTTGAATATCACTAACCTATTGCTTTAGCAATTTCCTATTTTTGTCATTAATGGTTATTTTTTTTTTAATTTTAAACATTTTTTAACATTTTTTAAAGTTAGCCCCTTTTTTTTTGCGGTATTTACATATATATTTACTCTGTAGTTTACCACTAATGCCAAATTAACATTTAGGTTTTGAAAATATTAAAATTCTCCTAATAAATCCCTCTAGGTCCTGTGTTTAGTGGCATTTAGTTATGATTACGGCAGAAAGAAATATAGGCTTTTTTATTGGAAGCTAATAGCTAAAAGTGAAAAGTCTTATAAATGAAGTAAAGAAAACAGTTCTCAAGTACCAAAATTGTTTTTCTTTCTTTTATATTGTAGCTTTATTCACTTTTAATATATGAAAAGTAAGCAAATCTTAAACCATACCTCTTTCCCACCAAACAAACAAAAACAAAACAAAACACAACAAAACAAAAACACCCTTTTTGATTCTAGTAAACTGCAGGTTAGTAATATTTCTTAAATTCAGTCACGTTTGTTATTCTTGAAGAAAAGACTCTGAAAGATATATGGGACAATGCATGTGATATTCTTAAGGGAGAATCCAAACTGAATGAAACTCATTCCTAGATTTCTACATTATTTATTGCAGGCATTGTCTAAAGGAAAAGACTGTGAAAGATATACAGAACAACTCATGTGATATGCTTAAGGAAGAGCCCAAAATGAGATTCCTTCCTGTATTTCTAGATTATTTACTTTAGGCATTGTCTATTTGTAAAATATCTCTTCCTTCTCTCCGTTGCTACTAAAGGTCTTTGTCATGGTTCACTGGACAATAACAAGTAAATAATTTTGCCAGTATCCAAACATCTAGCACAGTTTGCATTCAGGTAACACACCCTTCCCAATGCTACTAAGATTATTTTAGTAAAGCACATTTCTAATGATGTTTCTCCACACCCCATTCTCTCACTTACAAGTTAAAGAACAAAATCTTTAGACCATCAGCCAATTATGGGAATGAAAGGTATAACAGCACAGATTAAAAATACACTTGAGGCATACAACAGCAGATTTCAACAGGTTGAAGAAAGAATCAGCAAACTGGAAGACAGGACAACCAAATCAGAAGAACAGATAGAGAAAAGAATATTAAAAAATTGAGCAATGTCTCAGATTTTGAGTGACAGCACAAAGTGCACAAACATATGTGTCATGGGTGTTCCAAAAGGAGAAGATAAGGGAAAGGGGGCAGAAAATATATTTGAGGAAATAATGGCTGAAATTCCAATGCTTATGAAAAAATAAATAAAACCCATAATGAGGAGGAAAACCAGGTAAATCAAACCATTCCAGGACTGACGCAGACATTAGGATTACCAGATAAGAACAATGAAACAATGATTATAATCATATTTCATATATTCAAGTGGAGACACAGATAACATGGAAAAACAAGTTCTATAAATGAAAACTCTAATGTCTGAAATGAAAAATACACTGAATGGGATTAATGGCTGATTAGACATTGAAGAAAGAAATATTAGTGAATTTGAAGGCATTAATAATAGACACTATCTGTGCAAGTTTGAATGTATTATGTCCCCCCAAACACCATTATCTTTGGTGCAGTCTTGTGTGGGTAGACATATTAGTGTTGATTAGATTATAATTCTCTGAGTGTTTCTGTGGAGATGCAACCCATCCAACTATAAGTGATAACTCTGATTAGATAATTTCCACGGAAGTGGGGCCCTGCCCATTCAGCGTGGGCCTTGATTAGTTTACTAGAGCACTATATAAGCTCAGACAGAAGGAGCGAGCTTACTACAGCCAAGAGGGACACTTTGAAGAATGCACAGGAGCTGAGAGAGGAGCTTCAACTTACAGAGACATTTTAAAGATGGTTGTTGAAAGCAGAGATTTGTTGATGCTTTGGAGGTACTAGCCCAGAGTGTGCCCCAAAAAGCTGCAGCCTAGAGAGGAACATCCTGGGAGAAAGCTATTTTGAAACCAGAACTCCAGAGCAGATGCCAGCAATGTGCCTTCCCAGCTAACAGAGGTTTTCTGGACGCCATTGGCCATCCTCCAGTGAAGGTACCCAGCAGACTGCTGATGCATTACGTTGGACACTTTATGGCCTTAAGACTGTAACTTTGTTACCAAATAAACCCCCTTTACAAAAGCTGATCCATTTCTGGTATTTTGCTGAATGGCAAGCATTAGCAAAGGAAAGCACTACCCAAAATGAAACAAAGAAAATTAAAGAGATTTAAAAACATGAACAAACAACAGTGAGTAATGCAATAACTTCCAGTGAATTAATATACAAGTAATCCACGTCCTAGTCAAACGAAATCAAAGAGATGGGAGAGGGGCAGAAAAACATTTGAAGTAAATGACTGAAAAATATCCAAATTCAATGAAAACCAAAAACCCACAAATCCAGTCAACTCAGTGAAACCCGAGCACAAGAAACTTGCAGAAAAATACATGTAGCCTACGATAAACAAATTGCTCAAAACCAGAGATAAATAAAACATATTAAGAAACAGACAGAAAAAACGATATTCTATGTATGAAGGAAGAAAGATAACACAGCATTTCTCTTCAGAAACAAGGCAAGCAAGGCAACAGTTATCACATTTAAAGCAGGTAAAAAAAACAAAACAAAATGAAAAAAACTTGTAAACTTGGAATTATTTACCTACCAAAACTGTTTTTTTTTTTTTTTTCAGAAATAAAGATGAGCGTTGCGACGATGGTGGCGACCATTCTGCGGGGAGCCAGCGGGTTCTCTGCTCATCCCTCAGAGCCCCTCGCGCCCCTGCAGACCCAGCGGCTGGCGCCGGGCGCGTGAAGAAACAGCGCGGCCCGAGCTCGCAGGAAAGGCCGTGGTCGTGGAGGCCGTGCGGCCCGGGGCCAGGGCTGGGGAGAGGGCGCTGGGCTGGGCGAACAGGCAAGCCCCATCCTCACCGCCTTCCTCCTGAGGGCGCGAGGAGTGGGGCATCCCCGACTGGGCCACAGACCCTGCACAGAGGCCAGCACCCAGAGCAATGCGTTGGCACCGTGTAGGCCACCTGAAGACCCTCCAGCAGCAGTCCTTCAAGATGGACACTGACCCAGAGGAGAAGGTGAAAGCACCGAAAGAGAAGATTGACTCTGAAAACAGGAAAGATGCCCTCCCCAAAGCAAGCCAAAAATTAATTTATGCAGGCAAATCCTTAATGATGATATTGCTCTCAAAGAATATAAAACTGATGAGACAAACTTTGGTGGTTATGGTGACTAAGCCCAAAGCAGTGTCAACACCAGCACCAGCTACCACTGGGCAATCAAATCCTGCTACCCCCACTGCAGTTCCTTCCTCCCCAGCAGCAGCCGTGGCTCAGGCCCCATCCCCTGCCCCAGCTTTGGCTCCTACCTCAACATCTACTTCCATCACTCCAGCTTCACCCACAGCATCTTCTGAACCTGCACCTGCTAGTGCAACTAAACAAGAGAAACCTGCAGAAAAGCCAGCAGAGACACCAGTGGCTACTGGCCCAATATCAACTGACAGCACATCAGGAGATTATTCTCTGTCAAACCTTTTTGAAGACACATCAAGTGCACTTGTGACAGGTCAGTCTGAGGAGCATATGGTTACCGAGATCATGTCAATGGGCTATGAATGACACCTAGTAATTGCAGCCCTGAAAACCAGTTTCAACAACCCTGACAGAACAGTGAAGTACCTTTTGATGGGAATCGCTGGAGATGAAGTCAGGCTGTGGTGGACTCCCCTCAAGCAGCTGGTACTGGGGCTCCTCAGTCTTCAGCAGTGGCTGCAGTTGCAGCAATTATGACCAAAACAACTATGACAACAAGTTCTGGGGGACATCCGCTTGAATTTTTACAAAATCAGCCTCAATTCCAACAGATGAGACATGTCATTCAACAGAATCCTTCCCTGTTTCCAGCACTGCTACAACAGATAGATCGAGAGAATTCTGTTACTGCAGCAAATCAGGCAACACCAGGAGCGTTTTACTCAGGTGTTAAATGAACCCGTTCAAGAAGCTGGTGGTCAAAGAGGAGAGGGTGGAGGTGGTAGTGGAGGAATTGCAGAAGCTGGAAGTGGTCATATGAACTACATTCAAGTGACGCCTCAGGAAAAAGAAGCTATAGAAATGTTAAAGACATTAGGATTTCCTGAAGGACTTGTGATACAAGCATATTTTGCTTGGGAGAAGAATGAGAATTTGGCTGCCAATTTTCATCTACAGCAGAACTTTGATGAAGATTGAAAGGGACCTTTATAATCTCACATCAGTGCATTACACTAACTTTGTTCACTGGATTGTCTGGGATGATTTGGGCTCATATCCACAATACTTGGTATAAGGTAGTAGATTGTTGGGGGTGGGGAGAGAGGGATCTAGGTTGTAGAGCAAGGATAAATAGAGTGCATATCTGCTTATTAGCAGATGCTGCAGATCCACACAGTGTGTAAATTATTATGCAACCAATAATCAGCTTTTGCAGATCTTTATTCATTCTATAAAAGAATAGGTAACTTTTCCTAGGTTTCACTCTTTTTAGTGTATGAGATCCAGAAATTTAGTGTAATGCCTTGCTTTGTGTTTCTTTGACTTAACATTGGTTTCTGAAAGAATCTTTGCTACCTAGAATCTACAGTCTCTATTTCATGGCAACCCTTGATAATGGCTTTGTGAAATTTGGAAAATTTTTGGAGCAACTGTAAAGAGAAAAACCAAATTATTAATGGCTATTGTTGCTGCTTCAAAAAAGTATAAAATTAATGTGTAAGGAAGTTATGCTCTCATGTTAAATACTTGGGGGATATGGGTAGGGGAGAAGGGGTACCTTTTCTTAATAATTACTGCTATTTTAAAATTCTTGATCATTGAATGTGATGAGAACTTACTAACAAGATTTGAGAAGTATAGACAGAGTTATTTTCCTGTTCACATTTTTTGGTTTGTTTTTTGGTAAAAAAATTGGTAGGTATCAAGTCACTGTTTACTTCATTGTTATATTGCAGTAAAAATTTTGAAACAACCAAAAAAAAAATGAAGGTGAAATAAAGATTTTTTCAGACATACAAAATCTGAAATAATTCATCACCAGCCCTACAAGAAATGTTAAAGGAAAGCTTTCAGGCAGAAAGAATATAATACCAGATATTGACCTATACACAGTTGCAAAGTGCATCAAAAAATGGTAACTATACTGGTAAATATGGATTTGTCTTATTTTAAAAATCTCTTTAAAAGGTAATTGACAGTTTAAACAAAAATAATAACAATGTGTGGTATCATTTTTCGCATATGTAAAACTAAAATTTATGATAGTAGCAGAAGAGGGAATTTTATATTTGATATTATGATTTTATGATAATGGTCAAGAGGGAAGAATTGGAAGCATACTACTGCAAGGTTCTTATGCTATATGTAAAGTGATATGCCATTTGAAGGTAAACTGAGAAAACTTAAAGACATATACTATAAACTCAAAGCAACAACTAAAATGAAAGCAGCAACAACAAAGTCATTATAAAGTTATAGCTAATAAGCCAACAAAGGACATAAAATATCATTGAAATTAATCCAAAAGAAGGCAAAAAATAAGAAAAGGGGAATAATGAACTGATGGGATAAATAGAAGACACAGCAAGATGGCAGACTGAAACCTAAATATATTAATAATGGCATTAAATGTAAATGGTCTAAACACAATGAAAAGGCAGAGTTTGTAAGATTAGAAAAAAAAATCAAGACACAACTATATGTGCCTACAGAAACCCACTCTAATATGCAGGCACCAATATATTAAAAAATAAGAAAAAAATTAATGTACCATGCTAACACTAGTCAAAAAAGGCCAGGATGGCTATATTAATATCAGACAAAGTAGACTTCATAGCAAATAATATTACCAGGGATAAATAAGTTCATTTCATTAATGGTAAATTCATTGAGGAGATAACAATAATAAAGATACATGCATCTAATACCAGAGCATCAAAATATATGAAGCAAAAACTGACAGAATAGCCAGGAAAAATAGACAAATTCACAATTATAATCACAGATTTCAACACCCCTCTCTCAATAAATGATAGACAGAAAATCAGCAAGGACATAGAAGATGTGACCAGCAATATCAACCAACTGACATTTTTGGAACACTCCATCCAACATCAACAGAACACATTCTTTCGAGTGCACACAGAATATTCACCAATGTAGACCATATTTTGGGTCACAAAGCAAACCTCAAATTTGAAACGATTCAAGTCATTCACAGTATGTTCTTTGGACAAAGTGGAATGAAATTAGAAGCCATAGCAGAAAAATCTTTGTGAAATCCCAAAGTAGTTTGAAATTAAAATAGCATGCTTCTAAGTAATCCATGAGTCAAAGAAGAAACCAAAAGAGACCTTTGAAAGGATTTTGAACTAGATTAATATGAAAAAAAAAATACAAAAAGAAAAACAACCAACTAACAGCATATCAGAATTTCTGGGATCTTGCTAAAGCAGTACTTAGGGAGAAATTTATAGCTCTAAGTGCACTATTAGAAAAGAATAAAGGTCTCAAATAAATGATCTTAGGTTGCACCCTAAGCAACTAGGAAAAGAAGAGCAAATTAAAACCAAAGTAAGTGAAAGATAGAATATCATAAAGATCAGAGTAGAAATCAATGATAGAGAAAATAGACAATAGAGAAAAACCAATGAAACCAAAAACTTCTTTGAGAAGATAAATAAAATTTGATAAGCCTCTAGCCAGACATATCTGAAAAAAAGAGAAAAGACCCAATTACGAATAATAGGAATTAGACAGGGAACAACAATATAGACTCTACACATTTTAAAAAGATAATAAAGGGATATTATGAAGTATTTTATGAAATAAATTCAAGAACTTAGATGGAATGAACAAATTTTCTTGAAAGACACAAACTACCAAGTTCATTCAGTAATAGATAGATGTATTGCATAGCCCTATATCTACTAAAGAAATAAAAACTAGAGTTATAAACCTTCTCATAGAGAAAACTCCAGGCCCAGAGGACTTCACTGGTGAATTGTACCAAACATTTAAGAAATAAATAACACCAATTATACAGGAAATCTTCCTGAAAACTTAAGAAGAGGGAATATGTCTCAAAAAATTCTAGGATGCCGGCATTACTCAGGTAACAAAATCAGACAAAGATACTACAAGTTAAAAAAAAAATGCAAGACAATATTGATCATGAACATAGATACTAAACTCTAAACAACACAAAATTTTAACAAATTTAATCTTCTCGTATAAAAAGGATAGTACATCATGATCAAGTGAGGTATAATTAAGGTGTTTAACTTTGAAAACCAATCAATACAATTTCCTGTAAATAAACTACAAATGAAAAAAACAAATTATCATTTCAATAGACACATCATGTGACAATATTTAACATATATTTCTGATAAAATACTCAGCAAGCTAGGAATAAAAGGGAATTTATTCAACCTGATGAAAGTCATCTACACAAAACCTGCAGTTTGTATCATATTTAATTTAACAGAAAAAGAAGTACAACTGTCTTCATTTGCAGATGGTATGCTGGTATATATGAAAAATATCATGGAATCTACAAAAAAGCAACCAGAACTAATACATGAGTTTAGCAAGTTTGCAGGAACAAGACCAATATAAAAATCAATCACCCTTCTACATACTAGCAATAAAATATCAGAAATTGAAATAAAGAAATCATCACTCACCATAGCATCAAAGATATTAAATGCCTAGTTATAAACCTGATGATAACCAAAATTACAAAACTTTGCTGAGAGAAATCAATGAGGACATATACAAATGTGGTGTTATATCATGTTTATGATTCAGGTGACACCATATTTTTAAGATGGCAATTCTCCTCAAATCTCTCTCTATATAGTAGTTTCAATGAAATCCCAATCAAAATCCCAGCAGATATTTTTAAATGATATTGACAAGTCGATTCTAAAATTCACATGGAAATGAAAAGGACCTAAAAGTAGCTAAAACCACTTTGAAAATGAACACAGTTGGAGACTGACCACCGCCTAATGTCGAGATTTGTTATAAAGCTTCAGTTATCAAGATAGTATGATAACGGCATAACAGCAGATATGTTAAACAAATGATGTTGGAACAATCAGATAAACGTAAGCAAAGAAAAAAGAACTTGGATCCATACTTTGCACCATATTCAAATAAGTCAAAACATATCATAAATCTAACTGCAAAACATAAAGCTTTAACACTTTTAGAAGAATACAAAAGATCTTCATGATCTTGGGAGTCAGGCAGAGATTTCCTAGATATGGTACAGAAGATCCATAAAAGAACATATTGTTAATTTGGACTCCATTAAAATTAAAAACATATGTTCTTCAATAGGCACAGTTAACGGAATGAAAAGATAAGCTACAATCTAGAAGGTAATATTTAAAGGATTTGGATTCTAGAATAGATGAAGAACTCTCAAAACTCAGTAATAAGAAAACAAATACCCCATTTTAAAAATAGGCAAATGATTTGAACAGATCTTTCACGAAAGAAGATATATGGATGGCAAATGATCAATGAAAATGTGGTTAACATCATTAAAAATTAGGAAAACGCAAATTAAAGCAACACCTGTTTGAAGTGCTACTAATAGAAAAACTGACTATACAAAGTGTTGGCAAAAATGTGGAGGAATGAGAATGCTCATCCACAGCTGGTGAGAAAGTAAAATGATAAAATTTGGAAAACAGTTTGATGGTCTCTTAAAAAGTTAAAATACACCTCCCACATGACCCAGTCTTTTCACTTCTAGGTATTTACCCAAGAGAAATGAAAGTATAAGTCCATACAAAGGCTTCCACATGAATTTTCCGTAGCAGCTTTATTTAAAAGAGCCCACCCACAGATGAATTGATGAACAAATTGTGTAATATCCATGCAATGGAATATTACTCAGCAATACAAATTAATGCACTATTGATTCACACAATGACATGGATGAATCTCAGAATACTTGTGCTAAGTAAAAGAACATACAAAGATGATTGCTGCATAATTCAATTTATGTAAAATTCTTGAAAATACAAATTAAGCTATAGTGCTAGAAAGCAAATTGGTAGTTGCATTAGGATAGGGGACAGGGAGGAACTGGAGAGAAAGTCTGTGAAGAAAGCATGAGAAATCTTATAAGGATTATGACATATTCATGATCTTGATAGTGGTAGTGCTAGACTGGTATGTACATACGTCAAAATTTATCAAATTATACCCTTTAAATACATAGTATTGATTGTATGTCAGTTACATCTCAATAAAGCTGTTAAAACAGCAGCAGCAACAAGGGGAGCTCTTGAGAAAAGGAATCACACTACTTTTTCTTCAGAGTCTATCCTGCCTCCTTTCCTTTCAAAGACCTAAAAGAAACTGAGAGATTTAATGCAAGGGCTAAAATTGAGTAGAGTATGGTGGATTCCCAGAATTCTTGTCATCACCAATATTTCTGGCCTATAAAAGATTGAGTGAATTCCCAGACAAAGAAGCAGGGCCTTTCACTCCATAATTTGAAATAAAAAGCATGAAAACTTTTAATGCAAGGAAGGAATTTTGAGTCAAGAAGATGCTGTCACATTGGCAAGAATGGTTGGTGAGGAGAGGTTGAGGCAGTGAAAAGTAGTTTTTAAGTTTTGTGTTTTAAGTCATGTTTCTATGCATCTTTTTGTTCAAGAGAAAAGTGTTGGGCTGAGTTCCTTCGTGGAGACAATAGGTAATCCCATAGACAACTACCTGTAAATACTAGGGTACAGGTACCAGGTGAAAGGCCTACAATTGGAAACTGGAAAGTGTTTGGAATTTATTTTGCTTATAAATTTATGGAAGATACTCTGCCTCCAGCTTTCTTTCCTTTGCATAACTTTGAGCTAATTGTTCCATTCCAGGCCAGCCCCAACAAGAAGGGAACTAGGACAGAGGGAAGGTAAATTTCAATGTTTGAGGGTAAAAAGGACAGCATGGAAAAGTGGAAATGAAGATGCATGGTGTTTCTAGTACCCAGGATAATACAACTTTATTGATAATGATATCAACAATGATGATAATTTGAAAGGGAGGAGGTAAAAGAAAAAGAAGTGAAATTAAAGAAGAAAATAATAATGATAAAAAACAAGGTCTGACAGAATAAAACACCTGTCCACAGAGTCAAACAAAGGGAAAGTTGTACACCTTGGAATTTCTGTTTTTGTGTCTTCTCCCGTACCCACTTTTCTTCTGTTAAATTGTTTCCTTCCAAAGATTTCTTCACGGAGGCTCTGAAAGATTTTGATCATGAGACAACAGTCTCACTTCAGATGTTTTCTGAACTATTTGGGGGCCAAGCCATATGATTCTCCAAGGAAGGTGGACTGGGGAATGGCTGTCGTTATTTGGTTTGTGGCTCTCTTGGACTTTCTTCATGGTGAATTATTAGTTTGAGCATGCTGACTTTTTCCAGCTAACTAAATTTAGGCTCAAGATTGTCTTCAAGGAATGGCCCCAAAATCTGATTTGGGTAGAAGGAAAGTCTGCTCAGAGCTTGTAATGGGAAAAGAAAGCACCCAAAGTCCCTGTCTGGGGACTGGAGTCTCACAGCTATTACTGTGCTGCCACTCTCCAGTCCCAATTTAAGAAGAAGAAGGTAATGGAGAAGGGCACAAAATAAGATTACATATAACATGAGAAAGCACAAGAAAGAGACTGAAAGAGAGCAAGAAGCAGGCAATGACAACCAATTCTTCACACAAGAGGAGATGCCAAACTCATTCACCTTCACTTAGCTCTTTGACAAACTGGACTTCTAGAAGATCTAAGTACCTAGCTTATAACCATATTTGGTCTCTTTTGTTTGCTAAACTTTGATAAGAGCAATCTATTAATTAAAAAAACAAGCAAATAAACCCCAAAGTGTGAACAATGTTAAGGTTATTTGTGTTTTAGAAGAGAACTTTTAAAGAGAGAAAGACCTTCAATTTCCAGAGGAGTGGAGCTGTAAAGACAAAATTTAGGATCAAAAGCAATAGAATCCTTCTGTACAATATCACAGCATTTCCTGTGGAGGCCCACGTAATCTGCCAAGTCATCCCAAGGAATCCCCATGGGATGCATAAAGGCAAACCCTCAGCAAAGAGATAAATCATGGACAAACTTTGCATATTTCTCAACCTTCCCTAAAATTAACCAATTAAACACTAGCCTGTGCCTTTCCTCACTTTGATTAAATTAATAAATAATTTTCCCTCTATACTTTCATATATAGAAGCAAACATTTTTTCCCAATGTACTTCAAGAGCTAGTGGACATTGGGACTATATTTTATATACATGCGTGTATATATTTATATACATGCATATATTTTGGGGTATCAAACCTCAATGAGAAAGAATTCACTATCTTTTAGAAAGATGTTTCAGCATCTTACATTTTTCTTAAATTATGAGTGATTTTGAACACATATAGAAGTTAAGTATTTCAAAACAATTTGTAAATGACAAACTATGTTGCCCAGTTCATTTTTTGCCCCATCAAGATAATTTCAGAGGAAGACAAGATAGGCTTGACCATATACAGACTCTTAACAATTTTTAATATTTCCTCACCTCTTCAAGAGGAAGGAATCTTAGACTCTTGGATATCTGATATTTATATTTAAAAATTAAAATTTAGGATTGTCATGGAAAAGTTTTATGATGTAATGGCAACTGAAAATATAAACATCAGATTTTAAAAAAAAATTCTTGCAATTAACATATTTTAAATGATTTTGGAAATTATTATAAAATGAGTGGATTAAAAAACGAGATCCAAAACTCTGAAGAAGGAGTTTAAACCAAATACCACATTCTTCCTATTTTCAAAATGGTGACAAAAATATACTTAATAATAAACATTTGTTGAATGCTCTTTTAAGCTCTATATACTATTCAATGAACTTCATATGCATTATCCCCTGCCCAAGGTATCACAGTCAGTAGCTGACAGAGTGGAAATACAAACCCTGAAATATCAACTAAGCCTGAGCTGTGAACCACTGCTTTTTCCTGCCTCTACATGTGAGTGATTTCTGAAAATCAGAGCTGAATTTACTCCTTTCTGGATCAAGACAAGCAAAACAATAAAATGTGAAATAACAAGAACAGAGGAAGTGAACAAGACTAAGTAGCCTGTCCCTCCATATCCTTTCATACTAATATAGATTTTTACTAGGATCTTCATAGTGAAGTTTCACAGTTAAAAATAATTTGAAAAAAAATTAAGTGCGTTTACTCAGTTTGTATTCCAACCAGTCACAAATGAAGTTAAATTTATAAATGTTCCATTCCTTTTTACACAGATAATACAGAATTCTGAATTCTTGATTGGTTCCATACTTATCACATGACAGTAAATTCTAAAAAGAGCTGATCCATTAGATTGTGGAGAAATTTTAAGCTTTTAATTATTTCCTTCACATGTATAACCATTTGCTTTCATAAATTTTTACAGGAATTTATAAGCCAATTTTTGTCTTTACAAGATTGGACTCAAAAATATAAACAGAAGTTGAAAATTCCAAAGTCTAATTTACAATTAGCTTTCAGGTGGGAAATGTATATAACATATTTTATTCCTTCATTTTCATTTTGGTATATTTAAAAATTTTCTTCTAAAAGTTAGTCAAGCATTTCAAGCAAGAGTTTTGCAAACACATGTGACAAAGGAGCTCATAGTTAAAAACACTACACCAACAAGACTACTTGAAGTGGGTCAATGAAGGAAGATTATGGAATACAAATAAAAGTTGCTGATAACTTCAGGGATAGTACGATACTAATGGACTCGATGTTTTGTTTTGATTTAGTTAGTAAATCAAAGGTATGTCTGTTGCATGGCCTGCTTTAAGAGGACAGATTTAAACATGTTATTTGATAAAAGTACAATTAATTAATTAATTGAGACTTAAGTTATATAGGAAAACAAGCCACTTCGAGTATATAGACTAACTTCCAATGAATCTCCCACCAATTTGAACTTGAACTGGATCGTATGCCTTTGTTTGGGGGAAAAATCACAGCCTACTATTTAGATGTACTCTTTTTAAAGTTTCACTCTTCTGTATTTGATAAGCAAGTTGCTTATACAAATCTGCTCTGCTTTAGAATTGTTTCTAAATAACGGGCAATCTCAAGCCCTCATCTTACCTTACATATTAGCAATATTTGACTCAGTGGATCACACACTATTTCTAAACTTATTTTTCTCTTGATTTCTGGGATACACACTCTCCTGGTTTTCATTCTACCTAAAGGAGTAGTCTTTCCCAAGAAAATATTCATTTTTTTGTTGATCTTATTTGATTTCATGGCATTAAATACCATCTATGCAAGATGAATCCCCAAGAGGTCTCCTCTAAACTTCAGTCACATAGATTCAACTACCTACTCAACATCTCCACTTCCATATCTAAGTGGCACCTGAAATGTCACAATTTCAAAATGGAACTCCTGATGTTTCCCACAAACATATGCCTCCTGGACCAGCTGCCAAACCGGAAAGATATTTGTTGGCAAGATGTTCAAATGGACACTAGATACAGAATGGTGCTAGCCAACCAGGGTTGCAAATTTTAGCTTAAATAGGGCCTTATGTCTTCCCCAATCACTTATCACAATCAAACCATATCTCTTATTGTTTCACAATGGCACCAGCAACGTCTGCTGAGTAATCTCTTGATACACTGCCCCATTTTTTTTATAGTCTCTAGTTTGCATTGATTGTATTTTTCCCCCAATACCACTCTTTTTTAATACCTTGCAAGGTTGACATTCATTTGTTCTCCCTCATATAAAAACATATTTACATTTCATCACAATTGTTGATCACTCTATGTTTCACTGAGTCACAAAGTCCCAGTCTTTATCTTTCCTCTTTCCTTCTGGTGTCCCACATGCTCCTAACATTCCTCTTTCAACCATACTCACAGTCATCTTTGCTGTGCTACCATCACCCAAGACTGTGTTCCAAACCTCTCACTTCTGTCTTTTCCTATCTGTCTGTACTGCTCCCTTTAGTATTTCCTGTAGCGCAGGTATCTTCTTCACAAACTCTGTCATTTTCTGTTTGTTAGAAAATATTTTAAACTCTCCCTCACATTTGAAGGACAGTTTTGCCAGATATAGGATTCTTGGTTGGCAGTTTTTCTCTTTCAGTATCTTAAATATATCACACTACTTCCTTCTTGCCTCCATGGTTTCTACTGAGAAATCCACACACAGTCTTATCAAACTTCCTTTGTATGTGATGGATCACTTTTCTCTTGCTGCTTTCAGGATTCTCTTTGTCCTTGACATTTGATAATCTGATTATTAAGTGTCTTGATTTAGGCCTATTCAGATCTATTCTGTTTGGGGTACACTGTGTTTCTTGGATTTATAATTTTATGTCTTCATAAGAGATAGGAAATTTTCATTGATCATTTCCTCTATTATTGCTTCTGCCCCTTTTCCCTTCTCTTCTCCTTCTGGGGCACCCATGACATGTACATTCATGCATTTCATGTTGTCATTCAATTCCCTGAGATGTTGCTCATATTTTCTCATTCTTTTCCCTATCTGCTCTTTTGTGTGTAGGATTTCAGATGCCTTGTTCTCCAGTTCCTGGATATTTTCTTCTGCCTCTTGAGATCTGCTGTTGTGTGTCTCCACTGTGTCTTTCATCACTTGTTTTGTGCCTTTTATTTCCATAGATTCTGCCAGTTGTTTTTTCAAACTTTTGATTTCTACCTTATATTTGCCCAGTGTTTTCATTATACACTTCATCTCTTTTGCCATATCTTCCCTAAACTTTTTGAATTGATTTAGCATTAATTGTTTCAATTCCTGTATCTCCACTGAAGTGTAAGTTTGTTCCTTTGACTGGGCCGTAACTTTGTTTTTCGTAGTGTAGGTTGTAGTTTTCTGTTGTCTAGGCATCTGGTTTCCCTGGTTACCCCAATAAGGTATTCCCAGGCCAGAACAGGCTAAGATCTCAGAAGAGGCAATATTCAGTATCAGATCTCCCTGAGGGTGTGTCTTAGAAGATTGACACACCCTGTGAGGCCTCAAGCCACTGTGCTTTTCCTAACCTGCCTAGCAGGTGGCACCTGTCAGCTCCTGACTGGTGTAAGGAGGTGTGGCCTCCTTAGTCCTTAGTTTCTGTTTTGGCTGCTTTCCCCCAGGCTCTGGGGTCTGGTTCTGAATGGGAGGCTGGCAGTAGGGCTGGGCACCACCTCCTTCCTCTTAGGGAAGATACACCCCCTAGGGAATTTTCATTTGCATTTAAATAGGCTCTTTGTCTCTATGACTCTGCTATCTCCACCCTTGTCTGGGTCAGAGAGCTATGAACTGAAAATGACTATGGCTTTCTCCACTGAGCTGCCCAGGTACAGAGAGAGTAAAAGGGACAGAAAGCCCCCCTTCAGGGCCAGTCCACAGTCCCCCGAGCTTCACCCACTGGCCAGAGGTAGCACCCAGTCCTCTGGGATCCCCCTCCCAGCACAGAGAAGTCTGCTGGCTCTTTAAGGTCTGTCATCACTAAAAGCCTCTGTCTGCTTGTTGGGGATTTGTAGCTTGTATTGAGTCCATGTTTGTTAATCAAAACCCGAATTGGAGCTGGACTGAGGTATATTCGCTTTTCAGAAAGTGCTGCTCTCTATCACAGTGAGTTTTTGCAGTTTGGGCTGCCATGGGGGAGGGGCTCTCAGCACAGGTTTGCAGTCTTTACTGACAGATTTTATGCTGTGATTTCAGGCATTCCTCCCAATCCAGGTTGGTGTATGATGTGTGGACAGTCACATTTGTCCCCCAACAGTTATTCCAAATTATTAACTAGTTGTTCCTGGTTGTTTATTAGTTGTTCCAAGGGGACTAACTAACTTCCACTCCTCTCTATGCCACCATCTTCTTTCTCCCTCATTTCTTTTTGAACTAGGAAAATGATAGTTCCTTTCTGGGGGTAGGATTTTAAATATATCCTCTATCACCACTGTTTTAAAACTATTTGCTAAATAATGTCAAAACCTGATGTCACCCATGCAGTTAAAATTCATTTATTATATCTTTTTAAAAGGTAGATTATCAGAAATCTCTTTAGTTTAATATTTGTACTAACATGCTATTAAGGAAAAAATAATTGGAAAGGAAATTAACATTTGTTGACTTCCTACCATTTGTCAGATATTGTACTGTTTGATTTACATATTAGCTCCTTTAATCCTTCAAATACTCTGAAAGGCATATTTAATTAATGCCATTTTATAGTTGAGAAAATTTTTACTCAGAGACATTAATTAAATTGCCCAAGGTCACACAGCTATTAACTACTAGTAAGTATACAGGACTGAACACATATTTGTTGATGATCATGGCTGGTATAGTCTTATGCAAGAATTAGAAGCACTATAATTATCAACATATGCAAAAGATAGAGCAAAGATGAACAGTTTTGTAACATATCTTCTGTATCAACTGTTGATATTTAATGAAATATTTTAGTCTCATAATTATCTTAAGAGTACAATTATGCAAAAGTCCATAATAAAACTTTCAAATCATCATAGGTGATAGATTTAAAATTTGCACAATGAATATTTAATGACTCAACTAGGGACCTTATTTAATCCCCACAGAGTTAAAATTTAAATATTGATAAATAGAAAGTAACTCTGTTTCATTCACTGGATGTCTTGTCTAAATAATACCAAAATTTTTTGAATATTGTTATTCCATTGAATTAATATTTCTTATAAAATATCACAGATAAATAGAATTTTAGATTTTCAAGGGAGCTTAGAGATTTTTTGTTTTGTTGCCAAACCCTCTGATTTTATGGATGAGGTACTTTTCTTTATATAAATGCTTCTTGAGTTGAAAAATAAAAAAACATTCTAAACTAATAATACAAATTACAGTTGAGAAACACAATCCTCTATAAAACATTAAATAACCCCAATTATATAATTTTCTTCAACAAAGAAGTTTCAATCTTGTTACAGAGATGAGTTGTACATACGTCATATCGTCTGCCCCCAAGTTTCTTAAACTTACAAAATAAAAATGTGTCATTTTAGTTGCTTCTTTAAAATGAACTGGTAATTATTGAATATTTACCCAATCTCTAAGTATATATTTTTAAAAAATTATAGGACAAGTGTAAGGTGATAAATTTGAATAGTAAAGAAAAGTATAAAGTAAAAGGTAAAACTCCCCAAGTACACAATTAGGCTCCCCAATTTCATTCTCCTATAGTAAACAGTTCATTGAGTACTCTGCTAGATATTTTATATGTCCTTAAAGACATGTCTATATATATATATATATATATATATACACACACACACACACACACACACATATCAATGTACATAAATGCACATATGATGTCTATATTTACATTAGACATATTCAATACATAATATAAATATACATGCATATTTAACATGACCGTCTTTTCTTTTTATACAAATGGAATCATAATATTTTAAAAGTTTGAAATGAATCCTTCACCTAGATGCGTGTATATATATATATATATTTATGACTCTTTATCAGCATTTCTAGCTCTGCTTCATTCTTTTTTTTTTAAACTCATAGAATCCCATTATACATATGGGTTAATATTTCTTCTTCTTTTACCCTATATTTTAACATTTAAAAAGTTTCCGTGATTTTATCATTATAAACATACTGCAATGAACATCATTATATGTATATCCTTGCACATTTATGGATGTGTTTCTATATAATAAATTCCTGTCAATGGAATTAGTGGATAAAAGGGCATTCACATTTAACTTTTGGTAGATCTTGCCAATTTGATCAAAGGAAAGATTGTAAAATACTTATCACAGTAGCAGGAACAATTGGCTTTTTGATACCTAAGTCATTTGTGGTCTATAATGATGAATAATAATAAAAGGAGTTTCTATTTAATGTGTACATACTATCGACAAGGCACTGTCTGAAGAACTTTATATATTATAATTATAAATTATATATATACACACATATATACAATTTTTAAACCTTATAATAACTCAACCAGGCAGATAAAACTAATCTTATTTTACAGGTGAGGAAACAAGCTCACATGGGGTAGCTAAATTGCTTAAAGATGCCTGGCTAATGAAAGGTAGAATCAGAAACTGAACTTGTATGTGTCTTCCTCCAAAACCTTTGTCCTTTCTACAACAATGTGATTCCCGATTATAGTGAAAACAGGAAATCAGGCTTACAAGTACATGATTTGTAAATTCCTTTGGAGAAAAAAAAATGTTTTAAAGTGCTTGTTATTATTAAGCAGAAAACTGTAGCTGATATCCTCTTTATTTTCATTTTTAACTGTTTGTTTGCCTAAGATAGCTTTGACTTCAAAACAATTCTTCTCTTTTTCTCATTGAAATTCCATCTCAAATTCTATGGTGACTTGTCAGTAGATGGAGCTTTATGACTCACTTGACAACTCTTTTACATGGTGAATGGTGATTTCTCAATATGAATAATCAGCCAATAGACCTTGTTTTATAATTGAACAGCATATTTATAGAAATGATAAGGAAAACCCGACAGATGTTTTAGTAAAGTCTATGATACAGAGGGAAAAAACAACCTATAAATTGCTAAGTGAGCTCAACTCACAGGCAGCATGATATTTCCGAATCCATAGCACTTACAAGATACGGTTTTATTTTGACTGGCAGGGATTTAACTGCAAGCTCTGATTTCTGAAAGTCATTCATTAGAGTGCATGCTAAACAATATGTCTTGCTTTTTCCTAGTGAATTTATTGACAATCTGAATTCAGAACTATGACTCTCCAATGTATCTGAAACATAGAAGCACAGTTAAATGACTATTGATGGGTCTTGCTGAGCTATGAGGGTAACACTGGAAAATCCCCTGTGCCTCTGTCCATCTCCAATAACAAGCTGAATGCCTGCGAGGTGACATGTGACAGAAGAAGCCAGCTCATTACTCAGATGCCAAGCTGTGGAAAATCCCCTTCCAGCAGCAGCATCTGGCTCCTTGGCGGGCTCCAAGGGCAGCAAAGCTGACAGCTCTGAAGTTGCCTGTGAGTCTGTCATGTGGTGAGGTTGCTTGCTGAGCTGAAGGGTTCCTCTTGAAGCCATTTTTCTCTGACTTACCTTTGATCCTGGGTTATTTGCATATTATTATGAACTCTGGGGGAGAAAAAGTACCTGAATAAACACCTCTTGAGATCTCTCTGTCTTTGCATTCTTGTGGTAGAAAAATTTGATATCCTCAGCCCAGATGGGAGTCACGTTTCATGTAGCATTATTATGAGATAATCTTTGCACATGCAAACCACAGTCCAGGAGTCATGTTATCCGATCGTTCTATCCAGAAGATTACCAAGATCTCACCAGAGTGAGAAAATAGCAAAGGTATTCCTCAAATATATCATAACATGAAGTGAGGGTATTTATGCCCATTTCCTTCTCAACTGGAAGCACAGGTTTCATTTCTCTGCTTTTTATTTCAGTGGTTCCTAGACTAGAGAATTGGATTGGGAAAAAAAAATATTAACACCTAAAATACAAGAATGAGGGAAATATATTCCACAGAGGAAGAGTGGAAGGGAGATATTCTCTTTCATCTCTATATTCACTCATCAATTTCTCATCTGTCTGTCTATATTCATCTGTCCACCCTTATTAATTCAATAAACACTTATAGGTTGCCTGAGTCACTACCCAAGGTATTCAATGCTCATTATGGGAAAATAACAACAGAAACAAAACAGTGAAAACTGAGTTGAAGAGCCAGTTAATTGGACTTCTATTTACTTTCTCAGTCACTCCCTTAGTCTCATATTTAGCCTTGTTTTTTGGTTGTTTGTTTTGTCTTGTTTTTTTTTTTTTTAGATTCTGGTTTGGCTTGTTCTTAAGGGTAATTAGAACAAGCAACTAGTTATTGTGATTTCAGAGCTATGAGGAAGGTCTGTCTGATCCAGAAATGCATGAAAATTGATATCTTAAATGCACTTAACAAAAAAGGAAACTTTTATTCCACAATTATAGCAAAGGTTTACTGTGCAAATTTCCCTAAGAAAGGGAACACAGTGATAAATACACCAAAAGATGTAAATTGTTGATTATTTAATCCTTTCATGGAAGGGTGAAGAAAGGATGTATTCCATAGTGAAGGAAAATACTTGGCATATTAAAAGTGTTTTTAGTGAGGATGGGAGAACCAGCAGTGTCTAAAGGAAGAAAGAGGCAATAAAAAGGGACAGGGCATCGATGACAGTCTGTAACCACAAAGAGTTGGCTCTCCTCTCAATCCAGGGCATCACTGCTTCCCTCCTAGAGTTAGTGTGGCAAACACAAGAATTTGAGCATACCAGCATCTTGTTCAGCAAGGCCTTCCCAAGACATCCTATAGGAATATGCTTTACTTTATAATTAGTCCTGCAGAATGAAAAAAGCACTAGATGTTGAGCCTTGGCTTCCATCAACTTCGTTGACTGTTCTTGATGCAAGAGGTTCATCTGTAAAATGGGCATAACTACTTCTTAGGGTTACTATGAGGGTTTTCTGAACAATAAGCATTATACAAGTAGAGGGCGTTACAGACATTATTTTTGTATTGAGATTAGCTTAGCTTTTTCCATATGAGGAAGGGAAACACCAATTTCCACATTTGATTCATTTGACAATAGGACTCTTCCTGTAAGATAGGGCAGACTTAGGGATTGTTTAGTTCCTTTATTTAACTTTAAGGGTGACAATGTATGTTTGAAATAGGAGGGCAGTGAGGTGCAATGATTAAGACATTGGACCCAGAGGCAGGCAGATGTGGACTCTTTGGGGTGCATCTTGAAGAAGGAAATTACAATAGAATTTATTTTGTAGAATCAGTGTGCTGACTGAATAGGATAATATTAATAAAGGTTTTGACTTAGTGCCTGGCACATGTTAAGCACTCACTAAGTATTACTTAAATGTTCATTGAATGTAGTAGGTATTTAAACATTTGTTGAATGAATGAATAATTAAAAAAAAATCTCGTATTACATGTCTTGGAAATCTAGGAAAAACCCTTTATTTTACAAAGCCAAGCTTTTTCAAAGTCATATAGCCAGCTAGTTGCAGGGTAAGGACTAGACTTTAATTCTCTTGGTTCAGTGTTCTTTCACTAGACTATCTTTATATTTGTTTAATTTAATTAAAACTAATGTTAAAACAAATTTCAAAGGCAATCAGACATTAACAAAGAGGCCTGCGATATCTTTCTTTTCTTGGGTCATTTAAGCATAGAAACTTGCCTGAGTGGGTGCCATGTTGAACCTGAGAGCAAGCCACCACCCAATGCACCACCCAGTCACAGCCAGGCAAAGCGAGGCAGGAGATCTAAGAAGGAGACAAAATATAAAGGGACTGACCAGAATCCCAGGGCACTAATGACTGAAATGCTAGAAAAATGGCCTAGAATGTATTGTTTTAGTCATGGAGATTGCGAAGACTGCCTAGGACAATTAGTTTGCTTTATAATGCCAATTTGGTTACTACACAACTAGTTATTGCATCGTGGACCTAATGTGGATATTTTCTGTATCTTTAAGCTGTTTTACTTCAATTCCTGAACGTGCTCCCATATCTAATGGAGAATTGGGTTGGACTGGGTGACTTTTGGTACCTGAAATCATTGCTGAATCTATACTGCATAAGAAGGGAGAAAAAAGCCATAAACTTAGGCACACATATAGAACGAAAAACACTGGAACCACAGCTCCAAATCACCCCCCAAAAGCAATAGTTTTGAGAGGGATAGCAGAACCAAACAGCATCACATTCATAATTAGGAAGAAAATGAATCCAACAGATGGGGCAATTGACTTGGATAGTTAGGGTTCAATTTGAGTAACTACATTATTGAACAACAGATTCATATAGACTACAAAAAGTTGCCCAGATTCTCATATTGTATTGGTATTTCAATGTTTTGGAATTTTATCATATCAAATGAGGCTCAGGAAAATAGGAGCAGCAGTTATGAATCAATTAAAAATATTTTTGTTGTCATGGAGAGGTTTTTCTTTTCTCCTTCCCCCTTCCTTGCTTCCTTCCTTCCTTCCTTCCTTCTCTCACTCTCTCTCCCCCTTTCCATGAGGCTGTGACAGGATTGGATATATATAGGGCACCAAACTTAAAACCATACTAAAAACTATTCTACAAGTTTAAATGGCAACTAGCTTACAGTTATCAGGTCCAAAAACTGTGAGCAGTCTCATAGTCTCACTAATGCGAGTACATGAACCACTCATTACAAATTGGAATTAAGCATATAGCAAGTGTGATGGTTAACTTCATGTGTCAACTTGGCAAGGTTATGGTGTCCAGTCATTAGGTCAAGCAAGCACTGGCCTGATTGTTAACATGAGCGATTTAAATCCTTAGTCAGTTGATTGCATCTATAGATGATTTCATCTGCAATCAGCAAAGGAGATTGCCATCAGCAATGAGAGGATTCTCATCTAATCAGTTGAAGGCTTTAGAGGGAGAACTGATGATTTTAGCAGTCAGAAAGGATTTCTGTCTCCATTTCAGCCAGTCACCTTCTCCTAGGGAATTCATCTAAACTTTTAACAGAGTTCCCAACTTGTGGCCTGCCCAACAGTATTCAGACTCGCCAATCCCCAATGTCATATGAGCCATTTACTATAATAAATCTCATTATATGTATTTATCTCTGGATATTTTGGTACTGAGAGTGGTTCTTGAGAAACATAATCTTAAGGATAATATTTATGAGTTGGTTCTAGAGTTTTTGGAATTGGTGCTCTAATATGGTAAGATTAAAACCTCCTAGTGACTCAATTTTCAATGATCAAGATAGTACTGATAGTCCATGATATGAATTGGCAATAGAGATGCACAAAATATCACCATTGGATACTGCTATTGAAATTCTTATAAGAGGCAAGGTTCTCAGTGACAGTGTATTTGATACCTTAGCAGAGTTTTGTGGAGTTAAAAGGTATAATTATATTGACTGGTTATTCATAAATGTGCTGGAAACAGTTATTTAAAAAAGGGATGTGCTAAGAAGTCTTCAAATTCTTAGCTCAAATGCTCACAAAGAACATAAAGATTTCTATGTGTGCCCTGAAAGAAACTCATTTCTTAATAGCTACAAACTTGAGATTTCTAAAAAACCCAAACCAGTGTCTCATTGCCTTGAGTGGTTGAATTACAACGTAAATTGAATTACCAACCTTGCAGGTTGTCTGCTGTTAAAATGAATGCAATGACTGGAAGGGAGTGGGATCTTGAAAATTGGAATGAAGATATATGGGCTGATAATGATAGCGGGGACATCGAAACCCTAGATTCAGCTCAGTATTCTTTGCCAGACAAACCTCTGATAGTCTTCCCTAAGGAATCAGCCACCTGACCACCAGTCTGCCCGGAAGAGTCAGTCACCCTCCATTCCCCTGAAGAGATTAACACTGTTGTGGCTCATAAACCTGTACCTGCCTCCCCTGAGGAAACAGCCCTCACACTTCTTTCAGAAGAGGATAACCCTTTTTCATGTAAGGAATGTCCTGAGGTAGTTGCCTTACAAGACATTGATAATTCCTCTCATGACCCACCACCACCACCACTATTTTCTTCCTGATCTATATCTAGACTGAAGTCCCAAAAGGCCCAAAAAGGTGAGGTGCAAAATGTGATCCATGAGGAGGTATGTTATGACTCCAAAGAACGGCACAATCTTTCCAAATTATATAAACAGAAATCAGGGGAATATATGTGGGAATGGATATTAAGGGTGTGGGATAATGGTGGACAAACATAAGGTTGGATTATGCTGAATTTATTGATATGTGCCCACTAAGCAGAGATTCTGGATTCAATGTTGTAACTTGAGGGGATAGAAAGGGCTCCAACAGTTTTGTTTGGGTGGTTAGTTGAAGCATAGATTAAAAAGTGGTCTACATTACTTGATGTTGAAATGCCAAAACATCTCTGGTATAATGTAGATGAGGGGATCCAAAGGATTAGAAAGATTATATATTGTTAGAATGGATTATCATGTAAGACATGATCACCCACACTAGGAATGCCTAGAGGACACATCTTTCACCTGGACCGTGAGGAAAAAAAAATATGATAGCAGCTCCATCATTGCTGAAGAGCTCTGTGGCCTCTCTTCTCTGTGGCACAGATAATACTGTGGCAACCACTGAACTACTGAACTTTGATCCCTAAACACAATTGGGATTATTAGATCTCAGGTTGGCAGAAGCCAACTGGCAGCACTGAATCACCAAAGACAAGATGGGCATGGCTACCATAATGGATAACAGAATCAAAGTAACAATCAGGGCAGTCTGAGTCACAGAGACCTATGGCATTGGCTAGTAGATCATGGGATACTTAGAAATGAATTAGATGGGCAGTCCACTAAATTCCTACTTGATCTGTATAAACAGAAGAGTTTTAGGTCAAAGTGAACAAAAGTCTAATGTGAATCATAAGAACAGAGTAAAATTCGCAGACTTGAGATAGAGACCCAGAACCCCTTGAATGAAGGTTCTTGGGGAAGGACCTTGCTACAGTGCCAAAAATTTATACTGTTAATTTTCCTCCCAGCCTTCTCCAATGAGACCTATGACCTTCTACCCAGGTGATTATTCATTAGGGAAAAGGAAATGATCAGATATTTGGGGGATTATTAAACCCTGGCTCAGAAGTGATGTTAATTCCAGGAGTCCCAAAATGCAACTATGGACCACCAGTCAGAGTAGGGATTTACGAAGGTTAAGCGATCAATGAGGTTTTAGCTTAGGTCCATCTCACAGTGGGTCCCAAACCCATCCTATGGTTATTTTTCCATTTCTAGAACGCATATGTGGAACAGACATACTTAGCAACTGGCAGAAACCCCTCATTGGTTCCTGACTTATGGAGTGAGTACTACTATGTTAGGAAAGGCCACATGGATGCCACTAGAACTGCATCTGCCTAGAAAATAGTAAATCAAAAGCACTACTGCTTTCCTGGAGGGATTGCAGAGATTCATACCAACATCAAGAACTTGGATCCATTATAACCCCATTCAACTCCCCTATTTTGTCTATGAAGAGAAAGATGGATCTTGGAGGATGACAGTGAATTATCATAAACTTAACCAGGTGGTGACTCCAATTGTAGCTGCTGTTCCAGATGTAGCATCATTGCATGAACAAATTGGCATATCCCCTGGTACCTGATATGCAGCTATTAATCTTGCAAATGCTTTTTTCTCAATACCTGTTAGAAAGACTATCATAAACAGTTTACTTTTAGCTGGCAAGGCCAGCAATACACTTTTACAGTTTTACCTCAGGGTACATCAACTCTCCAAGCCTATGTCACAATCTACTCTTCAGGAAACTTGATTGTCTTTCCCTTCCAAAAGACATCACACAGGTCCATTATACTTTTGACATTATTCTGTTTTGACCTAGTAGAAAGAAGTAGCAACTACTCTCGACTTATTGGAAAGGCATTCATGTGTTTGAGGGTGGGAAGTAAATCCCACAAAAATTCAAAGGCTTTCCACCTCAGTGAAATTTCTAGCTATCTCGTGGTGTGGGATATGTTGAGATATCCCCTTTAAGGTGAAGAATGAGCTGTTGCATCTGGACCCTCCAACATCCAACAAAGAGGCACCATGTCTAGTTGGACTCTTTGGAATTTGGAGGCAACATATTTCTCATTTAGGTATGCTACTCCAGCCCATTTACTGAGTGACCCAAAAAGCTTCTAGTTTTGAGTGGGACTGAAACAAGAGGATGCACAATAACAGGTCCAGATTGTCAGGCAAGTTGTCAGCCATATGATCTAGTAGATCCAATGGCGCTGGAAATTTCAGATGGTTTTGAGGCTAAGAGAAAGTCCAAATCAAGATGTCATCAAGGTGATGCTTTCTTTCCCGGGACTGGTGTTCTGTGGCTGGCTGCCAGCAATCCTTGGTCCTTGGCTACTCTGTCATGTGATAATGCACATGGCAGCCTCTTGTGGCTTCTCCATTCTCTTCTGGATTCCATTGACCGTCAGCTTCTTGATTCCCATGGCTTTTTTTTTTTTTTTTTCTGTGTGAATTTCATTCCACTTTTAAAGAAATCCACTAACAGATTTAAGACCCATCCTGATTGAGGTGGGCCACACCTTAATGGAAGTAACCTCATCAAAAATTCCTACTTACAATGTGTTCATGCCCAAAGGAATGGGTTAAGTTTAAGAGCATGTTTTCCTGGGGTACATACAGTTCTAAACTACCACACCCAATGAGCTCATGAATGAAGTGACCATAGTGGTAGGAATGGAAGTTATACATGGGCTCAGCAATATGGACTTCCACTCACTAAGGTCAATCTGGCTACTGCTAATGCTCAGTGCCCAATCTGCTA
The DNA here is from genome assembly GCF_015220235.1 of Choloepus didactylus. Lineage (NCBI taxonomy): Eukaryota > Metazoa > Chordata > Mammalia > Pilosa > Megalonychidae > Choloepus > Choloepus didactylus. The sequence continues at coordinate 49,789,583 of NC_051326.1, forward strand.
ACAGCAGAGACCAACACTCAGTCCCCTGTATGTCACCATTCCCTGAGAAGCCCTGCCTGCTACCTGGTGGCAGGTGATTACATTGGACCACTTCCATTATAGAAGTGGCAGCATTTTGTTCCTACTGAAATAGACACATACTCTAGATATGGATTTGCCTTCCCTGCATGCAATGCTTGTGCCAAAACTACCACCCATGGATTTACAAAATGCCTTATTCACTATCATGATATTCCAGACTGTGTTGTTTCTGATTAAGCAGCCTACTGCAAAGCAAATCAAGTGCAGGAATGGGCACGTGGAATTCACTGATCTTAATATGTCCCCCTGAATCCTGAAGTAGCTGGAGTGATAGATTGGTTGAAGGTCCTTTTGATGACCCAATTAGGCCACTAAATGGGTGGCAATATCTTGTAGGGCTGGGGCAATGTTCTCCAGGAGTCTGTATATGCTCTAAATCATTGTACACTCTATGATATATTTTCTTCTATAGCCAGGATTTGTGGATCCAGGGATCAAGGGGTGGAAATGGGAGTTGTTCCTTTCACTATTACCTATATTATTCCACTAGAAAAATTGTTATTTCCTTTCCCCATGAACTTAAACTCTACAGGTCTACAGGTCTTAGTTATAAAAGGAGGAGTGCTTCCACCAGAAGACACAACAATTATTCCACTGAACTGGCACTTAAGACTAGCACCTGGTCACTTTGGGCTCCTCATGCATCTGAATCAACAGGTAAAGAAGGAAATTATCATACTGGTTGGGGTGATTAATCCTGATTATGAAGGAGAAATAGGACTTTATTTAATGGAGGTTAAGAAGAGTTTGCCTGGAATACAGGGGATCCCTTAGGGCATGTCATAACTACTATTCCTAGTTAACGTCAGTGGAAAACTAATCCAGGCAGGACTCCTGATGGCCCAGACCCATCAGGAATGAAGGTTTGGGTCACCCCACCAGGTAAAGCACCAAGACCAAGTCCAGCTGTGGGTTTGCTGAGGGTACAGCTAATATAGAAAGGGTAGTGGAAGAGGGAAGTTATAAATATTAGCTATGACCACCTGAACAATTGTAGACATGAGGACTTTATTTTTTATGAGTATTTCTTCCTTGTTTTGTTATGAATATGTTTGTGTGTGTGTGTGTGTGTGTGTATGACAAATATCTTTGTTTTCTTCTCTCTTATCCTCTTATCATATAAAATAAGTTGTATTAACTTTATGTCATAGTATTTAAGATTCAGGATATCAGGTTTAAAAGTAAATATTTCTCAAGGACTTGCATCCTTTTCTGGGGAAAGGGATAGTGTCTTTTCAGCTGTAGATAGGACAGCTGAATTATGTTAGGTAAAGTGCTAGGCATGACTGTTACTGTTTTTATTTAGAGATTACGTATGCTTTAAGGTGATGTGTGTGGATGCCAAGTCAACAAGGCATGTACTATGATGGTTAAGTTCATGAGTCAACTTGGCGAGGTTATGGTGTCTACTTGTTTGGCCAAGAAAAGAATTGGTCTGATTGTTACTGTGAGTGATTTAAATCATTAGTCAGTTGATTGAATCTATGGCTCATTTCATCTTACCCAATCAGTTGAAGGTCTTAAAGGGAGAGTGATGATTTCAACAGTCAGAATCTCTATTTCAACCAGTCAGCTTCTCCTGAGAAATTCATAGAAATTTTCACTGGAGTTCCCAATTTATGGCTTGTCCTACAGAATTCGGATTTGTCAATCCCCATGGTTTTGTGAGCCAATTCTTGTAATAAATCTTTTGTTGGTTTTGTTTCTCTGGAGAACCCTGACTAATATAGTAAAATAGTAAGGAATGAGAATACAATCCATACATGTTGCTGTTTTCCATGTCATTTCAATTAAAAATGATAGCACTAGATGTGCTTATAATTTTATACTTGCCTTGGTTTTCCTGCTTTGAAGAGCACAAAACAAGAAGGAAGTATTGAGGAGAGCACAAAACAAGAAGAAAGTTCTTTATTATAGAGACAAAAGACGGAAGATAGAAAAACACATAGGGCACTGAATGCAGATTTCTGCTATTTTACACCGTGCTGTAGAGGATATACACTTACAATGTGGCAAATTATGAAAATTGTTGGAAATTATTTTTGGGTATATAATATATTCATTTTGTTATTTATTAATGCTTGAGATGGAAGGATAACAGTTATGGCTAAAGTCAGCTTGGCACGAAGTGCATATTGCTCAATTGACAATGCTGCGTTACCTTCTCTACAAAGTTAGGAGCATCTCATTTCCTTAAGGGGGTATGTTGCATAAAATTCCAGTACTTCCGGGTTTGGTGTTTTCTAAGAAGGAGTGAATTTTTATAAAGGTTACAGAATGTCCTGCTTTGAATTATGTTTTTTTCCTATAAGTGAATCTCAGTAAATTACTATGACGTTCATAGTCACTTAAATAGATGAGGTGGGAACTCCAAGGACTCAATTGAAATAATTTCGAATATTCTTTAAAATTAGGCTTTGTTTGGTTGGTTGTTTATGGAGGAAAAGGAATGTGATAGCTTCCTTTCATTCCTTCAGATACTCATATCTCTATTTATCTTTGTCGCTTGCTGTCTGACCTTTCACTCTTCTGTACCTCTTTCTCTCTTCCTCTTTCTCTCTCCACATGTTCTATTGTAAATTGTATGCCGATCAAAGTGTGTCAGAATCCATCTTTCAAGCTGGTTTTTTTTGCTGCAACAATAGTTTGTTCTCAGAGGTGTATCTCACTTTTGTTTTCAGGTCTCTCAACTTCTAATCTTGTCTTTATCTATATTATCTCTTGACCATTGTTTCCTCTGAAAGTGTATTTCTTGGTGCCCCTGGCCCTTTGGCATGCTTCTGCTTTTAAAAATTATTCTACCACTTTCTGATTGGCTAGGCTAAGCAGAATGCCATTCAAGGTACTGCCCCTTCTCCAACCCCTATAAACTCCACACCGAAATCCATCATAGATTTGGCAATATAATACAACCTCAGATAATTGGTTTATTTCCACGGTAAAATTGTGAATTCACATTGTTTTGTTTACTTCCAAATGTTTTACAGTGTGCACTCCTCCCTCCCCCATTTACTCTTCATCCCTAATTAAAGCAAGAGATTTGTGCCCCCCTAGGAATGCTTGGTTGTGAATGAGTTTTTACTGCAAGCAGGCAGAGGGGGCGATAATCTATCCTTTATGGAAAAATCAGTGGCTCCATTTGCATTGCATTTGAATTTGTGAGGCAAACACAGTGTATCTTTACAGGGCTTCACTTTCCTTGGAACCCAAGAATGCACCAGTTACAAGACAGTCTATTATATCACAGGGGCAGATTCACAGTTTCCCTTAACCTGCATTAAAACTGTGGAAGACTCATTGGTTTTCCTTTCCCTAAATAAGATCGAAGTTTTCGGAAGGAGATATTTGAATATTCTCGTCCCACGTCTTTGCTTTTTGGACTCTTCTTCCCTCCTCCTCCCTCCTGTTATCCAATCCCTTCCCTGTCCCTTTCCCCCACCCTGACTTGCCTTACTCCCACACCTGCACCCAAATCCATCTGAAGGTTTTGAATATTCACAACTATCCAGCACTTTTAACACCACCCATGGGAACTTGTATAAAACCTGATCTGGGTTGATTCTCATCTATCCCAAATGGCTTTATCACAAATAAGCCTATGTGAAAGCAGGGTATAAAATATGACCCCTTCTTTCACTTGAAGGACCCAAAACTGTCATCACAATCCCAGTTATAATGCTTGTGATGGAGTGGTAAAGTGAGGAATATAGTTTTGTAATCTTACTGTCTCAAACATCATTTCTTTCCAAACATAAAGCAATTTTTGGAAATGCTTTAAATTGCCACTATGCATGCTCCGTCCTACTTAAGTTCACCTTGATGATCACCCTATCCTAAATGTTGATGGAAGGTCAGGGAGAAAGGGCCTCTCATCAGAAAATTAGCAATGGCTGTGCTCACCAGATCAACAGTGTTGGCAGGGAGGACAGGGGGGTCACCGTGTTGTCCTGAGCACTGACAGCATGCCAGCCCCTTTCACTTCAGTTATCCAAGCTCATCCTTATATCTGCCTGGAAAGGGAAAGTCATTTTTCCAAAGAGGGAGAGTTAGGAAGCTCAAATAAGTACTCAAGGCCACACAGGTTGTGAAAATGTGAGTAACAGGGATGACATTTAAAGCTAGGATCTGCTTCATTCTAGCATACGGATGACCCGCTTTCGAAGTATGCATGCCAAAGGTCCCTGGTTTTGGAAAAACCCTCAGTCCCAGGCAAACTGGGACAGTTGATCACTCTACAACATTTATCACCATGCCTTGCTGCCTGTGGGAAAGACAAAATCGGTTTATTTTAAGAGCAGGACATGGATATAAAAATCTACAGTCTGTTAATTTGTCATGTTTATGATCCCTCTAATGAAAAGGTATATTATTATTAGTCCACAACGGAAATTGACAAGAGTTTAAATGCTGAAAGGATGTAAAATGCTTTAAGGGTTCTAAGTTGAAATATTCTTTAGAATATAGGATCAGCAGATTTTTCTCAGGACCATTGAACATGATAGGAAAAAATCTGAATAGCCCTACACTTAGCACGTCGGGGGTGAAGTCTCAGTCATTATCTGTTGTTGATAAGACAGCCCTTGCCTGGGAACTCTGCAGCTTTGAATTTCCTGGAGCATCCCTGGGCAGGTAACTTTGTGTCTCTGGGCCTCAGTTTCTTAACCTATAAAATGAGGGTGTTGGGCTAGATCAATACTTTTCAAATTGTGCTCTGGGAAGCTACTCCCTTCCAGCACTGAGAAGGGGGTGGTAATGTCTGGGTCACCCTCACCCACTTTGCCCAGTATAGTTCCAGATTTATCTGTAATACATAAAAGACCTCTGTAAATATCTGTTGAAGATAAATGTCTGTTTAAAAAGTGCTTGAAGATCACTGCTTTCAAAGGTTTTGAAAAGCAGTGTGCTAGATAACACACGACGGGGACATTTGCTTTTACTTGTTGGGGTGTCCTTCTCTTGTACATGGAGAAACTAGGAGCCAAGTCAGTTTTATTGCCAAGCATCCACAACACATATCTGAATGTTCCAGGCTGTGTAATCACTGTGTCAAAAGCACTCTTGTCAAAGCAGCGTTGGAGATGAGCTTGTGATAAAAATGCTTTGTGCAAATGCAACAATTGAAAATACAATAAACATGCCTCTACATCTACCATGATAAGCACAAAGTAAGCCCTGTTTGAATAGACGCTGCCCTTTTCTCAGCATCTCCCATAGCTATAGCATCCCAATCTTTAGGTAGCTGGAGCTAACTTGGTCTTTTGTGATTTGAGACAGCATGGGGGAGATGATATGCACTATCAAAAGGTAGTGCATATGTAAATGCAAAGTTGATTCAGGTGAACCACATGAATTTAAGTTATTATTTTAGGTCTAGAGCCAATACCCTAGCTTACTCATGGTACTTTCAGGAGACCAGTTTAAGGAAACCCAGAATAGCCAATGCATATGTGTTGAATTGATGCATCTGCACACAGACATGGCCAGATGGAGGGAAAGGAAAGAGAAAAAGCATCTATCAAATAACTCCTATAATTAAACCAATATAATTTTCCTATTGAACACTTTTATAGACGAGCAATGCTTGCTTTATATTCCTCATGGTTGTTGTGTAGTACATTGGTAGCAGGTAACCTAATTCCAGTATAGCATACGGAGAACTTAATGCAACAAAACTCAAAGTTAAGAAACTTAACAGATAAGAGACATATAACATGTCACTAACCACTCACAGATGTGATATTCATTACTTTGAAAAGAAAATACTTTTACATTACATTAAGGGTGGGTGGTTCCTTTCCACAGTTCACGTTGGAAGACATGCTCCGTCATTGCCTACATGGTTGGATTTTTATCTGATTCCTAAATCTGTCCTGATCACTGCTGTCATGTCCTAAAGAGTATTTTCCCCATCTTCCCCAACGGGCTGGCTTGAACTATCCTACCGTTAATTGAGCCACTGCGATTTAAAAACAAACAACATCAACAGAAATGGTAGTCGGGTAATCAGCTAATTAACAATTCTTTTGGATGGAACCGAGAGGTGAAGTGTCCCAGCCCCAGCACAAAGCTGCTTGTGTGTGTCCTGCTCCACCCTCTCCCACCCTCCCCTCTTGGCTGCATTGTCATTATTTCCTCCATCTTTTCTCCTCTTTTGTCTCCATTCTTCCTTATCTCTTAATCTCATCTTGACCACTTTCTTAAACTTAAAGTTTAGCCTGAAGTAAAATATTTCACTCTTTACTTTAAAACTAGGCATAATTCCAGGTTTTGATTTTTAAAAAGTGTTTATGCATCCATAGGATGGGATAGGTGGGATGGATATATACATTAGATGACAGTAAAGGTTATCTCTGGGTGGAAGGTGTTCGGGTGATTTCTCTTTTTCTTCTTTGCTTATTGTTACTTTTGAAATCTTACATAATTGAAAAATACTGTTTTCATAGCAATAGAAATTAAAAATATGTGTTCAACCTCTCGTAAAACCCTGTAAAGCAAAAAAATAATTAAAAATAGGAAAAGAAATGTGCATTTTGCTTCCATATAACCTTGAGTTACATAATTTGAAAGTGAGGTTTGGTACTCATTGACATAACGGTTTCCTGGATCCTCTAAATATATAACAGCTTTTTTGTCCCCTATGGAGTACAGATAGTCTTGAGGTCAACAATTGTTTCACTCTCCCTGCTAGCCTCCAGTGCAGATCCTCAGTAAATGTTTGCTGGGTACATTTGTTTTCTTACCATTGTCTTAGGGTTGGAGAAAAACCACAGTTTTAACTACTTAGAGATTTAGGTAAAAAGTAATGCACTTAAGAACTGGAACCAGAATAATGTCCTAATTTTTCACTCATCGTTTTGCATCCCTGCTATTAGCAGTTTAGCCTGAAAGCCCAATGTAGTCACAACTACACGTACCTGGGAGAGATAGAGAGGGAAAAAAAATGAAGACCAAAACTTATCGTAAAGGCAATGTGTGAACCCTTTCTATTTCTTCTTAATGTTTGATGCTGGGATGCTGCCAAGAAATTTTTTGGAGTCCCTGATTTTTGCACATCAGTGAGTGTATTAACAAAGTGACAAATTCATACAGGCCATAATAGCACATTGCTCAGCAAACCTCATTTGAACTTATTCCTTCTTCTATCTTGTCATATCCAAAGGGTGGAAAAAAATGTGATCTTAAAAGGGACTTTTAAAAGCATTATTGGCTTATTTTATTTTATTGTGAGTAATGTAGGAAGAATCAGAGAAGAGGGAAGAACTTGGACGAATCTGGGAAGACCCAGGAAGTGTGGGATTTGCCCTTTGTATCTTCTCTACCCACCCCCAGCCCACCCTGACCTCTGCCTTGGGCCTGCGCGATAGTTCCTCAGTCTGCAACAAGCTGCACCACTCGGAACCTCCTACTCATACACTCTTCTGCCTGACTTTTACTGATGAGTCTCATTCACTGAAAGTTGAACTCTTGAGGCCAGGGAAAATTTCAGAGATATTTTCTACTATATTCCCCACTCCCCTTAGTGGAGTGCTCAATGCATCTTGATTGGTAGGTTGAAAGAAAAAGCTCGGAATAGAAGAAAGAGGGAATGCAGGGAAGGAAGGAAAGAAGGAAGGAGGGAAGGAAGGAAGGAAGGAAGGAAGGAAAGGAAAGGAAGGAAGGAAGGGGGAAGGGAGGAAACAAGTGGAGGGAGGGAAGAAAAGAGGCTTCTAACGCTTAAGTAACTGGAAGATCAGGGTTAATTATTAGGAAACCTTGAAGTGGGCAACGCTTTCCAAAAAAGAACTCCACTACCACAGAGACTGGATCTATCTTTTTACTTTTGTAAATTTGCACCTAGCACACTGAATGAGAAAGAGTATAGACCCAGCAAATATCTGCCAAATGGATGAATAAACAAAACTAACATGTTACATGACCTGATATTATTAGTATTTTTATATATGTAACTGAGTAATGGTTAATTTACCTATTTCAAGAGCAACAATGCCCCCCACCCCCCCACCCCCCAGAACTCCTTTGTAAAGATAAACTACAAATTTTCTGTATATAGCAAGAAAAAAAACTTGATGCTTTGGCTAAGAGAAAATTTCCTACTTAACTCCTTTTCTCCATCTTCTCTTACTTTATTTAGAACATATGTTTCATGAAGGCATAGCTGTCTCCATTGTCTAGAAAAGTTACTGGCACATAGTAGGAGCTCAATAAATGAATACTGTAGGAATAAATTAATTCATGCAATCAGTCATCGATCTTAACATTTGTTGTGCACTGTTCATGCTGTTGAACATTGTGGGGATACCAAAGAGAAAGCAGACAGGATCCTTGCTCCCAAGGGATCACATATGCACACTAAGTCATGGCAATAGAGTATTGTTACAGAGGATTAAGGAGTTGGGGAAGTATGGAGGAATGGAGGAGAAAGGTTTATTTCAGGAAGTACCAGGGCCTCAAACAGTTTTTGGTTAATGGGTGGGGCATGTATTTACATGGCAATAATATAAAGTAAAATGTAATTATAGAGGATTCATGGCAGCAAATTCTCAGGAACTAAAGAATGTAGGGGGTATGCTTTATATGCCAAAGCTTTAGCAGTAATAGGACAGAAATGACAATGGTCAGTTTTGTAGAGAGGATACAGAGTTAAAGAAAGGTGTTTCTAGGTGTGGGCAATCTTTTGGCCAAGGAGAAATATTGACAGGAGGATGAAAGAATAAAGCAGGAACCAGAAGTAAAGAGAGATTGAGGATCAAGGGTATAATAAAGACACAAACTGTCTTTAAGTTGGAAAATAAAAGGAATAAGACAGAAGGGCCAAAGTTATGAAATTAAAATTGAGTTTTATTTTACTATAGTTTCCTGAACAAGTGTGTTAAAATCAAGCTTTGGTCAGGCTAATCCTATTTTGAGAGTCCTAAGAGAGTTTACTATTTAAAGACATTCTTGGTGAATTATTTTGAAATGGAACAATTCTTTCGCAAAATGAATAATCCTCTAAACAAACATCTCTTCTGAAGGTTTGCTTTAATCAGAGTATAACCTCATATGACATATTCCTTAATCTGGACAGCTAAATTTAGCCTTCCCCTCCCCCACATGAAAAAAAGGTCACAAACTAACAGGTTCATTAAAAAAAAAAAAAGTCTAGCTTTGGACAAATATCATGCAAACTTGCAAATTTCATTGTAAATGAGTTACATGTAACATAGCAGAAAAAAAGTTCAAATTTTAATTGGCATGCCTAATTTTTTTTATTTTTTATTTTATTTTATTTTTTTAAATCTTAATTTTATTGAGATATAGTCACATACCACGCAGTCATACAAAACAAATCGTACATTTGATTGTTCACAGTACCATTACATAGTTGTCACCTAAATCAATCCCTGACACCTTCATTAGCATACACACAAAAATAACAAGAATAATAATTAAAGTGAAAAAGAGCAACTAAAGTAAAAAAAGAACACTGGGTACCTTTGTCCGTCTGTTTGTTTGTTTGTTTCCTTCCCCTGTTTTTCTACTCATCATTTTAAATAAACACCAAAGTTAATGCAGGAAAGTACCTAGAATACCATGCATTTCATTTTAGTGAAAATATTTTTGTTCAAAGGAACACATATGACTTGTGAGGTAGAATACACAGGAATGCAAATATGCACCTTTCTTGTCTAGTAATAGTTCTTAAGTCTTTGTAGTGTGACCAAATGGAATTAAATAATTAATTAATTTTTTTTTTTTTTTGAATGTTGGTGGGAACTGCAAGCAATATAATTAAGTCACTTTTGGCATCCAAATATTACACAAACACATTTCAATGTATGAAATGGCAATGACTCTCAAGTTAGATTCTAGTGAAAAAATGCTCACCTCACAGGAAAAAAAATATTCACCCTAATTGGCAACCTTGTTAGCAGCTGTTTCAGCAGAAAGGCTACATGCAAGGTTGCCAATATACTGACAAGCTTAATTTTTTGAACGACTAAATTTCAAATACATCCAAAGGCAATTAAATGCATACTCTATATTAAAATACTCACAGAATCTTGGAAATCATAATTTCAAATATGTTTCCATTTATGGTCATGCAAGTCTGGTTCCTAGAAAAATATTCAAGCTTATCAAAAGGTTTTCAGATATTGAACTACATACATGTACAATTGTCACAGTCTGGAAACATGCTGTCATGGTTTGCCTCCCATCTTTTATCTGTCTGTGTGTGGGCCAGGAGGCAGTGGGAGCTTTGTTGGGAAGGTGGTCATCCCAACAACAAATCAATGTTCTTCAGGTTTTGTTAGTTTACACTTGCAAAGTTAAACAGTAAACCTTTACAAGATTCTTGGTTGGTGGACATCTACGAAGAATAATGGTGTCCCAAAGACGTTTACTTTCTAATTCCTGAAACCAATGAATATGTTACCTTGCAAAGCAAAAGGGACTTTGCAGATAGGATTAATTTAAAGATCTTGAGATGGGAAGATGGTCCTGGCTTCTCCTAGTGGGCCCACGTGATCACAAGGATTCTTATAAATAAAAGAGGGAGCCAAAGGAATCAGAATTGGAGAGAGATTGGAAGATGCTACACTGCTGGCTTTGAAGACGGAGGAAGAGGCTAACAAACGAACGCAGGAAGCCTCTAGATGCTGCAGAATCCAAGAACACAGATTGTCTCCTTGAGAATAACTGTATTCCTGCTAATCTTGATTTTAGCCCAGTGAGACCCTTTTCAGATCTCTGATCTATAGAACTGTATGATCTAATGTTTGTGTTTTTAATGCCACCAACTTTGTGATAATTTATTACTGCGACAAGAAACCGATGCAGGACCCATGGCTTTTCCTTTACTTAGTCTAGCTTTGCCCACCTGAGTGTTTATGTCTGCATGAATTGAGCATTTGAAGAAGATCTAGGAAGGCAGTCAACAATGATAATTAACTCACTAGGTTCCATGATATATCCTGCTATCACACAGGAGCTGAAAATTCAAGTGCCATGAGATATGACTGTTTCTGGGTCTACAGGGCTTTCTACCTGGAGAAGCATTCAAGAGGCATCTTGAATATTTATTCTTCAGAGTTTTTCTATTAACCTTCCAGAGACTGAAACAAGTGGGAACTTGGTGGCTGGGGATTGGGCATGGTGGAGGCAGCTCGGCTGAAATGAGTTGTGCATGCAGCAACTGAAGGCCTCAAGAGTAGTACTGATGGGATAAGTTCTTTTTATAAATCATCATGTGGAAGAAGAGAGTATGCATGAGGTCATTCTTTTCTTTTCTTTTTTTTTTTTTTTTTTTACTATTCTTCCTTCAGGTAACTTTGGTATTCATCAAATCAAAACAATTACAATTATGGAGTGCCTACACTATGTAAGCTACTGTGCAGAGCATTTTTACCTTTTTACTTCTTTCAATTGTTATTCATATTATCTATTTATATGATATAATTCACAAATACCTAAGTAGGAATCAGTTAGAAGAAGGCATACAATTTCGTGTAATGTTAGGGATGGAAGGAGTTTTAAAAAAGTGTAGCTCTAAATTCACTTCTGAACCTGAATTCTACAGAACTATATTCATTACTTACTTATTAGGACCCAAAGTGTCTAAAATTTTGCCAGTTAAGTTACACCTCACGTGTGTAATTGCCACTCATTGCTTTTAAAGGTGAACATGGGGCCAGAATTCCAGCATGGGGTTGACAGATTTTGGGTGGCTGAGAGTTTGCAAATCATTGGCGAACATCTATTTGCATTAGGCACTTTCATAGACTTCTTAATGGGAATATGAATTGTTGGTACATCTGAGAAATTTATCCCTAGCATTTATCCCAATTATTCCCCTTTGAAGAATCTATTCTGAAAAAAAGCCCCCCCAAACCAAAACCCAAAGTACAAAAATTTGAAGAAAAATAATTATAGCATAACTTCTAATTTAAAAAACTGGAAAAACCTAATTCTTCAAAATAAGAAAATAATTAAGTTATGGTGTCTACAAAATAAAGTGTTTTGCAGACTCTTAAAATGTTTACACAGGACTTTAATGATATGAAAAATATTCATGCTATAGAGTGAAGCATAGAAAAGAATCCTATTAAATCGTAATAGATATGTTAAAAGCTCTTATCTCTAATAGTGAATTTAGAGGTGATTTAAATTTTGTCCTCATGATTTTATTTTCTGTAATTTGCCTACAATAAGCCAATATTGCTTTTGTCATAAAAGAAATAACAATATAAATTATTTTTAAGTCCACTAGAAACAGAAATGATGTGTTTACTGCTTTACCATCCTCACATAGTTTTCTTCTTGCCATTTCGTTTTTGTATCTCTCTGGAAGCTCTTTTAATGTCTCCTCCCATAAATGCCTATAACTGATGTTACACTCTGCCCATAACAAGGCTTTCCCACATCAGAAACAACCTGATATTATGTTGTGCTACCCCAGCCCTCCAGCCCCCACCCTCCTTGACAAGCATCCTCACATTCTGTTTTAGACGCTGGATTTATTTGCAATAAATCCAGTTATTGCAAGTAATGACTTCAGGAGAAACTTAGACATTTAGGGTAGTATGTAAGGCAGCCAACTAAAATGCATTGCATTTTCATTATTGAAAGATAAAGGTGTATTTGGCTAGTTTATCCTGAGCTACTAGTAAAAAATTTATCCAACGATAAAAGATAAGTTACTAGGGTCTGAAAGCACTGATATACCCATTTTCAAGAATACCTTATTCTCACAATTTACTCATCACTCATTCAAGGAATTTGTTCAGTGACTTATTAAAGGGCCAGATGAGGTATACGAAGTGAAAGAATTAAATCCGTGATGTGGAATGTAGGCACTCAAATAATACAAACTATGACAAGATGTTTACCTAAAATCATCCCAATTTTAGCCAGGGGCAAAAGTCAAACTAAAATTTGGCACTCATTATCAAATACTTTATTCTTTGTGAAAAATGTTCAAATAATTGGGAGAAGGATTAAACCCATCCCATCCCCTATCAGGTCTCAATTTACTTTTCTGGCTTTCTCCCAAATTGTGCCAAATGGTCTAGCAGAGGGCACCTCTGTCCTTTCTCACTTCTGCTACCTATTCCCTTTTTCTAGACTGCCTGTTTCCCTCTGACTCCCATGTATACATCAAATTCTAGATTTGGATTCACCCCTCCCATGACCTCCTTCTGAACTCAGATAATTTCCCAGTGATTTAACCTCACACCGTTCTCAGTATTTATTTAGTCCTGCACTGCCCTGTAATACCTGGGATTTTTATTACCTTCTCTGATGTATGTTGCATCTCCTCAATGGAGTCAAACTCAATTCTATAATCCAGAGGGATCTCAGAAATATCTCCACAGAGGAGTCAGTGTGGAAATCTCTCTTGCATACAGCTGGGATTTTAATTTTAATTTTAATGTTAAAACCAAATTCTAAATTCTTAAAAACATGAGCAACTATATATTCACTTTCTTTTTGTGGTGGGAAGCAGACACAGGCCACACCTCCAGGTGGAAAGCAGCGTGACACCCCCTGGCTGGACCCCAGGCTACAGCAGCCAGGGGCAGGGCTGCCGGCAGGGCCACGGAGGTGGGGACGGAAGGGGTCAGCAGCCTTGCCCAGGAAGACCAGTGCCCCGCCCCGTGATGTCTACTTCCTCTGTCACATGCCTGGGTTGTGGCAAGCAGACTTCCGCCTTTCTCAGTAGACTAGTTGGGGAAATGAAGGGATTAAAAAAGGAAGTGGGGTTGGGAGAGTGGGTCCTAATGAATAGCCTGGAAGGTGAAGACCTTATGTCTCCATCACCAACCTGCCAAAGCTAGTGCTTTGTGGGCAAAAGGAAAAGGGCGGTTCTTTCTAGTCAGTGCCCCCCACTGTCACCAGGGCAAGTGGCTTTCTGGATGTGCTCTGTGGTGTGTTCTATCTCGTTCCAAAAATCCCTCCACCCTCTTTTACCCCCTTCTGTCTCTGAATGTTTCTAGAACTCTAGGGACTATAAAAATGTACAACAGATCTCTTTCACATCAAATTTTTAAAGACACATATTCTAAATGCTCATTTATGTATACAGTTAAGGAAATGTTTAAATGGTCTTAAAAGAAAAAAAAAATATTTAAACCAAATTCCCCTCTCTTACCTTAAAATCTTCATTTTCAGTTAAGTTCTTAGGTGACTCTAAAAAATTTTAGAGTCAAAGAGAAGGATATACAAAAAAAACTTTGCTTGGGCTGAAAGAGCAACATAAATAAAAAAATAATAAACAAATAAAATAAAATAAAATAAAATAATAAAATAAATAAAATAGTATTTGAAAAAGGAAGGAAAAAAAGGGGGAAAAAAAAAAAAAGCTCCTGCCAGCTAGGACACATACTTCTGAAACAGCTTCAGCACCTCCGTATTCCAGTTTTAGCTGGTACATTTGGGCCCTGCTCCTATGCATTCCTATTCCATTTCTAAGAACACCGACAGTTTCGTATTAATTGAAAGGGAAGATTGTGCTAGCGTTACATTTAACAACTTTCCTCTTGTGCTGAGGAGAGTGCTATAGTACTTTCTTAATTCTTAGACTTTTGACTGAGTCAGCATTTGAAATTCCTGAATAATAGTCAAAACTGAGAATAACACGGTGGGGAATCTTTCCATAATGGTATTACACAGTGTCACCAACTGATAATGCTGTCACATCTAGTGCTCTATAGGGGAAAGGGGGATGCAATTAAAAGGAAGGACTGGGAACTCATTTGTAAAAAATAGTGCCAGGAAATGCTTATGAAGAAGCACATAGGCTAGCAGAAGAAAAGTAAATCAAAGGAGATAAGAGGAGAAAGCAATCTAAAGTTCATGCAAAGTAAGCTGAAGCATTATAGTAAGGCAGAATTTTATGAAAACAATTATTTTACCCATTATCATTCTTCTAACATTTGACTTCATGTAGACTGGAAATTAACTTCCCCCTGACTCTTAGTTAAAATACTTTTTCAGATTAAAAAGTTACACAGTTGAAGGGATATGTTCTAAAATACACACACCCCACAAAACATTATATATGAAAAATAAACGTAAGGCTTCACAGAATATCTAAGCAGTAGTGCAGACAATGTCTTGTGCACATTTTGCATAATTGTGTGTTGTTTGTATTCCAAATCACACCAAGTGCCCTTTGCTAATTTTTAGACCCGAATCATACCTAGTGCCCTTTGCTAATTTTTAGAACCACACATACAATTTTCTATTTATTTGTCCATAATGTACTTTTGAATCAAATTCAATTAATGACATTCATGGAAACCTCCTCTATAATTACTGAAGCACAGAGCTAGATGAGGGGCTTTAGAGTCAAACTCCATCAATTAATTGGTAAGGAGGCGAAGGCTCTGAGAGGTTAACTGACTTAGTAGCCACTGACTCTCTGGCAGGCGTTGGGCTGAGCTGCATCTACATGGAACTGTGTGATACTGGTGAGGGATGTTTTTGAGCAGCATTATAATATGTTCCTTAAGAATACTGATCTGGGAGCTGTATTGCCTGGGTCCCCTCCATTCCTCACTTTTCCCATCTGTAAAATGGTGCTAAAGATCGCTCCCAGGGTTGGTGTGAAGATTAAATGAGTTAATATATATACACTTCTTAGAACAGTGGTTGGCACTTAGATCAATAATTCTTAGCTTTTACTACTATTATTACTATTATTTGATTATTTTGTTTTAAGCCTCCATAAAAGTGATACAGATCCAAAATTTTAGGAAATATTTCTTTTTTTTCCCTAAAGAAAATGCTTATTGGGATTTCCAGTTTCAATTTTTACTAAAGTTTTAGCTATAGTCGTATAAATAACAGCCTCTTATTTCTTCCTAAGGAAATTTCCCTTCCAATCCTTTTGCAATCCAGCCCCCAATTAATTCCCAGGTTTTTTTCTTATTTATTACCTTTCCTAATTTTCCACTACAAGGCAATAATCTTCATGTTGTTTTCTTTTTCCTTTCCTAATGCTGTAATCTACCTATTCCACATCCTTTCCCATTTCCATATTTCTAATTTAATTTTCTTCTTTTATTTTTTATTTTATTCTTTTATTTTACTATATAAATATATACTAAATTATTTTATTTATTATTATTTTATTGTTAATTAAAATAAAATAATTTTATATTATTTTAACCCATGTACTTCCAGAAAAGATTTGAGTTGGCTTAAAATAAAAGACATGCAAACAATTAATAATGAAAGATCAAAGTGAATGGGCTAAGGAGAAAGACAATCTTCCAGGAGAAAAAAAAAAAAAAGGGCTAAGCTATGGAATTTAAACACTCTATTCTCCTAAACCTAGGAGGATCTTCTCTTTCTCTACTGACCTGCATTTATGGTTCATCCTATATCACCTCTTCCGTGAAACCTGCCAATGCTATCACCAGCGATTTCTGACCTCCTTTATATCTGCAGTATACATAATGTATGTGGCACTCATCCGTATGTCATTTAGCTCATATAATGCAATAGATCAAGAGGATGACTTTTAGGGGTTCAATTATTTTTTTAGCCCAGTCCCTTCTTTCTGTTCAGCCAGAAGACTCTTCTCACACATGTTTTTCGCTTCAAAAAAGGACAGCTGTTGCCCACCAGAGCAGCAAAAGAATTGCAAACCAGTCTAGAATGGAGAATAGAAAGGGAAGAGAATTCTACTCCTTCTACTAGAAATTCAAATTACTTTGGAATCAATAATTAAATCAGTCCCCATTTGCAACTGGATTTTCAAAGGATTTTAATTAGGAATTCTTTTTCACAAAAATATGCATCTGTTGGGTGTTAACGGTTTGCAGAACTAAGCCTGGATCAGTTTCCCAGTTTTTAGCTATTTGTAACACATACACACTTATAGATGTCTATAATCACATGTATAAAAAACGATTGCCTCCAAATAATACTCATTATTATACTACAGTGACTGATGTGAATTAAAACAAGTCCAAAAAGGTTATTCCTGGTATGGCTGTCTATTTGTCCCATTACAGAAATTGTCCATTTGGGTAATGAATAGTAACAAACTATACCTATAAAAGAGGGCCAGTGAAACGGTTAATAGTTGTGCACAGCATTTCCTTTACATTTAATTCTTGACACAAGCAGGGCTTTGATCCCTCATACTTTCTGCAGCGGTGAAGACTTATGAACTAGGAAGACGTATCAGAGTAAAAGATCAGCCTGTTTCCTAAAGAGAAAGTCTTCCTGATGTCATCGCTCATGGAAACTAGTGTTAATCACCTCTTAAACTTCTCTCCAACCACCCCAAGCCAAAAGGCAACAGGGTAGAAAAATAGAGGTTTACATAATGGGGATGCAAGAGGAGTGATCCAGGTGCTTCTTTGGCACACATGAGGGCGATCTAAGGGTTCAAAGACACGGAGGCCCAGCTGATATGGGAGGCCACAGGCCAGCACGGCCTTGAAAGACTTCACCTGAAAGGCAGAACTATTGACCCAATGGGCAGACTGGGATTTCTAAGGAGAATGATCAGTGGCTTTAGATCAGGGGTTGGCAAACTACAAGCACAGTTCAGATCTGTGTCGCCTGCTTTTGTAAATAAGGTTTTATTGGAACATAATCACATCCACTTATTTACATATTATCTATGGCTGCTTTTGCTACAATAGCTCACAAAGTTGAAAATATTTACTAACTGACCTTTTATGGAAAAAGTTTGTCAACCCTTGTTTTAGATCATTGTTTTCAGGAAGTAGAAGTGCAAAGAAAGACTATAGCCTTGAGAACACTGCATAAGTCGAGTACAAAGAAATTGAGCCCAAGACAGTAAAAGGCATTAGTGAGGTTGAGGACCCCTGCTTTAGAGATTTTGGGCAGTGCAATAAGACAAAGAGAATAAATACATTTTGAAAGGAAGAAACAGAATTATTCTTTGTAAATCATATTATTGTCCATCTAGATTAAAATCCCAAGCAAATTAACTGAAAAGCCTTGAAATAATATGGAAGATGAAGAATGCAGCCACATGTAAGATAAATAAAAAGAATTAGTAACTTCCCAGCAATAAAAAAAATGCAATGGGAAAAAGACCCTTTTTACTGTAAAAACAAATTTTTATAAAGTTCTTCAAAATATAAACTTGAAAAAAGAAAGGCATTAGTGAATTTTATCTTAGGGCAAAGTATGTTTTAAAAAGTGGGAGACTTGAGTGCCTCTCTGTTGCTCAGATGTGGCCCTCTCTCTCTCTAACTAAGCCCCCTCAGCAGGTGAACTCACTGCCCTCCCCACTACGTGGGACCTGACTCCCAGGGGTGTAAATCTCCCTGGCAATGCAGGATATGACTCCTGGGGATGAATCTGGACCCAGCATCATGGGATTGAGAATATCTTCTTGACCAAAAGGGGAATGCGAAATGAAACAAAGTTTCAGTGGCTGAGAGATTTCAAACGGAGTTGAGAGGTCACTCTGGTGGACATTCTTATGCACTATATAGATAACAATTTTAGGTTTTAATGTATTGGAATAGCTAGAAGTAAATACCTGAAACTATCAAACGCCAACCCAGTAGCCTTGACCCTTGAAGACGACTGTATAACAATGTAGCTTACAAGGGGTGACAGTGTGATTGTGAAAACACAGTGGATGAGTAGAAAAATGGGGACAAAAACTAAATGGGGACAAAAACTAAATGGGGACAAAAACTAAATGAAAAATAGGGTGGGGTGGGGGGGATGATTTGGGTGTTCTTTTTTTACTTTTATTTTTTATTCTTATTCTGATTCTTTCTAACGTAAGGAAAATGTTCAAAAATAGATTGGGGTGATGAATGCATAACTATATGATGGTACTGTGAACAGTTGATTGTACAACATGGATGACTGTATGGTATGTGAATATATTTCAATAAAACTGAATTTAATTAAAAAAAAGAAGTGGGAGAGCAATACTTGCATTGTATGGTTATGTAACCTTGACAAAAATAGGCAAAACTATGGAAAGAAGCATAGATAAAGCAATCTTTATGGCAATAGTGACAAATGGCCTAAAGGTTGCATATGGAGAGCGTGCGGAGGGAAATGAGCAAATGTCTGCTAATAGTGTGTGTGTGCGCCTGTGAGCACATGCATGTGTAAATTTCATTCAGATATCTACTTACACAAACACGTATGTCAATATGTATGAAGTCATACATACATCTTTAAATACATACATTGGGACCTCCTCAGCATTACTCAAGAAAAGTGATTTTAAAACTTCTATATGCATCAGAATCATGGGGATGGTTTGTTATAATCAGATTGCCTGGCCCCACTCCCAGAGTTTCTGGTTCAGCATCCTGGTTGGCCCTAGAATTTGCTATTGTAGGAAGTTTCCAAGCTGCTGCCGCTGATCTGGGGACCATACTGAGAACTACAGCTTAAGAGCATCATCAACTGTTTCTAAAAATAAATCCACCCTGATACCCACCCTGTGGATTCCTACATTGTGAGAATTAATGCAGATGAAGATCAGCCCCTGAAATTTGCCTTCATGACTTTGGATTTGGGGTGCACATTTGAAACTGTTGGTCTCCCCTATCCCTATCTTAGTTCTCTTGGCTTGTCTCTCTTGATTGGAGTTGCAGGGCCTCTTGCTCTACTGCAGGTTCAGCTGCTTTGGTGGATGACTGTCACTGAGGCACCCCCAAGAATGGCCAAGTGCAAAAGTGATGTCTGTGCAACGCATCACATACATTTTAAGTCATATCACCCTAACTTTGTGGTGGCCATTTTAGCTCTTTTCTTTTGTTGTGGTATCAGACAAGATATATATACTTGAAGCATCAAATAAAGCTTAGGTAAAACAGAAATAAAACCTAAGACTGTATGGCTGGACTAACCCTAGACCGAAGGGTCATTATTAGCTTTCTCTTGAAATGTTGGCATTGGCACGTTTATAAAAGCTCATGTATAAGCAAACATTAATAATTAAAATGTTGGGGACTTTCAGGAAAAATTATATAATGTGGTTCTTCTTGAGCACATTATTTCTAAAAGGAGTATTTTATTTAATAAAAGAAGTATTTTAAAAATATAAATTAAACATCCTGACTGTTCCTTATAATAAAAATACCTGAATCTAGTACATTCTGCCTACCTTTTGGACACTATACTGGTTTTCAGTCAAGGATGATCAACATACCGAGATCTAGTAGAGTGGGCCACAATGATGGCACAACACCTTGTACAATTAGTCCAGCTTCTGAGTTACACAAGTGGTAATTATGCAGAGAACTTTCCTGGAAGGATTTCTCTGCAATTCTGCTTGCAAATGAGGAATGTTATAAAATGGAGCTTTACAACTGGGTATACTTAAGTCAGGCATCTATACTCTCTGGATCTCAATTTCCACTGCATGTATAAAGATGGACAGGTTCATCTCATGATACTTAAGGTCTTTTCCAATCCACTATTC
This sequence comes from Choloepus didactylus, assembly GCF_015220235.1. NCBI lineage: Eukaryota > Metazoa > Chordata > Mammalia > Pilosa > Megalonychidae > Choloepus > Choloepus didactylus. The sequence continues at coordinate 49,810,092 of NC_051326.1, forward strand.
CATATACATGTACATTTTTGATTCTATCTTTTGCTTTTCATACATGCTCTGGGTTTATTACACTGCCATTTTGTAAAAGATCCTGTACATTGTGCTTACCAGAAATATACAGAATCTGATAAATATGTTTGGGATCCAACATTAGGGTATATGATGATAGAAACAGGATTTCTATCAAAAGTAAAAAAATAAACATATAACTCCATAAACTAGGATTTCTTTTCACCTGTTACAATTTCTTTACATCGTTGTTAAATAACTTTATTTCTTCGGAAAATTAACATCTGTTTAGATGTATTTGCAAAGTATTTTTCATAGTGATCAAAACTTTTAAGAATTGGTTTATTTAAATGACAGTGTTAATGATTAATCACAAAAAAAGTAACCAATTTTTAGATACTGTTTCTGTTGGAAAAAAAAAAAAAACCCACAAAAAATAGCCACTCTCTCTTCAATTGTTTATTTTTTCTACTCCACGACAATGCCAGAGCACCAATCAGATCTCAAGACAGGAAATATTTGTTGATTGACTCCTGGTTTGCAGACCACAGAGATAGTTAAAAAAAAAAGTTGCAAAATCAAATGGTTTGTGTCAGTAAAAAATAGCAAATCTTTCCAAAAGATATAACTGATGGTTATAGGAAGCATATTCAACCTTTCTTTTCAGACTCAAGAGTCCAGTGATAAAATATCCAAAAGTTTTCCTAAGAGGCCTACCTCGTCACAGATAAGGAACCTGTTTTCATCAGTGAATAGCAGTTTATCACAATAAACCTTTGAGTCGGAAAAACCAATCTACTGAAAGGAATACTGTCTCCCTGCACAGAGTAACTATTTGTTTTTTCCCTATTCATTTTGCACTAACATTTGCAAGAAAGTACCACCTCCTGAGCCTCCAGATTCTGTAGCCTCCTGAATCTGGAAGGTCCAGCAATTAGTGTCCTTTCTACGAGTAAATTCTTGAGTAGAGTGGAAAAAGAAATTTTAGCCAAAAAGAAGAATTAAGTTCTGGAGAGAAATACCAAACAGACACCAAGAGTAAACTAATCCTTAGAGCTAATATTTCAGGAATTATGCAATCTCTTTATTTAATGATTCATCCTAAGGTGTTATATTCAAAAGATTAAGAATCAGGTATACATCCAAAAAGTGAAAATTTTGGCTTTTAAAAAAATCTCTAAATCTTTAGAATCAGTGGGAAAAAATTCCACATTTGACTGACCCCTAACATGTTAGAAATTATTTCTGTTATTGATCCATTTCAATGAATATTTATCATCCTCAGATCTTGGGGTATGGGGGCGCATCTTTAAAGTCAGGATGAATTCTGGATCTGGGAAATCTGTGTTTGAATCTTATCTATGCATCTTACTAACTACAAGGGCTATGCCAGATTATTCTACCTGTTGGAGTTTTAGTTTCTTTTATCTGTTTAAAAAATAAAAGGCACTAACAACAACTTGGAGTGTTATGAGGACAAAATAACCTAATCTTTGTGGAAAATGTTTTGGAAACTGTAAAGTGGTAAAATGTAACTTCTCCACCAACTCACCCTGGTAATCTTGGAACTCTTCTCAGACATCCACACTGACTACAGGAGCAAGAAGGGATAATCTTTCTGATTTAAGGTTGTATTCCCTACACATTATGAAATTAGCATTGCCTTGCTTGTACTAAATAAGATTACCTTATCTAATTCTGTCCTTAATATTTTCAAATCTACTTAACTAGCAGGAAGAGTATATAACTGAAAAGAACAGGATTTATACTTAGAGTAATTGGGTTTCACACCTCTTTCCTCCTTAATTCCATGTGATCTGTGCAAATTATTATCTAGTTTTGTCAGTCCTCAGTGACCTCATCAATAAAATGTGTATTAGAAAAATAATACTTCACACAATTTTCATGAGGATTAACCAAGATAAAGTTTGTGAATGAAACTTTGTGAAATTTAAAGGCATATACATACTTTACTGTGATTATATAACACTAAGGATGGATTACTACCCTGTCACAAAGGAAAATGATAGGTTTTATAAAATAGTCATCACTTCTAACCAGAAATTAAACACAATGGCCATTACTCCTTATCTTATAGCTTCCAAAATCATTCATGCTTCCAATTTCTAACAGTTAATAACAGAATTATCACATGGGCTACATAAATCTTTTGTTTCTGGTTGAGAAACTTTGGAATTTGCTATAGAAAAACACATCTTTCTAGATTACAGAAATTTGCTGTAGGATTACTTTTCACTACTTTACACCTAGGCACCAATTTATTTAAATTTCCTAAAAGAAATGCCCTTAGGGTTCCTTTTTTTTTCTTTTCAGGGTTCCATATTTAAAATGGAAAAACATTTTCCAATGTATATGGCATAGCCACTCACAGGTATCTTCAGAACCAGACACTGAAAATAGTTACCAGATCATTTACTTGATCCAGCGAGGAAGGGAAATGAGTCATTCTGTTTTTTATGTCATTTTAATATCTTTTGGGTCAGCGATAGTACCATTTCCCCTGGGAAATTCTGCCAAATTCTAAAATGCATTAGTCTCAGTAGTCTTACCTTCATATTTTGTCACAATGGTCTTTTCTGAAATTTCTGTCTCTTGTTCTAAATCTAATCTCATTTCTCAGTTCTATATATTTAGGTTAATCAGAGAAAGTCTGTCCCAGGTATATATTTTGCCCAATGTTTGCAGCATTCACTTGACCTTTAGTCATTTTGTTGCCCTTTCTTCCCAGCTGTGTTTTTTTAAAAAATCTTTCCATAACATGTTTCCAATAGGGCATTCAGTTTTTCTTTTTGAATATAGTTCTTTGCAATTTCTTCTCCTTTTAGTTTTCTTGGAAACATCACATCAAAACAGGGAACAACTTTCTAATGCACTTATATGCATATGTCTTTTGATACTTTTGCTCATTTGTGTTATAAATCTGATTACAGTCTTTTAGGCAAATTGGAAATGAGGAAAGAATATAACCATATCATCTCCTAATGCTAAATAGTAGCAAAATCTTTTGAATAGATCTAAGAAGACAATTCACAAGCCCTAGGGAGAGCTACAGCATTAGTCCTTTCCCCTGGTTAGGTATGAAATGGAATTATTTTCCAATGCAGTCCTCACAACTTTTACTAATAGGGCTTTGGCTGATGAGGATCTTCAGACATGGCCAGCTGGGGAGGCAGCAGATTTCAAAATATGGTGCATTTATATTAGAAGTCAACTAAAAATAAATCAATAACAGAGTTGTGGAGATAGGAGCACAACTTCTGCAACTAATAAAAATAACAGAGTTATACAGGTCTTTCAAACTTAAAGTTTAAGGGAACAGTTTAATTTTGGTATACTTCTTGTAGGATGAGACTGAAAGAGTAAAGCCTACTTTAGGACACTTAAAGCTAGGTATTATCATGATCTTTCCTGGAGTCAGCCAGAAAAGAGAACTAGCATTCAGAAGATACTTCATTACGTAAAAAAATTAGAAATAGACTTTAAAAATCCATATGTAAACAAAGGGGTGGAATGAGATACAATTCAAGTATGCTGACTCACAGACTTTGTGAAATTTCTTAGCCAATATGTAATGCTTCCCGAAAGGACGGTTTTACCTAACTGGATTACATGATTAATAGAGGCCAACTCAAGCAGAGTAGTGTAAATTCTATGATTCATTGACTTGATTAGTCACGTTTTTAATGTAGCTCCATGAGGCAGTAGTTTCTGGGTTTCGGTTTATTTTGTTTTCTAGTACTAGAACAGTATCTGCCAAATAGTAGGTACTCAAATTTTTTTGTTGAATGAATGAACGAAAAAATCAGCTTTGGGACAAAACAAGGAATGAATGAATCTTTCCTGTGTCTCATACATTTCCCAAGTCCTCTAACTTTCTGAAGTTCTAATGATCTTTCCAATTGTGCTGAATTATCCTCCGTATTATGTTATGGGTAGAGGTTACTTTATTTTCAGTGGATTGGAAGGATTTTTGATACCATTACCCAGGGTGAGAAGGCACAAATACATATATTATGTGTGATAAAAAAACAATTTAGCACTTCAACAACAAAAAATTAGAACAAAAATGAACAAATAAAATAATTTTCCCACCAAATCAGGATAAAAACATGACTAAAATTTTAAGACACACTGAACCTAATCACTTTTAAATGAGAATTATTCTTGTTCTTGGAGAAAGGTACACAGTTGAATTTCATTCTTCCCTTAATGACCAAAAGCAACTCCCTTTGTTTGTTAAATAAGTGTTTATTGTTCCAATGAACAGTCCCTCTTTCAGCATTAATATACACCTTGAAAATGGAAGGGAAGCAAAATCTGATTTGCTTTGAGGCTCTTGACAACAGACAGAGAGCTTGGAGTCACCAACATCTCCCAGCTTCAGGCCCCATGCTTTCTGCCATCACTGTCCCACAAGTCCCCAGAATAAAAGGTGATATGCACATGGAAAACATGATCATAGAAGGTATTGTAAGATGATAGAAATCATGTTAATATAAAAATAAATAAATAAATAAATAAATGACGTGATGCAGATTACATTTTGTACGTGGGAGTGAATGATGTTTCTCAAAAGGAGCTTTGTACACAGATATAAATCAACTTACTGGATTAATGTAACATAACCAGTACCAGAATTTGCAGCAGAATCTAGTGGTACTTTATTTCTCTGTTACCCCACCCTTTTACATATAGTTACGGCTTACACCCCAGGATCTTTTCACTCTTTTGACTGATTTCATACTAGTCACTAATTTAACCTTTAGCTTGTGAATACATTTTTTCAGAACTCTTGAATGTTCCTGACCTGTAGGAAATTACATGTTGGAAAGGACAATATTTTTAGCTGCTTGCTATACATCAAACACCATGTTGTGCATTGTGTATGCCCTATATAATTTAATCCTCACAACAGTTTTATGAGGTGGGTCATATAACCATGTTTCTCACTTGAAAATATTTGGGCTCAAGAAAGTTAGGTTCCCTGCCCAGGGACCCATGACTGGTAGGTGGTAGGGCCAGATTTCAATGCAGGACAATTGACTCTGAAGCCCAAGCTCATTCCAGTATAGCATCTGCTTTTAAACCCTAGATTTTTAGCACTACATACTTGTACTGGGTTTTTGGATTTCCAGGTTCACATCCACCTGACTGCCAATAATTCTGCCCTCCATGCTCGTAATTTGGACTAAGTGTCTGTCCTATTCACAAACCCTCTCCACTGACAGGAGACCCGAAATGCCCCAGAGTCTGAAACTTTTTTCTTTATTTATATCTGTGTAATGCCCTGTGTTATCATAGAAATATCATGATCTGAGACTTCACACTGCACCCCTCACCCCCCAAAGAAACAGGGACACTCAAATTCATAAGAATCATTCTTTGTATATTACTTTATATAGGGATAAAAGTAGAACAAAATCAGGTCACAGCCAAACACTCAAATAACCTAATAATATTCATTGGTCAAGAAGAAAAATAATGTATTAATTTTCCTATGGTTGACTTCAATTGACTCAATTTCCTAATTCTTTACAACACAGACATAAGACCATAAACGCAATAGTGATAAGTTCCTTATACAGATTGCTTATTTTCAGGCTGAGTAATGCACCTCCAGTAAATCAGCATGAGAGGAGGATATGAATGATTTGGTGACATCAGTTCTTTAAAGTTGGACCTTTAATGTCACTGAAAGGTCAGTGCCAAAATTGAATTCAGGTGGTAGTGAATCATAAAAAGTCAAACTTAGCATTCTTTTATGAGGGCATGGGAAAATTATACAACAGTGAAACCCAGGGAACCCAAATCAATTTGGTGAACTTTTTTTACTAAGCACTTCTGATGTACACGATACCAGGCCAAATCCTACAGGAGACACAGAGAGGAGAAAAGGAGTTGTTCAGTAAAAGCATGAAACTTGGAGGCAATCATACGTGAGTTCAAATTCATTTCCTATCACTAATTGGCTATAAAATATCAGGTAACTAAATTCAGTTTCTTTATATGAAAACTGAAATAATAACTGCCTTATAAGATTATATAAGTGAAATGCTTAATACATTGCCTAGCATAAAGAAATATTCAGTAAATGGTAGCTTTTATTATTTCAATAGCACAGAGCCCTTGGGCTCAAGGAGAAGTAGCCAATAACAGTCAAAGCACAACACAGTAAGAGCATACACAGTGTGTTCTATTGGCACTCAGAGGAAGTTACCATCATCAATTGGGAGTTTTAGACAGAAGTTCTATGATTTTGGATAGTACAAGTTCAGTATCTGAAGAAATTCAGCAGTTAAGAGCATGGATCTACAGGCAGACAGTAGTCTTGGTTCCACTACTTATTATGTGTATGACCATAGGAAAATTATTTAACATTTTATTTGTTTTCTTGTTTGTAAAATATTGATGCTAAGAGTACCTACCTTATAGGATTGTGGTAAGGAACTGCACTAAGAGCAGTTCATGGTGCATGAAAAACAATCAATGCATTTAGCTTTTGACCGTGATAATGATGAAGACAAGGGGAAGGACACTGAGGGAGGGAGACTCTGAGACCTTAATGGAACATTGGTGGAGGAAATGGAAAAACGAAGGATGTGAGATGTGGTGGTGATGAGTGGGAAGTGGTATATTAAGCCATCCTAAGTGAGATTGGTTGATGTGTCTGGTTCACACCGGCTTTAGAATCAGCCCCAGGCATAGGCATAGAATTTCTGGAGTTCCACGAGAGCTTTGCCTGTTGAGTGATCAACGGCCATGCTCAGTCCTCATCATGATATTATGTTTCATGCAGCATTTTTAAGAACTTCATACACATTACTTAATTTAATCTTCACAATAGCTCTATGAGTTGGGTCCTAGTATTATCCCCATTTTATAGACTAATAAGTGATTCCAGGGAAGTTACATAACTTAAACTCACATACTTAATATATGTTAGAACAAGGTTTTAAATTCATATCTATCCTACTTGAAAATCTGTGCTTTTCCAAACAGGACGCTGCTCCCTTGGGATTAATTCATCCCACGTACAGAAGAAAGTCTATAGAATACCCATTGGGCACTCTGAATGCTTTCACATAAGACCTCAATAATTACACTGACTGTGCATTAAGGGTGATAGTGCCTAAGTCCCCAAAGAACTTTTACATGGGTTATGTCTGGAAAATCCTAAGATCTAGTACTAAAAGCATTGGTAGAGTGGGGTAGGGTGAGGGGCCAGATAATTTAACTGTGGCTGGTACGTGTTACTTGTTTCCACGGCAGAGACAAATAAGGGTTTGTAGAATGATCGGGGAAAAGTGGGGCGAGCGGGGTAGGGTTAGAGGAAGGAGGCATTGGGATCACAGTTATGGTGAACAAAGCAGTATATAAAGAATGCCTTAGGAATAAATAGGTAAGACATTGGCCTAAGAGCACGATGAGGGAGAGCAATTCAGGTTGGAGAGAAAGCGTAAAGCAAGCAAGGTGCAGAATGGAAACTGTGTGGGGAATATTGGGGAACAGTGACTGCCCAGGTACAACTGATGCCTGGGGAATTAGTCTAGTGAAAAATAAAGATGGAAGGAATAGACTGGAGCTGAATCATACAGGGACTTGAATGCCAGTCCAAGGAGTGGGATTTCCAAAAGGTATATACAAATAGGAGGGACTGACAGAGTTTGAAGATAATAATTAAATATTAATTATATTAGTTGTGCTTTATGTGGTGCTTACTGAATGATCCACTTGCTAGGTGACTTTTAGCTTGCTATATAGTTATCTATACAGGAAGCCTGCAAATTATTTTGTATTTCTTTATTTTAGGAGGGGAGACATAAAGGTTAAGAGGATTCCCAAATTTTTAAGACTAGTACTGAACAGAATTGGATTTTGAACCCACCCCAGAATGACTCAATAGTCCATGCTTTGTACTTTGCTTTAGAAATAAAGTGAAAGCTAAGAAGCTGGATGTGGCTCTAGACCATATTGCAAAAAATAAGGGAGATGGCATCTTCATAAGGGACCAAGAATAGAATCATCCCAGAAAGAATAGCAGGATTTTGTAAGTGACTGCTTTTAGGAAAAGAGTACAGGGGAGGCAAAGACAACTCTGTGTTTCTTCTGCAGGGAAGAAGACACAGTTTCAACAAGTTGGAACTCAACAAAATGAAGAGACTTGGCAGGAAAGAGGTTGAGTGTGGACTGGGATATGTTGAGCTTGAGGTACACATGGGACATCTAAGTAGAAATAGCAAAAGCAAAGGGGTAGATATAGGTGTCTGGAGTTAAAAACTTACAGATGGTGGTTTGAAATTTAGCTATACTGATATAAAAATGAGAGTAAAATCCTTAGGATCAGATTACCATCCCTAAAGCAGAGTATGTTAAATGAGAAGATGATCACGGACAGTGCCTTCAGAATAATATCCAAACTACCAAATCACTCAAATCCCTTTAAATAGGTGGATCGAATACTTGCCCTGATTGCCGAACTTGAAAAGTCATTCAAAATTTGCCTTTTACTTAATAGTAATAAAGGGTGAGATCTGGGGTGATAGGAGAAGGAAATTCCAAAATTCTAGAGATAGGCTTATAAAATATAATGCAGAGTAAAAATGAGGTCTTTTTTTTCAATTTCTTAAAAGCCCGTATATATTTGATTGATATAAATGCCTACTTTGGATAGAAGTGTTTTTATTTTCTTCATTCCAAATAATCGATACACTTCTCTGTCATTGTTAATGGGGAATGAAGGATAATGATGAAAGTATGGAAATAATTAAAAATGATCCACTTCACAAGGAAGAAATTTAATTTTCATATATTTTAGCATGAAGAATTGGTAAGATGAATGGAATAAATTTTGTAAATTTACACTTAAAGGTGACTACATGGGGAAGGTAGCAGAGAAGAGAGAAGGAACAGGGTAAAAAATAGTGGGGTAAGAAACATCTTTAGTTGAAACATAAAATGTATTATTTTAAGGCCCAATTTTTTACATTCAGACCAAGCCATAACCTATGAAAATTATTCATTAATTTTTCTATCCTGAAAAATAGCAGCAGATACAGCAAAAATACCTTTCTAACACTAGTGTGAAACAATTAGGAAAAAAAAAGGTTAGAAAGCATTACGGTGAATAGAAAATTGACAAAAGGAAATGGATGGTAAAGTAAATTCCGTAAGGAAAACCATACCAGAAAATCCTTAAGAAGAATTCAATTTTTCATTAATTTCCAATATATAATAATATACTGTTACTGATGTGTGTTTTCAGCCTTGGAGATAACCCATGGCTGTTGTTAATCCTGAGCTGGGTTCCCTTTAAAATACTTTAACAAAAACACCCCTGCCCTGAAATCCAGCATTATATGTTTAGGGAATTTAAACTCATTTAAATATTAGCCAAAGTAAAATATAATTATGAAGATAAATCTCTAGGGAAGAGGAAATAAAACAAATAACACATTCAAAGGCCAATAGAAATGACACTTTGATTAACTCCTGGTTTAGTTTATCCCCGAACAGTTTTTCCTTCATTGACATTATTATATAGCTGTACTTGAATATTAGGAAAGATGCATAAAAATTAATTGCTATCCTGTGGGTTTGAGAGGATCTTCTTGACCAAAAGGGGAAAGAGAGATGAACCAAAGTAGGGTTCTAGAGGCTGAGAAATTTCAAATGGAGTCGAGAGGTCACTCTGGAGGGTATTCCTATGCGCTATATAGATATCACCTTCTAGTCTTTAGTGTGTTGGAGTGGCTAGAGGAAAATCCCTGAAGCTGTCAAACTGCAACCCCGTGACCTTGATTCTTGAAGACCATTGTATAACTATATAGATTGCACAGTGTGACCGTGTGACTCTGAAAACCATGTGGCTCGCACTCCCTTTATCCAGTAAATGGACAGATGAGTGGAAAAATGGGGACAAAAATTAGATGAAGAATAGGGTGGCATGGAGGGGATGGAAAGATTTAGGTGTTCTTTTTGCTTCTATTTTTAATTTGGAGTAAGGAAAAGGTTCAAAAACTGATTCTGGTGATGAATGCACAACTGTATGATGGTGCTGTGAATAATTGTACACTGTGGATGACTGTAGGGTATGCGACTATATATATCTCAAACTGTATTTAAAAAGTAAATAAACAATGAGGGGAAGAGGGGAATGGGATGTTTTGGATATTCTTTTTTATTTTAATTTTCATTTTATTTTTTGGAGTAATGAAAATGTTCAAAGTTTGATTATGGTGATGAAAGCATAACTATATGACAATACTGTGACAAATGATCGTACACTTTGAATGATTGCATGTTATGTGAATATATCTCAATAAAATTGCATTAAAAAATTAATTGCTATCTCTTATGTAAGCCCAACCACCTATGTATAGTGGGTGAGGCACTGAACTAAGGTTCTAAGGCTGAGTTATCAGTCCAAACTCTGCTGCTACCAGCAAAACGACCTTGTACAAAAAATGTTATTCAGTGCTTCTCAAGGTGAAGGATGAGATTAAAAAAAATTCTATTTTGAAAAAAATGCAATAAAGAATTACTAGAAAAATGATCATGCACTTGAATTTGCATCAATGCCAAACTGCCATAGAATTTTCTAAATGTTTATCTTGATACGGATGGGGAGCAGAGTTGGTGGACCTGCACCAGACTGCAGATCATAAAGTGGCTCTGCTATAACTTTTCTCAGAAGGGTTCTTCGCCTACAAAGTGAAGATCAAATTTCCTATCTGTTAACAGTTCTTAAGAGGATTAAATGAGATAATGGATGTGAAGGTTTTATATTTAGCTAAATTTTGGTCATTGCTATTACCAGTTTTTCCCTTCTTTACTTCCATCTTATTTCTCACTTGGATTATCTCTAGCTGCTTTTGCCTCTAAGCTACAGGAGAGATCCCTGACAAATTCACTTTTTCAAAATCAAGCTCTGATCATATCATGCCTCTACTCAATAATCTCCAGTAACCCCTGGATGCCACTTACCATAATAAGTCCTTATAGCTTAGCCTAGCATTCATAGCTCTTTAAAATTTTGCTGCCATGTATGTGTCATCCCATCCTCCTTACCACTTTCCTTCCCCATCCCTATATTCCAGCAAACTGAACAACACTTGTGGTTTCTGGCATGCCCCAGTCCTTTTACACTTTTCTGCCTGAAGGTCTGCTCTACTTCAAGAAGGTAGAATCTCAGTAGGCTTCAAGCCTTCTTTGATTCTCTCAGCCAGAATTATCTGCTGCTACCGAACCCATACAGTCCTATATCTGTGCCTCCAAAGGCACTTATGACTTTCAATCTCATATTGGAAATCTTTTACTTACACAGACACACATATAATAGACTCATGTTAGAAATCTTCATGTGTGTGTGTGTGTGTGTGTGTATGTAGACGACAATAATCTGAAAGCTTCTTGTATTTACATTTGCTTCATTATATGTGGTTGATTATTAGCGTGGTGGCTTACGTATTCGAACTCTTTTATTTATTCACTTTGTAAATATATTTTTGAGCCTCCACTGTGTACCAGACATAAGAGTGGAATGAAGAGGAAAGACTTGTCATTTAATTCATAGTCACACTGAAGTTTCCCCCAAAAGGTGACAAGAAACAGAGAACAAAATAACAATCTTCCTAATTGTTACTCAATTTACGCAGAATTCTTTAATGATAGCCACAAAAGGATATTAAGGACAATATACAATCCAGCAAAAATAGTGAATAAGAAAATACAGCAAGACTTATGGATGCTGAAGTTACCTCATCTCTGAGATCTGTCAAGATGCCATGCCCATACCGAGTCAGTTCAAAGGCTAAATGGGGAAGGGACACTACCATGTTCGTGTTCAATATTAACAATGGCCTTCTCCTTTTAAAATTAACAGGAGTTTATCCCATTTCAATTTTTTCCCTCCTGGCCATTTAGTTGACTTTAATATGCCAGAATATATGAATTGCATCCTAATGCCAAGAATTCAGAGGCTATTTTCTCCCCTTCCTGCTTCATGTGAGAAGATGCAGAGGTGTGGGGCCAGCCTGTTTGGAGCTGGCGGGAAAAGTCTTCTTACTACTTAGAAATTACAAGTCTGTGTTAAGTCTTGTTTAAGGATTCTCACAATCAGTACATTATATCTCACCTGAAGAGCTCTGATATTTAGCAAGGGATGAACAAAATGACCTTTTTGAAGTTGTTGTTTCAACATTCTAGTGAGATCACAGATGAACATAGTCCTAGAATGTGTATTTTTAAATTAAAACTTTGAGAAAGCCACCAAAGTATAAAAACAGCATTAACTGACACAGACCAAGAAAAACCATTCAAGGAACACCTCTAAGGAGCTCCTTTGATTTGCTTATCCCAGTTATTAGAGACAGTGTCTTGCAGTAATGCAATATGAGAAACTGATAAGTTGAAATGTTCCTCATTCAGTCATAGGAAGGAAGCCATTCTTCAGGCCATGGTATACCTTTAGAAGTGGAATTGTCATCACTTGTCCGAGGTGAGAACAGGTAGAGCCCCCCACCAGACCGTAGTACTATATGAGCCAAGGCATGGAGGTGGTTTGGCATTGTATTTAGTAACTGGCTAAGAATGCAGTAGCTCTTCAAAAGGAGGCAAATTTCAAAGACAGTAAGGGTGTGAAAAAAAGTCTCTTCACATTATATTTTACTTTTACTTTTAAAAATTTACAGTTTGCACTGAATTCTCCATGATCCTAGCATGGCATTCCCATTCCCTCCCCCAAAATGCAGCACTCAGCCCCTGATAAGCCATATTCCATGATGCAATGGCCCCCATGCCCTAGTCAAAGCCAAGGAATACCAGCTGATCCCTTATCATCCAAGACTCTATTCCCAACACTTTCTCAATTCTGATTCCATCTTCCACCATTCCCCATATCCACCTACTCTTCCATCACCCTCTGGAAACCATGGACTCTAAGTAAGAAAATCTCCTATAACCTCATCCTCTTCTCTGACCTACTCTTTCTTGCCCTAACTGAAACCTGTTTGCCCTCTGAGGACACTGCTTGCTCTGTAGTTGTCTCAAGTGATGGTTTTAGCCCAGGCTTGTAGAATGGGTAGGTGTCCTTACACTTCACTATTACTTCCAGACCATTGCTTCCTGAACATCTTTTAAAAAACAAAACTCTCCTCCTCTGTATCTCAAACCACTAGGCAACATCAGCTATTAGCCTTCTTTGTTGCAAGCATCTATAGACCTCTGGGTCATTTTTTTTTTTCCTTTTTCTATGAAGGTTCCCTCTTTCTCTCTTTCCACTTCTCTTATAATTTTTTTTTACTTCAATATCCATGTCCACAGTTCTTCAATAATCTGGAGACCCAACTCTTTCCTCTAATGCACTTATGCTTCATCCTTACTTAGCCACAAACTTACATGATCATACTTTATAGCTTATTAATGTCAATAACTTTATCCTTTCCACAGTCTCAATTTTAGGCATCCCATTCCCTAAATGCCACCTTTTAGTTTTCTTCTTGTTGCCCAAACCTAACAGTTCCCTTCTCCCCTGGGACTGCTAATGTATTCACCTTACTACTTTTTCACTGTCTCTAACCTTGATTCCTCTTTGCTGGATGACTATTTCATGCCTTCTTTCTCCTCGAACTTCTTTCAGCTTGTGCTGGCTTCAAACTGTTATGTACCCCAGGAAAGGCCATGTTCTTTTTAATCCAGTCTTGTGGATAAGGACTTAGTATGGGTGGGAGCTTTTGATTAGTCTGTGTCCATGGAGACATGATCCTACCCCACTGTGGGTGAGACCTTTCAATTATATTATTTCCATGGAAGTGTGATCCTGCCCATTCAGGGTGGGTCTTAATTAGATCACCAGAGTCCTTAACAGAGCTGAGAGCCTACATGGATCCAGACACTTCGAGACATTGGGAGATGCAGACAGAAGGACATTTGGAGATGCTAAGCTAAGAGATGAAGGCAAGAGTTTTTCCCAGAGGAGCTAAGAGAGGACCCCCAGACATTTAAAGAGAAACACCCTGGAAGAACAAGCAAGGATGCACAGGAGCTGAGAGAGAGAAGTTAAGACAGACAGAAGCCCAGAGATATTTTGGAGAAAGCCATTTTGAAATGAGAACCCAGGAGCAAAGGATCAGCAGACACCAGCCACGTGCCTTCCCAGTTGACAGAGATGTTCCGAGCACCATCAGCAATTCTTCCGTGAAGGTATCCTCTTGTTGATGCCTTAGTTTGGACACTTTTATGTCCTTAGAACTGTAAATTTATAACCTAATAAATCCTCTTTATAAAAGCCAATATCATGCTATTCTTTGAAGTTTGCTCTCTAACTGCTTGTTGAGTTGCACTTGGAAAGTTATCACTTTTATGTAGATGTGTTATATTCCACAATTTTAAAAAAAGCCAATCCATTCTGGTATTTTGCATAATGGCAGCTTTGGCAAACCGGAACATATCTCTTCCATTCTCTTATTCTCGATTGATGGCCTGGCTTCTTATTTCACTGAGAAGTACCCTATGTCTGCCTTTCTTCCAGATACAATGAAGGGAGCATCCATCCTCATATCTAAGACCCACCACTTTAGCTTGTGCACTGGATTCATCACTTTTAGCCTACTCCAGGAAATAACTCACATTTACTCCTCATTACCCTGCAACACTAAGGTTCCTGTCTCTCCTGCATCCTTCCTACCTCATACTCACAGGCAGTGAAATTTCCCTTCTTAACGAAAGTAAACCTCTCTGGAACCTATATTTACTTCCAGCTACAGTCCCAATAGCCTGTTTTCCTTTACAACAGACCTCATAAAAAGCTATGTATACTCACTCTCTCTAATTTCATTTACTCCTCCTCAATTTAACTCACAACATATTGGCTTTCATCCCTACCACTCACTCCTGTGGTCAAGGCCAGCAAAATATTTGGTAATATATGTTACCAAATCCAATGGCAAATTTTCGCTCTTCATTTAATTCAACCCATCTGCAGCACTGAATGCAACTGTCACTCTCTCATTGTTGAAACACTTTGCTTATTTGGCCTCCAGGAATATACTCCTCGTGGTTCATCTCCAGGCTCCCTGTTGCTCCTCCTTTATAGAACTCTTTATTGGTAACTTTTCCTTCTCACAAGCTCCCTACCTTGGAGTGTCTCAAAGTTCAGTCTTTGGACCTCATCTTCTCTATGTAAACTCACTTCTTGGGCTTTTAATACCTTCTGTACTTTGATAATTCAAAATTTTAATCTCTAGCACAAGTTTCTCCCTGAATTCCTGAATTTCACATCGAACTATATTGATTTTTCCCATGTGGATATAAAATAGGTATCCCAACTTAATCTGTGTATAATTGGACTCTTTTTCTTTTTCCAAAACCTGCCTCTCTGACGGCCTTCTCCAGCTCAACAAATGTCACTTTTGTTCTACCAGTTGCTCAGACAAAAAATCCTTCATGTCATCCTTGATGCCTTACATTTTTCTCACACTCCCTGACCATTTTGTCAGTAATACTATTGGCTCTTCATTCCAAATATTTCCAACAACATCCCACAATCTTTATCACCTCCACCCTAATCCAAACTGGTATCATCTGTTGTCTCTACTATTGCTATAGCCTCCTAACTCATCCTCTCTTTCCACACCTGATTCCTTTCTCCACCTTGTAACCACCATGATCTTCTGAAAGTGTAAATTCCATTACAGCATCTTTCTCCCAAAAACTTTCTGATAAAGTCCCATCTCACACATAGTAGAGGATAAAGCCCTTACTTTCGTCTACATGCCCCTACTTATCTGCCCTACTCTCTGCTATCTTTTTAACTTCTTCCCTTACCTCTCTCATTCTGTTCATTCTACTTAAGTGCTAGTGGCTGATCTACAGTTTTCTTGAACAAGCCAACCATGGTCCTGGCTTAGACCCTTCTCCCTCCCTGGAATGCTCTCCCCGCAGGTATCTATGAGGCTAACTCCCATATATGAAATAGAGCCTTGGGCACCTGCCCCAACCCCAGTCACTCTATACCCCTTTGCTCTGCTTCATTTTTTTTCCAGTCATATCTCCATTTAACCCAATAGCTACACTTTTTTTTATATTTTCTTACTGTCTGCCTTTCCTGAACACACTCACTAAGATGTAATATACTTAAAGTTTTGTTTTCTGCTATATTCCTGGAGCTTAATATGTACTCATCAAATTTTTTGAATAAATGAATGAATAATATGAAATTGTTAATTTACAAATATTGAGAAAAAAGCTTAATACTGAATGAAATAGGGGTAAACTAATAAGAAAAATTTTAAATAAGAATTAAAAACAGGTAAGGTTGACTACTGATAAATAAAATGGTTGGAAACACCAAGAACAAGGTGGAAACTGGAGTGTGATGGAGACCTCTTCAATCCTATTAGAACCTTATGGGATTTGGGTTTTTCTTTTTATAGCTTCTTAAATGTATCTTGACAGAAAAACTAAAATTTTAATCTGAAAAAGTTCCCACCTCTCCAGGAAGTAATCTTTCTAGACATCAGTCCTTTGCTGACCCACTAGATCCAGAACCAGTTGATGGAGGGAGGGGGAAGCCAATAACAGTGTAGTCAGGGGTCCTCGGCAAATACGCTGATCTGCTTGGTCAGACAGTTTAGGTTGGAATCTGCCCGAATGGCATTCTGAGGAGTTGTACCAGAAGGCAGGACCAAGCCATTGTGTCTAGTTGGCCGTGAGTTTGAAAGATTACTAAGGAGCAGATTTGGGTTATAGGAAGGAAAAACCCCAGAAAAGACAATTGCTATTATTGCTCTGAGAATGTCAGGAGATGAGGAAGTTACATAAAAGTGTTGCTTTCCATCTGGCCATGTAAAATATTCTTTGTGGGTAAAAATTAGAATTCATGTTCTCTTTGATATAGTAAATCTTTTCCTTTCTCATCAAAATAAAAAATAATGTCAAGACCTCTTAGAACACTAACCAAATAATCATGGAATGAGTATAGAAAACTGATACTTGACAATATGCATATTATACATTTGTATAAAGAAAATGGAAAGAAGGAAGGAAGGAAGGTAGGTATACAGGCAGGCAGGACGACGAATGCATTCAAACTGCTCAAACATCATTAGGATTTATTCATAACCTATTGTGAATTTTCTTCCAAAATTTTTTTTTTTTGGGAAAATAGAGGAAAAGAACATTCTTAATCACTCTTACTATGTGAAAGCACTTTGCTTTTTATTTTCAGTGATCCCAGATTGTGAGAATTTATGTTCAAGGAGATTTGGGCTTGATCTTTTTCTAAAGTACTTTCTGAGGCAGTAGTCTGATAAAGAAGATCTAACATGATTAAAACATTTAAAAAATAAAGATCATGTATTAACACCAACCATAACATTGAAATGTATAATGTTTTTAATAGTATCATTTTGCCTATGTATTTTACCTAGAGACCTTTTAAAAAGTCTCCTTACATTCATAATCTCACAAAACTCCTAAACCACACTTTGGTAAGATATGGAAAGAAAGATAAATGACTGGCACATGCCCCACAGAGTAAGTTTGTAGGCAGAGGCAGAGCTCAGGGCTAGAGTCCATGACTTCTCATTCCTCTCTGCCTGGAATACTTTTCCCCCAGATATCTTCGGGGCTCACTGTCTGTTTCTTCCTAAATGCTGCATAGCCTAGTTAGAGAGGCCCTCCTAACTCCTGTATCTCAAATAGTGCCTCTGCTCAGAGATCATTCCGTCAGATTTCCCAGAGCTCTATTTTGAGAGCTGTTTAGTTCAGCAAACATTTATTGCTCCTACCATGTGCTATGAGGGGAGCAGGAACAAAGAAGTTGATCATAATGCAATGAGAGGAGTGTAATATTGTACAAGGAATATGAAAAAAAATGCTATGAAAAACAGTGGAGAAGTAAGTGCTCTGGCATTGGGTTGGGAGATATGATGGTGTTTCAGAATCATTGGAAGTTAGGTGTCATCATAGGTTGACATTTGGACATTTGAGCTAAGCCTTGAAGGATGACTAGGATTTCATCAGGTAGAGAAGTTTGGAAAGAGCATTTCAAGCAGATAGTATAATAAAGATGTGAATATATATGTGTGTGTGTGTGTGTTTACATGTGTATGTGTGGGTGTGTATACTTATATATATATATATATGCAAACATACTTATGTAAAATATAGTAGAGATGTGAAAATGCACTATGTGTCTGAGAATATCAAATAGATGATTGGGGTCATAAGGTACAGTAATGTCATCTTAAAGTGTTGATTGAACCTAAACAGAATAATATCAATTCCATCAAACTCCATTCTGTATTCTGTAGCTTCTCCTGGTAATAGAGTACTGATTTCCTACCTATATAATACTCCAAGCATTTGTAACCCCCAACTAGGGACAATTAGTCCTGCTTTTTGGATGAGGCTAACAAAATGGTGACCTTGAAATCATATAACCAGTGAGTGTTTGCTCAGACATCATGAATACTCTCCACTTAAGCATTTAGGCTTAGATGATAAACTCCAAAAACTTTAGCCTGGGATAATGACTTCCTTCAAAACCAATCTCAGCATATCTTCCCACATTTATCTTGCACACAAAACCACTCTTCCTACAAAATTAACATATTCCTTCACACCATCATGCTTTGTTTTTGATGATCTCTTACCTTGAGATTTCTTGCCACCCTCCAACATCCAGAAAAATCTCTACTTACTTTTCAAGACCATTCTGAAAAGATACCTTTTTCCATCCTTTTCCCCACGTCTGTGTTTTCTCTATCAGGAAAATTACATTGCCATGGTGTCTTCTATTATCATGGGTTGTACTTTAGTTATTGGTTTGCATCTGCACATGGGACATGAGTTTCCAAAGGACCTACACTTGCATTTTAGAGCATAGGTGTACCCAGCACATAGTAGGTGTTCAGCATATTTGTGTGGAAGTGAAATAAAAATGTTTCAGGTTTCCTTTCAAAAAGAATGATACATTTCTGTTCCTTATGGTTTATCTACAATCGTCAGGAAAATTTTACTATTCCGGCAGCAACCCACAGAGAATATGTCCTTAACACAATGCATGCAGTATGCCATATGTACCCAGCAACACCACTGTCGGTGTCAGAGCACACACACAGACACAAGTAGGCTCTGCTTCACCTGCTACCACATATCCACCATAGACAGATACACCTGAGAAGTAACTAATCCCGAACCACTAGTTTAGTGGGGGTGCAGGTTATTGGGGCCCCATTGTGATTGCCCCCATTCATCCTATCAGAATTATCTAATTTAATTTAGCATACTGATCAGGCAGTGTGTTGAATTTTACAAATATGTTAGTTCATTTATGAAGTCCTTTTGCATACAGGAGGATAATTCACAAATCTGAGGAGGGAGGTTGGAGGATCAAAGACAATCAAGAAGATGACACTAATTATCTTTCTGTTTATTTCTACTTCCTTCTGGTCGTCTTCCTATTCGATATGCTCCCAAAGCTGGGGTCTTCTCATGCAATGAGTGTTAGCTATTAAGGCATAGAAAAGAAGTTTGGGAAAGCAAAATTTAACATTGCCATTAATCCATTTTAGTTCATTGACGTAACATTCTCTCTACGGAAGTATACAATATTTTTTATTTTTCCTTTTTTCTACCTCCTTTTCACAGCTATTTCTTTCCTTCATATAAGATCCAAAACCTGTTTAAACCATACCTTCCAAGAAGCCCTCCTAGCTCTCTACATCATGACAAATATTCCCTTCCCTTGAACTCTCATAGGATTTATTTATGGTACCAAAATTTGCTTTTCGTGTTTGCTTTTATCTTACCTGCTAACCTGTGAGTAACTTTACAGAATGTTGGATCGTTACTCATTATTTTTTACCCCTCTATACCTGGCTTAATGATTAGTACAGAGTAGTTGCTCAAACATAAATCTTGTGGAAACCACTTGCATTCTTGTGGTTTTCACCAACTGAAATAATGACCGGATTCCCACAGATTGTATAGGTAATCTCAGTGGACGGAAAGGAAAAATAAAGACTTCACACAGAAAAAAGATGGAAAGAATGGAGGAAATATCGAGTATCCACTGATACATGTACTAATATTTTCATATTACTAAAAACTTTACTTTGATTATCAGTGAAAATAAATTCTTTAGGAAATACAATAGTCCCCTATTAACAAGGTTTCCTTTTCTTGAACAGCTATGAGTTAGATTTTGAATGATGTGAAATGGAAGGTATTGTAGAATTAAGCAATTGCAAAGTTACTATCATTCAAGTGTTATGTGAAAGCAAGATACAGGTGCCCATACAACCACTATATTTATAGAAAAAAGAAATGCAATTATATGCCCTTTGCTGCAGAAAAAAAAGAAAGTAAAAGCAATCGAATATCCAAGATACAGTCAGTTTATTTTGTAGCTAAGCTGACTAATTTAGTTATCTTGCTTTGAAGTAAAAAAAAAAAAAACCCACATAATATAGATAGCAAATTTTAAAAACTCAATTTAAAAAATCATTTCTTTAAATGCCTTTAGAAATTCCATCTCAGACAGAAGTCACAGAAAATTCACCCATTATTAAATCAATTCTGCTTTATTTTTAACTTTATTTTTAAACTGATCCACAATATGATTAACACACCTAAAATGAGCAACAATTCCTTAATATCTTAATATCTGTAGTTGATATTTTAAATAGGTGATGTCTTAAATTCTAGGGGTAAGTATTATGGATAAGGTACAAATTTTTGGCCAAATGAAATATGTTTTTTCTTGTTGTATTTTAACACATTGTGTTTAATGTAAAAAGAAAACAATAAGGGTGGTGGAGGAAAATGAAGAGTTAAAGTATTACCTTTAGCCAGAGAGCCAGGTCATGTCAGAAAGAAGAAAGTATATAAGCTAGACCCTTACCAATGCCAAAAGAACGAGTGTCCTTTTTTCTTATTTTAATCTTTTTAATTGTGATTCTCCTTGGCTTGCTTTTATTCCCTGTGATTCCTCTGTGCCCAGTGCTGGCAAAGCATAGGATGGCTCCTTCTATTCACCAGGGCATATGGTTTCCCTTCAAGTCTGTCTGTTGTGTGCGCTCTCTCCCTTGAGTTCTGCGTCACTGCTGACATATGTGTTGATCAGAGGAGGGTGCTCTAGGAGTATTTCAGCTGTTATCTTTCACCCCAAGCTACTTGAAAATAATTCTTTAAAAAAAAAGGATATATGCCCCCCACACCCAGCTGAATGGACTCTTTGTTACCAGGCCTCTCTAACTATTTAATATTTGTATTATCTTAACGGTTGTGAGAATATATGGCCCATTATGTGGTTCTGGGCACATGTAACAGAACTTCTTTGGTTCCATGGTTTTAGATTTTATAAGGGCTAATGAGTACTCACTTTTCTCATAGTTCAGAGCTGTTCCTGAAGGCAAATAAAGGGTAAAGTGTGGAGGAGAAAATGTCTTTCTTCTTATATATATACAAAGTCCACTCAGCATAAAAGAAGAAAAAGAAAGAGAGAGAGGGGAGGAAAAGACTATTCCTCAAACTTCTACCAACATCTTGTTTCATTTCTTGGTTATTTTATTGATAGTTCAATTTTACCTTCAGGTGTTTTTGTTTATTTATTTATTTTTTTTATTTTTGTTTTTTGTTTCTTTTTTTTTTAGTTTGGGGCTGAGTAAAAGCCTTCATTGTATTTTCTTTTTGACATTCCATATTCGTAAGGGGATTTTTATTTATATCCTCAAACAGGCAGAGACTGGAAACTAATATTTTCTTATACTTATTTATTTTATCCAAAGGATGTGAACTTTGCAGAGTAGGTAGAAAGTTATTGTTAATGGGCTGAACTTGCATGGCTTATTTATGGGACAAGTAGAGATAAACATATAGCATGAAGTCAAGGATAGAGATAAGAGGTAAATAAAACATGTGGTTACATGCTAAGGGATTTGAAATGGATAAGAAATAAGAAGTAGTAAATATATATATATATCAGAAAAGTTAAAAATGAAGAAATAAGCCAGAATTATAATCACAAAACATAAAAAGAAAAGGTAAGACAATATACATTATCAAGTAAGCATATTGGTGGACTAAATGAAATTATTAGGTCTTTAAAGAAGGCTCTTTTCATATCAGAAGGATTTCAAGCACATAATGATATCAAATTTGGCTATTTTAGTGAAACAACCATAAAATAAACACCATTTACATATCTGTGTTTTGTAGTTCATGAGGACTGATGCTTTGATTTTGTTTCTGTTTTTGCACATCCAAGTTGTTTATTAGCAGCCATTTGTCATTAAGACAGACAGATGATCAAGAAATGATTTGGAGTTTATTGTTTGTAGTAGGGTAAAATCCCTCAATGCAGTACAGACATTAGGAGCACAGCCTCTGGGGCTAGTTTTTAACCCAAGCTCTGTTTCTTCTATTTGACATTTTGTGAATTGCATAGACTGTCTGTGCCTCAGTTTTCTCCTCTTTAAAAGGAGGAGAATATTATTTCCTACTTTAGAGAGCTGTCTTGAGGATTAAAGCAGTTAGTACATGGAAACCTCCGAGGACTCAGCCCTGCCACATGCGTGCCAGCCTGATGACTCAGAGCCAGGTAGTCTCCAGACACTGTCAGGAAATGGAGACAGAAAGCTAAGGCCGATGGGCGGGCTGGTGGCTCATGGATGGGAGGTGAACAGAGGAGTCTTCCAGCAAACACCACACCTGGCAGGGATCCAGGCTCTGCAACACACAGTCCGGAACAACCAAGCACAGGATTCAGTACTAAAATTTTAGAGCTCGGAGTTCCCTCAGAGACTATTGTAAATTTCATTTTATATAATAATAAAGAAACTGAGGCCTAAAAAGTTGAGTGAGTTGCCTGAAGTGGCAAATGTAGGACAAACACACTAAGCTTTCCAATTTTCAGTTCAGATCTTTCTACTATAACAAATTTATGCAACCACAGAAAGCCTCTTCTCAGATCACAGCTACCAAAATTTTGGTTTTTTTTTGTTGTTGTTGTTGCTGTTTTTTTACAAAATCCTGGGTAATCTGTACAAATTCAGGGAGGGGCAGGGAGAAGGCAGAAAATTCTGTCCTGCTGGTCATTTGTGGGGAGTTTCTACAACTAGCCCATGCATGGGGTCAAGAATTGAGACCAAAATTTGTAGCTCTATAGAGAATTTCATACCACTCCATGCTTAGTATAGTAAAATTACTGTGAATGGGGTGAGTTATTCAACTTTTATGTTTAGGAAAACATGATAATACTTGAAATACATGTGACAGAAGAGTTAGCCCACTATATCCAGAAAAGTTCTTGAACATACTAGATCTTTAAAATATATTATTTAAGTTGAAGTAGACTATTCCGTCTTTCCACAGGATAAACTTAGAAGTAAAAGGTACATTTGATGGAACAGAATTTCACCTTAAGTTATAGAATAATTATCTCAACCATTAGTACTATCTAACAGTGTACTGAGCCACTCTGCAGGGTAGTAGGTTAGCCATTCCTGGAAATATTCAAGAGGAGATTAAAAAGCTACTTTTCAGGAGTAGGTGGAGATGAGGACGAAAGTGTTTCTCTAATGCAGTATAATATGCAGTACAGTATAGTGAATATAATGCAAATGCAATCTTTCTATAAAGGTTGTGTGGAACTTGAAATACTTATGGTTAGACATTAAGAATAATACTAGTATATTATTCTATTGATACAAAGATTATATATTTTTAATGCAACTGCATTATAGTGCACTTCACATTAAATACCAAAGACTCAGTGTAAGTGTCAATTCCATTGCTAAAGGGTAAATGCCCCCAAAGCAAGCACCAATCCTATTAATTTATATATCAATAGTGCCTAGCATGTTGTCTTAATATGTTGAAGTAAAGTATGAATGGAAGAATGAAAGATAAGAGTTTGCACTGAGTTTTTGGGAATTTCAGAACACATATTGAAATAAATTTTTAGCTTTCAGAAAACTAAATACATGCTCTGAGATTATATTTTCCTAAAATCAAATTTACAAAAGTTCTATATGGAATGGTGGGCCATTCCCATATTGGATGGTTGGCTATGTTTAGAATAAGAAAGGTCATTTTGTAATATGATAAAACATAAAAACATAGGAAAAATTTTAAACTTTACCCTTATCAAAAGCCTTAAACTGTACATACTGTTTGGCCCAGTTATTCTACTAATAATTTTCCTTAATGAACTAATTAAGAATGTGAAAAGTTTTAGTTAAAATAATGGTCATTAAAGCTTTGTTTATAAGACAAATACAAAAAAAAACTTTAAAAATTACAATAGAGGATTGGTTAAATATATTTTAGTATGTCCCCAAAGTGGAATACTATACATCATGAAAAAACTGATGGAAAAGAAGTTTATTTATTGATATGGACAGAAACATATATATGAAGTTAAAAAGGAGTCAAGAATAAAATGTACAGAATGATCCATGTTAATATAAAATTATGTATGTAAGGAAATAATTGTGAAGAATTTTAAACAATCATATTATTAGAGGTTTTCATTTAAATTTAGGATTTTCACTGCTTTTATTTATTTTTTTACTACATATATATTCTAATAACTATTTTTTCCTCAATGTGCATATATTAATTATGTAAATGAAAGAAAAGTTGAAATATATCTCTCTGGAAGTTAGATATTAGTGGAAACTACAATATTCAGTTTGATGATATGGTCACCAAAAGTAAGGGAGAGTAAAGAAATAATGTCCTGAAAGTGTATAATGTTTCAACAATTATAAATTAACTGTAAAGTAAATAAAGAACATCAGTTCCAAAAGATTGGTTCTTTTCTTATAGTCGTTATGGGAATTAAACTTGTCTTATTAATAAGAATAAAATTTCTTATTTCCAACCACTCAATGTTAGAAGGAAAAACAGAGGTATCTGCCTCAAAGTCACTGAGGGGGGTCAGGTCAGGACAGGAACCGAGTTCTCTGGCCCCTCAGGCCTCTGCTTCAGTTGTGGTGTCTGCTCTTCCACGGAACTGAAAATTAATGCAATCATGTTTCAAGACAGATTTTAAAAGTGACACAAATGACTATCAGGGTAAAAGGGAACTACAGTCTCAAAACTGGGCTTTAAATCTGGGTAATTCTTTAAAATCTGTGTGATGTCAGGTAGTTCTCTAACCTCCCTCAGCTCGGTTTCCTCATGTCTAAAAGTGGGAGAATGACATCCTTCTACTGGGGTTCTGTGAGGATAGAAATAGATAATGAATAGAAAGTATATAGAATGTCGCCCCAAACAAAGCAAGCATCAAATACAGGCTAAATATGATTATTTCAAATTATCTGCCTCTCCATGTATAAATCAACAGTGAAGAAGTAATTTTACTAAATAATAACAGATTTCAAAAGATGTACCATTTTGCTACTTTATGCTCTGAGTCTGTCAACAATTCCATTCTAATAGACAAAGAGAATGCCAGAATGTATGGTTTTCATCAGTCAGCTTATATGCAGAAAGTATTTAGTAATCTTTACCAATTATTTTTCAGGGATATTTGAGGGGGTCAGATGGAAGAACTGAAAGGATTTTTGAAGTCTGTGGGGTACCATATAAATACAAAGAATGAAAACATTAATTAAAAATACTATATAACTCTATAAATATATGTTTTGGAGAATGTTCTCAGCTTGATTTGGTCTGTTTCTAAAATATTTAGATTACCTACAATGTTCTCATCAGTGAAAAAATATAGGAAAATTCATAGTTGATGTCTCAATTTAGTATATATACATTCAATCAGCTAAATAATAAAATAAGATTGAAATACCTAAATTTCAAAAACAATAAGAAATAACTGGTGGAAAAGAACCCAGATTCTCTGTTAACTTTTACATGAAATGGCTTCTTTCTCAATAGGACTAATTTTACATCAGTCATTACTGCATTCCAAGTGTGGCTTGTTTCCAAGTAACATTCTTTACATTCCTAATAAAATTATAATATCCTATTTTTATTAACCTACCACGCTCTATGGTTCTTCAAATGTCAAAGTGGATTGGACAGATGTCCAGCAAATAACAGCATGTACCTTCTCCTCTGCAACAGCTTCTGCGTGTTCTTTCCTGCACATGAGAGAGGACATAAGGAATTGTTAGTGAAATTGGTAATCTTTCCTTTCGACTTTCTGAAAATTGACAGTTTCCCTAACTTTTGAGTTATTCTCATTAACTTAGTGGAGGTTTTGCACACACACACACACACACACACACACATCCACACACACTTTAATTCAGCCGAGGACAAGTACTGGGCTCATAACATATCTCCTCAAAGTTGAAGTGCTTTTTAAATAATAGTCTGTTCTTTAGTAAAAATTAAAGAACAAGTTCAGATGCATAAAACTTGAGTCAGTCCCTAAGTCTCGGTCTCTTCTGCTAAGAACACCAGTAAAAGCAGATGAGTTGAAAACCAGCTCAAATGCCAAGGATACTGCCTGCTCATTGGGCAGTGACTACAACAGTCAACTCAAGGTTCCGGATGCAGGGGCGTGCATCATGGATTCAAAGACTGCAGTACGTGCTACTCCAACTCAGATTGCTTAGCTAAGGCCATGCCATGACGAAGTGTGCAATGGAAATAATAGAAAATATTTTAAAAAGTAAGGGAGAACGGAAAGAGGAAGGAAGTTTCTGATGTTTCTTATTTTCTACATTTACATGGAAAGACTGGAGTGATTGAAGAAAAGGAAAATAATTTCTTTGCAACATTAATTCAACTTTTTCTAACCACCAACCGTATTAATTCCAATTTTAGCAGTTCTGTGGGAGGAAAAATGAAACATAAAATTCTTCTAAGCTTTCAATTTGCATATAATCTTTTACCTCTACCTGGAATGCCCCTCCCACTCTCCTCTCTGGGCTCATCACAGTTCTGCACAGGAGCTACACTTTCTGTCGTGTATGGTGTATGATGTTATGAACCATATGAAGAAGAGGCCTATCTTCACAACCACAGTGCAGTGACAATAGCTAAGGTTGAGAAGCCACGTTCTATGCCATACACCATGATTTTATTATCTCTTTTAATTTTCACAGGTAGGTATTATTATCCTCTCTGTAACTGCCTGAGACCCACAGCTAGAAAATGGTTTGCTGGATTTCAAGACCAGGTCTTTTTCATTTCAGAGATCTTTCTACTTCTCCAGGCTGCCCTCCAAATTTTCAAACCCTCCAAAATGTCAATCCCGTGTTCCTCATTCTCTTAAAAGTAAATATTAAGTATTCGCAAAATGCAGTTTTTCACATATAGAACAATTCTCTTTGGCAGATAGAATGATGACTGTTCCAGAGCAATATCATCTTTACTAAAATGTAGCAACCATTTGAGAACATTCAAAATCAAGTGAAGTATATGTGCACTCTAAAAAGAAAGCTATTGGTAATGCAGATGTCAAGTTTCTGATGATTTCTAATAAATGGAATAAATAAAACAAAGTATCCATTAGAAGATATTTATGAGAATTTCAGGCCTTGGGATCTTTCTTTGAAAACTGAAAATGGTAGTAAATCTAGTTTCCTCTGGGGTTCCAATATATTTGCCTTTTGTGGGTTAGGAATAAACTATCTAATAGTTCTAAGTGGTTTCAAGTGGTTCTCTGCATTTGGGCACTAGAGAAGAGGTCATCTGTGGCAAGCGATGTCCATGAACTTAAGTATGTAGGGGTTTGCTTCTGAGAGTTATGTCAGTACGAATATATGCCATATTTTTTCTCTCTCATTTGAATGGTTACCTGCAGAGAGGGACTGCATAAAAATCTTGAGAGGAGGGAGGAAACAGACAAATCAGAGGAACAGACTTGGTGTCAAAAGCAACCTTTGCTGAGTTCTATTTTCCATACCACTTAGGAAATAAAATGCCAATGGCAAACAAAACTAATGTCCACATTGTTTTCCTGTGAGAAATAAAGATGTCGATATAGAGTAGATCTAAAGACCTGTATGTATGTATAAACATACATACATACAGACACATATTTTTCATCTAAGTTGCTATTGTTTTGATTTGTTTTAGTCATATTATTTATTTAAAAATTTCAAGGAAGTCTGAAGAAATTTACAAAGAATTGAGATTTATCAAAACATAACATTGAATTTTAAAATGTTGAGAAAAATTGTCTAGATTGTAAGTTACTTAATATCAGGCCCATTATATTTGGTTTAGCTCTATGTCACCAGCCTTCTGACTCCAATACAAAATAGTGGGTTTAGGAACTGTACAGATGCTCAAAATTAAGTGATATCTTTTTAAAGAGCTATCAACTAGTATGGGTCAGTACTAATCATCTTTTTTTTTTGTCTTTCTAAAATCATAAATAATCTAATTATTGCAGATGCAAAAATCACAATATTTCAAAAGCACTTTTTCATTTGTAAAATGAGGATAATGGATTAGAACTTTAAAGCCCATTCTGACCTCTATAACTAAGCTTAGGGGCTTAGTCTTTAAATTTATATTAAATTCTAGATAGTTAATAACTATTTCATATTGACCTTTAAACAAATAAAACAGTAGTTATTTCTGAGTAGATATTACCATTTTCTTTAAACAGAGAAGAAGTGTAACTTTTGCATGAAAAGAATGACAGCAAGGAAACTAAACTCTAAAAAGCCATTCTAACTCTAGAATTATATTTCAACTTTGGAATTTAACACACTGGAGATTTCAGTTAGAGAAATATCAGAACTCAAGGCTTGACTTGAGAAAAACTCTCTTGTAGAGTACATAGCTCTTACTAGAATATTTACTTGTCCCTTTCTATAACTTTTTCACAGTAGACAGCAGATACATGATTAGATATTTCATATGGTCTCATTTTCTGACCTGCTAAGATTCATTTCTGGACAAAGGGAAAGATATAATTACAATGAACAAAAAAGAAAGCAGCTATGGGCTAAGTGCTGCACGAAATTGTCTCCTTTAATCCTCACAAAGTGTTAGGTGCACTAAAACATCAATTTTAGAGATGACAAAAATGAGGCAGGGGGAAGCTAAATAACTGGCCTAAGTGCATGTAGTTTGTGAATGGCAGAACTGGATTTGAACCTTTTCAATCTAATTTCTTAAGCATGTGATCATAAACAACACACTGAAACCTCCATGCAATTAAAGTTAACTTTAAAAAATAAAATCATCACATAGCTAAAAAAAAAACAAAATCTTGGAAAGAATTAAGTAAGTTTCCCATTTGGATTATCTACAACTCTGCAAGTGGAATTCAACATTTGAAATGTGGCTAGTTTAAGGCTTCCATTGAGATGTGTCAAAAATGTAAAATATACACTGGATTTTCATGACAGTGTGAAAAAAAAGAGGAAAATATCTCGTTAATCATTTTATGTTGAATACCTGCTGAAATGATAATATTTTGGGTTAAATACATTGCAAAAATTAATTTCATCTTTTTAAAAAAAATTTAACTTGTCTACTGGAAAATTTAAAATGACATGCAAATTTGTGATCTGTGTTGTTTCTGTTGGACAGCACTGATCTGCAGTATCAGCGATCAGATTAATTTTATGATGAGCTAGATTATGGATTTTTATCTTAACAAAGCCACATACAAATGCTTAGCTTGAACACATTGTAGCTAAAGGACAATAGGTAATAGGTTCAAGGTAGACTTCAGAGTATTAGGCTTATATTCTTAAAATGTATAGGTTTTTAGCTCAAAGTAAGTTAATAATAAAAGTTACTTTCTCTAAGATGATTACACTTTTAAGAACTTTCTATCTCTTTAATATATTACAGGCTTTTTCTTTTGCTTTTCTGCGAGCTTCTGTGGCTCAGGAACAGAAGCAACTTCAGCGTCCCTCTCCCCGAAGGGAGCCCATGGGACACGGCTACTTGCCTGGGCAGACTGAATTCCCCACTGGCATCAGCGTGAACCTGAGGATCAAAAGGGTGAATGCCTGTTCCTTACCCCAGGAAACTGATAGTTGCAGTTAGGTTAATGCCAGCGTATCCCGTATCACACCTACAGGTAAGCTGGGGCTTTTTTGGCATATTAGCCTCAAAGCTTGCTTCTTTATGTATTTTTGTTTAATTTATTTATGTTCTTTTTGAGGCTTATTCTATTCCCCTCACACCTCAAGTATGGTGGTAACATAGTGGCTTAAACTTTTAATTTTCAAAAATTCTCTACTTGCTGATTATTTCTTTTTCAGGCCAGCTAGTTTCATTTAGTGAGCCTATTTTTATATCTACTTTAATGGAAAAGCTGCACCTTGATAAGTGAATACAAAAATATTTTCAAAGATATAAACATATAGCAACAACCATAGCAACAATAATAAAAACCATAATAATCTGCTAATCACTGGGTTAACTCGGACAGCTGTCTTGTCCAGTCTTTTTGTTAGAATGGATAAGAAGATTCCAAGGGCCAATCCTTGATGTTTTCCAGACAAATATAACTCTTATTGCTATTACTG
This sequence comes from Choloepus didactylus, assembly GCF_015220235.1. Taxonomy (NCBI): domain Eukaryota; kingdom Metazoa; phylum Chordata; class Mammalia; order Pilosa; family Megalonychidae; genus Choloepus; species Choloepus didactylus. The sequence continues at coordinate 49,840,589 of NC_051326.1, forward strand.
ATGGAACAAAACCAGGCTAAATGGCATGGAGCAGCAAATCCTAAGGAGCTGAGCAAATGACTGATATTTCATACCATTTGATATGTGAGAAATTATGTGACTTTCTTAATAGTGTTTTAGGAAACAAAAAACGAGAGAAAGATTTGGATATAGATCCAATTAATAGCTTACAAAGTCAGCAGTCCCCAGACTCCAAGCTCACCTGTGTCACGGTATAAACAGCTTCACTCTAACCCCAGCACTGAGGGGGTCCTGGGAGACCCATCCCAGGAGGTGGAGGAGAGAAGACACCAGAGTGTGTCCTGAGAGGAAATTTACTCTCTGGGGAAAACCTCTCTGAGTCAGGTTTAGTGCCCCCAGTGGGAGCCAGGGTATTTATGTTCTGACTCCAGGCCTTGACAAGCCACCGCCACAACATCATTGCATGTGTATCATGATATCAGCTGCACAATTACAAATTTCAGTGAAATGGTGAAAAAAAAAATACACTAGGGAGAAAGTCAGAATCTCTAGGTTTAAGTCTTTTCTCTTCTGCTTACTAGAATTCTTTGCTTGGCCTCATTTTCCTCAACAGTAAAATAAGAACTTTACACAGTATTGCTTATTCTCAAAACATGTTCTGTACCTGTGAGTGCCCCCTAAGTCCTAGTCAACTATCGATTTCACAAACATTCATATGTTTCAAAAAAGTCATGCATGGGCAAGAGTCCAAGCAGAGAAGGCTCTGGTCCCAGCTTCTACTTCTTCCTGGGTAGATTTACTCTCATCTGCATTTTCTTGAGGATTCTATGCAAGTTTTCATTTTATTAAAGGGTTCTTCAATTAATAAAAGTTTGAAAGCCATTGGACTAGATGATCTCTAAAGTCTTTCCCACTCAAAGACAGGAGTGCTATGTGCTTTATGGCACTTGGTTTATTTGTAAGGGATAAAACAAGGATAATGATGCAGTCTGTATGACTGAAGGACTTAGAAATAATACACTGAGATGGGCATAAAGATAACACCAAAGAAAGGGAGTCACTCAAGCTTAATTGCTTGCAGTGTGTATATGTCAGTTGGGAGGATATTTAAGGAAAGGGAAGCCAAAATGTCAAAATTATCTTAGCTGTTCATGTACCCTATCCACAGAAATGGATTATATTTCTCCCATGCTCATTTCCTAACAACGAGGTAGGAAGACAGCATAAAGATATGATTCTTAAACCTGAATGCATTTTAGAATCACCTGGGACTTTTAAAACCTACTGATGCCCACCTGCAGAGATTCTGATTTAACTGGTCTGAGGTAAAGTCCAGGCATCAGTATTTTTTTTTTTAAAAAAAGCTCCTTAAGTGATCCTAAAGTACACCAGTGATTCAATAAAAGTGCTCAAAATCTAGGGGAAAAAACCCCTAGGTTTGAATCAGCATTTTGCCACTTACCAGCTGTATGAATTTCAGACTTCAGCCAGTTTCTCCATTAGTGAAATAGGAAAAACATAAAAACAATAAAAATACCTACCCCACTAGCCTTATAGGACTATTACAAAATCAATTTAGATAATATAAGGACAAGGCTTGGTAAATAATGTAACATTATATAAATTCTATTTTTACTTAAGAAGAGACTAGAAGTAAGACTCAGAGCTATGCGACAGGAAAACAAGGCACAAGAGCAGGGAAATAGAATGATTGAAAACTCAAGAGAAAAGGGTAACATTCTTGCCTATAGCTACAAAGGGATGGCATAATTTTTCTCTTTTGACTATGAAGCCAGTGATTTGTGCTTTGAGCTTAAATCACTTTACGATATAAGTTGCAAGTGTCCTGCATTCAGGACAAGATATCTAGTCCCATGGTTTTACATGTTGGAGCTGAGATGGAAGTCCCCCAAGCCCAGGATTTTAGAACATTTAATCCAGCAGGCATTTATGATCTGCAAAGAGCTGGAAGAGGCAACAGGAGGGGTTTAGTCTCAAGAGACAAAAGGAATACGACCAGGTCTTTGTCTTAAAGAAGCTCATCACACAAACTGGAGAGCAAATAAAGTGAAACATATTTGCTGACGGAACAAAGAAAAGGCAGCCATTATATTCTGACTGAGATCAGGTGACGTAACTTTGCCACCGCTTAGTGCCTCCTCCGTAGATGTAATAAGAATATGTGCACTGCTTGAGGTGTGGCAGGTTTACAGTGAGAATCTAGTACCACATAAGGGGAGCAAACTGGGCTCTAGCTCTTGATCTCTGAGCTCTGTGGATCCTCTGGGCTTCAGCTCTCTCATCTATGGAAGGCAGGGGTGGGTGGGGATGCTGGTGGTAATGGTGGGGTAGACCAGATGATCCTAGAGCTTCAGGTTTGGAAAGAACCTTAAACTTTTGAGTTTCAGTTTATTTAATAATTTTCAATGTACCTACAAAGAATTTTCTAGCTTTTTCTTGGATATCTCCCAAAGCTTAAAAAAAAAAAAAGGCATCTTTCTAAGAGAAAGACAGCAGCGCTCAACAAATAGTTAAAATGTACATTGAGCGGGGGCCTCTGCGCCCAGGGGCCTGTGTGAGAAGAGGCCCTTCCCGTGCAGGGAAGTGAACTCTGGAGGATTAGACGTGAGGGTGTGTGATTTTGGCTGACGGAACCTGGGCAGTGGGCTGCATTGTTCCCTGCTTCCCCCTGTTGATGTGGAGTGGGAAGAAAGAGTCTTTAGTTAAAAGTGGGCAAAGAACAGCATATCCAGGGGAGGTGAATGTGCCACTGTAATTAGACGCAGAGAACACCAGGCAGAGAGAATGAGTGCTGGAAATGAGGGGTGGGGAAGCACCCACAGCTTTTTGGGGGCGGTGGCCTGGGGACTCAAGGAAACCTTCTGCCCCAGCAAAAAGAAAACTAACCTTGGTCTTTAGTGAAGCTGATTTGTTTTCCTCATTTATTTTATGTTTCTGACTTTTCTCAGGTGGGGGCTGCAACCTCCTTGGTATGGGATAATAAAGCAATTATATTCCCAATTGGCTTATGTAAAAGTAACCTGAAACTAGAGGAAAAATCCTTACAATATGCACAAAAGCCTTTTGTTTAGCTATAGAAGAAACTTGGGGTGGAAATTCCACAGTTAGATTTTCCTTGCTATTTTTAATTTACTTTTAAATTTCTGGACAAGCATTAGGACTAGAGCACATAATGCCTTCCTAGCTGTGACAAAGGAACGGGGAGAGCTCATTGGCACATCTAGGAGAGGATCTCAGGTCTACGTGGGTGAAAAGGCAGGCTGATGTGAGCTCCTTGAGGGCGGGCAAGTCCCAAAGGCCCAGCAACCTGAAAGGCACAAGTAGCTGCTCAGCAAATGATCCCTGAGCAGGCATGTGCACAAATACAGCTTGGCACAGACCAACTGGTCTTGCTTATGGTCCCAGCCTCAGGGTGCCACAATCAGAACTGTGCTCATCATATGAAGAGCCCATTTATTTTTCTAAGTTTAAAATTTACAAAGTGGTGCAACATTCCAATATTAAAAGAACGCTTGCTTTCATTGATTCAAATGCATTAGATAAATAATATCTGATAAGCCACTCTCTCCAAGAAATGCTTCTTATTTTCACCCCAGGTTTGTATGCAAAAGAATCAAGAATAGATTTGGGTAAAAGAGAGCAAGGATAGAAGCATGAAGAACAAAAGGTATGAAAATCAGAGTTAGAGAAGAAGGAACAAAGGTTTTTTTTTTTTTAATTGAAACATATATAAAAATTTTTTTCCTCTATCTCGCATATTCCTATTTCATTTGCAAATCCTGCTCACAGAAGAAAATCTGAAGTCATGAGAGGCAGGATCAAGAAAGTACAGGCAATAGATTCAAGGCAGAGACCGTTGTCCCAGAAGCAATTGGGAGAGAGCAGAGAATTCCAGCTTAGCAGCTCTGGGAGGCTGAGCCCCTAAATCATTGGTGAGATTAGATGCCAGCGGCATTGTATTGCATTTACCCAGGTAGCGGTATCTGTCCTCTCTGTAATCCAAAGGGCTGAGAGGAAGAATAAGGACAAGGACAACACCAAGGAGGGGAAGAAAAATGCCTATAAATTTTAGGAGCTGCCTGCCAGGTACTCTAAGGGGGGGGGGGGGAGGAAGAAGGAAAGTTAATGATTTCAGAGCATTATCCCTAGAACCAAGGTATTAGAGAAATAAGATTTCATTTCTCCTGTACCAACTATGCTCAGTGAAGAGACATCACAATCAGTCAAAGATACAAGTACACAAAGGGCAAAAAAAGGTGAATGTGAATATTGCTAATTTATAAAATGTGAGAAAACAGTGATGGCGGGAAAATGCCACCTATATTTTCTTATGGATCTACTGAGATGGTACTTAAAAAGACAAAGGGAGGGAGATCTGGCAGGGGATAAAGCACATAGGTGATGAAATAATAAAAATCTTTCAAGAGAGTATATCCACAAGTAGAGCAGAGCCAGAGAGGCAGCTCCGTGAAGCTGCCTGGGCCATTTTGGGTGGTGGCTTGACATAACTTCCCTATCAGCCTGGTGAAAGAGAAGGCAAGAACACCAGCTCAAATGCGCAAGATTCAAGTAGAGATACCTCATTCTGGACTCTTCTAGAGTCAGACGGTTTTAAGAAATGCACATACCAAAAGGAAAGATGTGGGATGAGATCCTTGGAAGGAACTCAGGCTTCTTTATGCTTAGCTCCAAGAATTTCAACCTGCTCTTTTCTTGGCAAGCGTGCATAGGGCACACTTCTGTTTGATGGCAGTGATAAGAAGAAAGCAATCAGCATTGGGGAAATGCTGGAATTTGTCCCAATACTTCCAGTGGAAATTAGATGGGCTAGTTTAAAAAATAGCAATATAAAAAAAGCAAAGAAGAAGAGAGAAATAAATGCAAAGTTGTATCTAATTAGCTTATCTTCATTTTTCAGTGAAAAATATTAAATTAGTATACTACCTGAGGCTATAAGGAGATTACAAGACTCAGATGAGGCCAGAGAGACAAGTGTAGCTGGTAACAGATGATGGAGACTGATTGATAGGTTGATTTTAGGTCATTAGCTAGCAATTTGTCATAAAAGTGGAACCCTGTAATGATATGAGATCCGTAATATGTTCTCTAACTTATATCAAGCATCAGCACAATTAAAGGCAAGTTGTCTTTGTCCTATACTTAAGAATAGTTTAATTTTAGAAAGAGTGGTTGTAAAGAGTTGGCAAGGACCAAGAAAATCTGAATTTTGCCTTGAGCTGAGGAACCCATCATCCAAAAGTCAAATTTGTCACCGGTACTTTATACAGTGCAATTGAGGCCAATCAGCTTTAGCAAACCTCAGTTTAAGACATTGAACAAATGATGGAGACTGGCTTTTCATTTAATATATAAATGGAGAGGAGGGAGAAAAAGGGAAACAGCCTTAGAAGCAGGACTTACCTCCATTTTACAGATAAGGGGACCAAAATGGTTTTAAATATGCTTTGTATCTGTTTTCCTTATTGGAGAGGGTAAGAGTGTCTAGGTTGCATGTAAATATGAATAATCATGCAAACCAGCATTACTCAAGGATAAACAGATGGTCATTTTGCCATTTATCATGTAGAAAAAATCAATTATTAAGTAATTATTGAAAACCTTAATATATGCAGTGTACTCTGCTGGGTATTATAGGAGATAGATGGGAGAGAGGGAGGGGGAGAGGAGGAGGAGGGAGAAAGGGAGGGGAAGAGAAAGAGTCCTTGTCCTCAGTAGGTTAACATTGTAGACAAAGAAGCAATCAATGTACATTAAATAGACCAATTAAGTACAATTAAAAATGACATGCTTTCTTAGACACTGGATCAGCAGATATGCACATACCAGGGAAGTTTTAGGGAGAATTCCTGAATTAGGACAGATACTGGACCATGTCTATGATATGATACTTGTGGAGGTCTATGGTGTAGATCTAACAAACACTCAGCAAAGAGAACATGTGAGCTGGACAGGAGTCAGGAGCCGAGCTCTGAAGCAGGAGTACATTTCAGATAGGCTGAGGAGAGGAAGAACATTCTAGACAGAAGGACTCTGAGTCATTGCAGTGTTGGAGGTCAGGGACCACAGCAAGCCCCCTCTAACACAACGTATATTGTGTAAACTCAATTATCTGCTGTGCGTTTGACAAAATATATGGAGCAAGACCATAAACGTCAGATAACGTCTTCTGCAGCCCAGCAATCACCAAGGCTTAGCCAGAGCACCAGTGCTTTGTATTAAGGGGGAGAGGAAATCCAATAAACGTGAATATTGCCAGAGAGAGAGAGAGAGAGAAAGAGAGAGAGAGAGAGAGAGAGAGAGAGAGAGAGAGAGAGAGAGAGAGAGAGAGACAGACACTCCCTGCTTTCAAAATCATTTTATTTCAAGACAGTGGCAACCCAAATACAGAGAATCAAGAAATTCAGGAGCAGAGTGACATTAAACACAACAACAACAGTGACAACAGAAGGGTCAATCATGAAAATAAAGAAAAAAAAACTTAATCTGTTTTTGCCGGGAGGTGCTTATAAGCAAACCAGAGTTGGCCAAAAGGAAACGTTGTATGGTTAAGAAACATCCCTATAAAAGTCACCTGAAATACAGGCAAATTTCCCATCATGGCTCCTGGAACAAAGGCTATTTGAGAGGCAAGAAAAAACCATGCCTTTTAAAACAAATGGAAGGAAAGGAGTTTTTCATGACAAACTCCCTATTTTCAATTTAAGAAAAAGTTTGTCCTGTTTAGTAAACTATTACTATTTCCATTTAGATTATTTTTTTTTTAACTTTAAGGGAGGAATGTTTGACAAATGTTTCCATTTTGAGAGGTTTTCCCTTTGTTTCAGAAATTTAAAAAAATATAAAAAGAGCTTTGTGATTAATAGTGGGACATTTTTTGGCATATGAGTGGTACACGATGTATTTTTTTCATGTTGGTATTTCAGCAGTGACACAAAATTTTCCCCCTCCTAGAAATGCTGTTCGGCTAATGTCATTAACTCCAGGAAGAAAGGAAAGGGAAAGTGCAAGCAAGAAAAGAGTTATAGGAACCAGTTGATGTCAAAGCAAGGAAATCAGCAGGGGACCAAAGTGAGGGGCCAGGGGCTCCGTGCAACTGATTCTGCTGGGGATTCAGGGCCTGTCTCCCCAGATCCCCCATGGTGCACCGTAGTGTTTCTCCTTCAGGAAGGGAGGCCTATAGGCCTGCTCTCAGTCTCAGGAAACCCCCTTGCACACAATTCAGTTGCATCAAGTACAATCTTCAACTTTTTATAGATGGATGGTTAACAGGTTAGAGCACGGTCATGCCTAACAGAGGTGTGCAGAGCTGGTAAACAAGCTTAGAGGCATTGCAGCCCATGACGAAAAGGAAAACAAACTACCCTTGCTTTCATCCAGGGTCAGCTCCAAAGTGGGGTGAGGCAATGCCCCATTCCCAGGTTGTCCCTGAAAGAATCTGGAGGGCTCGTTAGGGCAATTTGGAACCAACTGCCCTGTCAACACTCCTTAAAGAGTGCTGGTAACCTTGCAATAATGGAAATACCAAGTTACTCACAACATCTGCTAAGCTTTTACTAAGCAAAATATCCACAACCCATATCCAAGGCAAATTAATTCTACAGCTTTTCTCTGCTACTCTGCTTCACAAAGTTATCTCAGTGAAGTAGGGAAAGCTGGAATGCCCTAGAAATGCCTTCTGAGTCTTTTTTCTTTTTTCTTTTTTTTTCTGCTTAGCTCAAGCCAGAAGTATCTGGTATTTGAGTGGCCCTAACAATATGATGACAAAACTGAGTTACCTTGGCTGGCAACAAAGCTAAATCGATGGGGTGTCTGGGCAACAGGATAAACCAAGACCATCCTGAAAATTGTGGCTGCCCTGGAGTTGTGTTCCGGAAATTGGCAGAATACACTTTTCACTTATCTCCCAACAAGGTTCTCATCAAATACATACTTTTCTGCATATGGGTCATGGCAATCATGTTAATTTTCCTGAGACATAGGCGTAAAAATTCGTAACATTCAGATACTCTCATATCTCTCCATTCTTCCTTTCCCACCATCCCAAAAGCTTTATGCAATACACAGTGTGCTCAAATGCATTACCAGAAGAGACGGTTTCATGATTTCTCAGGGAAGAACAAACATATCCATTTATACAGAATGAAATATTTTCTTCCTCCTCCTAATCTCTATTACCATATGAGCACTTTCCCAGTGAGGGAAGAAGGCAATAAAAATAAAGTAAATGCTTTAAAAGCCATCTAAGCTAAGGGAAAAGGGTTCTAAAATTTTGGTAAAGCAAAACATAATCTCCTCTATCTAAAAAAAAAAGTAGACATTAAGCATTTCAAAACCCTTCATTCTTTCTCACGTTTGTTTCAGTTTCAATGTTCACACTAACTTAAAGTTCTGAGTTAAGGATCTGAGAAGAAAGCAAGTTTGGGATAGTTTGGAGGTATTCTCTAGAAGGAAACTAAGGGAAGCAAATATTCATAAAGTATCCTTAACATGTTTAGTTCCCCATGTATCCTAATAATTAAGCCCATGATCTGTGAGGACTAGTTTTATCTTTGATAAGCCCAGCTTTTAGTTTGAGGCAAAAATAAAAATGGAAACGTTTCATTTTCAAACTAACTGGCACATGCTCACATCTTTTGGTAACCAAATGCAAGGAAGATGCCAGGAGAATATGAATATTAACATAGGTTAATAGATCTCATGACTATTTGAAAAGATAAGATAGCAGTACAAACAAAACAAAACAAACAAACAAAAACCAGTGAAAACCTATATAATAGACAATCAGGTGTGAAATTATTAAATGCAGCTTAAGTATACACATTCATTTTGGGATGGGATGAGAATGCTTCATAGAAGAGCTTTTGCAATAATAATGTGCTAGTTGCAATTAAGAAACAAACCTTAATAGTTTTAAGTTTTGCAAACTTTAATTCCAGGTAAGTAAATTTTCTAAAAGAGATCTAAAATATTAAATAATTATTTAATATCATAAAAATTCTCTGTGTTTTAAAGATAGATACTTAGATGCAGTTATCAGTATTAAATATGTTAGTTCTGGCAGGGGTAAAATAAGGTAATCCATGTTCAGGGAAACACAAATATTTATGAGGCTCTCAACTTCAACAGCAGCATTCTAAAATCTCAACATTACAGTTCATAAGATGCTATACTTTTACATGTGCAACAGCAGCTACTACTAAAATTAGCAAGTATTATACACCTGTAGTACAGTGCTATAGGGTAAATTTCTTATTCTGTTCATGATAACTCTGTGTTTCATGCAAAGTGGTAGGATTTGTTCAAGAAACCAAAGCATTAGGTTTTTCACCAAGGACTTGACCCAGCAGATCTTACTGAAGCAGAGGAGTCACTGTCTTGAGGGAAAAGGCATTTCCAGGCAATGGATTTGGACATAATTTCCCCAAGACTCACCAACAGGGCCTGCCTTTAGGAGGCAAGGAAAAACTCAGTCTGCTTTCTTTGTACTGGTCAGCCAGGATTTCATGTAGCCTTGGCTGTGTTGATGATGGTCTTGTTTGTGATTTGGAAGCTTAAGTGTCCACAGATCAGTTAAAGATTTCAAATACTGTGTGCGTGAGTGGGAGGGGGTTCAGTGCACAGGGTTGCGAATTTGAAAAGGGAGATTTCTCATTTCAGTCAACAGATACAGCCATGGGAAACTGCTGCACCAACTGCATTTCTCACTGCTTATCAAGTAAACAATATACTACTGGATTTCCTTCTTTCAGACCAAGTCATTGTTGCTAATGAAATTAGAAACTTCAAACATATGAATTATTAATCATCTGTTTTTCTTTAGCTCTCTTTCGGCTGACTCACCTATCTTTTAAAAAATTATACTGAAAAGCTCACACACTGACTAGAGGAGAGTTTCATTCAAGATGATTTTTTTAAAACATCAAATCCCATTTCTGTACCACCACAATCTTTCATTTGTCAGATTCCTAAATCATATTTTGGTGCTAGACAATTTTCCACCATCTTGCTGACATATTGTATCCTTTTAATTAACTTTAAAGCAAAGGAAAAAAAAATCGATACAATTTTGGTATGTCAATGATTTTGGAGTGTTTCCCAAGCTGTTTAACCTGGACTGGAGTCAGATTATTATTTATTATTATGGAACATTAGAATGGGACAGTGTGGTTTCATATCAGGCAAAAGCATAAAAGAAGAAATAAACTCAGAAATTGAAATTTTTTATAGAAATGTTTCTTTTTGTATATAATAATTATTTACAAGTTAACGGCAGTAAAACTAACATGATATGATTTAATCCAACGATATTCAAATAAAGATACATTTATAAAAATGTACACAATCGTGTGTATATGTGTGAGTATAGCCATTTCACTTTTGATTGCTTTGGGAATTCCTATTACCAACTACAGAAAATATAGATTATTATTATCTATCTATTCTAGATACTGCTAATCTCTGTTTCATAGATAGTTACTGAAGCAAAACAGTATATTATGTCTTACAGTTACTCTCACTCTTGTATAATTGGTTTTAGGTAACACAGAATTGTCCAGAAATCTATTCCTTCAAAGCTCATCAAAATATAAATATTGCAATACTCTTTCTCTTTATTACCTCATTAGTGAGAGTCATATATTTCTCCCAGTTATTTAAATGTTCACATTCTCCCAATCTGGACACTATACTTTAAATCAAGCACATTTTCCCAAATAATAATAAAGATTATTTTTCAGAATGGTGATAATTTAGCAAAATTTTGTCAAATGCATGTTCTGAGTTGTCAAGCCTCTGATGGTCAGGGAGGGAAGGTGGGTTGGGAATTCTCAAATATACATTCAGCGGTTCTTAGAAGATTCATAAAACGGTGACTTTCAGTGAATTCGGTTTTCCTGGCATTTTCACAAAACAGCTTAGAACAGTTGCAGATCTCTTCAGAATTTAATGGTGAGCAGAGATAAGACCAATAAATCTAGTCCTATTTTCTACTTCATGAGGGCTGATCAAGGAGGAACTCTTATTTAGCCATGATGTCTGCTTTTCTCATACTCTCCTGGAAGTTCAACTGGGCAGAGCAGCAAGACTTGTTTTATGTGCCTGATTCTCTTTTCCAATCCATATGAAAACAAATGAAACCTACATTTACCTTCATAATCGACACCAACATTTTGTAAAACTTATACAAAGCACTTTTCTCTCTGTGTCCATTTTCCACTTTTCTACCCTTTATGCAGCTCTATATTTCAATTTCACTTGCTTTTTCTCTTCCTTTTTGTTTCCTAACCCTGCTCTCCTCTATGTCTTTTTTTTCTTTTTCTTTCTCTCATGTACTCTCTATGCATGGAAACTATTTGAAGCAGACATGAAAATTCCTTTTGGATGACCCCTTGCACATATATATAGGTGGGCAAATTTATCTTTCCATCACTTTATTAGCAACTATTCGGCTCATATATTTGGGTACTACTACACAGCACCAGGCGCTGCTATAACTATTTAATTACAGAGGAGAATAAAATAAGGATTGGTGAATATATCCATTCTAAAAGTTTTCTTTAGTTGAGTTTAAATATGGAAATATCATGTAGATCTACCCAGTGCCTCAAATATTAAACTTGATGTGAATTTAATGAAAAATAATTAAAAATATACATTATGTGCCAAGCAATGAGCTAGATCATGTTGACACAAAAATAAAGAAAACGTGACAAGACATGTTCATGTTTATGTTCAGGCTCACCACTGGCTCTTTGTCTCCTCCAAAATTTGTCTCCATGACAGGCTAATTCTACTCTCAATAATTACCTTTAAAGTAAATTAATTTAGGCACATTTCACAATGACCTCAGAAAATGTGTGTACAAACATATGGAAAAATAAACTGTTATACCCTTATTTTCACAAATATAAAATGGTAGAATATTGAAATAGAAATTAATTCTACAACCAGGTATACAGCCAGGCATTAGAATGAAATTGTAATAAGCTAAATAAATGAGTAATTCATTAACTTATTAATCAGTAAGTGTTGCCTAAATATTCAGAATGCTGCAGGCCAATTTACTAAAAATGCACAGAAATGGTCTGGCTTTGTTCCTTCATGTGAGTTTGTTCATCTCTGTAAGGTAAGCTTTGGAAACGTGGGACCACGTTTCCTTTGAAATGGTGAGGAGGAGGGGTTGCTATACTTCTATTTTTGCCTGACTTCAAGACAAACTTGACTGAGATGTCAAATTGCAATGACTATGCCTGCCAGTAAATGCTGATATATGCATATTCCGGTAGCTGATGTCTGCTTATAATGAACAATGAGTTCTTTCCACGTCCCTAGAAAGACAGACAGCTTTGTGTGCTCAAATGGCTGGCATTGAAATAAAGGTAGAAACCTGATCAAATACTTGTAACTCTTTAAGAATTAAAATAGGCTCTTTTGTCTCATCTAAAACTCTGCTAAAACCGAAATTATTAATTAGATTATAGACATGGTAATCTGCAGTGATCATGTGATACATGAATAAAGTCCTTGAGAGGGGGGCCAGCTGACTTCTTTGAAGGATAAGGACTTTTATCTGAATGTCAAAATGAAGGCTCCTCTGACTTTGGAGACTGTCCAGGATGCCCCTCAATCGTAATCAGCATTGAGTCCCTTTGTGGCTAAGTATATCTATTTATTTGCATTTATTCAGTAAATTATTCAACTTACATTTACTCAGCATTTTCTGTTTGCCTGGCACTGGGCAAACAGGCTCCAGCCTCAATTCTAGGTTAAAAATGGTGTGAAAAAACCATCAATACAGTAATAGTCATCATCACAGTAATAGAGTTTGCTGAACCCCTCTCATATTTTACAAGCATTATCTTCTTTCATGCCCCCAGTAACTTTGATAGACATAATATATTTTATATTATGTTCATTTTCATGGGTGGAGACATAATGTCAGATATTAGGTCATTTGTCAAAGAAGTGGGCATTCTAAAACTAGAACGTCCCTCTTCTGATTTGCTCGTTTAACATTCTTTTGGCTAAAACCCGTGGTTCTCTGTTCTTCCACTGAACATCTTTGTTTCTTCCTGTTGTCATGTGCCACTCCTTTTAACATTTCCAAAGTACCTATCACCATTCTTAGAACAGAATAGAAGCTCAGTAAAGTCCTACCTACTGACTTACCAAAAAAAGTACAAAGACCAATGCAGTCATAACTTAAAATTAAATGCTACCATTTCTTAAGGAATGTGACTGCTCTCTAAGTTAGATTTGGATTGGGCTGAGAGACCCAATCACCCAAGCTCTATGTCACTAAGCCCCAGGGACTTATTAAAGCACGTAGACTGCAAGGAGGCTGGGTATAGACTGCAAGGAGGCTGGTATAGACTGTAAGTTGGCTGTGTATAGATAGCAGGAGAGCAGCTCTTGACTGGTCATATTTGAAAAACGTGTGTATCCTGCAAGATTTGGTTCTTAAAACAATTTGCTCCCCCATACAGGCCAAGAGGAGGTTTTAAAAACAAAACAAAACAAAAATTCAGCTTGTCTGAAAATGACCGCAGTTCATGGCTGTGTAAGTAATAAAAACCATCGCCATGGAAATGATATTTGCCACTTTACTTCTCAGATGAACAGTGTATGAAACACGATATTCCCCTAAAGAAAGAATCTCCCTAGACTACAAATGTCCACAAAGGAAAACATTGCACAACAGAGCTTCACCAAAATGCCCTAACTTAAATACAGTTGCCACAGCTGCTGGCAGTTATCTATAACCCATGTCTACTTTTTTATATTTCCCATTTGAAGTATCTCTTGAAGACACTTTTACAAGAACAAAAATTTGAGGAAACAAACAAACAAAAACACCAAAAGGTAAACTAAGGTGCTGTAGCCATACCAGATTTAATAAAATATTAATGATATATAATACTTAAATCATAAATCAGTCTAATAATCAAACAAATATCTACTGAGCACCTTTTATGTACAAAAGGTGAAATTAATACACATAAGGCATAATATTTATTTTCAAAGTGATACAATCTCATGGCAGGTAGGAAATTAATACATTCATTATCAAGGAACCTTAAAAGTAGTTGATTAGAAATTTGATAAATGAGCAGTATAGATAATGTTAGCCCCTGGAGTAGGAGGAGAGATGGATCTTGATGGGATGAATAAGGTTTAACAGAGGAAGAGTTACATTCACAGAGCTTTGAAGAGAGGATGTCTAGGTAAACCTCAACATTCCAATTTGAAAAGGTCCATTGTCTATACCCAATTGCATGTCTGTGCTGTTTGTATTCATGGTCCCCTCACTCCTTTCACTTTTATTTAATGAAAATCATTATGTATTTTTTCTTCTTTCCTTTATTCTTTTTTTAAAATTATCTTTTTTCAGCTTGCTTTCTGGAAATGAGATTTCAGGGATTACTTATTTGCACCTGTATATCTAGTAGTCTAAGTGCTTGGGAAATTTTATTCTAGTGACAATTGGAATTTAGGCTTTGTACTGGAGAAGAGGTAAAATTAATTATGAAGGCTACATATCTATCTCACAAACCCCTCTACTATCTATAAAACTCATCACATCAGAGAAGAGCCCAGACAGTAAACAGAAAGGATATTGCAAATTCCGATTAAAAATTACAAGCAGAGTATGTAAAGAATATTTCACACTGCACACTTCATTTTACTGGATCAAGATGATTTTATTCATTCCTCTATTTGACAGCTAAAATGTATCCCCTGAGCCAAATTTGGTTTAAAATAAACTGCAATGATGTTCAATATCTAAGTACATTTCCCTGTATAAGTTTAATCCAACATAGACATACTATTTAAATTACTAAAAAATTTTTAGTTTAAAAAATTATCATAAAACATGAAGGATTCTTTATTGTCTTAGGAGAAGGCAGTTCATGAGAGTGCTCTTAAAATCACTGTTGCTGAAAGAGCTAGTAAAGATGTCAAATGGTTGCATGTTTCTCAAGACTATCACTTCTTTAGTGGTCAGTGTTCATCTGTCCTGCTTAAACAACTTCAATCATCACCTTCCTTTTAGAATCAGTCAAGGCGGCATTTTAAAGGCAGAAAGGAGAGGTCAAAGGCTTCTCCACAGGGAATCTGAGAGTGGATGTCTCCTTAAATTTTGTGCCCTAGGCTCCTCTTTTGCTTCATCCTAGCTCCTGCCAGGTGACAGGAAGAATTGAGGAAAGAGGAAAAAATTCCCTTTTCAGTAGTTCAATTCAACTTCCTTTACAATCATTAACATCGATTGCAGTGAATAAGCACTCTGAGTTTGAGTTTTCAAGGGTCCTTCTCAGTTTCTTGAACTCAAGAGGCAGATACACAACTATTTATTTTTTAAGTGGTATCAAATGTCTCGAATGACATAGGACATACTCATCACATAAGTAGAAAAAGCAAAATAAAGTGTGAAGAAGGCTAAGATTTTCAAATAGGAGCCTGGACGTCATACCTATGGAATTTTTCTTCAGTTAGTTCAGAGGCAACATTATGTTTACCATAAGCCTCCTAATGAAGAAGGCAAACATAGCAAGTGCACACACTTTCAAACATTTTAAGCATCTTATGAAGTGTTTTCCATGCAATGACCAAACAAACTTACTTTCCAAAATATCAATGTACACAGTGAAACGCAAACTAATATAAGATGATCTTGACTGTTGAAAGAAATAACTTTACATTAAATCAGAACAACTTTAGAAAGTCTGGGAACAGTCACTGCAATAACCTTGAACCGGTTTATGCATTCAGTCTCTCCTCACCAGTGTAACTTGGTATCGGTGAAAA
The DNA here is from genome assembly GCF_015220235.1 of Choloepus didactylus. NCBI lineage: Eukaryota > Metazoa > Chordata > Mammalia > Pilosa > Megalonychidae > Choloepus > Choloepus didactylus. Next base: position 49,856,396 of record NC_051326.1, read on the forward strand.
TACCATAATGATGAGCTATTCATTCATGCATACATTCATTCATTCAACAAATAGTTACTGAGCACCCATTATGACCAAACTTTGTGAAAGGAATGCAAACACACGAAGAGTCTCATAAGGGAGGTGATAAAGTTACATAAAAATAATGTAAAGATAGACAATGATAAGGACAATAAAAAGACATATTGTAGATGGTCAGAGGGTTTTATGGAAAAGCATCATCTGCACTAGATTTTGAAGGATGGATAGCATATATTTACCTAGACACCACAGGAAGACACGGCAGTTGAAAGAATAGCATGGAAAATGCCAGACCAGATAGCAAATGGGGGGTGGCCAAGCTCCTCATTTCACTGACTATCTGAAATTGATTAGCATGATACAAGGATGAAAGACAGACTTCAGAATAGCTTGTGAATTATCTAGAACAATAGGTTAAAGTGTTTGGGTTTCCTACTGTATGAAATGGGAAGACCCTGTCATTGAGGAAGAAGATGCCAAAGCTGTGCTTTGGAATAATTAATCTGAAAATGAAATGTAGAATGCATTTACGAGTGTGTGTGGGGTGGGGAAAGGTGGTATTCAAGACTACTATTATAGTCCAAGAGAAAGATAATGACAGTCTTCTCTAAAGTAGTGGTAGAAGGAATGGAAAGCACGAAACATTTGGAAGAGCTATTTTAGAGAGAATTGGCAGCATGTAGTCACTGATTGGCTGCCAGATTAATTATCCCAAAGAATAGCTCTAGCCTTGTCACTTAAATACGCAAAAACTTTCAGTAATGCACCATTATCTAGAATATAAGGTGATAATCTAATCAAATACAGACTCTGCTAAGTATGATGATCATGACTTTCCATGACCCACATTTTACCTGTTGCAGGTTTATTTTCCACCATTTCCATCTCATCAAAAACGGTCTCTAAATAATTCCCTAAAAAAGCCATATGTTTCTTAATATCATCTTATTTTTGCTGCCTAAATTTTCCTCCTCTCTCATTATTTGTTGAAATCCCACTTTTCCTTCAAGGATTGTTTTAAATATGACTCTTTTCATGTTATCACTACACCTAATCTCTCCTTCCTTTGAGAAATCAAAGCACTTTATTTATAGTTCCTTTTCACTTTTTTTTAGCAAACTCCAAATCTTTTATAAACTTATCTATTCTTCCCTATTTGTCTATAAAATTTCTGAGAACACAAGCCAGTTCTGATTTATTTTCTTATAAACCACAACTAACATGATAAAGAGTTGGTTGAAAGAATGGATGAAAGAATAATTATATGAATAGTCATATGAATAACTTTCAGATGAAAGGGGACTGACAGCAAATTTCCTCCACCCAAGTAACCAGCAAAGAAAGTTGAACAAAAATAAAGAAATTAAAAAAAGTAATAAATTTCCTCCTCCATCCTATCTTAGATACATTATACCACTTGGGTTAAAGGCTGAAAGCTGACATCTGATTTTACAGCCTCTACCCATGCTTCAAGCCTCTTGGTTGTTGTTTTTAGTCACCCCAGACACCCTCTCTGAACATGGCCAATGGGGTATGGTTTCAACACTACAAATGACAAGTGAGAAACTTAAGATTTTGATGACCAAGATCACTTACAAAGCAGGAGACATGGCTTATGTCAAATCCAGATTTATGGTGCATAATAATGAAGATATCTACCATATATTTTGTTTTCTCCAGACCACATCACCCAAATGTTTGTACCCAACCTGTAAATTATATGCCTGAGGTATCTAAACAAGGAAATGACTGAGTATCCTGGATCAGGTTACTGCCTTGCCCTATCTAATAAACATTCTCTAATATTCTTTAAGTAACATGGAAAGGGATCATGCAATTTGAGATCTACAATAAAGTATACCAAATGGATATAAACAGAGAGTCCTAGAAATGTCTTTCTTTCATAAAACAAAGTACCAGATGATATTATCTAAATAATGAGGGCAAGTCCACTACATCCTGCAAATTCACAGACCACCACTCAAGTTTCAGTTAAAGTGAATGGAGTCTTCTGAAGTTGTCCATACTCAGAGGAAAGGAAAGGCCTCCAGGGCCTTCTAATCAGTTGCCTGGACTGCCTCTTGGATAGAGATGCATTGCTAGAAGACAGGGAGAGTTGACAAATGGGGAAGCATCACAAGTCCTTTATTTCCACCAATTAAAAGCCCAGTTCAATTAAACATATATTGTGTGCCTACTTTCCTTCCGTCTTTGAGGGCTCCTTAAAGGCACCATGCTGTACAAGATTAGAAAGCACACAAATTATACAAAAAAGCCTGGATCTTCGGTCTAGGAATGGCTAACCAAGTCAGCCAGCAAAAATCTCTCTGGGATACCAATAAAGTAGTGTGCAACAGTTTCAATTTCCTAACAGGATATGTTAAAACAGTTTGGGATTCCAACATTTTCTCATGAGTTAGGTTCTTTGGTTAGCTCATGTCTTAGCTTGTAATGCATAGAAATCACAGTGCCCAAGCCCAGGTACTGCCTGATCTAATTGTGTGTGAAATCACATTGCTCTGCTGCAAACAAATTCAGATTTATGGACGACAGTGGAGGCGACTGCAATTCTAGGCCACTAGTGGAGATTTTACTTTTAGCAGTATCTCCAGGTACTGGATTTGGAAATAGGGTTATGGGAAAGTACGGAATAAAAGGGAGAATAAAAGGTACAAGGCAAGAGCTAAGATTCCATTCCTGTAAAATCACCTGGATGTCCCTGGTCATCCCTTTTCCCAACATTCTTTGACCCTTAGATGACTCATCTCCTTTCCAACTGCTTCTAACTTTGGCTTCTGACCACGTTTTCTCCTCTTGACCACTAAGAAGCAGAACTCCAATAATTTACTCTCTCTCGCTCTTTCTCTCTCTCTTGCATGTACATGTATGCAAAAATGTAACACTTCTGAGGGACACTAAGGGTTTTTTTTTTTTAATTAAATTCAGTTTTATTGAAATACATTCACACACCATACAATCATCCATGGTATACAATCCACTGTCCACAGTATGATAACATAGTTATGCATTCATCACCACAATCTATCTCTGAACATTTTTCTTACATCAGAAAGAACAAGAACAAGAATAAAAAATAAGTGAAAAAAGAACACCCAAATCATCCCCCCATCCCACCCTATTTGTCATTTAGTTTTTATCCCCATTTTTCTACTCATCCATACACTAGATAAAGGAGGTGTGATCCACAAGGTCTTCACAATCACATTGTCACCCCTTGTAATCTACATTATTATATAATTGTCTTCAGGAGTCCAGACTGCTGGGTTGGAGTTTGCTGACACTAAGGGTTTTAACTACAAGTAGCTCTTTCAGTAGATTTGGCTTCTACTTTCTATCCCATTATCCATTTTATTATATTTTTAAATTTATTTTTAGATCCTGTAGTGGTAGAGGCAAATCTGAATCAGACAAACCAAAGACAGAAGGAAATGTTGATCCCACCCAGCGTATTTCATCTGGAAGGTGTGGGAGGAGCTTGATATAGGATAGGGCATTTGAAATGAATCTTGATCGGGATTAAGGGGAGTTGGGAGGTTCTATTCAGAATAAGGTTAAGAGAAGAGAGGAAGAAGACCAGAGAAACTAGCAGTCTGTAGTTGAAGAGAAGCAAATTTCTTTGACTACTTGGTGAATTAGTGAATGGTTGAGTGGCTTTTGAAAAGAATGAATGAAGCAGAGTACATAAATCACAGGTGGTCTGGGCACTGAGGAGAAAAAGAAAGAAATGGAAACAGCAATTAATTTAGAACCTGAGAAAATTACTTAAACTTCCGCATTCCTTTCAGAACATATGCGTATTAAGGATTCCTATTCCACATTCACTATAGTCAATAGGTTAAATCAATGAAGAAAGGGTGAAGGAAGTAGGTTTTTCCTAAGTATCCTTGATATAGTAATAACATTTTTCTGGAAAATCAAGCCTATAAAATTCAGTATGTTGAATATTTTTGAAAATCTCAATTGATATAAAATGGAACTTTGAAACTGAATGCAACCAATGGTATACAGGCCCTTTAAACTTGTTTTCTCAAATGTTGCTGTCTTAACTGTGCTCTGGAGGTGCAGTGCTTTTAAGAATGAGATCTCCAGTGATCACCTGAAGTTCACTAAGAACTTTAATACCTTATTAATTTAAGTGGAATCTGGAAGCAGACAATAAATCTGATGTTGTAAACAAGATTTTACTTAAGAAGGTTTTAAGTGTGTAAATTAACTTGACAGAATTTTTTTTTAAACATTAAAAATTGTGTAAGAAGGAGGAAGTGTGGGCATTTTTCCTTGGAGTCGATCTAGGAAAAGATGGTAAGTTATATTCTTCTGGATCTTAAAGAAGCCTTTGTCATGGGGGGAAGGGTGAGGGGATGTATTTACTACTACAATAATATTGGCAAAGGGTGTGGTTTCATAAAACTACTTTGGTTCTTCCCAGAAAAAAATTAAGTAAGAAATATTATTTATATTTTTGGTTTTAAGTATAATATTCATTCTGTGATCCACGTATAAATTTGATATTAGCATAAAAAATGAGCTATTACTAAGTTGAAAGCCATATTGAAGCCTGAATCAGGGCATATTTATATTCATACATAATTTCATAAACATTGTTTGTTGGGTCCCAGTCCTTACTCTATTGTAGACCACATTTAAAATTTATCTCTATAACATTCCTTTATTTGTGAAAAAAAAAGTCTATACTCATACATTGAGACTCCCAGAGCAAAGAAGAAATAACCATTTCCATTTTTCTTAAATGTTTTTAATCATTTTATGAGAAATCTTATGAATTTATTTTTGAATCACACAAAATCTAACATCTTTCAGTAAAAACAAATAAACATCTAGACCTCATATTTAAATCATAGTATTAAACAACATGTATTTTATGACAGTTTTTAAAAGCGAAATACTCAGAACTTTCAAAATAGAACTGCTAAACCCATGCACACACATGCATTTGTATGTATAACCCCCCAAATGTCAGTGCAAATCATTTCCAAATCACAGATAATGTAACAGAATGAACAATCACATAGTATCAAATATCATTCTGTAATGACAATTCAGAACATGTCTATTCATTACATTTACTGTTTTTATATCATTATAGAATGCCTTCTTTTTTTTCCTCACATATTCAAATTATACTCATTTTCAAGATACAGCCCAAATTCTACCTCAAGAAGTTTCCAAGGGTCACCTGACATTAGAATAACAAATAACAGCTCACTCTTCTGTATTCCTTAGTGTAGGCATTCTTTTGAGCTGGCCAGCATAAAACCACCAAGGTACATATGACATTCCTTCTAGCGGTTTGATTACCCATAATAATCCTTTTGATTTTTGCCTCTTAAACTGTTCTATAGTTGTGCCTTGTGTCCCCAACTAGAATGTCCCTAACTAGATTGTCAAGTTCTAAAGGATGATGGTTATGCCTTCTACTTAGCTTAAAGCTTGTCTCCCAGACATTCAGTAATTGTTTGGTCTATTGAGGACCATTGTTATCAGCCAAACTAAGTATGAAATTGTAGATAAAGAGAGTTGACAAGTATATTCTCATTTTATAAAAATCTTTGCATTTGGGGTTTTTATTTGTTTTCTTAAACAGTATCAACTTTTATGATCTGAGCTCTTTAATGGGTATGACAGTTTTACCTTTTGATGATTAGGAAGATAAAAAATAGGACCTACTACAATTCTGTAGACCCTTGTGGGCTTTAAATGATAGACCCCATGAATAAAACATTCACTGCTGTGCATTTGCTAACTATTAGCGGTCATTACTATTGCTATCATGGTGTTTTCCTCATAGTCTATTTTCATTAGTTTCTCAATATAACACATCAATAGTTTAGAATTGTATTTGAGAGTGTGTGACTCTCTGTCACTTAACATTCCCAAATATTTGATCTTCTGAAAATATGATTTTATTAGCCGGTGCCTCTTTACAACCTCCCCTCTTGTTCTCTCACTTTAAATTAGAATTGGAAATACTTACGTGGTATATCTTAAGCATATCTATAATGTCTGTTATTTTTTTTCTTTGTTCTTTCCTCCTTCTTCTCTACACTTTTTGTGCTTTCATTTCTCTATCTCCTTCACCCCCCAGACACCTACTCAGTGACCTTTCTTTTATTGCACCTTTCCATTGCTTCTGGTATTAGAAAAGTCCCACTTGTAGCATTTTTAGTTCTTGAAAGACTATCAGTTTATTAAATAAAACATATCTTCATCTAACTTTTCACAAAAGAACCTCTTTGGTAGCAGCTACCTGGAAAGGTTTCTCTGACTCAGGTGAGAAGGCTAAGTTTCAGGTCTGACAGAGAGCACTGTCTAATCTGGCATATATTGCTTGACTTCTCTGTCTTGTTGCTCTTTCCCACAAGGAGGATAACTGTTTTTCTCTGTGATATTTGGAAGACAATATTCAACCTACTTTTTTAAGTTGGTGAAGAACATATCATTAGATATGCTGGTTCACACTTAGTATTTATTTGTACCCATTAGTTCTTATTTGTCCTTTTTGGGTGACTAGTGCTCTAGGCTATTAGAAGTAGGACATGGATTGTATAATAGCTTTTAGCTGCTAAAAATGTGCTCTTCCTTAACCTGTGCATACCCTGGCTATTACTACTATCCAAACACTGCCTTTTGAAAATAAAGGTAAGTATCAAGCCAAGTCATATTAATTACATATACTTTATTTACCTACATTGTGATAGGTTAACAGTACATACAGTAGTCAGATTGCATCAAGAGAAGCAAGGCAGTAATAATACAGCCAGATATGATTTTTGTTGGGGAATCTCATGACATAGTTGCCATTATGGAATAATTATGTAAAGCAAAATAAAGCCATAGTCATAAAATAAATAAAATTAGCAGAGAAAATAATTTAGGAGAAAGTTTGGTGTCAGCTGTCAGTTTCAGTTGTCTGGGTTTCACACACAGTGAAGGGATTTTTCTAGATGATCAAGAAGCCATTAATTATATGAATTGTATCTCATCTGCTGACTTTAGTAATCCTGAATCACATCCCATCAATCAAGCAAAGGCACCAACTCTGGATACTCCATTTTGTTGGCTGTTACATTTGCTTTCTGTACTTCTCTGCCAAATGACAACTGAAAAAGAGAAGTAGGACAGAACCTAAAATTCAATGGTCCTACCCCACCTTTATATAGTAACACCTTTTTGTACCAGTCCTTGCATGAAGATGTCAAACATATAGACTCGTAGAATATTAGAACTTGAAAGATTTAAAAAATTATGAAGTCCAAATCCTCCTTGTAAATGAGGATACTGAGATGTGAAAGGTTGAAATGGTTTGTTCAAAGTCATCACCAAATTACAAGGGGAGCTGAACTAAGGTAAGACTGAGGTCCTCCAAACCTCAGACCTGGACTACTTCATGTGACCTCTGTATCATTGTCTAGTTTAGCTATTGATGGAAAACCTCACTCAGAAAATTAAAAGGGCAAAAAAAAAAAAAAAAAAAAAAAAAAAAAAAAAAACAGCAACAGCTAAAATGTTTAATATTAGGTAAAAATCCTTTCCTAGAAGTTAATGGAAAAGAGAAGTATCACAGTGTCACTGATCATTTTTAATATATGGAGAATGACTCACAAATGTGTAGCTCATGTGTAATCTAGGTGACATAACCCAACCAGGCAGTGTCTCTGATTGCTTGGAAGAGGCCAAAAAACTTAGAGAAACAATTCTTAATGATCCTCATGGCTCTGCCCTTAGTTAAATAAAAATCCAGGAGCCAGAGCAAATAGGGATGGTATTGCCAACTAAAAGAGTCAGTGGTGTCATATATATCCAAACATTTTCCCAGTCCTGGAGGATCAGAACAGGAAGACAGGAAGGAGTTAGGGAAGGTGTCATACTGGAGGTAGGAAGAGAAGTGTGGAAATATTGCCTGGACTTTTCATGTAGAAGCCCATTTTTCTAATGTGAGAGCCCAATCATCAACTCCCAACTTGCAGCAATGCCTTTGAAGCTAAAAAATTGGTTTTAGCTGCATGTATTGGATTTTGACAATGTAAAGCACCAAATGTAAAATGTTGCTGGTTATGATACTATTTACACACATTCAGGATCTAAACCTTAGAATGTTGATATTTATAATTTGGAATATTTATCCCAGGCTGAGCATATTTTCTAACTTATTTGAAATTTAACATACACATATTGAAATGTCATGTGCTAAAAATGAGGAGTTACCTTTTATCTCAAACATTTTATCGTCTTCTCAGTCATACCAACCCCTTTGATCAGGTACTGTTTTGATCATTAACTTTAAAACTAGATGAACAGGTGGCTCAGCCCATTTGTAAACAGGTGTATTAACTTGTCCCTGGAGAACAGATCACAACATTTCTTGGCTTGCACTGTCGATGTGGGTCTCTCAGGGAAAAGGACTGTTTTTGAGCTAACAAAATCCCAGTAACAGCATATTAACTAAAAAACATTTGGTGTGGTGAAACTACCTCCATTCTTGTTCTCAAGACTATGAAAAGAACTACAAAAAGACATTGGAAGCTTCAGAATACAAATTCGGTGGAAATTTTCAAATGTTAATTCAGTACACAATGTGCCACATTAACCAAAGGGCAAATAATAAATTGGTCTGAAATTTAGCTCAGCAAATTATCGAAGATTTTCTTTGTGTTATATACCAATATCTAGCACTGACCAGCATTTCTCACTTTGCAACTCGGGTGTTTCTGTTTTAATCAAAGACACACGGCTGCTTGATTGAGCCACTTACATTTTCAGGCTCTGGGAAAATTCAAACCTTACTTTCCTTTTGCAGGATTTAATTGCAAAAATCTTAATTCTGAACAGGCAGGTATGTTCAGTGAAGTCAGATTCATTGGAAATGGCACCTATAGTCATCTGAGTAGTCTGAAATGCGTGGCCAATTTCTACTTTGAATTCTCCTCTCCTTCTCCTTTTGATGCCTCTGCAGCCAATGGCGAGCAGGGGGAATGACCAAGCCCGCTGCCTCCTCTAGCTGCCTGCACTGTGCTAGTATTGCTTATGTCACAGACAAAAGTCAGAAGCGCGTGGGCATCAACCAGGGGGATCTTCCTGTTTGTTTGGAGGGTGAATCAGTGCATCTAAGGTTTATCCACACTGTATCCAAATATTCTGCTGTTGATATCTGGGATCAACAGCTTTGAAATTGCAGCTCGGAAACTGCAAAACAGACAGCTGACATTTCCTGCCGCGCTTTCCTTAAAATAGTGTTTTATTTACTGTTTCATTTATTCTCAGGTAAGCAAAAGCATGTTTCAATTCTCACCCTGTATACAATAGGGGATGGCTAACTTATACACAGAGACCACTGACAAGTGAGGACCCGGCTATCTCGAACCATCAAAAGGTTTAGATTTTAAAAGAAGGCAATAAACCCAAATCGTGTATTTAATTAAGTAAAGAAATATGAATGTACAATGCTGTGCAACTGAGAACTAATTTTCAGAATGAACTCCAGGAACCCTGAAGTATTAATCACCCAAGAAAGGATCATCGAAGTTTATTTTTATTAAGTCAAAAAAAGTGGTTTAATATATTTAAAAATATATTCAAGAAAAAGTAAGTCTACAAGCATTTGTGACCAGCCTTGATCAGAAATTTGTATATATCTCTGTCTCTATCTCTATCTCTGTCTCTATCTCTATAATCAATCTATATATATTGATGTTTGGGGCAGGAATTTATCTTAACTGGTTCTGTCCCTTTTGGCTCTGCACATAGTAGGTACTCAGTAAATGCATTTTGTATGAATTAATGGTGCTAAGAACAAAGGCAGGAACTGGCTTTAAAAAGTCATACCTTCTGCTTTAACTTTGATATTTTTCCATCCAGGAGAAAATGGTAAGGGGAACCCCTGGCCTGCCCACTATTGTTGCTTACTACAGCTACTCTTGTTAGCAAACTCTCTTAAAATGCACAGTCTAAAAATAATTAATAAATTTGCAAGTAGGGTCAGAAGGAAGGAGAACAAAAGAGAGAATCTCTATCCCAGCAGCTGAAAAACCCCACTGGGGTGAAAAAGATAATTCCCTGATTTTTAACCTTGAACCACCTCCCTAGAGTTAAATGCAAAAGCCCCAGAGCATCTGCCCTCAGCGGTCCCCGTGTCAGCAGTTTGTCAAAGCTCATTGGTGGGTGTTTTATTTTACTTTCTTTTGTAAAAATTGGACTTGGGAAAGTGCTCAGACAATGAGAGGGACAGACAGGGTTAAATTCATAACATGGTACTTATTCACACCACATTAGCCAAAGGAACACTACAATTAGGCATAAAATTTTATGCCTCTGATAATATACTCCAAGCCCTAAAAGGAGCCAGTGAAGAAAGGAATTTCCCTTAGAAAAAAAAAAAATTTTAAAAACCAAACCAGTCACTCTTGAAGACAAACAACATAGCACTATTCTGCTATTTCTCACCATTTACTACAACACTACAGGTTATGAGGTCAGGAATAGGTTTGAATCCAGAAACAATCATGGCCTCTCATATCGTCTACCGAAAAATCAAAACTGTATAATATCTCAGTTTAACACACCCAGTTGCTCTATGTTCCCAAGTTATTTGCAAAGTGCAAGTGATCGCTGTTTCACGAAGGAAGCCAGCAAGTCTGTCTGCAGAAAAGGCTTACACAGATGAAACTCCAACCAACTGCCATTAGCACAGACACCAGGACAATTCCATTTTTTACCATCCCCTAGTCTTATAATGCTTTCTTTCCTGCAAGTCTCCTTTCCTGCAACTGGTGATGAGCAACACTTTCCATGACCCAGACAACAAACAGCTGGATAAGTGCCAAAGGAACATACATCCGTGGTACACCGTGCCCTTTTTAATCAACTTCCTAATTTAAAAAATGCCATGCTGGCATGAGGTATGAAGGGAGTAGGCTTGAAATATATCACAAAATAGCATCCCCTAATTCTGAGGTTGTTGAAAAATCTGTGTTCTTACAGATGTTTATGAGTTTTCCTGATACAGAGAAAGAATCAATTTGCTTGTGCCTGGCCCTCAAGACATATTAAATTTATCCTGAAGGAAATGGGTTGCTGAAAAGCTCTTGCCCAGCTGCATTAGGCAGGTGGGAGTTTCAGTGAACCAGAGGGTCCACTAGCAGATGCAACATTGATTTCCGAATGTTCGCAATCTACTAGACAGTTCCAGAGCAGACTTGATTTGATGTCTCTCTATGGGGTGCCCTCCAGCCTTGATTATTTCCACCACCATTCTGGCTAGCATTGTTTCATGGCGACAATTCTCCGTGTTTTTAGCTTCTGTTCAGATGGCACAGACTAGTGGAATACATGTTCAAGGCAGGGACAATTGGACCAAATTTAAAGTCAGTCTTTAAGAAGTGTTCATTGTTTCAGGGCCAGGGAAGTAGCCCCTGGTGTTGAGAGGAAATGCTGACTTAAATAAACAAAAAAACTATTCCATTCAGTTTCATGAAAATCCACTGTTCTGATGCTAGGTTGAGATAATGGTATGAAGGCACTTCTCTGAACAGTGGCTGAGCCCGAAATCCTATAACGAAAATGTGTGTCAATGTACTACAAGGAATCTCCCCACCATTAATCATTAATTTCTGAGCTGTTTGATTTGGAGACCTATGCCTAACATTTCACATCTGAAAATTTCTCGGGGAAAAGTCCAATATTCTCGAGGTAATTTTCTTTAAAGCAAGACTAGTGTACTATCTAGGCATTCAGATTTTAGTAAAAGGCTGTCAAGTATATAATATTGAGTCAAAGTTCCTTTCAACTATATTAATGATTGCACGAATATACCTAAAACAGATTTACATAGTACACATACTAACCCAGCGGCTCAAATATTGTAACCTCATACACTACATCTTCATCTTGATAGTTTTTAAAAATACATATATTCATGCACTCACAGGAACATTGAAAAGATAACTATATTATTACCCCCAAGAGTGCAAAAATGCATCATAGTACAGAACTCTAAAGAAAAGAAGGTCAAATAAAATTTTGAAAGAAAAAATGTTTACATATATTTATTAACAATCACTGGGAGCACTACTAAAGCAATGGAATATGTAGCACCCATGACACAGAACAGACCCTGTTGAGATAATAAATGCCCCATATACCAACCACCACTCTCCACACAGAGCAATTAATTCAGTGTGCCCTGATATTTGGGATCTCATTTATTGCTGAGAAAATTTGCTATGAAAGGCTTTTTCTTTTCTAAAGTTGATATTGAAACTGAGGGCCAAATTAAAAAAAAATTCCCTTAGAAATCACATTTTCTGTTAGCCCAGTCAGGTACACATCTCCACGTTTCCAGCTCTGGGATCTCTCATTGTCTTTGAATACAAGCCCTTCTCAACTCAACTGTGCCTGAGAACTAATGTGACAGAAAGTGGCATGAAGTAACTCTGCCAACTGGAAACTAATATGACATAATTTTGGTCCCTTAAAAAAAAAAAAAAGCTGTACTATACCTCTGAAAGGCAGCCAAGCACAAAGAAAGAATTGTGGCTAGGTAACGCTCAATATTTCCTTCTGTTTTTAAATGGACACATTGAGGATAAAAACTGAATGCTGATATTTTACCCTCAAGAAAGTTATGCACTAGCATAAAACTAAATGGAGTTATTTTAATAGCATAAAACTTGGCTCAACTCTAAAATGAGATATAGCAATGGAAAATAATATAATCATTTCTTTGGGTAAGAGTTCATGAATATTTGAGATCATTTTGGTAATTAATACTGTTAGAAATAAAATTAAAAAAACACTCAATTGTTTTCTCTTTCTAGTTTACCGGCAAATTTGAAAACGAAATAGAAAAATATTTGATTCATTGTATATGTATATATTTATATATAGATATATACATTGATTAAAAAATAGAAAATTCACTAATTATGCAAAGAAGCTCAGTGGGAGTGCTCAGAAACTTGAAGTATGAGGAGAGAAGTGATCAAAACAAAGTGTCAGCAGCACCATATGAAGGGTTAATATGTTTTGCAATATGTTATGTTTGAGGTTTTGGTTCATTGAAGGTAGTTTTTTTTCTCTCTTGGAAATACGTAGTTTTTTTTTTTAATAAAAGAAAAACAAAGAAAAAGTTGGATTTTCTATCAAATATTCACTGTCATTGTCTAGAGCAAACATCTCAAGTGTAGCAACTCTTAAAAAAGCCTCAAATCAAAACAAAATAAAATCATTAAGTGATGTTAAATGTTCAGAAAACCATAAAAAGGCATTTAAACAATAATAATTTTACCTTAAGTTTTACCTTAAAAGCAGATGAAATAACTAGGTCAGTTAAAATGAAAACCTTGCCTTAAAGACAGTAGAAATTGCTAAGGCAGGACAGAACTATTTATCAGTGAATTCCCCGAGATGGAAGTATAGAAGTATACTTAGCCAAATATTAAAACACCCCTATTGCAGTAGTACAGTCATAGAATTATATAAGAAAAATGTGTCACATTACAAAATTAAAATTCTAGCAGGATTTTTTGCTACTGTCACAGAAAATCTTCAGAAGACTGATTTGTAAAAATAATCTCTCCTTTTTTCTTCAAATACCTAAGAGTATCAGAGTTTTGCTAATTTTAATATTTCTAATCTGCAGATTCTACAGATCAAGAGAAATTTCAGTCTTTAGTAGGTTGCTCGTAAAATGAGCTAAAATCTTCCAGCTAGGAAAAATATATACCAATCAAAACTAATTATGTCTGGGCTTTAATTGAAACGACATTTGCTAATTTTGCTGGTCTGGATTTGCTGTTTCAGAAAATATTAATTAAACACATTTAATAATGGCTGCTGTAATTTTCTGAAAACAATAATCACTAAACAGTTAATTTTCACTTCAGACATATGCACAGGAAGATGAATGAAGCGGCTCCCCCAAACCGGCAACAAATGCCTTTTCTTTTGTTACTGACCATAAGGAGTTGAACTTTGTTCCACTTTGGGAAGAGGAGCAAACACTCAGGAAACAACAGGGAGAACAGGACATATTTACCTTGAGAGAATGTCAAAGAGAAACGTGAAGAACAGCAAAACAAAGTAGTCCAAATGAATTATCTCCTTCTGCAGTCCAATTTGGCACCTTCAGATAGGCCAGAGTCTGACAAGCAATCACTCCAACAGCAGCCACCCCTGTCTTCCATCTTAGAGATTCACCCAGAAAATTTACAAATCTGCTTCACGACTACAAAACTCTCCTAATGCTTTTGAACGCCCACCATTTGTTCTCCATTCATCCAATCAACTTTTCACTGCACATCTTCTCTTTCTATCGGCGCTCAGACACGGGGCCACTTCTCATCTGTATGCTAATTATTTTGCCACATGGACAAAAGTAATAATGCTTTTAGACAGGAAACTAACAGGGCTGAAGTCGAAGACGGAAATTAATAAGTTGACACCACTAAACGACAGAAAAGATGGGCATGCGTGCAGCTCCCTGCCTGATGGATCAAGTGTAGCCTCCATTTAAAGCAGCAGACAGACAGGCGATGGGCTACAAAAAACCCTGCCTGGGTTGTATGCATCAAGCACAAGTTCCCTTAGAGACCACATTACTGCAGCAGAATAAAATCAGTAGCATATTGCTGACTTACCCTGTCTCAGGCTGCATCCTTTAAGCAATACAAAACATATCCATTTCCCCAAGTCCTAATATGTGGGAGAACTTCATCGCTGAGCTAGGAATTTTTCAAGCTATAGCTGTGGATTAAACCAATAATTTCTAACCTTCCTGTTTATTAAGCTTGCAACAGACAAGATTGGGATGTATGCTGTATGCTTCTTACATTGTACGCACAGGCCCCTAAATCTCTAGAGCAGAATGTGTATCATGTGCAGTGCTGTATTTAATGTAATAGATGAGAACTGTAAATACCAGAGTCAGGCCGTTAACAGCTACCGGCTAGGTAATATATCTACAAATATCTCCTCTATCACTGATATTATGGTAAATTCATGCCGTGGCCAAAGAAACCTCACAAAAGTCATCTGAACCTACAACATTTTAAATTGTACTGCTCCTTAACATCAAAACAAAACAACAGGAGGTTCCAAAACCTCCTCTGCCTTTCTTAAAACAAGAGAACAGTTACAGAAGAGTTAACTCCAACTGATTCTTAAAATCTGTTTCGGGTCTCCAACAACACTATATTCTGTTTCATTATGAGCTTTGTATATCATTTTCTTTTAAAACAAAAGACACAGAACTATTCATTTAAGAAAGTTAAACATTATCAACCTTTTAGTGTTGCTTGAAGAAAAAAATCAGGAAAACTTTCTTCTGGCAAGACAAGACCCAATACAATTTTAAAAATACAAAAGAGAACATAGATATATGGCTTTTATTAGCATTTTTCCAGTAAAAATAAAAAGTGCTGATTTTTTACATGGCTTCTCGAGACAAGCAATAAATGATTTTACTTTGGTGGTAACTATACCATTCCACTCTTTCCAAATCTCTCTCTTATAACACCACTATGAAAGGCTGCATTAAATCATAAAGGCGACTTTAACACTTCCCCACCCCTCCTCCATGGAAACGAGCCTTTCATACACAGACTCATGTTTAACAACAACTCCTGGCAGCATGCAGATATATCTTATGCCCCACAATGGTACTGTAATGAAGAAGGTTCCATTGTTGGCTCATTTGTATAATAACCATGTGATTTTAAGAAGTGTACTGATTTGTAATCAAATAAAAACTGAAGAGAGTCAAGCATGCAAGGAAACATTATTTGTGGAAGGACCCAGAAAACATTTGAAATAATTCTGAGTTGCAACAACCAGACAAATTAAAGATCATCTTTAACCTTTAAAATGAAAGGAAACAGGTACCTTTTTGTAGAAGAGCTGGTGACCATCCAGCAAAATCCTGTTCAGCAGACTATTTCTCCACACACACAGGGCTATTGCTGCCATGAAGAAACCATCACACATGTTGATTGCATTTCCCTATATATTACCATTCTCCTAACCCTTATCCTCCAGAGCCTTCACACTGTTAGCTCACTGTCTACAGTGCTAGTCTAAGGCTTCTTAGAACCACCAGTCGTGATAAACCACTGCAGGTTTTCCACAGAAGACAATGCTGACTGTGGTTTCCGTGGGGAGGACCGACACAGAAGTAGTAAGTTAACAAGAACACCTTATTCTAGCTCTCAAAGGTAATCCCTCTTGCCTGACGTGTTGAGACCAGACATGCTGGGGACGACAGAGGTTACAATTCCCTTCCCATCTAGCCCTGCCAGAAATCACTGCAGTCTGAAATCCAGACAAGCATAAGAGAATATCCTGTAACATTCTGAGTCTTCTTACAGCGATACCCCTTACACTTAAACTAAAATATTTTCTTCCTCCTCTTAACTTTTTGGATAATCACCACATGGGGAGTAGGAATTTTTTTTAAAAGACATACATTTTGGAAAAATTTTCCCAACAGAACAGTCCAATATGGCAATGTTTATCAGGATTTCTTCATATAATAAATAAGCATTTGTGCATTCTTTCTAGTTTTATAACACCTGACTTAAATTTTCTCTGCCATCTCTGATTACTTCTACAGATACCCTGAGGACTCATTATGATGTCAAAGCTCAAAACCATTTCATTGTGGAAACATGCATAGAAAAATCATTGTGTGTGCTTGAACAATGCAGGTGTGAAACACACAGAGAAAAGAGAGGGAGGCAAAAAGAGACAAATAGGGCTAGAGTTAAAAAGAGAGGACAGGAAAGAGAAAGAAAGAAAGGAGAGAGTGCAAGAGAGAGAGTGAGCAGCAAGGCAGAAAGACAGGACAAAAAGCATACTCCAAACTGAAACCACATTACATTGAAACATAGCCTACTGATGGAAAAAAATGTATAGCTATTACCTTAAGTAATCTGGTACCAAAAAATCATGCAATAAATTATTGTAAAAGTAGAGTGTCTAGTATTATTTCTTGATACAAGCTTGGGTCCTTAAAGGAAATATTTTATGTGTAGGGTATGTCAATTTAGAATATTTTTTAGACATATGCTTTTTAGATATGATTTCTCTCCCCCCAATAAAACCTATACTATTTTGGTCTTAAAGTTTGTGGTATCTTTATTTTTTAAGTTCAGTTTGGAATAAGTGTAGAAAATATCAGGTATAATACAGTGGGGAAAAATCAAGTATGATGAAACTTAACTTGATAAAAAATATCTTTATTAATGTCAATCATTTTCAAGTCTTTGTTCAAGTTTGTTCTATTACTCTTTTCTGAGGAATATGCTACTCACAGTTTTCCGGAAAAAAAAAAAAAGAGCAAACATTTATGAGGACTCTTTTAAAAACTTGAAAACAAGAAAATCCATACTATTATTGCAATTAAATTTAACATAGGGTAATTTAGATAAGAACTTAGCAAAACTGAATATCTCTCTTTCTGAATCTGTCATTCACTTTCTTCCTGGACAGAGTTCTGGTGAGACTTCACATCAAAGTAGACTTTATGGCAAAGTACTAGATACATTTGATTGGAAATTATGGTCTTAGACTAAAGTGGACACCCAGCTGAGCCAAACAACTGTAAGGCAAGGTGGTCATTACCAAACAACTTCTTATTATTGCCTCTTACTCCACTCAGTGGATTTTTTACATAAAATATTTAAAGGTAAATAAAAGTTTAAGTTGTTTGAGTTAAAAATGTATTCACTATATAAGTAAACAATGGCTTTTTGATGATAGGAAGTATTTTCAAAACAATGCTTCTCCCTCAAATTATGTTGGCTTGTAGGTAAAGTTGGGTATCTAGTTTATACATGTGACTTTAAAAATATTATTTATTTAAAAAATGAACTTTTACTGGGAAGTCATTGAATTTTTTTATCATACATGTGTGGATTTTTAAAAGTCGATTAACAAATGATGAGATTACGAACTCTAAATATGAGTTTTAGGCATCATTTTAATGAAAAGGAAACTTTCAAAAGCTTTGAAATTGAAAAATAACTTTTCTTTTCCTTAATCTTTGGAAAGTTTGCATAGAAAACTGATACAAACATTAGATAGTGAAATAATTGTATATATTTAAAAGTAAGGTATGAAATGTAAACATTCTAAGACAGTAGAAAATAAATAAATAAATAAGGTAAAATATGGCAGAAAGAAACAATTAAAGCAGTACATGTAAAAAGGCTCATTCTCTGAGCATATCCACATATTTCTAAAATCATGCTTATACTATTTCTATAATCCCAAAGAAGACTATGCACTCATTTTTCTTTAGGAATATTTGTACAACACTCATACATGGTCACAAATTATTAGACCTTAAATATAGATCTCACATAAAGCTAGATCCAACACATATTTATGAAACTAGCATAAGTTCTGCTGAAAGGTACAAGTTTAACTTAAGAGAAGTTGAAATTTATGTGTCTCATTTACTTTATGCCTTACTGTAAGATCAGATAATCCCAGTTCATCTGTTGACACATGAAATTATAGTAATAATTACTTATATTTGGACAGAAATTTTCCGTTTGATACACATGCCAAAAGAATGTTTACAATTTTTTAACTCACAATTACACAAGTAATTTTTAATGAATTTGTTGGTTTGGATTTTAAAATAGGATAAAATTTTAATGTAATGGCAGCTTGAAGGTATTTACAAAACAAAAATTTCAGGCATAGAGATTAGATATCTTTGCTGTCACCACTTTCAAAACATCAAATTGTGACCATAAAACCTTTTCCTACTTCTATCTCAAGGAGCATAATCATTAAGGTGATGAAAGTGAGCCATTTTCACATTGCCAGTAAACTAGTAGGAAGTCAGTCACTGCTGAATGTAATTGCTATCAGCAGCGGACAGCTCCTGGTGCTGAAAGGGAAAGGCAGAGAAACCTCTCTCACAATAGCTCACTCAACCAGCCTTTGAAAAATCACAGCAAAACTGAATGAGGTGGCAAGTGCTCAGGCTGAATAGCACTGTCTACAGAACAATGGCAACCAACTCCAAATCCTACTATAATCACATTAATGAGATTAATCAGTGAATTAACAGCAGTCAAATGTCAGGGAGGCAAGGAAGAATCCAACCAAGATTGGTAATTAACTTTTTTTGGGGGGTGGGGGAGGAGTACAGGAAGAATAAACCCTTATATCTCCTAGGTTTTACAGAAGTTGACAATTTCACTTCACAAATCTCAAGATTATATGTACTAAACAAAAGGCAACAGCATGGCCCTTCATATTGTAATATAGATCCAGGTATCATATTACTGCTGCTTAAACTATGGTCCCCCGAGAAAACTAATGCCACTTTAAATGATCTTGGTAAACTATGAGGATTTTATTGTTTTGAACTTTTTAAGTGTGAAATTAATATTGAAAATGAATTTATTTCTATAAAACTAGAGCTAAAATATAAAAAATGGCTGATTAAAAAAGAGGGATTATATAACAACTGCTATGCTCATAAGAAGTCTATAATAGTGTGACAAGAGTTTAAAAAGTGCCATCAAGTAAGATACTACCATTCAAATATGTCAAAAAAGGTCTATTGTCTTTAATAAAAAAAACTTATTTTTACAGTAGAACTTTAAGGAGGATTTGAACCAATTGACTTATTGCACTTCAGGTGACAGAATCATATACTTTCCTTTAAGTCCATCAGAAAAAGCAAACTTTCATTTTTTCTGGACTGTATCACTTACTATTTACAATATATAATCAACACTTTGGAATCAAAGTTCTTGAATGGTGAAAACTTATAGGAATGTAATATACTATTTTTCAAAAAGGAATATTGTTCAGAAACTTTTTTATTTTAAAAATAATTTTCTATCTGTATGAAAGATATGCCTTTATTTAAGATTTTAAAAACTACATGACTTTTATGAAGTTGCACAATTAAAATGACCCCCTTACGCTTATAAGAGTGGTGGTGGTGGTAGGGCTTTCTGTCTGTAAAGTTAATCTTGTTCAGTAAAAATTATAAACATTTGAACACAAAAAGCTCTTATCTTGAAAAATATTTTTAGTCTAAGAAAGTAAATAACCTAAACATTCTATAGATTAGTTTCAGTGGTGCAAGAAATTTTCATGGCTAAATAAATACTAAATTCAAAATCTCTTTTCTATGTTTTGTATAGCTAACTATTAAGTGAATATCTGCATATATATTTATTGCTTTATTGTGATCTATCTTGAAGCTGAAGAATACCATTTGAACTTTTAGTTTCATTTAAATGCATCAGAAGGCAAGTTACTGCTATAAATTAAATACTGTTTCATTACTATAACTTCAAATATTTAAGTTATGGCTAAAAATCTTTATTTGAGTTTCTCAGTTTAATATAAATCAATTTTCTTTTTATCAATATGCAAATACTATACTACATCAAGATATCTAAAATATCTAATATTTTTAACAGCCTTTGTTTAAAATGATCTTCTTTATTTGTAGTATAAAGTAATCCAGTAAAGTCTCTGGGAAGTTGTTTCAGTATCCTCATATTATTCAAGCACTGTACATGCAGCAAGTTTTTATAAACATCATCACGGTTAAGGCATGCAACCGGACACCCATTTTGCTTTAAAGACAGACTTCTGTGGATTACAAACCCTATCCAGCCCCGGAACATTTCAACTACCAGCCATACTGTAAAAATAACTTTAAAAAAGAGCAAACAATGGACGTTGCATAAGCCCTTGAGCTCCGGTAAAACAACTGTCCACTAAAGTCGAAAGAATTAACCTAATGAATATCACATACCTCACAACATCACCACAACGGCTCACAAGTTAAAGGCAAGTTCAATTATGGTAACTGCACTGGCTCAAAACACACAGAAAGAAAAGAACACCCTGTTCCACAAGTTCGAAAGGATGAGGAGCGAGCATACCACCGAGACGCAGAAAAGGTTGCTTTTTGTCTTCAGTGAATATTGATATTATACCCCATATTCCAGAGAATTAAAAAAAAAAAAAAAATTAAAAGACACCCACCAACACCGAGTAAAAATCAGGGGGGCTTCAAGAAGACTGCAGGGAAAAGCTCCCTCACTCTGTTTGGTGTGCGGAAGCTTAAGGGGAAAAAAAAAATGTCGCCCCGGCAGGAATGACAAATGCAGTGCGATAGGCTCGCAGGCCTAAGGGATCTGTTTTACTTCCACATACATCGCCTAATGCACGCACTCCCACTCATCCTCTCGATATGCTTTTTTTTTTCCACATTTTTTTCACGAGCTCCAAATCCCCGGCATATGACCTTCTGTTAAATAGATAAAAAAAAAAAAAAATTGCTTATCAGTCATGCAAATGAGGCTGAATTCATTTTCCACAACAGATGGCCTCATAGATAATGATGATGGAAGAGAGAAAATTGAATGTCTCTCACAAGGTGGCCATGGCAACCGAGAGCAGAATAATATCAATAATAAGCTCACTGCATAATAAGGTTGTCAATCCTACAAATCAAAGTCTCCAGCTAAATCAGGTATACCGCCCCAGCTAGTTATCAGGTAAATAAAAAATATATGCATTGCGTTTTGCAGTGATCGAGAAGGATACTAGAATTTTAAGCCACTCTGTGGAATTGGGGGTGGGGATGAAGGCGGGTGGGGGTAGATAATTAAACGACAATGTGACATATTTTTTTTTTCTTTTCTTTTCCTTTCATTATATTTTATATAATGCACTTGGGTT
This sequence comes from Choloepus didactylus, assembly GCF_015220235.1. Classification (NCBI taxonomy): domain Eukaryota; kingdom Metazoa; phylum Chordata; class Mammalia; order Pilosa; family Megalonychidae; genus Choloepus; species Choloepus didactylus. The sequence continues at coordinate 49,878,179 of NC_051326.1, forward strand.
CATGAAGGATCTTTAAAATACACATATTGAAATTTGAAATGTAGTGTGCTGGCTGAACTCTTTTCTCTTTCTTTCCCCTCTTTCTCCCTCCCTCGCTCTCTCTGATGTGCTGTGCTGCATTGATGCAATAGCAGCTCGCCTCAGGCTTCACCTTGGTTCCCAGGGGGACATCCTGCAAAATGAATCAGCAGCCATCCTGAGCAGACTGATTAAAATGAAAATGGCAAGGCACATGTCTGGGCGGAACTGGAGCTGAGCTTTGCAGCCTGTCTGGCAAGCATGCTCAATATAGCTCTTGCTAATAATGGCTTACTGCCTTTCGTTTTTTAAAAAGGTATCACCCTCTTTCCCCTTAACCTGCTGGGGTTGGCGTATGTATGTGTGTTCATGTATGTGTGTATGTGAGATGGGGGAGATGGCCGTGAATTATTTGATTCTTCTGATTTTCTGCTGCTCACATACAGACTGCCTAGCTAACAATGCTATTATGGCAAAACTGAACTTACTTCAGTCTTTCCTTTGGGAGTAGGGGTAGGTGGGAGTCAGCAGGGATTGGTCTTGGAGTAGTGAGTGGGGCCAGGTATAAACTCAAGCTGCCTGAAAGACCAAGGCAACCTTTTTACACCCCAGATACAATAATTTCTAACCAAATCCTAGGCAACAGACCTCAAGAGAACTCTCTCTGCTTCACATACTCACAGTTGGACATGCTGAAATGCAGCCTATGAAAAAACCTATTTTTGTTTCAAGCATTTGCAACCAGCCTGCTACTGTATGCTAGATATTATGCAACACAAGGCATTAAAAATAGAGAAATGAAAGCTGACGAACTGAGGCAATAAATTAACATTTATTAAAAATAAATCTTCAACATTTTTGCAGATAATCAGGTATAGCTTAAGACTACCCTCAAATAAACTGTACTTTTTATTATCTATGTCAGATTTTTCAGAGTTCTTTTTTGAAGGCATTCTGGAAATTAGACCAACTCTCATGAAAAAACGGCTTATATATTAGAAACAAGACTGTTTCTTAATTCATTATACTTTATTCTTCCTATACATTTTACTCTAGATTATAAACAATCTGTCAATTTTGCTGTTTAAATTCCCCTTTTTGGTTCCTTTTCTAACGGATACATGGTTTTTATTTTTATGAGAAACATATCTGTATAGCTACATCTCCCTCTCACTATATATTTGCCTTTAGTAATTCCTATTTCTGAGATGTGAATTTTCCCCTGCACTCCAGCCCTGTTGCTGCAGTGTGAATCAGAAATCAATAGAGCTGCCCTAATGGAGACTCCACTCGGCACACGGCGAAGCAGCTGCAGTCTTCTCTCTCTCTTCCTCTCTCTCTCTCTGTCTCTCTCTCTCTTTCTCTCTCACACACACACACAGAACTAATGACGTCTGTGCAGCTTTTTTCAGCTGATTGGGCACCACATCGGATGTTCTGTGGAGCAAAGAATAGGGAATCATTTACAGTCAGTGGCAAAAAAAATGGGAGCGTGTATTTTCCTGTCTCTGAGACACTGATCCTGAGCTTCCCAGACAATCAGCCACGCTGGTTAAGGACACTTCTTCAGGTTGTGTGGTCACTATGGAGTAAAGGATGACTCTGGAAAGATCATAGAACTGTAAAACCGTAACTGTATTACAATGGGATTTGTTTTTTCATTTTATAAAGGACAAAGCATTCCTCTGAAAAAGTAAGCAAAATAAAATTTGCATGAAAATTTAAGTGCTTATGTCAAATAGTGAGCTCCTGTGTGCACTATTTAAGGATATAAATACATAATATTTTATGTATAATATATATCCAAACGCCATAACAATAAAGAACAAATGAAGGTAATATATATGCATGCACACATATATAATAATTATTCCCTGTGAATTTCTCTGCCTTACCTTAATTGCGTTATCAGTAAGTTTTTCTTACTTAAAATGTACCTCCAAATACCTCATCCTACATTAAAAAAAGAAAGAAGTCTCTAAATGGTACTAAGCCACAATATTTTATATCACAGATTTACTTACATATGCATTTCTTACATATATGTGCATGTCTATGAAAATACACACTGTATTAGATACTTGGGAACCTGCAAATTCACACACAAACACACACACACACACACACACATACACAGGCAAAGGTTACTTCAGCAGCAAATGGTTACCTGACGCTGTAGGTGTGTCTCACTGAAATGACAGGCCACTGTGTTGATGAGTATAGAATCTAATGCTTTTCCCTTAAGGTAAGGTATTCCTGGGCTCTGCAGCAGTGAAGAATGCCTCTTCCTTCATCGCACTGTCAATGCATTTCATTCAACCTCATCTTATTGACAGCAACTGCCCCAGCCTGCGTCTGGCTCCAATGAAGCATTTGTATTCTTTCCACCCATCTTCAGCATGAATTTTAGAGCTTGAGATGCCAGCACTCAAATGGCTTAAGAGAAGGGGAAAAAATGAGTGAATCATGAAGCCACAGAGCACAACAACAGAGCAGCATTTCAGTCTACATTTTGCAGTTACATCTTAGGTGCACTTAATGCACTATGATTTCATAAAAAGTGAAATCAAATGCTCTGCAATATGGTATAGTAAAGCCCTTCAGGACATTTAAAGACTGGGGGAGAACTTGAAAGACCATTTAGATTAAAAATCTCTTTGGAGTTTGCAATTAAGTCATGCAACAAAATGTTTTGCCTCCAAATATCTATCAAAATCTTCCTCAATTATTTTAATGTACTTTATGCTGCTCTTAAGAAATTTAAAGTATAAAGTCTTTCTGTATTAAGAAATTCATTGCTTATCTCCTTTAATTTCATGAATGCATGTAAATAGGTATGTAAGTATGTATGTATGTATTTGTAAGAGGAAAGAAGCTGGAATAAGCAGCCACTTCTAATGGTATGTCCTCTTTAATAGAAAGAAAATAAATCTCAGGTGCTTTTGCATCTTGAAGTATAAAATGCATAGCTTATACACTAAGGTATATTATTTCCAACTATAGGATACATTTTATGATCATTCTGTCTAACAATGGCTCAAACTCTTATGCTGTTAGAAGGGAAGTCTCTTTTCCTTTCAAATCTCTGCATTTCTCTTCAGAGATTCTGATCTCAGTATGGTGTATATCAATGGAGCACTCTACATTGTGTTTCTCACCAAGATGAGGGGATTAGGAACTGAGCGTCATTATAAACAGTGATGGTTACTTACCTGAGATTTAGTGCAGGAGCTCATGACCTGTCCTAAAATAACTTTTTTACTTTTCTTCAGAAGTATGTTTGTATCAATGATGGAGTGATGTGATATGAGAGCAAGTCCTAAATTAACTTAGGACAGCAGCAAATAGCATAAAATGACTCTTATTGGGTAGTAAATGGTTAACACTTTATTACTCCAGCCACCTAGAATCCAGATATTACTATATCAGTGTTTACACTTGGCAAAATTAGGTACTAATGTAGCCCTTCCCCAACTCCGTAAAAAAACTATCTTTCTAAGTTAGACATATAGGAGATAAGGACTATTTTTTTTAATATATCAAACAATGATAAATATGTGAAGCCTCTTTTCATTAAACTTTATTAGTATCAAATAATCTGCAAAATGCATCTGTAGACTGCTGTAAGAGCCAGTTGTTAAAAGGAATAAGGTATAGAGGTAAGATATAGAGGTTAACTTGAATAATAAAGAAAGAGAAATTTGGAGAACTTATCATAAGGAAGAGTTGACATAGTGAATGTAGTTATAACCCATAATGGATTTGGTAGTATATTCTCTGTGAACTAGTTTTATCAGAAAGGACAAGTCATGAAATTCTTAAGAGTTCATGGATGTATTTTTGAATCCATCCTGGACTGACTATTCGCTTGTGTATTAACTGATATGAAGGGTGTCTGAGAGATGTAGAGGAGTCCAAAGTATCCATATTCATGGCCCTTGACCAGACTTTACAGAATTGGTCATCTTACATGTATATCTTATATGTATATAAACTGCATCAACCATAACTCCAAGACAGAAAAGAATATTGAAAATGTAAGGGTTAGATGATTACAATCATCAAATTATACCTAGCAAATTTAGATAATCTACAAAAGATATTAATCACATCCCAAGTCTATAATTTATAAGAATATGATCTAAAAGTTAAAAAACAAATCATTTTCCTCTCATCTTCAGTAGACCAATAAGTTCACAAATACTTTAGTCTTCCAACAAGTCTTTCTAAACTACTTTTAGACCTCTGATCCCCAGTTTCTGAAATACATTGCTTATAGGTTATCACATTTTTTATCTTACATTATCTGTTTATACCTCTTCTATTTATAGTTAGTTGGAAAAACTGGACTTATGCTTTTTAGCTTAGGAGTACATAAGGATAGTGCTAATATAAATCAGATGGTTAAAAAGAGATTTTGGATGGAAATTCCAGTTAGCTATGGGTCTCATCACTACAGTAAAAAGGATACATTTTAGATCATTTACCTCATTTCGAATTGAATTTTTCTTCATCATACAGCAATCAGCAATGTGTTTATATATTGCTTTTTTTTTAATCATCATTTTATTGAGATATATTCACATACCACGCAGTCATACAAAACAAATTGCACTTTCGATTGTTTACAGTACCATTACATAGTTGTACATTCATCACCTAAATCAATCCCTGACATCTTCATTAGCACACACACAAAAATAACAAGAATAATAATTAGAGTGAAAAAGAGCAATTGAAGTAAAAAAGAACACTGGGTACCTTTGTCTGTTTGTTTCCTTCCCCTACTATTCTACACATCCATCCATAAACTAGACAAAGTGGAGTGTGGTCCTTATGGCTTTCCCAATCCAATTGTCACCCCTCATAAGCTACATTTTTATACAACTGTCTTCGAGATTCATGGGTTCTGGGTTGCAGTTTGATAGTTTCAGGTATCCACCACCAGCTACCCCAATTCTTTAGAACCTAAAAAGGGTTGTCTAAAGGGTGCGTAAGAGTGCCCACCAGAGTGATCTCTCGGCTCGTTTTGGAATCTCTCTGCCACTGAAGTTTATTTCATTTCCTTTCACATCCCCCTTTTGGTCAAGAAGATGTTCTCCGTCCCACGATGCCGGGTCTACATTCCTCCCCGGGAGTCATATTCCACGTTGCCAGGGAGATTCACTCCCCTGGGTGACTGATCCCACGTAGGGGGGAGGGCAGTGATTTCACCTTTCAAGTTGGCTTAGCCACAGAGAGAGGGCCACATCTGAGCAACAAAGAGGCATTCAGGAGGAGACTCTTAGGCACAAATATAGGGAGGCCTAGCCTCTCCTTTGCAGCAACCGTCTTCCCAAGGGTAAAACCTGTGGTAGAGGGCTCAACCCATCAAACCACCAGTCCCCTATGTCTGTGGTCATGTTAGCAACCATGGAGGTGGGGTAGGCGAATACCCCTGCATTCTCCACAGGCTCCTCAAGGGGGCACTACATCTTTTTTTTTTTTCCTTGTTTTTCTTTTTCTTTTTTTTTTTAACTTTCCCTTCTTTTTTAAATCAACTGTATGAAAAAAAAAGTTAAAAAGAAAACAAACATACAATAAAAGAACATTTCAAAGAGACCATAACAAGGGAGTAAGAAAAAGACAACTAACCTAAGATAACTGCTTAACTTCCAACATGTTCCTACTTTACCCCAAGAAAGTTACATAATATAGCAACATTTCTGTGAACTTGTTCCTACTATATCCATCAGAAATTAACAAACCATAGTCATTTCTGGGCATCCCCAGAACGTTAAATAGCTTATCTGTTCATCTTGGATTATTGTTCCCCCTTCCTTAATTGCTCTCTACTGCTAGTTCCCCTACATTCTACATTATAAACCATTTGTTTTACATTTTTCAAAGTTCACATTAGTGGTAGCATATAATATTTCTCTTTTTATGCCTGGCTTATTTCGCTCAGCATTATGTCTTCAAGGTCATCCATGTTGTCATATGTTTCACTAGATCGTTCCTTCTTACTGCCGCGTAGTATTCCATCGTGTGTATATACCACATTTTATTTATCCACTCATCTGTTGAAGGACATTTGGGTTGTTTCCATCTCTTGGCAATTGTGAATAATGCTGCTATGAACATTGGCGTGCAGATATCTGTTCGTGTCACTCCTTTCCGATCTTCCGGGTATATACCGAGAAGTGCAATCGCTGGATCGAATGGTAGCTCTATATCTAGTTTTCTAAGGAACTGCCAGACTGACTTCCAGAGTGGCTGAACCATTATACAGTCCCACCAACAATGAATAAGAATTCCAATTTCTGCACATCCCCTCCAGCATTTGTAGTTTCCTGTTTGTTTAATGGCAGCCATTCTAACCGGTGTTAGATGGTATCTCATTGTGGTCTTAATTTGCATCTCTCTAATAGCTAGTGAAGCTGAACATTTTTTCATGTGTTTCTTGGCCATTTGTATTTCCTCTTCAGAGAACTGTCTTTTCATATCTTTTGCCCTTTTTATAATTGGGCTGTCTGTACTATTGTCATTGAGTTGTAGGATTTCTTTGTATATGCAAGATATCAGTCTTTTGTCAGATACATGGTTTCCAAAAATTTTTTCCCATTGAGTTGGCTGCCTCTTTACCTTTTTGAGAAATTCCTTTGAGGTGCAGAAACTTCTAAGCTTGAGGAGTTCCCATTTATCTATTTTCACTTTTGTTGCTTGTGCTTTGGGTGTAAAGTCTAGGAAGTGGCCGCCTAATACAGGGTCTTGAAGAAGTTTTCCTACATTATCTTCTAGGAGTTTTATGGTACTTTCTTTTATATTGAGATCTTTGGTCCATTTTGAGTTAATTTTTGTGTAGGGGGTGAGGTAGGGGTCTTCTTTCATTCTTTTGGATATGGATATCCAACTCTCCCAGCCCCATTTGTTGAAAAGACCATTATGGCTCAGTTCAGTGACTTTGGGGGCCTTATCAAAGATCAGTCGGCCATAGATCTGAGGTTCTATCTCTGAATTCTCAATTCAATTCCATTGATCTATATGTCTATCTTTGTGCCAGTACCATGCTGTTTTGGCAACTGTGGCTTTATAATAAGCTTCAAAGTCAGGGAGTGTAAGTCCTCCCACTTCGTTTTTCTTTTTTAGAGTGTCTTTAGCAATTCGAGGCATCTTCCCTTTCCAAATAAATTTGATAACTAGCTTTTCCAAGTCTGCAAAGTAGGTTGTTAGAATTTTGATTGGGATTGCATTGAATCTGTAGATGAGTTTGAGTAGAATTGACATCTTAATGACATTTAGCCTTCCTATCCATGAACATGGAATATTTTTCCATCTTTTAAGGTCCCCTTCTATTTCTTTTAGTAGAGTTATGTAGTTTTCTTTGTATAGGTCTTTTACATCTTTGGTTAAGTTTATTCCTAGGTACTTGATTTTTTTAGTTGCTATTGAAAATGGTATCTTTTTCTTGAGTGTCTCTTCAGTTTGTTCATTTCTAGCATATAGAAACATGACTGACTTATGTGCATTAATCTTGTATCCTGCTACTTTGCTAAATTTGTTTATTAGCTCTAGTAGCTGTATCGTCGATTTCTCAGGGTTTTCTAGATATAAGATCATATCATCGGCAAACAATGACAGTTTTACTTCTTCTTTTCCAATTTGGATGCCTTTTATTTCTTTGTCTTGCCGGATTGCCCTGGCTAGCACTTCCAGCACAATGTTGAATAACAGTGGTGACAGTGGGCATCCTTGTCTTGTTCCTGATCTTAGAGGGAAGGCTTTCAGTCTCTCACCATTGAGTACTATGCTGGCTGTGGGTTTTTCATATATGCTCTTTATCATGTTGAGGAAGTTTCCTTCAATTCCTACCTTTTGAAGTGTTTTTATCAAAAAGGGACGTTGGATTTTGTCAAATGCTTTTTCAGCATCTATTGAGATGATCAATTGATTTTTCCCTTTTGACTTGTTAATGTGTTGTAATACATTGATTGATATTCTTATGTTGAACCATCCTTGCATGCCTGGAATGAACCCCACTTGGTCATGGTGTATGATTTTTTTAATGTGTCTTTGGATTCGATTTGCAAGTATTTTGTTGAGGATTTTTGCATCTATATTCATTAGGGAGATTGGTCGGTAGTTTTCCTTTTTTGTAGCATCTTTGCCTGGTTTTGGTATTAGATTGATGTTCGCTTCATAAAATGAGTTAGGTAGTGTTCCATTTTTTTCAATGTTTTGAAAGAGTTTGAGTAAGATTGGTGTCAGTTCTTTCTGGAAAGTTTGGCAGAATTCCCCTGTGAAGCCATCTGGCCCTGGGCATTTATTTGTGGGAAGATTTTTGATGACTGATTGGATCTCTTTGCTTGTGATGGGTTGGTTGAGGTCTTCTATGTCTTCTCTGGTCAGTCTAGGTTGTTCATATGTTTCCAGGAAATTGTCCATTTCTTCTACATTATCCAGTTTGTTGCCATACAGTTGTTCATAATATCCTCTTATAATTTTTTTAATTTCTTCAGGATCTGCATTTATGTCACTTTTTCATTCATTATTTTGTTTATATGGGTCTTCTCTCTTTTTGATTTTGTCAGTCTAGCTAGGGGCTTGTCAATCTTGTTGATCTTCTCAAAGAACCAACTTTTGGTGATATTTATCCTCTCTATTGTTTTTTTGTTCTCTATGTCATTTATTTCTGCTTTAATCCTTGTTATTTCTTTTCTTCTACTTGGTTTAGGATTGGTTTGCTGTTCATTTTCTAGCTTCTTCAGTTGATCCATTAGTTCTTTGATTTTGGCTCTTTCTTCCTTTTAATATATGCGTTTAGTGCTATAAATTTCCTCCTTAGCACTGCTTTTGCTGCATCCCATAGGTTTTGGTATGTTGTGTTCTCATTTTCATTCGTCTCTATATATTTAGCAATTTCTCTTGCTATTTCTTCTTTAACCCACTGATTGTTTAGGAGTGTGTTGTTTAACCTCCAGGTATTTGTGAATTTTCTAAGTCTCTGATGGTTATTGACTTCTAATTGTATTCCATTGTGGTCAGAGAATGTGCTTTGAATAATTTCAATCTTTTTAAATGTATTGAGGCTTGTTTTATGTCCCAGCATATGATCTATTCTGGAGAAAGTTCCATGAGCACTAGAAAAGTATGTGTATCCTGGTGATTTGGGATGTAATGTCCTGTATATGTCTGTTAAATCTAATTCATTTATCAGATTGTTTAGGTTTTCAATTTCCTTATTGGTCTTCTGTCTGGTTGATCTATCTATAGGAGAGAGTGATGTGTTGAAGTCTCCCACAATTATTGTGGAAACATCAATTGCTTCCTTTAGTTTTGCCAGTGTTTCTCTCATGTATTTTGTGGCACCTTGATTGGGTGCATAGACATTTACGATTGTTATTTCTTCTTGCTGAATTGCCCCTTTTATTAGTATGTAGTGGCCTTCTTTGTCTCTCAAAACATCCCTGCATTTGAAGTCTATTTTATCTGAGATTAATATTGCTACACCTGCTTTCTTTTGGCTGTAGCTTGCATGAAATATTTTTTTCCATCCTTTCACTTTCAGTTTCTTTGTGTCCCTGTGTCTAAGATGAGTCTCTTGTATGCAACATATTGATGGTTCATTTTTTTTGATCCATTCTGCGAATCTATATCTTTTAATTGGGGAGTTTAATCCATTTACATTCAACGTTAAAACCGTGAAGGCATTTCTTGAATCGGCCATCTTATCCTTTGGTTTATGTTTGCCATATTTTTCCCTCTCTCTATTAATATCCTTTATTGTACCCATACCGAATCTCTTTAGTACTGAACCTTTCTCCAAGTCTCTCTGTCCTGTCTTTGTTTCTCTGTCTGTAGGGCTCCCTTGAGTATCTCCAGTAGGGCAGGTCTCTTGTTAGCAAATTCTCTCAGCATTTGTTTGTCTGTGACAAATTTAAGCTCTCCCTCAAATTTGAAGGAGAGCTTTGCTGGATAAAGTATTCTTGGCTGGAAATTTTTCTCACTCAGAATTTTAAATATATCGTGCCACTGCCTTTTTGCCTCCATGGTGGCTGCTGAGTAGTCACTACTTAGTCTTATGCTGTTTCCTTTGTATGTGGTGAATTGCTTTTCTCTTGCTGCTTTCAGAACTTGCTCCTTCTCTTCTGTGTTTGACAGTGTGGTCAGTATATGTCTTGGAGTGGGTTTATTTGGATTTATTCTATTTGGAGTTCGCTGAGCATTTATGATTTGTGTATTTATGTTGTTTTGAAGATTTGGGAAGTTTTCCCCAACAATTTCTTTGAATACTCTTCCTAGACCTTTACCCTTTTCTTCCCCTTCTGGGACACCAATGAGTCTTATATTTGGACGTTTCATATAATCTATCATATCCCTGAGGTCCATTTCGATTTTTTCAATTTTTTTCCCCATTCTTTCTTTTATGCTTTCATTTTCCATTCTGTCATCTTCCAGGTCACTGATTCGTTGTTCAACTTCCTCTAGTCTTGTACTATGAGTGTCCAGAATCTTTTTAATTTGGTCAACAGTTTCTTTAATTTCCATAAGATCATCCATTTTTTTTATTTAGTCTTGCAATGTCTTCTTTATGCTCTTCTAGAGTCTTCTTGATTTCCTTCATATCCCGTACTATGGTCTCATTGTTCATCTTTAGTTCTTTGAGTAGCTGCTCTAGGTGCTGTGTCTCTTCTGGTCTTTTGATTTGGGTGCTTGGGCTTGGGTTATCCATATCGTCTGGTTTTTTCATATGCTTTATAATTTTCTGTTGTTTTTGGCCTCGTGGCATTTGCTGAACTTGATAGGGTTCTTTTAGGGTTTGTAGACCTATTGAAGTCCTTATCTCTAATTTATCAGATCTACAGCTTCGTGGAGTACACTTTCTCTAACTAACCAGCAGGTGGCGTCCACAAGCCACCTGTTCTCCACAAGCCAGCTCTCCCCTGCTTAGCCTTTTTTTTGGTGAGTGGGGGAGTGAGTCTTGTGGGGCCCAATTGGTGTACCAAGCTTGCGTGTGTAGTTGGTGTTGCCTGCCCTGTATGTGGGGCGTGTTTCTGGGCAGTCGGGGAGGGGGGGTGGCCCTAACAATCAAATCTCCCTGATGATCCTAGAGTTTTAAAGCTGCTGCAATAGTCTAATCCTTCAGTTCAGTCCTGCCACAGTTTGTCTCTGCCACTGACCCACAAGTCTTTGGTATTGGCGTATGGCTCCTGAGACTTGCAAGTGGGCCCCTATTCCAGGCCGTGCACCCCGGGTCCTCTGTTGAGGGATGACTGTGCTATGTCACGGGTGAGTGCCGTCCCCCCAGGGCAGTTCTGGGCTGCTGGGCTGTGTAGGGAGGCTCCCAGTCTGCTGAAATGATGGCTGAATGGGGCTTTGTTAATTCACACTGCTCCACCTTCCCAGCTCTAGGACAATCAGCTGAGGTTGCAGGGAAGGCTAATGTCCACACCCAGTTTTGTGGTGTGTGCCTGTTATTTGAAGCACTTCCATCACACTGGGTTGTCTGGGGCAGCTCTGGGCTATGGGGCTGGCGATGGGCAGGAGTGTTTCCTGTCCACCAGGATGGTGGCTGTGAGCAGACACCCCCCTTTTCTTGGGAAGTTGTGGTGTTTAGTGAATTTTCTCAGCCACTGGATTATTGCCTTTTGTCTCAGAGCTCTCTTAGTTCTGCTCTTGACTTGACGTGCCCAAATTGCATTTCTTTGAAGCTTTCTGTATTGGGCCTCTTAGAGTAATTGTTTTAGAAAAAGAAGAAAGGATTAAAAAGAAAAAAAAAAAAAAGGGCCCTCCTCAGAGATCTAATGGGTTATTGAAATGCTAATAGACAAAGCAACCAGGGCCATTAAGGAAAGGTCCACAGGGCAGAGAGATCAGCTTTTCTTCGGGATTTGCATATGCGCCTCAAGGCCTGAGCTCCGCCCTTCCCCTTTCTGTGTTCACCAGAACTCCAAAAATCCTCTGCTTTTATTTTGGAGTTTTTCGTGTTATTTTTTTTTTCTATGCCTGTCTCCTCTCTGCTGGGCTGGCAGCTCTCAGATTCTCTGGTGTCTGGTCTCAGTCTATCTATGGTTGGAGTTTGAATCAGTAGAATGAGTTTCGGAGAAGGGCTACCACTGCAGTTCTCCCTTCTCCTTCCCGGAGCTGGCAGCCCCTCCTCCCACGGGACTGAGCCTGGCAGGGAGGGGCGCGGGTCCCCTGGCTGCAAAAACTTACAGATTTCGCTGATCTCAGCAGTTCGACATTTTCATGAGTGTTGTATGAAGTATGCCCAAAGACAGATTGCTCTGTGGTGTCCAGTCCACGCAGTTCCTGGCTTTTTACCTACTTTCCTGGAGGAGTAACTAAAACTTACAGCTCACCAGTCTGCCATCTTGCCCCACCTCCTTATATTGCTTTTTATATCATAATATATAGTACTGAAAATCATTAGGAAAAGAGTATCTAGGAAAACATGGAAGCAGAAAAGTTAACAGAGATAAACACAAGAATAAAGACAACATACCTTTTCATTTATACAATGGTTAACTTTTTTCATTCTTTTTGCATGTCCAGCACCTGAACTTCTTTCATCTATTCATACCTCTCCAACATTTGAGTCTAATTAGTAGGTAGGAACTGTTTCTCATTATAGATGCTAAAATTACAAAATATTCATTTTTCCAACTTCCCTTTTAGCTAAGACATAGGCACATTACATGTTCATGTCCTAAATTTTAGACTTGTGGAATGGACTGTGGCATACTATGACTATGCTAAAAAAAAAACAAAAAAAACTCTCCTATCTTCTTCAGTTGCCAAAATTCAGAATCAAAGGTTAATTGAGAGGGTTGCCAAACTACAAGCTACATTGGCAAGTTACATTTCTTATCTGAAATTTAGGGTACTGATTGGAAATAATGAAAACCTGCAAAGTGTTGGGGGGTATAATATGGGAAGATTGAGAAGACTCAAACTCTGCAATCAATAAAATTCCTTTGTCAGTTGAAGAAATCTCCTCTTTCAATTGATGAGGTTGTTTCTGCCTTGCTTGAAGTTCCTCTAATGACCTTTCCTGAAGGAATTACTAGGGAAAACCAATTTTCATATCCTAGTCCTACTTCTTTATACTTTTTAAAGGAGTTCCTTGCATACCCTAGGGGGTTAATTACTAGGCCTAAATTTGGAAGAAAAAGTTTATAAAGGAAAAATAATTGTAAGATTTGGTTCATTCATATCAACAGCTCCATGGTGAAAATGTATTTAATTCTGATTCCGAGGATGCTAGACCAAGGAGGGAGAAATCTAACTTTAGATCATCTTGATTGATCTGGGTACATTTACAGTGGACCTTGGGTTCAATGTGTTATCTTGAGCAGTTGTGAGTAGTACTTATTTGGTTGGTTTACAGAAATCTGAGCTCAGTGATGGGCCTTGCTAATTAAATGAAGTTGAAACGCCACAAATTCCACGTAGTGATAATAATCCATAGGCTTAGGGAGAAAAAATATTAGAGAGAATTTATCATGTGGGACTGTGCCACCCATCCAACAAATTGGCTTTGCAGCAGGTCTAGAAGTTACTTCCTTTTCAAGGGTTTTTAAAAAAACATTGTTTAGGGAAGTACTGATATCTTTGGAAAGAGCTAGAGGGGCTAACGACCAAAAACACTGGTAGAAGACTCACTACACTTAAAATGGGTGTCCTGATTTTACTGGAAATAAGAATATTGAAAAAAAGATAGTAACCAGAATAGTTTCAAAAATTTAGTGACCATTGGTTAATGATTTATGGTGTCCCTAGACTGACAAAAATGGGTGGCCCACAAAGGTCCCACTTGACTTATAGAACTTAAGAACTGAAGAAACTTTGTATATGTCAATGGGTGTCTGGTTTGAGTGCCACCATGAAGATTCACCCAGTTCCAGAGATGAGTCCATCCCCAGGCCCAAGGCATCTAGAATAAAATGGTGTCCTTGGAGAAGGAGTTTACAATAACCTCATGAAAATAAATGATCCTTTCCCAGGAGGACCTGCAACCATTTGTCAGGGAAACACTGGGAAAGGGAAATACCTAGACCTTATGGCATTAATGTACATAGGCTTGCCTTAATTCCTGAGAACCCAGAATAGAACTGTGGTCTACTTTGTAAAGTGGAGACTATATGTGGAGAGGCACTGGTGAAGAATAGGCTTGGTAGTGTCTTAAATCTTTCCATGTTTTTCCCCAATTTCCTAAGGCTAGAGATGAAAATGATATATTTAGCAATTGGTAGAATCTCCACATTGGAATCCTAATAAATGGACTAGCAAAACAGTAAATCAGAAGCATTGTGACATTACTGGGGAAATCATGGATTTTAGTGTTGAAAGAGACAGACCTGGTGATGCTTACCACCTTTGAATCATTGGTTTAGCCAATACAGAAGAGAGTGCAGTCTTGAAGAATGACAGTGACTTATTGTAAGCTTAACTGAGGGGTGTCTTCTAAATGTAGTCTCTATACTCAAACAAATCAACACAGTTCCAAGCACAAGAAAATGGATTTTATCTGAATAAGAGGACACCATAAAGAGTTGTTTTCTCTTTTATATTAGGAACAACAGTAGATCTTCACAGCTTTGATCCAGGTTAAACGAATTCTCCATCTTGGCTGAAAACTTGATCATCTCACCATCCCATAGGACATGAGGCTGTTCCACCGTAGCAATAATATAATGCTGGAAGTACTTCATGAGTACTACATTCTAGAATTCTTGGCAAAATAAAGGCGTACTAGAGACTGGGAGGTAAATTGTGCTGGTTTGAATGTATTATGTCCCCCAGAAAAACCCATATTCTTTGATGCAATCTTGTGGGGCAGACATAATAGTGGGGATTAAGTTGGAACATTTGGATTAGGTTGTTTGCATGGAGATGCGCCCCACCCAACTGTAGATGATAACTGATGGGATATTTCCATGGAGGTGTGGCCCCACCCATTCAGGGTGGGCCGTGATCAGTGGAGCCATATAAACGTGCTGACTCAAAGAGAAGGAACTCAGTGCGGCTATGAGTGATGTTTTGAAGAGGAGCAAGCTTGTTAGAGAGGAATGTCCTGGGAGAAAGCCATTTTGAAACCAGAACTTTGAAGCAGATGCCAGCCATGTGCCTTCCCAGCTAACAGAGGTTTTCCGGGCGCCATTGGCCATCCTCCAGTGAAGGTGCCTGATTACTGATGTGTTACCTTGGACACTTTATGGCCTTAAGACTGTAACTGTGCAGCCAAATAAACCCCCTTTTTATAAAAGCCAATCCATCTCTGGTGTTTTGCATTCCGCAGCATTAGCAAACTAGAACATAAATTCAATGAAAATACAGAGACCTGAGTAGGGCTTAGAATTCATTCTAGAATTCTTGGCAAAATAAAGGTGTACCAGAGGCTGGGAGGTAAATTCAATGAAAATACAGGAACCTGCTACCTTACGAAGTTATTGGGGTCTAATTCTCTGGGAAATGCCTAGATTTTGTCTTAAAGAGAAGGGCAAGATGCTTTACCTGTACTCTCCACTTTCTCATTTTGGATCCTTATGTTACTCGGTGAACAGGCAAAACAGCGTTTATGGCATTTGTTGAGGCAATCGTTCCTGATTATTAAAGGAGTACAGGATGGTTTTTACCTAGAAATGAAGGAAGAGGGGAATGTAAATGGACAAAGGGCGTCCTTAGGGCATATTTTAATAATGCTGTGTTCATTAGTAAAAGCTAAAGGAATACCAGAGCTGCCATATGCAAATTGAACACTCAGGACACATCTCTTCCAGTAAAGACATTTTGGGTCATTCTATAATGTGAATAACTCTGACTAGCTGTGGTGGTGGCTGAAGGCAAAGATAACAGGGACTTCCTAGAACAGTGGGAATATTATAAACACCAACTATGACAATTGGAGAAACAAGAAATATATTTTCTCTTCCTTGCAGGGTCAAATACATGTTTATATGGTTTAATTAATTTCCTATTTTCCTCTATATCTCTCCCATTATATTATTGCATTTGTAGTCTATCATTCAAAGCATATTGACCTGGAATGATGACAGAGCTAGAGGAGGAGTAGAGAGAATTTAGAGATCCTACACTTGAAGCTGGACACAATGTGTTTGGGTCATTACTTTTTGAGGAGAGAGTAGAACAATTTTGTCCATGAGATAAATACACTAGAATACAGTAGAGTAGTTTTTAGGGATGTATGTTGATATGGAACAGCCAAAGAATAGGAAATAGTGGACATTTATTCAGTTTTGATCATTTGTTGAGGAATTTCCAACAAAAGTCTTGGCCGGTGGCAGAGGAGAATTCTCTGGTGGCAGCAGTTTTCACATCAAGACTGTGATCCTGGAATGACCCTGGTGGCTTGTGGGGCATGGAGGAGGCAGTGATAATGCATGGACTGAACTTGTTCAATTTTTTTTTTTGACTGTTTTCAGAAAAAACTGTTATTTTGTTTTGTGCTCTGTGTCAAACTGCCTCATTCTCATTGTAGGTGATCCCTCTTCCCCAGGAAACAAGAATGAGGTGAGTGGAAGTAAGAGGTGTCTTCTGTGAAATCATGGCCTCCACTGGGCTCCAAGAAAGTTCCACATAGTCTCTGAGAGTTGCTGGTAGATCGTGGCAAAGGCTGGGGTGGGTGGGAGGCAGAGCTGGAAGGGATCGTGGTCACCAGTCGGTTAGCTGTCATTGTGGGAAGTTGATAATAGCTGTAAAGTCCTTTGCCTTGTTCTCCACTTCTGGAGATTCTGTGAACTCCCAATATCTTTTTTCTAAAATTCATTTTTATTGATATATATCACATACCATGCAATCATCCAAAATGTACAACCAATTGTTCACAGTACCGTCATATAGTTGTGCATTCATCACCCCAATCTATTTTTTGAACATGTTCCTTATACCAGAAAAGGTGAAAAAAGGAATAAAAAATAAAAGTAAAAAAGAACACCTAAATCACCCCCCCCACCCTATTTTTCATTTAGTTTTTTGTCGCCATTTTTCTACTCATCCGTCCATACACTGGATAAAAGGGCTGCAATCCACAAAGATTTAACAATCACACTATCAGCCCTTATAAGCTGTATTGCTATACAATCTTCTTCAAGGGTCAAGGCTACTGGGTTGTAGTATTTATTTCTAGCCATTTCACTGCACTAAAACCTGAAAAGGGTTATCTGTATAGTGCATAAGAGTGCCCACAGAGTGACCGCTCGACTCCAATTGGAATCTCTCAGCCATGGAAACTGTTCCGTTTCATATCACATCCCCCTTTTGGTCAGCAAGATGTTCTCAATCCCACAGTGTCAGGTCCAGATTCATCCCTGGGAGTCATATCCCACAATGCCAGGGAGGTTTACACCCCTGGGAGTCAGATCCCGCATAGTTGGGAGGGCAGTGAGTTCACCCACTGAATTGACTTAGTTAGAGAGAGAAAGGGCCACATCTGAGCAACAAAGAGGAACTCAGGGGGAGACTCTTAGGCACAATTATAAGCAGGTTTAGCCTCTCCTTTGCAGTAATGAGCCTCTTAAGGGCAAGTCCTGTTATAGAGGGCTCGGCACATCAAACTGTCAGTCCTCAGTGTTTGTGAGAACATCAGCAACAATCCAGGTGAGGAAGCCCATCACCTCTGCATTTCCCCCGGCTCCTCAGGGGTGCCCTGCATATATATATTTTTATTCTCTGCCCAAATTACTTTGGGATGTGTCAGTATTTCACACTAACCTATGCAAACCCACCAGGTCTCACTTCCTATTAAAAGTTCCATGTAATTATGGTATTTGAACAAACTGTATGAGTTAAATTGTTTAGGAAATATAGCTCTTGCACCAACTAACCATCTCTTCCCTTGGTCTCACATGAATTTGAGGTTTTAAAATTCAGTCAGTATTTTCCTTTACCCTTTGGCTGGATTTGCCCTAGTCCTAACCACATCTGTTTCATTCATATCTCTAGTTGAAGTCTGGGCTCTTTTTCAGCTTTTTTAACAGTTGCTATGTATGTTCTAATACTGTGACATTCATATCTGCCGAGTTCTAGCTCTGAGTTTCAGGTGTCACACAGATACCCACTGTTCTAGAGACCAATCAGGTTATACACAAAGGGATCAGCATCTCAGAGTATGGAGATAGACTACAATTCAAGAATAGATTTGACTGCTGTAAGAGCTTACAATCTAGGGACCATTACAATAATCGTTCCCCTGTTAGGCTGTGCTCTAAGATTCAATTCTGAGTTTATACATTGTAGTTAGTCCATATTGGTGAGGTTTTACAGTGTTTGCCTTTGTTTATGGCATACTTCACTCAAAATGCTTTCTACAGGTTCCATTCACCTCGTTGCGTGTCTCACAGCTTTACTCCTTCTCACAGTTGCTCAGTATTCCATTGTATGTACACACAACAGCTCACCATTCTGTTCCTCAGTCAATGTACCCCTTCCACCCATTGCAAATCATGCATACTCTCTCCATAAACACCAGTGTGCAAATGTTCATTCATGTCCCTGTCCTCAGATCCTCCAAGTAGATGCCCCCTATTGAGTTTGCAGGACCTTATGGCACCCACCTACTTAGCTTCGTGTGGAACCATCCCACTGCCCTCCAGAAAGGCTGTACCATTCTACTCCTAACTGACAGTAAATATGTTCATCCTTCTTTCCATGTTTCCTCCAGCACTTTAATCCCTGTTTATATTTTTCCATACAATTTTATAGCGCTATAATCACAAACCATATAATTATCCACAATGTACCATCAGTTGTTCATGGCATCATCATACAGTTGTGCATTTATCACCACAGTCAGCACTTGAACATATTGATTACTATGAAAAAAAAGTGTTTTAATGAATAATAAAAAAGATAAGAAAAATAAAATAAAATATAATACACCAATATCTTTTTAATCAGTTGCTTTTTCTCCTTAAATGACCCAATTTGATTCTTTTGCTTGTACCTAAGAATTCTAACAGAAAAAAGCATGCAAACACAGAACATAAAGACACATGTGCTTACAAACATGCAGTCATTAAATGCTTGTTTCTGCAAGGCTGGGCCGTGCTAATAGTGCATAAGTCATTTGCTGACCTGCCTCTCATCGTGGCTTTATCGTCATCATTTTGCTCAGCATCTTTTGCCCATCTACTTTCCTCTTTCAAAATTAAAATACCTTCTAAGTCTTCTATGTGGAGATGGCCCTTCTCCTTGTTAAATCCTATATTATTCTAGCTCTAAAAATTTTTCCTCTTCCACCTGCACCATTCTCAGAATGTGAAATAAATTGGTACAGAATCTACATCATATCAGGAATGAAGCAAGTAAGTAAGTTAATAAAAATTAGCTCTTTTTTGGCAATGTCACTTACCCATCTTTTTATAATATTGGGCTAGAAGAAACTTTTCAAAGAGTAATGTCTTAATAGTGTATTTTAAATGTGTGTCTTTATTAATTTGTAATAATGGATAATTCCTGCTTTATCTTTTAATATACTACACAGCAAGAGTTCTGTTTCCCAATTATGGACTAAAAATACCATTGTCTCCTATTGCATTCTTCTCTTGAGATACTACATGGGAGCCATTCAAGCAGAATCAGGACCAGTAACACTGGCCTCAGTTAGAAATGCAGAGTCTCAGGCTCCAGTCCAGAAGTATTGAATCAGATTTGAATTTTAACATGGTTCATGGGTGATTTTTATGCATATTAAAGTTTGAGAAAAAATGGTCTAGATCAATGTTTTCCAATAGAAACATAATGTGAGCTGCAAATGTACTTTAGAATTTTCTAGTAGCTACATATAAAAAGGGAACAGAAATAGGTGAAATTAATTTTAAAAATATATTATCACCATCATCCATTATGGTACCACAGCATTGTGAACATAATTAACAGCACTCAAATATACACATGAATGTGGTTAAAAGGGGAAATTTGGGGTTGCATATATGTTACTGGAATAAAAATAATAATAAAAAAACCCATAGGATTGTAAAACACCAACAATGAACTCTAATGCAAACCATGGACTATGGTTAATGGTACAATTATAATAATATTCTTTCATCAATTATAACAAATGTACCACACTAATTTATGGTATTGATAATAGTGGGGTATATGGGGACTCCATTTTCTGCATGGTTTTTTTTTTTTCTGTAGATGTACCAAATCTCTAATAAAATATTTATATATGATTAAATCCTCTATATAGAAAACATCATTTCAACACATAATGGACAGAAAAGTTTATTAGTGAGCTACCTCACAGCCCATCATAATTTGAGCCAGCTGCATTTCAATTTCAACTGCTCAATCTCCACATGTGGTCAGTGACTGCCCTATTAGATCCTCAGATAGAATCCACCAATTTTCAGTTCTATTTGTAGACTGTAATAGGTCTGCTGGATTGCCTCCTGGTCCAAAGAAACCATTGTAACATCTAGATGGAGGAATGTAAAATAATATTGATCACCAAAGGCCGAGCACATTTTTCACACATAAATATAAAAATTAATACATACTTATAGACTAACTGAATGAAGGAATGAATGAAGAATTCCTCAACAATTATACAAACTCTCCCTCACTACTGCCTTGGCTTTTTAGAATCTCTTTGGACCACTCTTCTCTTTTGTCTGCTTCAGCATTTGTGCACAGTTTTACTATACAATCTTGTAACTTTTGTTGTATTTGGATGTCTGCAGGTATATGTAACAGAAAGAAAGGCATGGGATATTCAGCAGCTTGGAAAACTCTTAGTAAATCCTGTTTGTTCTATGTTTATTCTGATCCTCCTTACTTTTCTTATCTGATTCTTGCAGTTACCAATATGTGGCTTTTCTGGGCTGTTTCAGGCCTTGGGTGTCTGATGGACTTACTCTGCTCTCAACTCCCCAGCCATTCTACAAGCCCAGTGTTGACAACCATATGTATTATGCTGGCTTCTACATATGTTTTACCAAGGTAAATTTTGGAGACCTCTTCTTATAACATTCTTGCGATTGATGGCAAGTTTTACACTAGGGTGGTTCAGATGTGCTTCTTCAGCACTATTTCTGAATGTATGTGCTCATGAGCAGTGTGGTTTTTGCCTTAAATCCACTTGCAACTTTACCAGTAAATAATTTCAAAGGCCGGAGCTGGATACCATTCTGTTTTATGGAGGCCATGAGAAGTTGGGATCAGATGCCCTTTATCTAAACCTATTTTAGATAACTGTCTATTTTAGACAACCTACTTTACTGTGTAGAATTGGTATCTCATTGCTCAAATTCAATTATTTTCAAATAGAACAAAAGCATAAAACTAGTGTTAGAATTATAGAAAAGTAGAAGTGAAAAGTCTACCATATAGATTAGTGAGGAAACTGAAACCTAGAAAGGTGAAGTGATTGATCCAAAATCAACCATTAAAACATGACAGAGAGAGAGGAGGGGAGAGAGAGAGAGAGAGAGTGATGACTTACAAAGGGAAACTAATTTGAGCTTTTAATATGACACACTCACTGAAGATGGAGTACTGGCTACGTGAACCTAATGATTTCTCCACTAAAATCATATGATCTTTGAAAAAAGTCTAAGATTGTTTAGTTAGAAAGAAATTAACAATTTATTTCTAGCCTACAGAACTCAAACTGGGCATTATATCAAATGAATAAATCTATCTGCACCAAGGATTTCAAGCTACGTTTGAAAAATCTCACTGAATTACCTATGTTCCTTTGACTGGGGACCAATACATTTGGTGAGAACAGAGACTAATAAAGCAGGGGCTACATTCAATACTTTCCTTACATCATTTTATTTAATTCAAAAGCCAGAGAATTTCATTATGCAGTAATATGACTGGTTTAACAAATATCAAAACTTAATGCTTTCAAAGAACTCTGTTCCCTTTTAAGAGAGTCCCATTTATCCCAGAGTTTTATATTGATTAAGACAAGGTAAAGGTTGTTTAAGATATGGTTGGCATAGCTTCAGGTTCTCTGGCACATCTTATAGAACTTCTTCAGTGCATAAATTCATTATCCTTTTGAGGATGCATTTCTAGAAAGAGCCAAAATCATTCTAAATCAATCCTAGGAAATAACAGAAATGTTATAGTCATTAATACTTTTTTTTTGAGATAAAAGTAAAATGTGGTTACAAGGTAGCAAGTCTAATTTTCAAGTGTATGCCTGAAATAATAGATCTCAAGGAAAAGTTAACATACATTGATCAGTTATTTCAACATCTGTACTCCATGAAAACATGACCATATGCAATCCTCAAGGCTCTTCAGAATCAGCTTGTGGAGGTTTCTCTGGCTTCCTCTGGCCTCTTTGTTTGCAGAACATGCCAAAGGTGGCTTTAGCAAATTTGATAAAGGCAAAATGAGTCAGAGATGTGGAAAATTTCAGACAAAGGCTATATGTAGGGAAAGAGAAAAATAACAATTGTTGCCACAAATGTCCAGGCCTCAGTTATGGATGGGAAGTGAGACCCAAAGAGCAGATAAAGAGTCGACTTGCAACACTACCTTTAGCCATGGCTGAGCAAGCAAAGAGGGGAAGCACAGGAAAAACTACGGTCAATCTCTTGGTGCAACAAAAACTACTTATATTCAAAGGGGGGCACTTACTGGGGCCTCAGTAAGAACTTACCCCTCTCTACCATTCTTACTGTGGAGCATTGTAAGATTACAGATTCCCTCAGAGGAGTCAAAGGGACAGCTAAGATGGGAGAAAAGGGCAGTGAAAATGGAATAGAGGGGAGCTGAAGAAAGGGAGGACCTAGAGGGTCAACGAATCAAAGGTTCTGATGGAAGTTTAGTAAGAGTAGTTGGACTTTATAAATTCATTAGTGAGGTAACTTCAGGAGAGACAAAAGGTAAATATTTCGTAAAAAAAGTGATATACATACTTAAGGCACCTTAGATTTTTGGTATGTTTCTTCAAATTATACACGTTTGTTGTAATCAATTAGAAAAGTTGAATAAATGATAAGAAAAAAGAAAAATCATGTAAAATTCCACCAAGCAGCTCTAACTACAATTATGTTGTATATGCCCAGAAACTTTTCAAACATTGCTTTCTATCAGTCACACTAATCATAAAATAATAAAGGCCATTCATCTAGCTTTAATTCAGCAACTTCTTTTAACAAGGCATGTATCTTTATATTTAAAAATTCCTATGATATCCTTTAGTTTTTAGTCCTTATGACCAAAAACAATGAGAGCAGAATCATCACTTATTTATTCAAACATACTTGCACAAATAAAATATAGAACTTTTAGAAGAGAAATTTTGAAATATTCTAGATACCTTTGTCTCTACAATTAAGGAAATAAAGGCCCTGGGAAATTAAGAGTGTTACTTTTACTAAGATCCTTTGAGGAGTTGGTGACTGGCAGACAGTACATTAGAAGATTTAATCATTCACATATAGTCCAAAAATAATAAGGGAGACAATACAGTTTTTTTTTTTTAAATCTTCATTTTATTGAGATATATTCATATACCACGCAGTCATACAAAACAAATCGTACTTTCGATTGTTCACAGTACCATTACATAGTTGTACATTCATCACCCAAATCAATCCCTGACACCTTCATTAGCACACACACAAGAATAACAAGAATAATAATTAGAGTGAAAAAGAGCAATTGAAGTAAAAAAGAACACTGGGTACCTTTGTCTGTTTGTTTCCTTCCCCTATTTTTCTACTCATCCATCCATAAACTAGACAAAGTGGAGTGTGGTCCTTATGGCTTTCCCAATCCCCTTGTCACCCCTCATAAGCTACATTATTATACAACTGTCTTCGAGATTCATGGGTTCTGGGTAGTAGTTTGATAGTTTCAGGTATCCACCACCAGCTACCCCAATTCTTTAGAACCTAAAAAGGGTTGTCTAAAGTGTGCGTAAGAGTGCCCACCAGAGTGACCTCTCGGCTCCTTTTGGATTCTCTCTGCCACTGAAGCTTATTTCATTTCCTTTCACATCCCCCTTTTGGTCAAGAAGATGTTCTCCGTCCCACGATGCCAGGTCTACATTTCTCCCCGGGAGTCATATTCCACGTTGCCAGGGAGATTCACTCCCCTGGGTGTCTGATCCCACGTAGGGGGGAGGGCAGTGATTTCACCTTTCAAGTTGGCTTAGCTAGAGAGACAGGGCCACATCTGAGCAACAAAGAGGCATTCGGGAGGAGGCTCTTAGGCACAACCATAGGGAGGCCTAGCCTCTCCTTTGCAGCAACCGACTTCCCAAGGGTAAAACCTGTGGTAGAGGGCTCAACCCATCAAACCACCAGTCCCCTATGTCTGTGGTCATGTTAGCAACCATGGAGGTGGGGTAGGCGAATACCCCTACATTCTCCACAGGCTCCTCAAGGGGACACTGCATCTTTTTTTTTCCTTGTTTTTTTTTTTTTTTTTTTTTTTTTTTTTAACTTTCCCTTCTTTTTGAAATCAACTGTATGAAAAAAAATTAAAAAGAAAACAAACATACAATAAAAGAACATTTTAAAGAGACCATAACAAGAGAGTAAGAAAAAGACAACTAACCTAAGATAACTGCTTAACTTCCAACATGTTCCTACTTTACCCCAAGAAAGTTACCTAATATAGCAACATTTCTGTGAACTTGCTCCTACTATATCCATCAGAAATTAACAGACCATAGTCATTCCTGGGCATCCCCAGAACGTTAAATGGCTTATCTGTTCTTCTTGGATTATTGTTCCCCCTTCCTTAATTGCTCTCTATTGCTAGTTCCCCTACATTCTACATTATAAGCCATTTGTTTTACATTTTTCAAAGTTCACATTAGTGGTAGCATATAATATTTCTCTTTTTGTGCCTGGCTTATTTCGCTCAGCATTATGTCTTCAAGGTTCATCCATGTTGTCATATGTTTCACGAGATCGTTCCTTCTTACTGCCGCGTAGTATTCCATCGTGTGTATATACCACATTTTATTTATCCACTCATCTGTTGAAGGACATTTGGGTTGTTTCCATCTTTTGGCAATTGTGAATAATGCTGCTATGAACATTGGCGTGCAGATATCTGTTCGTGTCACTGCTTTCCGATCTTCCGGGTATATACCGAGAAGTGCAATCGCTGGGTCGAATGGTAACTCTATATCTAGTTTTCTAAGGAACTGCCAGACTGACTTCCAGAGTGGCTGAACCATTATACAGTCCCACCAACAGTGAATAAGAGTTCCAATTTCTCCACATCCCCTCCAGCATTTGTAGTTTCCTGTTTGTTTAATGGCAGCCATTCTAACCGGTGTTAGATGGTATCTCATTGTGGTCTTAATTTGCATCTCTCTAATAGCTAGTGAAGCTGAACATTTTTTCATGTGTTTCTTGGCCATTTGTATTTCCTCTTCAAAGAACTGTCTTTTCATATCTTTTGCCCATTTTATAATTGGGCCGACTGTACTATTGTCATTGAGTTGTAGGATTTCTTTATATATGCAAGATATCAGTCTTTTGTCAGATACATGGTTTCCAAAAATTTTTTCCTATTGAGTTGGCTGCCTCTTTACCTTTTTGAGAAATTCCTTTGAGGTGCAGAAACTTCTAAGCTTGAGGAGTTCCCATTTATCTATTTTCTCTTTTGTTGCTTGTGCTTTGGGTGTAAAGTCTAGGAAGTGGCCACCTAATACAAGGTCTTGAAGATGTTTTCCTACATTATCTTCTAGGAGTTTTATGGTACTTTCTTTTATATTGAGATCTTTGGTCCATTTTGAGTTAATTTTTGTGTAGGGGGTGAGGTAGGGGTCCTCTTTCATTCTTTTGGATATGGATATCCAACTCTCCCAGCCCCATTTGTTGAAAAGACCATTATGACTCAGTTCAGTGACTTTGGGGGCCTTATCAAAGATCTGTCGGCCATAGATCTGAGGGTCTGTCTCTGAATTCTCAATTCGATTCCATTGATCTATATGTCTATCTTTGTGCCAGTACCATGCTGTTTTGGCAACTGTGGCTTTATAATAAGTTTCAAAGTCAGGGAGTGTAAGTCCTCCCACTTCGTTTTTCTTTTTTAGAGTGTCTTTAGCAATTCGAGGCATCTTCCCTTTCCAAATAAATTTGATAACTAGCTTTTCCAAGTCTGCAAAGTAGGTTGTTGGAATATTGATTGGGATTGCATTGAATCTGTAGATGAGTTTGGGTAGAATTGACATCTTAATGACATTTAGCCTTCCTATCCATGAACATGGAATATTTTTCCATCTTTTAAGGTCCCCTTCTATTTCTTTTACTAGAGTTATATAGTTTTCTTTGTATACGTCTTTTACATCTTTGGTTAAGTTTATTCCTAGGTACTTGATTTTTTTAGTTGCTATTGAAAATGGTATCTTTTTCTTGAGTGTCTCTTCAGTTTGTTCATTTGTAGCATATAGAAACATTACTGACTTATGTGCATTAACCTTGTATCCCGCTACTTTGCTAAATTTGTTTATTAGCTCTAGTAGCTGTATCGTCGATTTCTCAGGGTTTTCTAGATATAAGATCATATCATCTGCAAACAATGACAGTTTTACTTCTTCTTTTCCAATTTGGATGCCTTTTATTTCTTTGTCTTGCCGGATTGCCCTGGCTAGCACTTCCAGCACAATGTTGAATAACAGTGGTGATAGCAGGCATCCTTGTCTTGTTCCTGATCTTAGAGGGAAGGCTTTCAGTCTCTCTCCATTGAGTACTATGCTGGCTGTGGGTTTTTCATATATGCTCTTTATCATGTTGAGGAAGTTTCCTTCAATTCCTACCTTTTGAAGTGTTTTTATCAAAAAGGGATGTTGGATTTTGTCAAATGCTTTTTCAGCATCTATTGAGATGATCAATTGATTTTTCCCTTTTGACTTGTTAATGTGTTGTAGTACATTGATTGATTTTCTTATGTTGAACCATCCTTGCATGCCTGGAATGAACCCCACTTGGTCATGGTGTATGATTTTTTTAATGTGTCTTTGGATTCGATTTGCAAGTATTTTGTTGAGGATTTTTGCATCTATATTCATTAGGGAGATTGGCCGGTAGTTTTCCTTTTTTGTAACATCTTTGCCTGGTTTTGGTATTAGATTGATGTTAGCTTCATAAAATGAGTTAGGTAGTGTTCCATTTTCTTCAATGTTTTGAAAGAGTTTGAGTAAGATTGGTGTCAGTTCTTTCTGGAAAGTTTGGTAGAATTCCCCTGTGAAGCCATCTGGCCCTGGGCATTTATTTGTGGGAAGATTTTTGATGACTGATAGGATCTCTTTGCTTGTGATGGGTTGGTTGAGGTCTTCTATTTCTTCTCTGGTCAGTCTAGGTTGTTCATATGTTTCCAGGAAATTGTCCATTTCCTCTACATTCTCCAGTTTGTTGCCATACAGTTGTTCATAGTATCCTCATAATTTTTTTAATTTCTTCTGGATCTGCAGTTATGTCACCTTTTTCATTCATTATTTTGTTTATATGGGTCTTCTCTCTTTTTGATTTTGTCAGTCTAGCTAGGGGCTTGTCAATCTTGTTGATCTTCTCAAAGAACCAACTTTTGGTGATATTTATCCTCTCTATTGTTTTTTTGTTCTCTATGTCATTTATTTCTGCTTTAATCCTTGTTATTTCTTTTCTTGTACTTGGTTTAGGATTGGTTTGCTGTTCATTTTCTAGCTTCTTCAGTTGATCCATTAGTTCTTTGATTTTGGCTCTTTCTTCCTTTTTAATATATGCGTTTAGTGCTATAAATTTCCCCCTTAGCACTGCTTTTGCTGCATCCCATAGGTTTTGGTATGTTGTGTTCTCATTTTCATTCGTCTCTATATATTTAGCAATTTCTCTTGCTATTTCTTCTTTAACCCACTGATTGTTTAGGAGTGTGTTGTTTAACCTCCAGGTATTTGTGAATTTTCTAAGTCTCTGATGGTTATTGACTTCTAATTGTATTCCATTGTGGTCAGAGAATGTGCTTTGAATAATTTCAATCTTTTTAAATTTCTTGAGGCTTGTTTTATGTCCCAGCATATGATCTATTCTGGAGAAAGTTCCATGAGCACTAGAAAAGTATGTGTATCCTGGTGATTTGGGATGTAATGTCCTGTATATGTCTGTTAAATCTAATTCATTTATCAGATTGTTTAGGTTTTCAATTTCCTTATTGGTCTTCTGTCTGGTTGATCTATCTATAGGAGAGAGTGATGTGTTGAAGTCTCCCACAATTATTGTGGAAACATCAATTGCTTCCTTTAGTTTTGCCAGTGTTTCTCTCATGTATTTTGTGGCACCTTGATTGGGTGCATAGACATTTACGATTGTTATTTCTTCTTGCTGAATTGCCCCTTTTATTAGTACGTAGTGGCCTTCTTTGTCTCTCAAAACATCCCTGCATTTGAAGTCTATTTTATCTGAGATTAATATTGCTACACCTGCTTTCTTTTGGCTGTAGCTTGCATGAAATATTTTTTTCCATCCTTTCACTTTCAGTTTCTTTGTGTCCCTGTGTCTAAGATGAGTCTCTTGTATGCAACATATTGATGGTTCATTTTTTTTGATCCATTCTGCGAATCTATATCTTTTAATTGGGGAGTTTAATCCATTTACATTCAACGTTATAACCGTGAAGGCATTTCTTGAATCAGCCATCTTATCCTTTGGTTTATGTTTGTCATATTTTTCCCCTCTGTCTATTAATATCCTTTATTGTACCCATACCGAATCTCTTTAGTACTGAACCTTTCTCCAAGTCTCTCTGTCCTTTCTTTGTTTCTCTGTCTGTAGGGCTCCCTTGAGTATCTCCAGTAGGGCAGGTCTCTTGTTAGCAAATTCTCTCAGCATTTGTTTGTCTGTGAAAAATTTAAGCTCGCCCTCAAATTTGAAGGAGAGCTTTGCTGGATAAAGTATTCTTGGCTGGAAATTTTTCTCACTCAGAATTTTAAATATATCGTGCCACTGCCTTCTCGCCTCCATGGTGGCTGCTGAGTAGTCACTACTTAGTCTTATGCTGTTTCCTTTGTATGTGGTGAATTGCTTTTCTCTTGCTGCTTTCAGAACTTGCTCCTTCTCTTCTGTGTTTGACAGTGTGATCAGTATATGTCTCGGAGTGGGTTTATTTGGATTTATTCTATTTGGAGTTCGCTGAGCATTTATGATTTGTGTATTTATGTTGTTTAGAAGATTTGGGAAGTTTTCCCCAACAATTTCTTTGAATACTCTTCCTAGACCTTTACCCTTTTCTTCCCCTTCTAGGACACCAATGAGTCTTACATTTGGACGTTTCATATAATCTATCATATCCCTGAGGTCCATTTCGATTTTTTCAATTTTTTTGCCCATTCTTTCTTTTATGCTTTCATTTTCCATTCTGTCATCTTCGAGGTCACTGATTCGTTGTTCAACTTCCTCTAGTCTTGTACTATGAGTGTCCAGAATCTTTTTAATTTGGTGAAAAGTTTCTTTAATTTCCATAAGATCATCCATTTTTTTATTTAGTCTTGCAATGTCTTCTTTATGCTCTTCTAGGGTCTTCTTGATTTCCTTTATCTCCCGTACTATGGTCTCATTGTTCATCTTTAGTTCTTTGAGTAGCTGCTCTAGGTGCTGTGTCTCTTCTGGTCTTTTGATTTGGGTGCTTGGGCTTGGGTTATCCATATCGTCTGGTTTTTTCATATGCTTTATAATTTTCTGTTGTTTTTGGCCTCGTGGCATTTGCTGAACTTGATAGGGTTCTTTTAGGGTTTGTAGACCTATTGAAGTCCTTATCTCTAATTTCTCAGATCTACAGCTTCGTGGAGTACACTTTCTCTAACTAACCAGCAGGTGGCGTCCACGAGCCACCTGTTCTCCACAAGCCAGTTCTCCCCTGCTTAGCCTTTTTGGTGAGTGGGGGAGTGAGTCTTGTGGGGTCCAATTGGTGTACCAAGCTTGCGTGTGTAGTTGGTGTTGCCTGCCCTGTATATGGGGCGTGTTTCTGGGCAGTCAGGGAGGGGGGGGTAGCTCTAACAATCAAATCTCCCTGGTGATCCTAGAGTTTTAAAGCTGCTACAATAGTCTAATCCTTCAGTTCAGTCCTGCCACAGTTTGTCTCTGCCACTGCCCCACAAGTCCTTGGTATTGGCGTATGGCTCCTGAGACTTGCAAGTGGGCCCCTCTTCCAGGCCGTGCACCCCGGGTCCTCTGTTGAGGGATGACTGTGCTATGTCACAGGTGAGTGCCGTCCCCCCAGGGCAGTTCTGGGCTGCTGGGCTATGTAGGGAGGCTCCCAGTCTGCTGAAATGATGGCTGAATGGGGCTTTGTTAATTCACACTGCTCTACCTTCCCAACTCTAGGACAATCAGCTGAGGTTGCAGGGAAGGCTAATGTCCACGCCCAGTTTTGTGGTGTGTTCCTGTTATTTGAAGCACTTCCATCACACTGGGTTGTCTGGGGCAGTTCTGGGCTATGGGGCTGGCGATGGGCAGGAGTGTTTCCTGTCCACCAGGATGATGGCTGTGAGCGGACACCCCCCTTTTCTTGGGAAGTTGTGGTGTTTAGTGAATTTTCTCAGCCACTGGATTATTGCGTTTTGTCTCAGAGCTCTCCTAGTTCTGCTCTTGACTTGACCTGCCCAAATAGCAAGTCTTTGAAGCTTTCTGTATTGGGCTTCTTAAAGTAATTGTTTTAGAAAAAGAAAAAAGGATTAAAAAAAAAAAAACAACAAAAAAAAAACGGGCCCTTCTCAGAGATCTAATGGGTTATTGAAATGCTAAGAGACAAAGCAACCAGGGCCATTAAGGAAAGGTCCACAGGGCAGAGAGATCAGCTTTTCTTCGGGATTTGCATATGCGCCTCAGGGCCCTTCCCCTTTCTATGTTCACCAGAACTCCAAAAATCCTCCGCTTTTATTTTGGAGTTTTTCGTGTTGTTTTTTTTTCTACGCCTGTCTCCTCTCTGCTGGGCTGGCTGCTCTCAGATTCTCTGGTGTCTGGTCTCAGTCTATCTATGGTTGGAGTTTGAATCAGTAGAATGAGTTTCCGATAAGAGCTGCCACTGCAGTTCTCCCTTCTCCTTCCCGGAGCTGACAGCCCCTCCTCCCCGGAGCTGACAGCCCCTCCTCCCCCGGGACTGAGCCTGGCAGGGAGGGGCGCGGGTCCCCTGGCTGCAAAAACTTACAGATTTTGCTGATCTCAGCAGTTCCACGTTTTCATGAGTGTTGTATGAAGTATGCCCAAAGTCAGATTGCTCTGTGGTGTCCAGTCCATGCAGTTCCTGGCTTTCTACCTACTTTCCTGGAGGAGTAACTAAAACACAATACAGTTTTGAAGCATGTGCTTTTTGACTGGGATTTTATCATTCAACTTTATTCCAGGGGTCCCAACTTATGTGATATGACAGAAAGAAGGAATAATATATACATATTATACAAAGTTTAAAAGAACATATAAATTTATAGTTCTGTACAGACAATATAATAGTATATATATAGAAAACCAAAAAGAATCTACGCATAGTAGAACTACAGCAAAGTTAAGCCTAATTTCTGAATACAAGGGCATTACTCGGCCTCACTCACTCCACTTAGCAACACTGGCCTCTTTGCTGTTACTTGGATATGTTCAGCATTCATCTGGCCACACTGCCTAGGTCTGAGCATTGGCTACAAGGTTTCTTAGCTCTTAGACCCTAGGAAATTGCTTAACTACTCAGTGCCTCTGTTTTCTCATCTGTGAAATGAGGATAATAGGGGATTCAGAGAATTAATTCATATAAAGTGTGGAAAATGCATTGGTACGTAGTGTATATTCAGTAAATGCTGAAGGATATTATTCTTATTATTACTACTACTATTATTGTTACTGTAAATAATGATAGTGAATTCCTCTGGGGGGGTGAATGGAGGGAGGAAGGGTAATGGGAATCTGTGAGGAAACAAGGGGAGCCAAATTTACGTGCAATGTTATATTTACTTTAAAAAATTGAAATGCAAATGGCAAAATGTTAACATTAAGTAATTTTTGTTGATATGTACTTAGTGTCTAATATGCTATTCCTTAATTTTTCTGCATCTGAAATAAGTCACGTTTTAAAATATATTTAACCTCTGTCTGTATTATACCATTTTCTCTTAATCTTAATCCCCTTCAAACATAACAATATAAATGCATAAATCATTTTTGTTTTTGGCCTTTTTTATTGTAAAATGACACAAATGCAGAGCTTACTGAGTTATTACAAGGCAAACTACCTCTTTAATCTCCCCGTAGGTCAAGAAATAGGACTTTTCTAGCCCCTCCAGAAGCCTCCCAATCCCATTTACTTTCCTCCTCCCTAAAATTAACCACTCTTTTGTAGAGTTCCCCACATTTTTCCTAACTGCAAACACATGATGCAGTTCAACGAGTTCTTCTGTCCTCTGCATTTCCTGCAAACTTGCTGCTGTGTTGACAGATATCATCAGAATCAGTCTCCTGACCCATGGGATACTGTTGGTGGAGTTGTGTGTTTTCATCAGCAATCACATGATGTCTGGTTGTAATTTTTTTTTTGTAATGCTATCAGTCATTGAGACTCAATGATTAGACATATGGATTAAATGGAGGTTGTAGAATGCTGATGTTCTAAATTCTATGTATTTTTTCATTTATTAGCTGGAATAGATTTATACGGAGAAGTTTCTCCTCACCTACAATTTGGTCTATTGTATATCCCGCCTTCATATAATAAAGGAAAGATAAGTGCTTTATTCTCTCCTTTTAATGACTATTGTCAGGATACTCAATTTGTTCTCATTCCCCAGAGGTGACCAATTAGATTTTTTTAACAAATAAATTTAAATATATTTAATAGATTGTACATTATAATTGTTATCCTTACTGAAACTTAAATTGTTCAGTCTTTGGCCATTGAGAACCTCAAGTTGACTCAAGTCATTTTGATATGATTCTAGAAGTCTCTGGACATCTTTCTTTCTATCTGGTTTGTTAAGACATTTCAGGCTCATTTTGTGTCTTTCTTGCTCTATTTTTCTGAATGGGTCTGGTTTCTTTTACTGGAAAATGATATTTCTAGGCCACCATTTGTGTGCTATGGATGTTCATTGCTACTGGGTTAGTGTTGTTTCAAGCTTTTTTAGTGGACATAACTAGGAGATAAAATGACTTAAAAGTTCAAACTGATACTTCCAATTCAAATTCAGAATTACAGAATTCTTTATTTAACTTTTTCTATATCATGTCAATATCTTCTTTCTTCCAATCCAAAAAGTCCATCAAGGACTGAACAGATAATTGAATCAAAATATTTCATAATTACTTTCTCTTTATCACATAAAACATACTAGTCTCAAAATAATGATACCGAATACTATCATTACCAAATTACTAAAGAAAAGTTAAAAAATTGTTTTTGCATTTGGCTCATTCAATCTCCCTCCATTTTTTATAGTTGAACTATAACTACATTGTCAAAGGATATAATCATTAAATACTATACTCTTTCCCTTTAACCCAAATTTACTGTTATTTGTATACATAATTGTATATTTAAT
The DNA here is from genome assembly GCF_015220235.1 of Choloepus didactylus. NCBI lineage: Eukaryota > Metazoa > Chordata > Mammalia > Pilosa > Megalonychidae > Choloepus > Choloepus didactylus. The sequence continues at coordinate 49,911,684 of NC_051326.1, forward strand.
GCTTATCGCAGTCTTTCTGTTGAAATCTCCCTAATCTTATTGGTTTACTCCTTCTGTAGGAGACTCCTAAGGAAAGACTCAGGAGAACACATTCCCTAAGTTCTTGAAGTTCATTTCTGCTGTTTTAAAAAATTCTTGGTTCACATTTTCTTTAACTTGAATATCTTAAAATTGTTACTCCATTCCCCTGTACAAATTCCCACAGAGGAACCACACCAGGCACTTTCCTCATTCCTGTTTTCACTCCTCTACTTCCACACCCGTGAATCCACACTCCTATCCTCCCTTCCAAACCCATTGAGAAAAACCAGTCCCCTGAATTTCTTATGTTTTCTTTGCACTTTGCCACCAAATCCGTGTCTTGCTTCCAGTTTGGTCCTCTCTTGTAGATATTCAGCTTCCTGCTGCTCTTTCAAGTAGATGGGTTTCTTCACTCCTCATCCATGAGGTGAAGAACCGTCCCTATTTTATTTCCTACAGTAACTCCAGTGCCTGACACCCTGCTTCTCAATAGGTAAGTGCCTAATCAGTACGTGCTGATTGAATAAACGAATGGATGGATGAATGAGTGAATGAAGTTTTACCTTCCACAAGCAAAAGCTAAGCTCATAGAGAGACTAAAGCAGGCTAAAATGGAAATGAAAGAAAAAATTAATTTTCAGAGCAAGAACAACTCCTGATAGTCATCCTTAGGACTCACCTTACAAGTCATCAGTCCATGTTGTGAAACATAGTGAGAGGAATGGGAAGATCTACTGGGTCTTTTTAAACAGTAGGTTTTAGAATCCTAATTCTAACTCCAATTAAAATCATTTGATCCACTCTCTACACCTCTAGGTTCTTGGTCTTCAAAGAAAGTAAGGAGCTAAGTGAACGCACTATAAACAGCTATGGCCATCCTTCCAGGCTTTGCACAAATTTCATGTGAGTTTCCCCCTCCCCTCTCCTTCCCTTGCTGTCATATTTATTTCAGACATATCTATGGTTAACCTTCACTATAGACTACTCCATCCTAGGATGATTTGGCAGAGAACTGATTTACCCCACAAGGCAGGGATTCTTTATCTTTGTACCCTTTATAAAGCCAAAAATGGTATATTGCATATAGTAAGTATTCAAATATGTATTGAATTGAAGAACATTTTCAGGTGAAAAATTGTTCATATTGTCATTACAAAAGTGAGACATATTGGAAGAAGTCTACTATTTACTGACTAGAGAATGTAATAGCCAGGCTTTATGAATATATAGTCATATTTTTAAAAAAGTGTTTAAGAAAACAGACACCGTGTTTAACACTCAACAGCTCAGAAAAGAAGAGGGGAGTTTTTTTATTTTTTATTTTTTTAAGATTAAGTGATTTTATTGGAGATTTGAGCAAAATACATTACTTTTTTAAGTGCAGAAATGACACTATCAATCTTCTACCCTTCAATTGACACATACAAGCATAACTTGGAGATATTGCAGCTTTTGTTCCAGACCTCAGCAATCAAATAATATCACAATAAAGTCGGTCACACATTTTTTTTTTAGTCTCCCAGTGCATATAAAAGTTATGTTTACACTATACTGTAAACTATTAAGTGTGCAATGACATTATGTCTGGAAAGACAATGCAATGTGCATACTTTAATTAAAAAATAATTCATTGCTAAAAAATGCTAACCATCATCTGAGACTTCAGAAAGTTGTAATCATTTTGCTGGTGGAGGGTCTTGCCTCAATGTTGATGGCTGCTGACTGATAAGGGCGGTGGTTTCTGAAGGTTGGGGTGGCTGGGGCAATTTCTTAAAATAAGACAACATTGGAATTTGTTGCATTGATTGACTCTTTCTTTCACAAAATATTTCTCTGTAGCATGTGATGCTGTGTGATAGCATTTTACCCACAATAGAACTTCTTTCAAAATTGGAGTTAGTCCTCTCAAACCCTGCCACTGCATTATCAACTAAGTTTATGTAATACTCTAAATTCTTTGTTGTAATTTCAGCAATGTTCATAGCATCTTCAGCAGAAGTAGTTTCTACCTCAGGAAACCACTTTCTTTGCTCATCCATAAGAAGCAACTTGTCATCTATTCAAGTTTTATCATGACATTGGAGCAATTCAGTTACATCTTCAGGCTCCCCTTTGAATTCTAGTTTCTCTTGCTATTTCCACCACATCTGCAGTTACTTCCTCCATTGGAGTCTGAACTCCTCAAAGTCATTCTCGAGGTTTGGAATCAACTTCTTCCAAACTCCTATTCATGTTAACATTTTGACCTCCTCTCATAAATCATGAGTGTTCCTATTGCCATCTAGAATGGTAAATCCTTCCCAGAAGATCCTGGATCCATCAGAGGAATCACTATCTATGGCAGCTTATAGTCTTACAAAATGTATTGTTTAAATAATACAACTTGAATGTTGAATTGACTCCTTGATCCATGGGCTGCAGAATGGATGTTCTGTTAAAAGACATGAAAACAATATTAATTGCATTGTACAATTCCATCAGAGCTCTTGAGTGACCAGGTACCTTGTCAAAGAGCAGTCATATTTTGAAAAGAATTTTTTTTTTTCTGAGCAGTAAGTCTCAACAGTGGGCTTAAAATACTCAGTAAACCTTGTTGTAAATAGAGTTGCTGTCATCCAGGCTTTGTGTTCTATTTATAAAGCACAGGTAGAGTAGATTTAGCATAATTTTAAAGGGCCCTAGAGTTTTAGGAGTGGTAGATGAGCATTGGCTTAAACTTAAAGTCACCAGCTGCATTACCCCTAATAAGAAAGTTAGCCTATTCTTTGAAGCTTTGAAGCCAACCATTGACTTCTCCTCTCTAGCTAGGAAAGGAAAATCCTAGATGGCATTTTTTTCCAATACAAGGCTGTTTCATCTACACTGAAAATCTGTTGTTTAGTGTAGCTACCTTCATCAATTATCTTAGCTAGGTCTTCTGGATAACTTGCTGTAGTTTCTACATCAGCACTTGCTGTTTCACCTTACATTTTCATGTTATAGAGTTGGATTCTTCCCTTAAACCTCATGAACCAACCTCTGCCAGCTTCATACTTTTCTCCTGCAGCTTCCTCACCTCTCTCAGCCTTCATAGAATTGAAGAGAGTTAGAAACTTTTGCTTAAGGGAATGTTGTGGCTGGTCTTTTATCCAGACCACTCAAACTTTCTCCCTATCAGAAATAAGGCTGTTTTGTTTTCTTATCATTTGTGTGTTTACTGGAGGAGCACTTTTCCTTTCCTGCAAAACATTTCCTTTGTATTCACAACTTGGCTAACTTTTTGGTGCTAAAGACCTAGCTTTTGGCTTATCTTGGCTTCCAAAATGACTTCATCTCTAAGCATAATCATTTTTAGCTTTTGATTTCAAGAGAGAGATATGTGCCTCTTCCTTTCACTTAACACTGAGAGGCCATTGTAGGGCTATTAATTAGCCTAATGTCAATATTATTGCATCTCAGGAAATACAGAGGCCTGAGGAGAGGGAGAGAGATGGGCGAGCAACTGGTCGGTGGAGTAGCCGGAACACACACAACATTTAAAAATTAATTTCCTTGTCTTATATGGGCGTGGTTCATGGCTTCCAAAGCAATTACATTTGTAACATCAATGATCACGTGTCACATATTTCATAGCAGATACTAATGATGAAAGCCTTTGAAATATTGCAAGAATTACCAAAATGTGACAGAGACATAAATTGAGCACATGGTTTTGAAAAAATGGTGCCAATACACTTGCTTGATGCAGGTTTGCCACAAAACTTCAATTTGTAAAAGACAAGATATCTGCAAAGTGCAATAAAGTGATGCATAATCAAATGAGATATATCTGTAATTATCTTCACAGTATTCACTTGTTTGAAAAGGAGATCAAAATATTTTATAAAAATTTAATTATGGCATCTTTAGAGCACCAAAGAAGAGGAATAAAGAAAATAAAGAGTAGACATTCCTTATCGAACCAGCCTATTATCCATCTTGAATATTATGATTATTTTGCTATTGATCCTGAGTGAATTATTATTTGTCAGAGGTATTTGACCAATTAAGGGACAGAAGAAGCTATATATATATACACACACACACACACAAACACACACATATATATATATATTTATATATATGAATAAATAAAAAAAAAGATTTAGGAATAAAGTGTGGTGGTTCCATGCTCAAGATTACCTTTCAAATGTCTTGTTTAACTACAAAAAAAATATTATTTTTATAAATACAAAGACCATCCTTGTAGTTTAATTTTGCTTCTATATTTTGTTTATTGTCATGCACATAACGTGCTTTATTTTCCATATTTCTCTTCAATTTTTAAAAATTTCATTGAAGAAGAATGTGAACAAGGACTGAATTCACAAATATCCATAGGATTTTTTTCAAATTGATTTGTTTCCTTCTTTCAAATTCTACTGTGATCTAGGTCTTATTTTTTTTGTTTTTTTGGTAGTTAAATTACCATTTGACTTTGTCCAAATGTGTTTGCATTTTTACTTATTTTTCTCTAGTTCTTGAACTTTATGATATACAGCAATGATGATAAGTTTGGTTTTTCAAGTTTTGAAAGATATTTTCCCAGTAACTTCCATGTATGTTCAATAAATGCAAAATATACTGGTTGGTTTTTTTTACCTTGTATCAATTTTTCCATAAATTTTGGAATTTCTAAATATGAAATAAAAATTGTTTTCTGTGCTATATCCACAGCTAATAAACTGAAGTCCTAAGAAACATTAAACTTTAGCTCATATTGATGTAGTCTCCTTTCTGACATGGAGAGACGCCGCTAAATATTTCATGCATAATGATTTTTAATCATATGCTCATCACTTCCCTATTTCTCAGAATTTTGGACTGGAGCCTCTCTCACATCAGTATTAGTGTAGTATTTTTTGATTACCAACTATACTTTGTTCTTCTAGTGTCTGGATCCCTTCTCTATTAGATATGCCTCACCTAGTTCTTAAGCAGACCAAAACTGACTCTTCTCATTGTTAATAAATGATCTTCTGTGCCTTCCAAAGCCCCATTTGTTTCTTTGTGTGCTTTGAGGCTGTCATGCCCAGCCTGGATGTGAACTGTGCCTGTCACCTTCATTAACCTCCCCTGAAATCTTCCTTTCATTCTCATTCTTATCTTTGGCTTTCCTTGGCATTTATTACACTTTTTTAGATTCTTTCACTACCAGATAGTTTACACCTTGTCTCCTATCTTTTTTTATTGTTATTTTTTTATTTCCTGTTTCAACTATACTGGGTCCTTAGTACTTGCTTTTTCCTTCAAAGAAAACCTGAAACCTAGGCATATATCATCTTCTTTAAAGAATAATAGGAAAGACAATAGGGTACTCCTGTGTTCTTTCTTTCTTAAATATAATTTGATCTCTACCATGTAATAGATGTTTGAGTTTCGTATATGTGCCCTGGCTGTCTGTTGTACAAAGGTGACACTATGGCAAAATGACACATACCTCTTCCTGAAGGGCTCTGCAACACAATACAAACCAATCTTCTGAAAGGTGGATCTTGCAGTCTATAATTTGGGGAAGTTAGAAAGATATGCGGTATGTCTATGCACTCTGGAGACACCCGATGACGGGGGGGGGGGGGAAGAGAGAGAGAGACAGAGAGAGAGAGAGAGAGAGAGAGAGATGTCCCATGAATTACCTTCCTTTGGTAGTGAATCTCAATCCTCATGATTTTGTGCCAGATATTCTAGGCAAAAATATTCTATTTCACTGTACCTAAGCAACTTACATGGCCAATTCTGAAACCCATTTCTTTATTTTCACAACTTCCAACCTCATTGCCAAGATTTTTTCCCAGGCTATGGCCTTTAATATATGTGTTCAATAATAAAAATAATCATACACATGTTCAGTAATAATAATAATAAAGAAGATTATACATTCAAGATAGTCCCTCACCACTCATTGTTTTTCCATGATCCATTCCAATGTCTGCAAGAACCTTTGGTTGATATCTGTTGTCATCCTACAAAGGGAACAGTTCTAATATTGTAAATGAGAATTACACCATGTAATAGCTACCATAAAAGAAGACAAGAAAATAGAATATAGGCCAAGCCAAAGAAAGTAAAAGACTTTCTAATTTGTATACATTTGTAGGTGAATATAAAAATAATCTTTTTAAAAATCATCTTGTTCCATCCATGTACTTCCACTTAGCTTGCCTGACAGTATCTATTTACTGAGGGCCTCCAATGTGCCTGACATTTGGATAAGATCTATACAATCCATGTGGTTTTAAATGCCTACACATTGTGGTAGGCAATTTACATACATTTATTATCTCATTTCCTCTTTATCAAAAGCCTTCAAGTTATGCACCATTGTCAGTCATGTTACAGTAGAGAAAATGGAAACAGAGAAATTTCAAATGTAAACAAGTTTAATAATTGAAGGTAATTTGATCTAAAACAGCTCCATATAGATTATATTTATTATAAATATTTTTCTAGGAAAAGATTGATCAAATAGTCTTTCTCTACAATCTTTTGAATATTTCACTGAAGATACATTTAACCAATTAAAAATCAGAGCACCATCAATTGATTCCTCCCACAAATTGACCTACATTGATTTACAAAGTAATTTCTTAAAGAATTAAATATTTAAAAATATCTCATTATAATGGGTAACACAAAGAGCAAGTGTGTAGTGCTGTGTGGAGATTCTTTTGTATTCAACATCAGCATTGTTACAAAATTTTGTAGTTCACTTGTGTGTGTGTGTGTGTGTGTGCGTGTGTTATCTGTGAATTTTGAAAACCACTGTCTCAATTCCTGTTGTAGAATACTGTTTTAGTTCTCCTGGCTGCCAAAGCAAATACCATGCAGTGGGTTGGCTTAAAGAATGGGAATTTATCGGCTTACAATTTTGAGGCTAAGAGAAGTCCAAAATCAAGGTGTTTTCAAGGTGATGCTTTCTCCCAGAAGATTGTGGTATTCTGAGGCTGGCTGCCAGTGATCCTTGGTCTTTGGCTTTCCCGTCACATGGTAATGCACACAGCGGCCTCCCCTGGCTTTTTCTTCTCTCCCCAGTTCTGTTAATTTTCAGTTTATGGCTGCTCCCTCTAGCTCCCCCTTCCCTATAATGCTTTCAGTAATAGGATTAAGACCCATCCTGATTCAGCTGGGTCACACCTTAAGTGAAGTATTCTCACCAAAAATTCCTATTTACTTAATCCACAGGAATGGATTAAGTTAAAGAACTTGTTTTTACAGTGTACATAGCTCCAAACCATCACAAATATCAAAACTCATCTGGACAGAATATGAATTGCATGTGTATGTACCACAACCAGTTCTGAATATATTTCTGTTCCATAGGTTTCTTTATTAATTACATACATTGTTTCTGCATGAGGCCAGACTCCATGAAAATTGTACTCTTAATATCATTGCAGAAACAAATAGTTTTATTTTCAATGTTGAACTTTTTAACCAGATTTATTAGAGTCTCCACAGTAATGTCAGGTCTTTCACCTTCTTACACAAAAGTGTTATTTTTTTCTATGATGTTACTGATTTCTCTATCTGAAGTATCTGATGACACGCAAATGAAATTTGCCTCATTTGGCTGTTTGGGTAGTTTTCCTTCAGCTTAAAGAAAGCAGCACAATAGCAACTATTGTTATACTTCTTGTAAATGCACAAGAAAGCTTCTGATCATGAGTGAGAGAACTAATTTATAAGAACAATTTTTTTGACATAAAATAAATGTTCTGCTTCACTGAGTGACATAAAGACACACTTTCTGCAACTGCACAACATACACTAGTATCTTAGGCACAGTTTTCATTTTCATCAAGATTGTGAAAGGCAAGGAAAGAATGAGGAATTGTCACAAATTGGAAGAGACTTAGGAAACACAAAAGCTACGTATAATATGGATTTGGTACCAGAACAGAAAAAGGACCTTAGGGAACAACTGGCAAAATTTGTAGTTAATTAATAGTAGTGTACCAATATTAATATCCTGGTTTTGATCACTGTTCCATGGTTATATGAGTTAACCTTAGAAGCATTTGAGGAAACTGTGTGAAGGGTATGTAAGAATTCTCTGTACAAATTTTGCAACTTTTTGGCAAGCGTAAAATTATTTCAAAGTAAAAAAAAACTAAGATTTAAAATAGATGTTGATGCCTCTTTGGCAGATTTGTGACTTATAGATTTCATATACTTATTGACTTCACTAAGTCCCCCTTATTAAATGGAAATATACAAGTTACACATTAACCATTCATTTTCTTGAGAAATGGGAAATTATTATTTATTTTTTCATTAGACCAACCCTCCCTTCCCGTCTTCCTTCCTTTCTTCTTTCCTTCCTTCCTTCCTTCTTTCCTTCCTTCCTAATAATAGTAGCCAAACGGTTTATTGCAAGATTTAAAAGGCATTATTAAATGAGAAAATAAATAGTTCAAAGTTTACATTTTTAAATGGATGCCAAAACTTTTGTAGTTAGGGTGCATGGAGCCCTCTCTAAATTTTCTACTGAGGTCTGCTCACCTTTATTTGTTGTACATATTTCTCGTACATATTCTTGTGCCTATTTTGCATATCATTTGCATATGATGCATATGACTGGTGCATCAAGTGGACAGAAGGGGCTGCTGAAGATGGTTGGATCCATCTTCAGCCACTATCCAGACCAAAGGGGTAAGATTTTCCTAATTGCTCCCATCTGAAAGTGCTTTGTTTTATCCACGGGCATGCTGACTCTGAAGGGGAGCTGTCATTTACTCATATTTAGAAAGTGTAGAACAAAGAAATGATATATAAGTAGGCATCTTTCATCTTTAACCACATGTGAGGATCTGTTCATGGCACATGTGACTCAGACATTGCTTGATGAGGCCATGAACAAGCTGGGAGGACAAAGTGAATGTCACAAATCCATCCTGCTTATATACATTCAGATATGCAAAATAGCACTTTATGAGAAAATAAAAACACCAGAACAAATAGTAAAGATAATGGGAAGTTGGGAAAACAGACATGTTCCAGGACTATCCCAGGCAAACTGAGATATACGATCACAGATCTTTAAGAAACACGGAGCTTTTTAAACACTTGATAGTAAACATTGCAATAGCTCAGATGTTTACTTATTTTGGAGGCTTCTGACATCTGTAGACAAATGTCAAGGAAAGATGAGAGAATGAAAAGGAAAATGAAGAAGTAGAGGAGTAATTAAAGGAGAGATTAAAGAGTCATCAAAGTTTTGCTAACTGCTTTTGCAGGATCATTCTTTTTAGTGGCTTTACTCTTAGATATTCAGTTTCACGTGTAAGTCAGGTTTTGGTCAGGGAAACCGGAGTCATTCTATGTATTCTCAGGATAAAGGATTTACATAGTATTGGAGGCTTGCCTGACTATTTCAATAATAGCTGGGGAAGCAGGGGTCCGGGAAGATGCTGCCGACTGTGGGGTAGCTGAAGTTATCAACCTGCAGCACTGAAGCGGAGGTCTGGAAACGGCTGCAGTTCTCTTAAGAATTCTTGAGCAGCTCTCTCTGACAGTCCACCTCAGCTGAGGTTAAGCAGGTTCTTTAAAAACTGGGAGGTTCTCAAGTGCCAGGACACAACCCATTGCAGCTGCCTGGAGAGTAATACCTTCAACTTCACTTCCACTGCCCAGGTCTCAGGTGAGTTGCTCTCTGGGCCACTCTAACCCTGGCCACATCTAGAGGGGATTTTGTAAAATCCATACTAGTGTATGTTGTAAAATCCATTCCCAGCCTTAGATGGAGTCATGGGTAGCCATGCTGGGTGAATTCCGTAAAAGTTAAATGACGCCTATTCTGTTGATATTTACATTTTGCCACTAAAAGATCATCCAATCTGTTGAATATTTGGGATCAGAATATCAAAGGTATCTGATATCAGAGAAATATGAGAATATGAGGCGTTTGTTACTATCTCTGGCATTGTTTTTGTTTTAATTAGAAAGTTGTCACCAAAAGGAATATTTTCATTATCTCAGATTCTCAGAGGACGTTTTATGGCAATGAGTTTCTTGGCAGAGGTTATCACTCCTGTGATACACTTAGACCTTGTCGTTACAGTAACTGTACCTTCCCTAAACCTTCAACCTCAAGCATTACCTTTCTGATATCACCTTCTACCTTTCCAGCCCACTTTCTCTAGTACATCTTTTCCCCCCATAAACAGAGTCCTACAAGAACTTATGATACATCAACACTGCCATATGACATCCTCACTTATCTCTCTACAATGACTAAATGAATCAATTTTGTATTTTAACATTTTGGATGGAACTTTCTACAATGTACAGCTTTTCTTCTTCCTTAAATAAATTATTCTGTAAGGAATTTAACATCTTACAAATGTCTTAGGCCATCATTATGGACATGATATTATTATACTTTTTATTTGATAATGATAGCTAACATTTATTGAATGCTCATTGTCTGCCAAGAACTGTGTTACATGATTTATATAAATTAAATAATTATTTCTTAGAAATCCCTATGAAACATAATTTTATTATTCCAATTCTACAGACAAAGAAACTGAGTCTTAGTTGAAATATTAAGTACTTTGCCCAAGAACATAGCTAGTGGGTGCTTGGCCAGAAATTGAACTGTTTTTCTTCTCCCACACAATACTCTATTATATAAAATTGGCTGCACATATACTAAGCTCCACCAACCTGACCATATTTGGAGTCCCTTTGTCATTTATTATTTTTGAATATAGTTTTGATATAACGATAATTTTAGATTTGAAGAAAAGTTGCAAAGATTCTACAGAAAGTTCCTGTATACCCCTTGCCTAGTGTTAGCACCTTACATGACTATGGTACATTTGTCACATTTAAAGAACCAACATTGGCCCATTATATTTATCTAAATGCCACAGTTTGCTCAGGTGTCATCAGTTTTTCCCTCATGTCTTTTTCTGTTCCAGAATCTCATCTAAGTTGCCACATTATAATTAGCAATATGTCTCCTTAAGCTCGTCTTGGCTGAGACAGTTTCTCAGACTTCCTTTGTATCAGATGACCTTGACACTTTAGAAGAATGCTAGTCAGATATTTCATAGAACATCCCTCGATTCTGGTTTGAGTGATGTTTTTCTTGATTGGACTGGGGTAACGTGTCTATTAGAAGACCACAGAGGTAAAGTGTCCTTCTCATCCTATCATATCAAGGATACTTTCAACATGACTCATCACTGTTGGTGTTGATCTTGATCGACAGGCTGTGGTTGTGTTTGAGATTTCTCTCTGCCTTCCACACTGTACTTCTTGGAAGCAAATCACTATGTATAGCCAGGATTTAAGTGGTGGGAGTTATACTCCACCTACATGAGGGGAGGTGAATATCTACCTAAAGATTTTGAAATTCTCCAGCAAGGGATATTTGGTTCCTCTCCCACTTTTATTTATTTATTCAATAATCTATACTGTATATCAAGGAAATTTATTTTGTAATTTGGCTTATACTCTAATATTAGTTTATATATTTTGTTGTTCAGATTTTTCCAGTTTTGGGTATTGGGGGCTCTTTCAGGTTGGCTCCTGTGTCCCTTTCACTGGCCCTCATCATTATTTTTCTTTTGAGTGCCTTCGTCTTTTCTGGCACCACAAGTTGCTATAGGCTCATCTTATGTATTTTCTTACCCAATCCCATAATCAGCCATTTCCCCCCAGAGATCTCTGGTTCCTTTAATTTGAGAATGGTATCTGAAACCAAGATCTTGGCCATGTGTGTGCTCATTGCTTCTGAGGTGGTACTGCTTTGAGGCTCTCTCAGCAGACAGAGCTAGGAAACATACATGCATACTAACCCACAAATGCACAGATTTCTATAATTATTTCTGTCTATCCATCTGTTTCTAATTAAGCTAAATAGCAGATCAAACTGATGTCTTCAATTCTTACTCTGTACTGCATAGTTAATTTTTGTCTTCTTTGTTTCATTTTAGGATATATTTTTTGTCTTCTCTCTTCATTAGATATCCCTTTTACTCTTATTAGAATACTTAGAATAGCTCCCTTTTTTCTCTTCCCATTTACTACAGCTTTAAAAGAAGATAATTTTCATTTGAAGTTTATGTAAAGTAAGTAGCTTGACTCCCAGTGACAGTTTTAAAGACTCTCCTATGATTAAGAGTTTCAGTATAAAAATTTCAGTCACATACAGTCATTTAGAAAATGTCAATGTTTGTTTCTGTTCTCAGCTAAATTCCAAATAAGCAAGATTGGTAGATAGCCTAGGTGCAATTAGGTAATCTACTATTGCTACCATGCAAACTTTGGTTTAAATAAGAGTGAATTCTTTACTACTAGAAATTCTTTTGTGTTTCCCAACTTTTCTATTTAAATATGAGATTATCATTCATCAGTACTACTTAAGATGAATTCTTCAGAAATTATAGACACACGGGAATATTTAATCTGCCTTTTTACAAATTTTATATGCTGTGTATGTTAAGGCAAACATTAAGACTCGAGAGCACTTTAAACAGGGCCTTTGTCTACAACTTCAGGTGCCCTTTATTATTCATATATGACCTGTGAAACTATCTCAAAATTATATGAATTGTTTCTAGATCACTGTTATGGTGCAAAATACCTCATGGAATCATAGTAAGAGCTAAGATGTAAAGCAAAGAATATCTAGAACCGTAAGGAATGGGCACAGAATATAATCTAGGAAGGAGGGAGTAGAGGCTGTTTCAAAGCAGGGACATAGACAGCTGTAGCAATTTTTTTTTTCCTTATGTCTTAGGGAAGGATAGAGCCCCAAGGACTTCCACAGCCTAGAAAAGAATACATTTTCTTAATTTCTAGGAAAAAATGGCATCAGTCAAACTATCGTAGATTGTGAACTTTTCAGGCCATTCATATTTTCAACATTCAGCCCCATTTCCCTGAGCTTGTAGGGCAATGCATCCTGCTGTGGGGTTCACACCATATGGACACCAGAGGCTAATCTCATACGTAAGCTTCCTGCATTTATTTTGGACTTTGAATAAAGAACTATTTTTACTTTTTACTTCAGAAAAGGCTGAAGATTTGATCTTTTACCTGTTAAGTAGTCAGGAGGAGTGAAAAAGAAAGGGAAAGGGGGAAACAAGAAAATGTGTATTTTAAAGTTGGTAAGTAAATTTGGACTCCAGTTAAACATGGTGGAATTTAACTGGTTACTTTCAAAATCCACAAAACTGATAGTAAAGGGATTAAACAAAATCATAAACCTTAGAAAAAAGGGACTAATAAAAGAGAAGAAAAGATGACAGTGTTAACATTTTAGAAGCAGGAAAGCAGACAGGTGAATGGCAACTCTCTTTACAGACTAAAATCTATGCCCACCTTAGAGAAGCTTAGAAGCAGGCAGATGTGTTCCCCAGAATCAAAGAAAGACTGAGGAGCTGGAGGGATCATCTGACAGTGACAATTGGGATTGAGGTAGGTTAAAATCAAGAGCATTGCTAGAAAGTCTGTTTAAGAAGCAATTAAGTTTTTCATAGATCCATTTCCTCAACTTGCCAGTATGATGAAAAATATTGGATGATGGACCCTTTCACAATAAAGCAGAAAGTTAGAGATTTATTTTTTAGGAGGACTCAGGGATTCAGATGCAATGCTTAGTTGGGATTACAGATCTGAAAAGAGTGTGGGTGGTCTTTAAAAGCCTGCATTCTAAAGGTGAGTCTCAAGGTCCTTTCCCCGCTCTACTCTTAGAACCGTGGTGGACAAGACATGAATCTCACAAGGAGGATTGTGGAGGATTTTTCTCTAAGTCTGAAAATTCCATGAGAAAGATATACGGGTACTCTGTATAGAGTAATACAGCTCAGCCATATCACTCTACAACAAAAGTCCACATGTTGACAAGCCCATAAGATTACACTGAGCTTCAAATCAGCTTTGGGGGGCCAAGGAAATCCAGACATCTGAGAATAACCTTAATGTGAAAGACTGAAATGAAACCAAACAAAAAGAAAAGAAAAACTCAGATACATGGAGGAAACAAAAATTATAGAAGACTTCAAAAAAATGATATTTTCAAGACAACAAGAGAAGATAATGTATACCTAAAATAAGAGGAGTTTATATGAAAAGGAGGGACATTCAAAGAGCCACAAAGAGTTCTTACATATTAAGAGTTGGCAGAATGTATAAAACGTTCAATAGAAGGATGAAAAATAATGCTCAGAAAATTTCCTAGAACATAAAACAAAGAAAGAGATGGGAAATAGGAGAAAAAATAAAAGACTGTTAGGGGATCATATAGGAGGTGCAATGCCTTAATAAAAGGAGACCCAAAACAGAAAGTAAGGAAAAGAGAATTATAAAATTATCAAAGAACTAAGTTTAAAAATACATCCAGAACTGAAGGACATGGTTTTATAGACTAAGAAACCTCACTGAAGTCTGAAACCAATAGTCAAAATGGAGCCACATCAAAGCACATATTCCGAAATTTTGAAAGACAGAGGAAATCATGATGGGGGATAGGTGACATAAAAAACCTAATGGCCATTAGTTTTTTATGTAGCAACAAATCAGCCAAATTAAATCTTGATATATGTTTCAATAAAGGATGCTCCCTGTCCAAATTTCAAAGTAAACCAAGAGAGAAAAAAGGCAATGGAATTCAACTCAGGAAACAAGATAAGGGGCTCCCCAACACAGTAATGAATGTGCATCCAGGGTAAAGTAATGCGAAAGCCTTGAGAAAAACCAGCCCATGCTGGGTCGGGATCAAGGGCTCTCAAAGTGATATCAAAGTGAGAAGAATGGAATTCAGAGATTACCTGATGGACAGGTTGTTCCTCTGGTAGAAAAGTTGAACTTGAATAGTAAAAAGGAACAAAGAAAACTATGTAAATAAGCAAATGAACAAGATAATTATTACCCCCAGGGAAATGAAAAAAAAAAAAAAGTAGTGTGTAAGTAAGGAATATAAGTCTCAGTTGTGGGCACTATTTATGTAATAATGATAAACACTGGATATTTTTCTCAAAATAATGATATAAGGTGGTTTTGGAGATTTAGGTGTAGGGGAACTATTGGTATATTTGGAGTGGGGGTAAGAAATCTAAATCTTCATCTTCCAAAACAGAAAGCTAAATGATAGTATCTCAACAAGAAACAATAAGAAGTAGTGAAATAGGCAAATTATATGAGAATATGGAGGCAAATATCTGAATAATAGTAAAATTTCAAAATAAATAGATAAAATGTTGAAAGTGGCTACTTTTGAGAATAGGGAGCAAATGACTGATGACTATTATATCCCTCAAAACCTGATAGAACTATTTGATTTTTTAAAAATCTAAGTAAATGTATGATTTCAAAAAGACAAATAAATTCCAAAAAGGAAAATATTTTGTAAGTGTCAAGGTTATGTTTATATTAATACCTCAAATTTTTGTGTAAGGTAGATTCGTTTCCCTCTTTGTTACCTCTTTCATTTTAGCATAATATTTCTAGACTAGTGATAAACAATAAATTAAAATAAAAGAAGACAAAGGTAATATCAGATTTCATTAGCATGACTTTTTGAGCTCAATATTTGCAATGTTTGAGGCATAGTAAATATGCACAATTAACACCTTTATGTAAAATGACTTCAGGATGGTTGGCCATAATTACAGGAAATAGCCCCACTGAACTGCACCATCATGGAAATCGTGAGTACTGTTCTTAATACAAAAATACTTCAGGGAGAACCTCCATAATTTTTTTCCAAATCTCTCATTTAAAAAAAAGAAATGTTTTCTTATTTCTGCGACTTTCACAATACCCAAATCGAGGTGTTGGCAGGGCTGCCTTCATTTCTGGAGCTCTAGGGATGACTTCACTTCCAAGCTGAAAACCCAATAAATTTGGTCGTTGGTCAAATTAACTTACCTGCTGTTGCAAGATTGAGGTCTCTGTTTTCTTCCTGGCAGTTGTTTTTTGCTCTTACAGGCTGCTCACCTTTCGTCTCATGCCTGTCATGTGACCCCTCCAGCATGTCAAATCTTAGTCATGCTTCAAATCTCTCCCACTCCCTCTCTGCTTCACCTTTATTTTCAGCCAGAGAAAGTTCTCTGCTTTTAAGGGCTCCTATGATTTGAGTGGACTTATCTTAAGGTCCCTAACCTAATAACAATCTGCAAAGTATCATTTTCCATGTAATATAGTGTATTCACATTCAGGGATTAGGGCATATACCCTGGGGTGGTGTTGGGGACATTATTTTGCCTACCACAAACTGGGATTTAATTTCTGGTCTCTCTGATCTGAAATTCCATACCCTTTCTTTTTGCTACCCAACATTAGTTTTAAGTGGATTGATACAGTCTCACTTTTTTAAAAAAGCAGATGCTCTAGGATCAGGGACTGTTGGTAACAGAAGTAGCCATTACGAGTTGATTTTCTATTCATTCACTCATTAGAATGAATGATCCTAGTTCTTCATTTGAGAGCAATGAATGGTTGAGTTGCTTACATTATTTAAAATATTTTTTCACTTCTCTTTCTCTTTTATTGAATGATGCATACTGCAAATTAAGCATGTAAGTAAAACATGCGTATGATATGAATCCACTATATAGATTAAAAAATTTGAAGTATTGAACTCTCTCATAGCTGCATACAGGTCATCAGTAAAGCACAATGCTATTAAATGTTCTTTTCTATTTTCCAATTATTGGAAATTCTACCTACAAATATTTATAAAAATGAAAAAAGAACTCCTTTAATATATTCAAGCAAGTTTAAGGATATAATTTTCAAACATACTAGTCCAAAGCTCTTTATTGCATTTATATCCTTTTTGCCCTTTTATTGCCCAAGGAATTTTCATTCCAAGAATTTGAGATGGCACTCCAGTTTGTCAGTGAACTCTGGCATTGGGTTGGACAACAGCTATTACTATACAGATGGCAAACTGTTAGCATGTGAAAGACAAATGAAAATGAATATTAAAAGTGACAGAAATCAAATATTCACCTGGGCGACTATTATACACCTACTCTTTCTCTAATTATGTAACTTAGGAGTAGCACAAAGACAGACAGTCTTTCTTTGAAAGGTAGATTTTTAGAATAATGTTTTAACCTTGGGAGATAGCATTTGTCCTATCTTCTGTACTCTAGAGATTTTAGGGCCAATTTACCACTGTCATTAGTCACTTTTCTTCACCGTTTAATTTTTTAAGGTATTCAATTAAAGCAAAGCTAAATAGAATCCCATATATATATTTTAAAAGCGTGATGTGCAAACAGAATAAAACTAGTACGTCAAGTCTGTTTCCAGAATATAGAAGAGGAATCTGGTGAATAAGTGAAGGTTGTGATATCTAATAGAATAAACTTGAAGGGTTATTATTTGTTGGGTTCCTCCCTAAAATATCTACCCTAATGGCTGCCATTCTACCATTGGTCTCATCCCTTGAGGACTTTAGTTTTAAATCTCCTAGAGTCACCTTTTACAGTGTAAATGACCCCAGAATAGAATCTCATCCTAAGCTAACATCATTATTATAAGACAAACCTTAATAGGGATTAGTCAGTAACTAACTGAGAAATATTAAATTACTGTGGAAGCAAGATCTGGATATGCAGGGTTTGCTGAGAGAACTATTGGGAGGGGACCAGAGTAAAATAATTGTGCTTCATAATTTTACAAAGGGCTAGTCCTATTTCTGTCATCCTGACACAACAACCAAATGAAACTAACCATTTGGCACAACTTTTTTTTTTTTTTTCTACTTTTTTCCCCACACTCTGAACATCCAACACTTTCTGGGATGATAACTTCACCTGGGCACTCAAACAGAATCACTCTTGTACATACCATTGCCTAATATGAAAGGAGATCAACTTAGCAGTTAAAGACAAAAGGCTAATTCTTGGGGAAAATGTTATTTGGTAAATACTTTTTTCTAGTTTAGAATTTCTGACTCCCTAGAATTATTTAGACCTTCCTGAAATGTTTAAAAACAATGTAAGAATTTTGTCATCGCTGAAAAAATGGTTTTGACCTTGACTACATTTTTACAATTTATCATACAAAAGGAAACTAGTGAATCAAACATTATCACAGCCAGAAAAGCTTAAATTCAATTTTACTTCAAAATACAAGCTTATAATCCCTTATCCAAAAATCTTCAGATCAGATCTTGTTCAAATTCAGATTTGTTCTTCAGTTCTTAAAAAAAGATTGAGAGCACATGAACTGGACATTACATGACACCCAGGAGTCTGGGGTAGCCCCTGACAAAACAGAACAAAAGCAAACAAAACAACTAGCAAAAAAAAAGTTGTAACAAATGTTCCCCACCAAAGCAAGGGGTGGTATATGGGAATCCTGTATTTTATGCATGATTATTCCATAAACCCACAACTTTTTTAATAAAGGGGGAAAAAAAAAACCTTACTATTGCTGCAGAAAAAGTATGGATAGCTAAAACATGAAGGTTAAATAAAAACTATGAAGCTTCTCCCATCTGCTAAGATCAGGTTTGGCTGCCTAAAGAGTACAGTTCACTTCAGGTTTGCATCTAAATCAGTATTTAAACTAACAAACAGAATGTAGTTTTCCATTGTGATTCCAATGTCAGAACTGCAGACAATGGATTGTAGGCTCATATTATTATTGCTGCTAGGTATGTGAAGGGTACTTAAAAGATAACTAAAGATTAATGTGAATTAGTAAACTTACTTCCCAAAACAGTTCTAGGGAAGAGGAGGAAGCAAATCAATGAAATCGTTAATAAAGTTTTGAGTATTGGGCCTGTGAAGGGTATTATTCAAAAGGACAATAATTACAGCAGTCTTAAGAAAGGCATATGAGTTTTTTTGACTTAGAATAAACATAAAATGTAAATTTCAACAAAATAAATTTGATTTTGGTTGTACCAATATATATAAGACATAAACACAGGGTAACTTACTGACCACCCCCTTGGAAGACTAAAGTGTGTGTAAGAAGAATATGTATGATTATTCACTAAAATTAATGGGCTAAACAAAAGAAAAAATAGTTAATGGTCAGTCCACCAAAAGGAAGGTTTCAAATAGAGCATAATTTTATAGATAATTAGATGCTAGAGTTACTTTGATAACTTATAAAACCTGTTGCCACTAGAGTAAATCAGTCAAGACCAAACCAAACCAAAACACACTAACAAATAAGAGTATTGGGACCAGAAAGTTTTCTACTGTTTCGAACGTAGATTAATTTCTGGTTGGGGGTGGAGCGGGAAGGGGGAAATAAAGTAAAACAATAGTAATTTGGTATGAATAAAATTAGCAAATTCTATATCAAAATGATTGTTAAGGAGCAGCTCACTTGGTAATCCCAGATGAACAAATTCCATAGAATAGGAGAAAATAAAAGAGAACATTCTTAAATGATTTCAAACAGTATGTTATAGACAGAATGTCTGCTGAGATTGATTGGCCTTTCAACTTCTGGACTCAAAAATGGAAGATGCTTACCAGACATACACGCCATCATATCTGCTGTGTTCATTAACAGAAGAATTCAGTTTTCAGAGTTGTCATTTCACAGAGGCACGAGTCATGTAAAAACAAGAAAATGAAAATTTAAAGCAATAACTGAGCTCCCGTGAGTTTAGAGGCTTGAATTAAACTTGGCTTTGGCCCAATACCATGACTTCCACTCAGCTTTTAAACTATTTTTAACTCTGTTATAAAATACAGTGCACTGAGAAGCAGTGTTGCAAGCAAGGGTCCGCTTAAAATACTTAAAGAAGTGCTAGACACACCATCTGGAAAATCCAAGGGGCAAAATGAAAAGGAAAAACTATAAAAGAATGGAAAACGTGCACATAGACCTATAGGTATTAGAGATAGAACAGGCATCCAGAGTAATATGGTACAATTAATGTCTTAGTTTATGTACTTCTCATAAAGAAAGACATGGTGCTAATCATAAATGAAAAGGAAAGTCAGACCAAAAAAAATAGAGGAATGGCCCATGCACACACAAACAATACTGTGTGTTGCTAGACTTTACATATGATACTAATTGGCAAGGGCATTTTCATTACTGCCTTGACTAAATTTTCATGCTTCTAGGATCTGTATGTTCTACAACAATTTGCAAATTATTTAAATATTTTTTTACCTGTAATTTTCAGGTGCTGTCACTCATTCAAAGGAAAAGCAAAGCAGTGTTGTTTGATAAAATTTACAGTTCAATGTCACTTGACATATCTGCAATCATCTTGTATGTACAATTCTCAATAGGGTATTAGATGCAACCTTCCAAAAGGTCAAACTATTCTCTTTGATTTCACTTTTCCTTTTAGTTTAAGTAATCTCCAAGCAAATAACAGGGCTTTGCACTTTGGCCTGAAGGTTAAAAGTCCCATGTTTGAATCGAGAATAGTCTTTTGACTCCTGGACAAACAACTATCACAGCATCTTAAATTTCAACATGTAGTGAAAACCCAGATGGGTGACCCGACCTTTTCCAAGCCTTTCCAATTTTCATAAGTACTTTATTGTGTTAGGACTTGGGTCAAGAGAAGGCATTGTTTGCAATTTTAGAAATCAAATACAAATAACTAGGAAGATTCCAGTGTTATAATAAATATTTCAGATGTACCCTAGACCCAGACAAAATATGAAATACTAGAAGGCAAAACTCAGTGCTTATCAGACCACTAAAGCCAAAGTCAGATTTTTATGTAATTTTGTATCAGTAAACCAGATATTATATATATAAGTATATATATATACATATATACAATATATTTACATGTGTATTTCACACTCAGATTTATAAATATTAAGGTAAAATACTAGCTTTTTTAAACACTTTCAATGTTAGATTTCAGGGCCATTAAAATTGAGTGGCATTGACAATACAAGGCTGGTTTCCCTGTTACTTTTCAAACAAGGATAATTCAAAACAAACTTTGTGTTTGAGAACTGAAAGAGACATTTTGTTCTGTTCTTTAAAGCCCTAGATAGGGGTTAGAAAGAAGAAATGAGAATATGAGTTAAGTGCATTAAAGGACTTGATGTTCAGGTCAATTAGATTAATATTTGTTGACCAAGCCCCTAAAAAGGGTAAAGCCTGAAGCAGCTGCTCTGGAGATAAAGATGTGAAACTGCATATAACATAGAAGATGAAAATAATCCAGAGATGTGAAATAGAAATTGGCAGGGACCTAATAGTATTCTCCATTTGGGAGATAAAATAGATGGAGAGTGACTAGTAAGTTTGTTGGACTTTCACGTACAACTGCTCCCCCCCGTTAATAACACTGTTAGATAGATACTATTGGTATCCCCATTTTACACATTAGAAAATTGACACTTAGGAAGGTTCTTTGATTAGCACAATGTTACCCTGAGGGTAAGTCAAAGAACTTGGATTTGAATTCAGGATTTCTGAAATGCCAAAACATGCTTTCCACTACATTACGTTGCCTCTCTCACAAATGAAAAGAAGGAGTGTTGGAATACTTCAAATAGTTTCAGAGTAAAATCAGGCGGAAAGGATTTTAATTAAAATTTGCTCGACACAACCAGAACTGAACGTAAGCTCTTTCTCCTAAAAGCTGGTCCTTGTCAGTGTCACCACTCAAAGTGTGGTCAGCAAACCAGCTGCTAAGTTTCACCTGGAAGCTGGCTAGAAATGTAAATTCTTGGACTCCAATGGAGTCCCACCTACTGAGTCAAAATTTGAGTGTGGGAGGGTGGCGGAGAGATTGTGTTTTAAGAAATACTCCTGGTGTTTCTTGTACCCTGCTTTGCAAGTTCTTTAACTCAATGGTTGTTGTCACCACGATCATCATCCAATTATGTAAAGTAGAAAACCAGGAGTCGTTCTGCATTCTTCTCTTCCTCAGTCCTTATAAAGATTCGCTCATCAGTTGATGCCTATTTTCCAACACAGTATTTCTCAAATCTTTCTCTTTTTCTCCATCTCCACTGCGGCATCCTAGTCAAAGCCCTTCAGCTGGGTAACCGATTGAGATCTTTTCTAGTCTGCCCTCCCCCGCCCTCACCCCACCTCCTCCAAGCCATTCTCCACACAGTAAACAGAATAATATTTTACCAAATTCAAACAACAGGAAACCCAACTCAAAAACCTTTGCTGGCTTCCTGTTGCTCTTAGGATGAAGTTGAAATGCTTTAACACGGTCTACAAGGCCCTGATAATCTGTCTGCTTTCCGGGCTGGTGCTCCCTCCCACATAACACCTGCCTGTGAATGGCTGCTTCTGTAACCAGATAATCCACTGTCAAAAACGCAACCTTAATAGTGAGGCTGGATGTCTGCTGCTATGACCACAGAGAAATAGAAACTACAAATATCAAACCTCGATATAATCTAGGTGACATGCCACATAGAAAAGTGGACATGATCAGGATTTTGAGAGTCATATTTACCATTTAGTAGCTGTGTGATTTTGAGCAAATTAGTTCATGTCTCTGAGCCTTGGTTTTCTTATTTATAGATTATCAATAATTCTAATTGTCCTGATTGCCAGGCAGAGTTTTTCCAGAGATTAAAGAATATTTAAGAAAGCACATTAAACATTGTAAAGTGCTTCATAAACTCTCTTTGTAAAAAACAAAGAATATCTTGTCGTTTTGTTGTAAAAAGTAGGTTTAACATATGCTAAACACCTTGCATTAGACTTGACAATTTTGGGCACTGGAGGAAATCGCTATTGTTGTTGTTGATTTTGCTGTTGCTTTGTTAAATAAATGTAGTATGGCTTCTTTGTTGGATGTGAACTGAGATTCATAAACATCTGGAATTGAAGAAATATAGAGTTAACAAACTAACTACTGCTTTTTTTTTCCCTACCAAGCTCCCATCTGTTGGCATCCACTGATTTACATGGGTCATAAGGTTCTTCTTATGGAAAAAAATTTAAAACCTTGTCCACTGGGGATTTTTATTATGTACAGTTATATCTAGCTGGGGTCATGGGTGTGGACTGGGTGGTCCCAGGAGCAAATGTTAATGGCTCATTGCCAACTTATAATTGAATAAAGTTGATGACAGGATCTGAGGGCCAGAGATTTGTAATCATTCTGGGAACACTGGAGTACCTGCTCCCTGAAAACATCCTGGGTCAAACACTTAAGCTTCATTGTTTACAATAAATTAAATAGCATGTTATGTTCATAATAATTGAGCTATGGGGTTTCCCTGGAAGAGCTTAATACAGAGAGAAGGCAACTGTTGCCATTTTCAGGTGAAAACAAAATGCCGAGTGGCATCAAGCCTCTAAAGCAGTAAAGGATTAGGCAAGACAATTCTCAGCAATTTTTTAGACAGGAAGTGGGTTTGCATTCCTGATCAACTTGACTATTTCACTGAAATCAACTAAAAATAATGGAAAGATGTTTTAAAAAATACTTCCATTACTTTTTCAATGAAGTGACAAGTAAATATTCAAAAACTAAAAACAAAGTGAAAGTAGAAACCCATAACTCTGTGACAGGCCTTCTTCTGATTTGCTGAACCTAGTGACAATTAGTTTTGGCTTTTATGGCTTTTTGGGCACAGAGAGCAGGAAACAAAGCCCAGAAGCTGCACAAGTTTGGAAGACCAAGAAGGACTTATTGAGAAAGTTATAGTCTTCAATGCTGGTATTGGAAAAGAATAAAGATTTCAAGTTTATGAGCTAAACTTCAAATTAATTAAAGCAAAAAAAACCCCAAAATATAATAATAAAACAAAAAGAGAAACAGAAAATAGTAAAGGGAAGCAGCTAAAGATAGTAATATTAATGAAATTAAAAAAAAAAACTACTAAAGAGATGGCAAAGAGCCAAAAAGTTAATTATTTGAAAAGCTATAAAGTGAAAAAAAATTGAGAACTCCTAGTTTTATTAAGGAGATAAGACACAGATAAATAATATTAGAAATGAAAGCATGTAAAACAAAATCTAAATAGACTGCAAAATAAGAAATTATTATGAATAATTCTATGTCAATAAATTTGAAAATTTAGATGAAATGGCCAGATTCATAGTAAAATATAATTCCCCAAAATTGACTCAAGTAGAAACAGAAAACAGGAATAATCCTATTAAAAAAAAAAAAATCACTAAATATCTGCCCACAAAGAAACTCCAGACTCAAATATTTTTTATAGGTGAGTTCTCTTCAGCTTGCAAGTAGTAAATAATTCAAACTTCCCCCAAATATGCCAGAATTTAGAAAAAAGAGGGAATTATCTTGTCATTTTATGAAGTTAGCTTATGTTTGATTAAAACAAAAATATAAACACTTCAACAAGAGCAGTATGAGAAGATAAAATCTTGCTAAGGAAAATAGAAATTTAATATAAAATATCAACAAAAAGTTCAGCAATATACATATATGTGTGTGTGTGTGTGTGCGTGTGTCAGAAACCAAAATCAAGTTGGACTTTTCTTAGGAGTGCAATCTTATTTAAGTATTCATAAAACCAAATATAATAATTAGCTATATTAACTATTTAAAGTATAAAAATCATATGATCATCTAATAAATGGAGAAAATTCATTTGATAAAAATTATCTAAATATCCTATAAAAAATGAAACCACCACCACCACCAAAAGCCTATATGCAGAGTAAACAAGGCCAATCAAATACATTTTTTTTTTTTTTTTGCTTTTGCCTGAAACATCACTAAAATAAAATAAAGGCATCTTTTTACAAAGCATAAACACTAAACAACAGGGAGAATTGTAGTGGAGACAACAGGTAGGTGGCAATTTGTTCCAATTTGCCAGGGACCTTTCAGATTTATGCATGTGGTTCTGGCATAACTACTAATAGACTCCCATTTCACATTCAAAGGGAACTGGGTCTAGATGATAAATTATAAGGACATACCTAGGTAAAATGATGTTATGTTAGCTGGAAAGTAGATGTAGGATAAGTAAATGAAGAAGCTTATCTGAGTAAATGAAATTCCAAGTAGCAACGAGGAAAGACAAAAACCAATCTCATATTCTAGACATTGCCAAGTCTACAGAAGTCTCAGGAAATAGTGACACCAGTTATCTTTGGAAGCGGGTGGTAAGATTCCTGGAATCTCTAGAAGACAACTTCTCTACTTCTACCAAACCAGTAGAGCCTCCATCACCTCTTCTCTGCATCGCTGAATTGGCTTCCAAACTGGTTTTCCTAGACTTGCCTTTCCCCCAGAGTCCTTTCTTAACAGAGAGACCATTGTGAGCTTCACAAAATATGTTAATTCATGTCACTCCTCTTCTTAAAGTCTTAAAATGTTTCCCTATTTGACTCACAATGAGAGCCAAAATCCTTACAATGACTCTTAAGCCCTAAATGATCTGGTGCCCTGCCCGGCCCACACACCACTTTTACCTCTATCACCCTCATTAACTTCACTCCAACTACACTGATTTCCTTGCTGTTCTCTGGCATACCAGCCATGCTCCCATCTTAGAGTCTTTGCACATGTTCTTTTCTCTCCTTGCAGAGGTCTTTCTTCAGATATCCACATACTAAACTAACTACTCCACCTCCTTTGAATCTTTACTCAAATGTCACCTATTCAAAGATTCCCATTCTGACCATCCAATTATCCAACCTGCACACTCCTAATCCCCTTTATCCTGCTGCCCTTTGTTTTCACAGAACCTATTACCTGCAACTCTATTATCTAATTTACTTTTTAAAAATATGTTTATTATTCGTGATTTGTCTCCCTTGGCCATGATGTGAGTTCTAAGAGGGCTGGGATCTTTTTTTTTTTGATCACTGCTGAATCCCATGTGCACAGAATAATGTCTGATACTTAGGAACTGATCAATAAATATATTGGAATATATGTTTTGAATGAATGAACTTTGCATGTGAAACAAGCTTAATCTCCCTATTCTCTCCCCTTCCCAGAATCTCTCCTGATTTTCTCCTAAAGCTGCTCATCTTCAACCATGACAGACTGGAAATTGGTTTTCTGTAGAGAGCACAATAGAAGCTCTCATGTATTAGGTCTCTACTGCTGCGTAACAAATCGCCACAAATTTAGCAGCTTAAAACAACACAAATTTATTATCTCAGTTACTTTAGGTTAGGAGTCTGGGTATTGGTTAGCTGTACCTCAACTTATGAAATCAAGGGGTCAGCCTAGCTGTGTTCACATCTGAGGCTGGGGGGTCTTCCTCCAAGCTCATTCAGGTTGTCTGTGTAATTCAGTTCCTTATGGTTGTAGGATTTAGGTCCCATTTTCTTTCTGCCTCGTAGCTAGTATTCCCTCTCCCAGAGGCTGCCTTCAGGTCCTAACCACACAGCTCTCCCCCAACCTGGCAGCTTGTTTTCCCAAGGCCAGCAGGAGACTCTCCTTTCTGTTATCCCATCATGTTCCTGAGTCCCAACTGCACATACAGCATGTGTCCACCAGGGGGCAGGGATCTAGAGAGCCATCTTGGAATTCTGCCTACTACCCTCCCATTATGATTCCCTTTTTATAAAGTTGAAAAATATGCAAAACTGAACAAATATATTATGTGATGATATCAACATATGTGACAAAAACATAAAGAAAACCAAGGAAATAAAACTAAATTCACAATAGCATACTGTATACTAGCAATTCACTTCTGAGGCGGAAAGGAGGGTGGGATGGGAAGGGCTCTTGGAGGACCTCAAAAGTAATTGTCATGTTCTTAAACTGTTGAATGGATGCTCCCTGAAGCTAATATTTATAGTTTACATGCATTTCAAATATTATTTGGACTGTATGTAATATATAATTTGAATAGTTATAAAATTAAGGGGGTCTATTTTTAGGGGTGTTTTGTATCAGTCATCATTTAAGGGACACAAGAAGTACCTTATAACAGAGGAAACATGGAAGGGGACTGTCCTGGGAGAAGAAAGCTATTGTCTGGTAAAATCTGAGTTTTAATGATTCATGTAAACGTGACTATTTTTGTCCACAGTCTGGTGGAATTGAGGAACAACTGGGTGGTATGCATTGTTTTAATCACCTCCCCATCCCAGCAGCCCCCCAGTGAGGGGGGTTCCCATTCTAGTGTTTAGGTATGGCCAAACACGACACCTGACACTGGACAGATGAGAGTGACACAGCTTATAGTCCATATACTCACAGCCCGGGAGAGAGGGCACATGGAGCCACATGGGGTTCGTACTCAAAAACAGACTGAACAAGCACGGGCTGTGGGAGCAGGGTTTGTAGCATCAAGAGGGTGGCGTATCCCATTTCCCATGGAAGGATACAATTATCTGGATTGAATAATTCCATAGGCTGGGAGGGAACTGAAACCCTTACTTAGGGAGAAGCGGGAACTGCACCTGACTCTCCATAAGAACGTGACCTTATCCACTGGAGCAGAGTTGGGAGGGGAATTTGCTGTTTTGTTATTTGATGCCTTCCTGATTTCAGCAGATGCTAGGGCAGCACATAATATTGGGCCTTAATTTTAGGCCTTACATCACATACATGAAAATAATTATTGTGACCTATGAATATTACTTCTGAGGAAGGAACCATCTTCAAATTGATGAACTTTCTAAGCTTACTTTAATCAATGATTAAAACTTCCTCATTCATTCACTCATTCACTCAACAAATATCTACTGGGGGCTTAGTCTATGCAATATGCTGTTAGGTGCTAGGGACAGAGATAACCATTGCAAACTTTATTTCTGTGAAGTTCACATTCTAGCAGGGTAGAACAACATTAAACAACTGATTATACAATTAATTTAAAATTAATATTGCTATAAATGCTATGGGTGAGGTGTAACAGCTGCTATGAGATCAGGAACATAACTTCTTATGGGGCGACATGGGAGTAATTCTTTAGACAATGAAAACTGAGCCAAGAATCCTTATTGGAGTCAGTGGGGAAGTGAGCAGCTTTCCATGTAGTGGAACCAGCATATCCTAATGCTAGAGCCAGGATGGAACACAGCATATTCCATGAACTGACATCTGGTCAACTGGGTAGAATGACAGAGACAGGTAGAATGTAGCTAGAAATGGGTTAGAAGTAGTCAGACTATAGTAACTATTAAGGCCTTATTAAGGATTTTGGTCATTATAGAAGAGCAAAAGGAAGTCCCTGAATGTTTTTTAGTAAGGGGGGCAATACTGTCAGGTTTTCTTCTTATTGAGATCATTCTGACTCTATTGCAGAGATTGGTTTGGAAGGACCAGAGAGGATATAAGTATGAAGACCAATTAGGAGGCTAGTTCAGAGGTCTAAGTGGTAGATTGATTTATCTGCCTAGAATAAAGGCAGTTTAAGTGGGAAAAGTAGATGAGAGAAAGACATTATGGATGTGAAATTAGCAGAATGGGAAGATTGGGTAGACATGGGGATATAAGGGTGTAGAAGATGCCTACTAAATTTCTACCTTGCACAATTTTGAGGATAAAGTACTGTTTATTGAGAGTAAGAATGCTGAAGAAAAAAATTGTACATTCAGTTTCAGACATGGGCTTGAAGCAACTCCGCAACCCCTAAGAGATGTCGAATAGGTGGTTAGAAAACAAATGGCAGAGTCTGAATATACCAATATTTAAAGATCTGATAGAAGAGGCTGAACAGACAAAAGCCATCGATAAAGAGTGTCTATCTAATACTTAATACCTGATTTTCATCTACTCTTCTTCAGCTAAACTTAGTAAAAAATATGAATAAGAAATGGACAGAAGATAGACTCTACATCTAGTAGAAATATTAAATAGAAAAATGACCAAGAGAAGGAAGATGAGAAGCAAAGCGGCTCAAATAAGCCAAAACAGGATTATGAGCCCTTAAAGAACCAGTCTGGCATATATAGTTCCTAGCAAGGCACTTAAATTCTCCTTACATTCTAATTTGCTAAATGGAGCTAATAATGCTGACCTGCCTCAAGGAGATGTACTGCAAATTAATATACCATTTGAAATCACTGGGCTAGCACAAGTGATAACTTACCATTTTTATTATTGTTAGTAATATCCAAAGACCCATGCCAAGAGAATCCAAAACATCCAGAAAAGGAATGGGAATAAAACAAGTAATTTTAGACGTTGTACAGGAAAAGAATGATCACTGGTGGCCTTTAAAGTAGCAGCTGAAAATAACAAATAATCCCTTAATGTAGTTGACATTAACTGCTCTTAGCTTGCTTCTGAGTACCGGTAGCTTCTTGCTTATGTAGAGTAGAATTTTTTTTTTTTTTAATTAAATTCAGTTTTATTGAAATACATTCACACACCATACAATCATCCATGATATACAATCCACTGTCCACAGTATGATAACATAGTTATGCGTTCATCACCACAGTCTATCTCTGAACATTTTCCTTACATCAGAAAGAACCAGAACAAGAATAAAAAATAAAAGTGAAAAAAACACCAAAATCATCCCCCCATCCCACCCCATTTGTCCTTTAGTTTTTATCCCCATTCCTCCACTCATCCATACACTAGATAAAGGGGGTGTGATCCACAAGGTCTTCACAATCACACTGTCACCCCTTGTAATCTACATTCTTATATAATTGTCTTCAGGAGTCCAGACTGCTGGGTTGGAGTTTGGTAGTTTCAGGTATTTACTTCTAGCTATTCCAATACATTAAAGCCTAAAAGGTGTTATCTATATAGTGCATAAGAATGTCCACCAGAGTGACCTCTCGACTCCATTTGGAATCTCTCAGCCACTGAAACTGTTTCGTCTCATTTTGCATCCCCCTTTTGGTCAAGAAGATACTGTAGAGTAGAATTTTGGGTGATGTTTATTTATAAAATTTTTCAAGTATAGAACAATTGGTTCTCCATTTCCATGGGAAAATCCTTATAACTCCAGTTAATGATCTCCTGGGATTATTAGTTCTCACAAAAAATTTACATTCAGTCATGCCAGTAATGAAAGTGTTCCCGGAAAAGTTCACTGAAGACTTCCTAATTTCCACGTCCAGTGAAGGCTTTTCATTTATCTTACTTGAACTCTTTACATCATTTAAAACTTCTTACCTCTTCCTTCTTTTTGAAACTTTTTCTTCTCTCAAATTCTGTGATGACATTCTCTTCTTATTCTCAGGTAACCTCTCTGGTCATTTCTTCCAGTATCTTGTGGGCAACTTGTTCTGTGCCCACATCTGAAATATTACTCTGCCTGAGGGTTTAGTCCTTGACTCTTTCCCTCACTATCAAATATTGCCTTGGATAGCTACCAGGAAATACTCTAGCAGGAACAAGATGTGACAATAAACAGCAAAGGAGAGTAGAGATAAAGTCAATTCAAGTTTTCAAAAACCATAATAATGCACCATCTTTTGAATGAAGGGCCCTCAAAATAGTGAGAGATTCTGAAGGTCTACAACACATTATATGGTAATCAGTGTGGATAATGATCACCTTGAGTCATTATGAAAAAGTTAGAATGTCCCCAGCATACTCCTTTTAGAAAGATTAGCATATCTGTTGTAAGTTTTCAAAAGATATTTGTATTAATTGGTCACATTTCTTATCCAACTTTTCCAGTGGTCTACTTGACATCTCCACTTGGATATCTAATAGACATTATGAAATTAATAATATGTCCAGAAACGTACTTCTCATATTTTCCCACAAGTTTGCTATTTTCATGGTCCTCCCCAACTGTATTAATGGGAACTTTATATTTCTTATTGTAAAGACCAAAACTCCTCTCTTTCTTCTAAAATCCATATCAATAAATATACTTTCAAAATATATCAAACACTGGTCCTTTATTTCCACATCAACTACTAGAAAAAAAAAAAACACAGTCATTTCTCACTTGTATTATTTCCATTCTGGACATAATGCCTGAGTGATCCCTTTTAGAACTTCAGTCAGATCACATTACATCTCATTTCATTCAAAATAAAAGGCAAAGTTCTCATAATGGTCTACAGAGCTCTTCATGAACTGGCTTCTATATTCTCTGATTTCATATCTAAATATGCTTGCTCAATTTACTTCAGCCACACTGACCTCCTTGCTATTTCTCTAGCATGTCAGACATACAACTATCTCAGGGTTTTTGCATTTACTGTTTCTTCTGCCTGGAATTCCCTTTCTCTGGACACACACACAGACACACACACACACACACACATGGCTCTATCTCTCCTTCCTCATGTCTTTGTTCAAATATCTTCTTAGGATGCTGTGTTGGTTTGAAACTGTCTGTACCCCAGAAAAACATATTTTTTAATAGATTCCTGTGGGAGTAAACACATTGCAAGTAGGATCTTTTGATGATGCTACTTCAGTTAAGTTGTGACCACTTCATTCAGGATGGGACCTAATACTATTACTGGAGTCCTTTATAGACAGAGAGAGAGAGAGAGAAAGCCATAAAAGCAAGAAGCTGAAAGCAAATGAAACCCAGAAGAGAAGGAAGAGATCAACAAATTCTGCCATGTGCTTAACCATGTGGCAGAGGAGCCAAGGATCGCTGGTAGCCAGTCTTTGGGAAGAAAGCATTGCCTTGCTGATGCCTTGATTGAGACATTTTCTTGGCCTCAGGTTGTAAGCTAATAAATTTCCAGTGTTCAAGCTGAATGCTTTCATTGTATCTGCTTTAAGCAGCCTAGGATATCAAAACAGATGCCTACATGTTCATCTAATTTGAAATTATATTTTCTCCTTTGCTAGCTCCTATTCCCTTTGTCCTGCTTTACTGTTCCCAAATAACATGCAGTCAGCTTCCAAAGAGACTATGCCAGAATCTTTTGTATCATGGGGTTCCTCACCCTCATCCTAAGTCACATAGCATATGTGATGGCTATAGCAGTGAGCTATAAGCCAGTTGTCCTTATTCTGTTTCTCCATTGCCTCTGATTACCTGCATAAACTGGAGCAAGTTTGTTGAATTCTGTGGCCTAGCTTCTCCATCAATAAATAGAGAGATTTGGACTATGTAGTACCTACCATTCCTTCTAGCATGAAGTTTATGTTTTCTTAAAGGGCAATACATTTTGAACAGAATTAGAAATTCTCTCAGTAAACTTTGGCTCCCATAGAGCCTACTAGGTTATGTCATAAAAGCTAAAATATGGTATCGCAAGGGTACCAGAGGAAACTGTCCCCAGGTGACTACTTGGGCCCCACCTAATCCATCTGTCATTCAGGGAGTCCTGAGAAGAATAAGCTAAGCCAGGGTTTCCTTATAATTCATTGATGGCTGATCATTAACCTTTCTTAGCCAGTGAGCTTGCTTTGAGCCACATAATACACATTTTATCTGCTGAAAATCTTAGATTGAAATCTAAGGTAAAGTGCCTGACGGTAGTTCTGGCCTACTTGTGACTAACATTTCCATTTCCTTCAAACAGATAAACTATCTGATTCTTTTCCTGAGTCTCTAGCTCTCCATACCCAGAAGTATTGTTAGACAACTAATGGCACCAATAAGACAGCAAGAAGGAGGAGGCACAGCTTTTATCAAACACTTATTAAATGCCAAATGCTCTCCACCCATGACACATAATAATTATACTTAATTAGTAGTAATGTTGATCTTAGTTTGTATACTAATAGTTCTTTGTAGAAAACAAAACTGACTGATTTTCTTTTTTAGGAAGTTGGATATTCCTTTTTTTAAGACTAAGAGTATACATTGTCAGAGAAGAACAGTTACACTGTATGTGTATAGGAACCATAATCCAAAAACCATGGAATGCTTTCTTTAGTATATTTCAAAGAAAAGAAAATGGTGATGGTATCTCCTAGACTTTTTACAGCTAGAGGAGCCTTTATACCAATTTTTAAGGATTCTATAATCAGAAAATTATCTTGAGCTACTAACAAGAGTGCAGCTAAACTCTAGTTAATGTACTTTAAAAACTTATATTGAAGGAGGAGGAGTGATCAGTATAGAGGATTAGTTCCCATGAAGACAAAAATTTATCATTAACATACAATGATTCTCAAGAATTCTGGGCTTATTGGCTCATGCATTCAACAAACACTTTCAGCCTCTCTAGTGGGTCACACTGGTTAGATTATGAGGAATGAATGGTGATCAAAATCAAGGAGCCAGTTCTCATGGAATTTATAGTCTAGGATGGAGGCAGTCATTAATCAAAAATACCACAAATAATATTTAGCAGGATGACATATTCTCCCCTTCCAACACTTTCTCAGGTTGTAGCACCTACCTTTTCTCATATCCCCCTTAGCACCTTCTGGGCCACAGGCTCATATTAGATAGGATACAAGAAAGTGAAGATGTCAATAAAACTAAGACAAGACTAAGAGACTCTTGACATAATAATATATCAGTAATGAGCAACCTTAAGTAGATCACAAATGTTTTTACTCTTTGAGATATTTTAACTTGGGTAGATTGAGAAGAAGCATTTTCTTCACTCTGTCTTTTAATAAGAACTAACTCGAGTTTGTGAGCTAAAAGATATTCTGGGTATTGTTGGTATAATAAAAACTTATGCAGTTACATAACCAAACTATCCCAACTGTTTGATTCATCGGCATACTTCCTAGCAGAGACCCTCATGAATCCAGTCCAATGGCAGAAGCCTTTTGTCTGTGTTCTGTGTGACTTGTGTAAACTGTGCTCTGTATAAGCCACTCCAATGAAGCAGTGAGGGTATAGAACAGGGAATTAGCAGAAATCCCTTATAGGAATAAAACGTGAAGATAATTTGTTGGTGGTTTGTAAATGCATCTGAATTCCTTGACATGTAATTTTAAACAAAATTAAGATAGTTTTGGTGGAGGGCAGGAGGGTCTGTGAGTGCTGTGATAACTTTGATGACAGGACCCAAGTCAGACTTATAGACTGCATTGATTGCTGTAGAAGGAGAAAAGCAGTCTTTAAGGGACAATTCCTCATGCTGAAATCTTGGGAGCTTGATGGAGTGTATGGAAGTTGTTGAGGAGGAAGATTTTAATTCATGGATTAAAGAATCTTGTTGACTGATCAGGATAGATAGATCATGGAAATGCCAGGAGGACCCATCCTAGAAATGATGAGGAGGATGGAAGTCAAGGGAGGGTTTGCACCTGTGCTCAACTGACTGCGGTTTTAGGGCCAGTCTCCAGTGGAAGTGATGATATGTTGTTAAATACCAAGCAGGGACTGGCCAAGAGATTATAAAGTGACTTTCAACTCAAAGATGAGATTATGAAAAAAATAAGAGTAGGTTAATCTAGAGGGCAGGTAAGGAAACAGAGAATAGGGGAGCCAATTTTATGGCCAGGCTATGCTTGCCAATTCCAGGCTGCCCATGGGTTTGAATGTTATTGGGACCCTCCAATTTGGGTAGCAGAGGTAGAGAGCCTTGACTAAAAAGAATTGAGCACACTCATAAACAAAAGCAAAATAGAGTGGCTGGGAAAAAGTAACCATCTTCTTAAATTAGTGGAGAGGAGGATGTGTGATGGAAGCTTCTGATCAACCTCCTAGGGTTCTCTTCAGCAATGGCACCCTCACTTTTATTAACATTAAGCATAGGTTGGACAGGCACTGACAGAATAAATTCAACTCGAGGAAGACTCTCTAGTATTGAAAAAGATAGGAAGGTCCTGGAAGTGCTGTGGAAACAGAGTTGCAGCCCCAGGCCAAGGCTCAGTGCCTTAAAGTTGCTATGTGCATCTCTTGTAGAAATTGATGTATGAAACATTAGGTCGTTTTCTCCAAATCAGAGAAAAAAAATCCATATAGATGAAGGAAGTTTCTTGTTAAGTGGTGCCAGAAAGTGTGTCCTCAATCACCAGTTTTAAATCATTGTATGAGTATCTCCTGGTTCACGTTCCCCTACAAAATCTATTGGAATAAAGTTAGTGCAGACTAAGTATAGAAAATGACCTAAAAGAGAAGTTTATTATGAAGCCCCTGAATTCCTATTTGAGTCTGTTTATATTCTTGACATGGTGAGCATAGCTCTGTGGGATTCTCTGTGCTATTACACTATTACACTATTGTCGTTCACAGGCTGAAGCCACTGTTTGACCAAGCTCTCGACTCATGCTTAGATAAAAGTCCAAAGTTTCTGGAAACAGTTTCAAACTTTCCTGAGCCTCCAAGCCCCCAAGGCAAAGATAAAAGTATAGTATTAACTTCAGTGCTTTCTTGGTGCCAGAAAGATTACAAGGGAAGTCATCAGCTACGATAAGGAGATATCTCTCCTTAAATGAAAATTGGGCTATTTAAAAAGGGAAATAGCATTAAATAAAATACCAGGACTTGAAACTTTAGGGGAGAGGACTCTGGAAGGACTGTTCTCTCAGATTAACAATGAAAAGGGACCATATTTAGAATTAATGGGAGTTTTATTGTTTTTTTCTTTTTTTTAAATTTCAGTACCATATATGCATCCCTGATTTTGTGGTTAACTAAGAAATTTATGAACATTAAGATGCATTGGAATTGCAGGACACTGAAAAAAATAGACTAATATTATCAATAAATCATACCACAGGTTAATTCTACTGTTGTTAGTACTTGCAGTCTCTATGGGTTTAGTCTTGTAAAGTTTGGTGAGACTTGCTTACTAGCCCAATAAATGGTATGTTTTGGTAAATGTTCCATAATCACTTAAAAATAATGTTTACTGGTCTGGGAAAACCTGATTTTGATAACCAAGGAAACCATGCCTAGACAACAGAAAATTACAACCTACACTAAGAAAAACAAAGTTATGGCCCAGTCAAAGGAACAAACGTACACTTCAACTGAGATACAGGAATTTAAACAACTAATGCTAAATCAAATCAAAAAGTTTAGAGAAGATATTGCAAAAGAGATAGAGGCTGTAAAGGAAACACTGGGCATATATACGGCAGAAATCAAAAGATCAAGAAAACAACTGGTAGAATCTATGGAAATGAAAGGCACAACACAAGAGATGAAAGATACAATGGAAACATACAACAGCAGATTTCAAGAGGCAGAAGAAAACACTCAGGAACTGGAGAACAAAACACCTGAAAGCCTACATGCAAAGGAGCAGATGGAGAAAAGAATGAAAAAATATGAGCAACGTCTCCGGGAACTCAAGGATGAAACAAAGTACAATAATGTACGTATCATTGGTGTCCCAGAAGGAGAAGAGAAGGGAAAGGGGGCAGAAGCAATAATAGATGAAATAATTAATGAAAATTTCCCATCTCTTATGAAAGACATAAAATTACAGATCCAAGAAGTGGAGCGTACTCCAAACAGAAGAGATATGAATAGGCCTACGCCAAGACACTTAATAATCAGATTATCAAATGTCAAGGACAAAGAGAGAATCCTGAAAGCAGCAAGAGAAAAGCGATCCATTACATACAAAGGAAGTTTAATAAGACTATGTGCGGATCTCTCAGCAGAAACCATGGAGGCAAGAAGGAAGTGATATGATATATTTAAGATACTGAAAGAGAAAAACCGCCAACCAAGAATCCTATATCCAGCAAAGCTGTCCTTCAAATATGAGGGAGAGCTCAAAATATTTTCTGACAAACAGAC
The DNA here is from genome assembly GCF_015220235.1 of Choloepus didactylus. NCBI lineage: Eukaryota > Metazoa > Chordata > Mammalia > Pilosa > Megalonychidae > Choloepus > Choloepus didactylus. The sequence goes on from NC_051326.1 coordinate 49,948,157, forward strand.
AATGAGAGACTTTGTGAACAAGACACCTGCCCTACAGGAAATACTAAAGGGAGGACTACAGGGTGATAGAAGACAGGAGTGCATGGTTTGGAACACAATTTTGGGAGATGGTAGCACAACAATGTAAGTACACTGAACAAAGATATATTCATAGTTATAGATATGGGGAGCATGTGAGACACCACAAGAAAGGAGGAAAGATAAAGACTGGGACTGTGTAACTTGGTGAAATCTAGAGTATTCAACAATTGTGATAAAATGTACAAATATGTTGTTTTACGAGGGAGAACAAGCAAATGTCAACCTTGCAAGGTGTTAAAAATGGGGAGGCATTGGGGGAGGGATGCAATCAGCATAAACTAGAGACTGTAACTAATAGAATCATTGTATTATGCTTCCTTTAATGTAACAAAGGTGATATACCAAGGTGAATGCAGATAAGAGGGGGATAGGGGAGGCATGTTAGACACTTTACATTGGTGATATTGTCTGATTCTTTATTCTGTTTTGATTTAAGGTTATTTTTCCTTTTGCTGCTTCCTAGCTGTCATTTTTTTTTCCCTCTTTCTTTTGCCTCTCTACCTTCTTTGACTCTCCCTCCTGCCTTGTGGAAGAAATGTAGATGCCCTTATATAGATAGTGGTGAAGGTGGTGAACACATAAATGTATGACCATGCAGAGAACGATCGATTATTTACTTGGGATGGAATGTATGGTGAGTGAACAAAACCATATTAAAAAAAAAAAATGGGTTGATGACAAAACCTCGAGGGCAATATAATGAGTGAAATAAGCCAGACACATAAGGACAATTATGGCAGGGTCTCACTGATAGGAATTAATTATAATATGTAAACTCATAGACATGAAATATAAGGTACCAAGATATAGGATGAGGCTTAAGAATGGGGAGTGGCTGCTTAGTATGAGCAGAATGTTCAATTAGGATGAACTTAAATGTTTGGAAATGAACAGGGGTGTTGGTAGCAAGATGTGAGAATAACTAACAGCGCCGAATGGTGTGTGAATGAGGTGGAAAGGGGAAGCTCAGAGTCATATATGTCACCAGAAGGAAAGTTGGAGGTCAAAAGATGGGAATGTATAAAACTGAATCCTATGGTGGGCAATGTCCATGATCAACTGTACAAATATTCGAAATCGCTTCCATGAACCAGAACAAATGTATGGCAATACAATTAGAAGTTAATAATAGAGGGGCATATAGGGAAGAAATATATACCTATTGCAAACTATATACCACAGTTAGTAGTATTTCAACATTCTTTCATAAACAGTAACAAATGTACTATACCAACACTAGGAGTCAACAACTGAGGGGGGTTGGTTAGGGATAGGGGAGGATTAGAGTTTTCTTTTCTTTTTTTCTTTTTTCATCTTTCACTTTATTTCTTGTCTGGAGTAATGAGAAGTTTCTACAAATTGAACAAAAATTAAGTGTGATGGATGCACAGCTGTATGAGGGTACCCAGGGGCAAGTGATTGTACACTTTGGATCTTTGGATAATTGTATGGTATCTGAACAATCTCAATAAAAATGAAAAAATTAATGTTTATTCTACAGTTGTTATGCATAATTTTTTATATTACTACTTTATAACAGTTTGTTTAAATAGAATTGAGAAAGTCAGACATGAAGATGTATTTAAATATTAAAAATATTAATATTAAATATTTAAATATTGGACTGATTGTGTTTTGTCTATTTCTCTTTTCCTTTTTTTTTTTTGTAATTACCTTGCCTGGTGTTTTCTTAGCTTCTTGGATCTGTGGTTTTGAGCCTGTATTAGAAAATTCTCAACCATTATTCCTTAAAATACTTTTTATGCCCAATTTTCATTCTCTTATCCTTCTTGGATTTCAACTACCTATATTTAGACCATTTGATATTGTCCTCACAGCTCTTGGATTCTCTGTTTCATTTTCATCGCTCCTTTCTCCTTTTATATTTTAGCTCGGTGATTTTTATTTACCCACTTTTAAGTTCACCAATTATTTCCTCAACTAGGTCAAGTCTACTGACAGGTGAAGACATTGTTCATCTCTGTTAGCGTATTTTTCTGTCTAGAATTTTCATTTGGTTCTTTCTTATGACTTTCATCTCTATGCTAAAATTTACTCACTTTATCTTGCATATTTTTCACCTTCTAGACTAGAGGCTTTACCATATTATACATTGTTATTTTATATCCCTTGACAGTTCCAGCATCTGCCTCATATCTGTGTACAGTTTTGCTGCTTGTTTTGTCTCTTTGCAGTTTGTAGAAATTTTTCCTTGCCGTTTTACACATCATAATTTTTTTTTTGTCATTGAAAGCTAAATATCTAGAACTGCAAAGCCTGAGGAGATAAATAGTTCTTATGCCAGGAAATAGGCATGCCTTTCCTTCTGCTTGCTCTGTGTGTGTTTGTGTGTGTGTGTGTGTATGTATGTGTGTGTGTGTGTGTGTGTGTAAGGGTACTGAGTCTATTTAGCTGGAAGCTGAACTACTTTGGGGATTTATTTTTGTAAAATTTGACGGTGAATCAATGAAAGCTTTACTTTGAGATCAGAAAAGAGATAGTTACTTCTTTTCACCACTTAGTCACCATCTTATTAAACTTCTAGCCAGCATATGAATCAGGAAAATCAAACAGAAGTTATCTGTAATGGCAAAAAATATATATTATTTACATTTTATAAGATTGTGTATATAGAAAATCCAAAAGATTCTACTTATAATTTATAGTAAGTAAAATGTAAGCTTATCATCTTTTTGAGAACAAATTTCATATACAAAAATCAAACAAATTTTAGTCAGAAATTAAATTGAAAAAATATATCTTCTAAAATGACAACAGCAAAAACATTAACCATGTTCCTCAGAATAAGTGTAATTAAAGATGTACAAGAATTCTATAGGTAAAGTTATAAAATCTATTGAGAAACATTAATTAAGACCCCAATATATGAAAATATGCCATTTTCATGGATAAGAAGCTACAATGTAGGTAAAATATTATAATTCCCCACATTTATTTAGAAATTTAAGGTTATCTCAATTAAAACACCAGCAACTGTATGTGTGTGTGTCGTCAAAGATTTAATTCAACATTTATATGGAAAGACCAAGGTTAAGTATAAGCAATACTCTTGAAGAAGAGCAAGGAGAGAATTGAACTACATATGTCAAGGCTTATTTTAAAGCTATAACAATTTAAAAACTTGGAAATGGCACAAGGATAGACAAATAGAGCAATGGAAGAGAATAAAGACATCAGAAACAAATATATGCAAATATGAACATGATTTTTGATGGAGATTATATTTCTATGCAGTGGAAAAAGAATAGTCTTTCTAAAAATATTTATAGGACAATTTGAAAGTATATAAAAATTGACTTTTATATTCTACCATAAACACATATTTCATTTCATTTCATTTCATTTCATGTAAATGAAAACCTGCATGTGAAATGAAATCTAAACTGCTGTATGGGAGAATGTAGTAATTACTTCCGGGTAAACAAAAATTTCTTAAATAAGTCAGTAAAAGCACAATCTCTACTGGACAACACTGATAAATTTAACTGCATTAAAATCAAGAAACTTCTATTAATCAAAAGATACAATTCACAGTGAGAAAAGATAGATTACAGAATTGAAGAAGGCATTTTCAATACATATAACTAAGAAAGTGTTAGCATATAGAAAACATAAAAAGACATCCCAAAAATAAATAAGGAAAAGACAGACAATCCTGTACAAAGAAATGGACAGAATATTTATATGGGCATTTCACAAAATAAGGATGTCTAACAAATTAATAAACATATAAAATAAAGTTAAACCACATTAGTCATCATGGAAATTTAAATTAAAAGCAAAATGAAATATCTTTACACATCCAACAAATTTATGAATCTAAGAATTCCAAATGTTAGTAATGAGATGAAGAAACCAGAACTCCCATAAAGTGCTGGTGTCAGCATAAGTTCATTCAAGAACACTGGAGAACGCTCTGGAATTATCTAGTAAAGTTGATAGATCTCTCTCTATCACCTTGTCTGTCTTCTACGACTTAGCAATCTAAGTTCCAGTTACAAACCCCAGAGGATATCATCCCCTTGTATACCAGAAAACACATACAAAACAGTCATAATAGCCTTCTCCAAACCTCTCAAACTCTGGAAACAACCCAAATGTCCATTAAGAGGAAAATGAAAAATAGATGACACCTATATGTAAAAACATGGACACACCCTACAAACATATAACTGAGTGAGAAGAGATTTTAGAAAAAAGTTGATACTGATATTCTGATTGAAGGTGGCTTGTAGATTTGTTGTTGAAGGTAATTTGGTTAATATAGGTGAAGTGTCATGAGGGTGGCCAGCAATTTTAAGCTAGTGTTTGTTGTTATTATTTGCTTAGGGATGCAAAAATAAGAGAAAACTTATAAAGATAGGTGAAGGAAGGATTGCCACATAAGTTGGAACCGTATTTACCACTAATGGGGGAAAGAGGCAATTACTGCAGAAAGGGGGAACACATGGGGTTTTTGGGTGTTTGCATTTATTTATTCTTTAAAATAATTGTACGATATTATATGATACCACTAATGTGAACTCTGTAAAAAACATAAACCAAGTTTCTTCTATTGTAGATTATAGGCAACCTAGAAATAGACAGCAACTAGTGAAGGGGGAATGATAATCTAATAAGAACAGACAAGATATTGAGGGTGATCTTAATAATATAGGAATGCTCAGGAATGACTTTTGTTCGTTAATTTTCTTGGAGTGTGGTAGGAGCACATTGGAAGCAGTGCAGTAATTTTAGGATATTTGTTTTTCTTATTCCTTTGTTTTGTGTTGTTTGAAATGTTTTTTAAAATTTTTTTGATAAAGTTTAAAAATAAATAAAATGCTTGAATTTTGCTCCATTTTCTATATGCATATAATACTTAATAAAACTTGTTTTAAAATAGATAGAATAAATAGGAGGAAGATATGCTGAGGAAAGGAAATTATTGAGCCAGAAAATTAAAGAATTCTACTCAAAGGCTATTGGGAAGTCTGAAGTGAAAGGCAGTGCACATGTAAAGTTAAGAAATTTACAGGATAGATGTAGAAATATGTAGATCTGGATAAGAAAATCTCAGAAAGTGAGAGAACAAGAAAATGTTGAAGGGAGAAATATTTGAAGAATTAAAAAAAAAAAACGGATTTTCTAAAATAAAAACAAAACAAAACCAGAAAGGATTAACTATTTCAGATTGAAAGACTGAGGACTATCAAACAGAGTAAATAAGGAAAACACAAACACAAACACACACACACACACATCCCTAGACATGATATGGTGAGGTCAAAGAACATATATTTAATAAGAAGAAAATTAGAAAAAATTAGAGAAGTCAGGGCAGCTCAAATGCAAAGCAACAAGAATCTTATTGACCTCAGTCTTCTCAATAGCAAAGTCATTATCAACTCAGTAGAAAAATATAATGGTTCCATTTTTTTAAAAGTCTGGAATACTGAAGTTAACAGTAATACTAATGCTCTATGACACAGGAATTGTTCTGTTTTACTCCACACATTACTACACACACAACCCTCCCTCAACCCTACTAAGTCCCTTCCACTTTCCCCACCTCTGCCATTTCCAAAACAAATGACCAGGTGTTTTCTTACCCTCAAGTCACTCCCCTCTCTACTTAGGGAGTGTTCATCTTGCCCTCTCCCTTGCCACTGTCACTGTTTCTGTTACAAACTTTCTTTCTGTTCCTGCCCCTACATCAGATCTGGTGGTAAAAATGGCAGCTCTAGACTGACCTAGACAAAATCCAGATGTTCAGTTTTGGGAATTCAAGTGTTTCAGAGATTGGAGCAGGGGCAGCAGAAGGGCGATTGCAGGAGCTACGTAGACCCTTGGAGAAATTCCTCAGTATTTTGGCTAACAGAGCTCTTGTTAATGACCTATTTGGTGAATTGGTCATTTGTTGAACTCATGTTCAGTTGACTGGCTTCTGGCAAATTTGGTACTCAGCAACAAAAAACCTGATTTTCAGAAAATTGCTCTAGAATAAAGCCCTCTAATTCACTTCTGGGAATAAGTTGTATCTCCCACACTTCTAAGCATTCAGGAAAAGCTAAATGGAGTCAGGTGCCCTTGTCAACTCTGGAAGGGCAGTCAAGGAAAAGCCCAGAGCTAGAGACCATCTAAGAGGAAGGCCCATGTGCTGCGAGAAGCAAAGCAGAAGCCTTCGAGGAAGTTACAACTGAGTGGAGATCTGAAGGATAAGCAGGTGTCAGCCTGGTAAAGAAAGACAGGAAAAAACATTCTTAGCAAAAGTATCAGCAAACATCAAGGCACCTGAGTAACTTAAGGAGGACCCGAGTGGCTGAGTGGAGAGTAAGAGTAGCAAGTGTTGCATGAGGAAGGCAGCGAAGAAGAGTCTGCAGACCCTGGCAAATCATGGTAAGGATTGTGTGCCTTTGCCCTAGAGTAATGAGAAGCCTATGAATGGTTTTAAAGTTCTTATATTTAACAAAGCACGCTGGATGTAATGTTCAGAATGGGTTATCTGGGCAAGGCAAGATCAGATCCATGCATGAAGCAATTGAAATTGTTCAAATGAGAGGTGACGGTTACTTGGGCTAAATGAAGGCAGTGGAAACGGTAAAAGGTGGGGAGATTTGAGAAATGTTTATGAGGAAAAGTTGATGGATCTTGGAAATGAAATGGATAGAGAGGGTGAGGGAAGGGATATGAGAAGGGCTTTTATTATTGCAATAATGAGAATCATCATTGTAATAATAATGAGGATGATGATGATGATGATAATGCTTAACTTTTACTGGACATTTGCTATGTGCCAGACACTGTGCTGAATGGTTTAATTACATGCATTTCCCCATTTCATCTTGAACATAATCCTATAAAATGGGCACTATTACTATTCATATTTTAGAGATGGGGAAACTGAGATGTCGGTCACCACTGTCCATTAGGATAAAATGTGATCCACATAAGTAATGCTTAATTTACTTGTAACCATATTAACAAAAGTAAAAAGAAATGAGTGAAAATGATGTTGATAATATATTTTATTTATATCAAAAACATTTCAAAATAAAACCCATAAAAAGATATTAATGAGATATTTACATTCTTTTCCCATACTAAGTCTCCAAAACCCAATGTGTATTTTGCACTTACAGCACATTACACTTTAGATGCCAATTTCTATCAGAAATAATTGATCTGTAATTAGATTTCATAAAATTCACAGTTGAGAAAAGTAGATTCACATACTCAAGTTGTTGCAAACACACTTTAAAGTTTTCTAATAATGGAATTGAGTATCAGTTTATAAATTTAAATTAATCAAAATTAAATACAACTAAAAGTTCAATTCCTCAGTGGCATTAGTCACATTTAAAATGCTCAATAGCCACATGTGGTTGGTGGCTACCATATTGGACAGCACAGATTGCGAGGATTTAAATAGTTTCCCAAGAGTCTGTAATCGTAAATTGTAGTGCTGGGATTTGGGTCCAAGAAATCTTACCCAAGAGCCGAGTTAACACTGCCTCTCTAGACGGCATGCTTCTGTGCATCCTTCTAACCTTAGCTCCACACATTTGTCTCCTTTTTAAGAGACTCCTGAATCTGGAAGTTCTTTTTTTCTTTCTCTCGCCTCAAGGTATTTGCAGAAGATCTTTCCTATGCCCAGGATATTCTTCCTCTACTAACCACTTGAATGTTTTCTCTTTCTCCTTTATGCTTCCGATTCAATGTCTCCTGCACGTGGAGGACTCTCTTGATCACCGGACTAACGAGGGTTCTCCCTGTCACTGGTTACACAGCACCACGTTCTTCCTTCACGGCACATATCCAATCATTTCATTATAAGTGAACATTTCTTGCTTTTAATGTGGTCTCTTCCACAAGCATGTAAGCTACAAGACTGCAGGGGTTTAGTGCCTGGAACAGTGCTTGGCACATTATGAGCATTAGGCAAATATTTTAAGGCAAGAATGAGGCATATTTTAGACATCCAAGGGAGATACAAAATGGAAAAGATGATTGGCTGCACGGGAGTGACTCTCAGAGGGAGGGTGGGGCTGGACTTGTACGTCGTGTGCGTGTAGAGTAATTGAATCCGAAGGTGTGAATTCTGTTACCCCAAAAGAGAGTTACTCAGAACGCAGTTATTTGGACAGCTGCTTTGCAGATCTCACAAAAGGTATGAAGAAAATTGTAGGTTGAACTGGGTGTAAAATATTTGTCATACTTCATTAACTTAAAGGAAACAATGCATCAGCTTAAAAATATCAACCATGAGGATGAAATTGAAACCCAACTGGGGGAGATATAGAGTGTATTCATCTAAACCCATCTCTCACATTCAGTGGACCCAGGAGCACTGGCATAGAGAGCTCTGGTTCTGTCTACTCTGGTCCAGAATGTTCCCAGTCTGACAGCTGCCTAAGGTGGGCAGCAAAGCCAGTATCACTGTCTCAAGTACCCAACTACTACCTGAGAGAAAAGGCATCTTATTGATATTGTAATGATTCATTTGCACCCTTTTTTTATTCAGTTTTATTGAGATATATTCACACACCATACAGTCATCCATGGTGTACAATCAGTTGTTCATAGTACCATCATATAGTTGTGCATTCATCACCCCAATGTATTTTTGAACATTTTCCTCATACCAGAAAGAATCAGAATAAGAATAAAAATGAAAATTAAAAAGAACACCCAAATTATCCCCCCCATTCCACCCTGTTTTTCATTTAGTTTTTGTCCCCATTTATCTACTCATCCATACATACACTGGATAAAGGGAGTGCGATCCAGAAGGTTTTCACAATCACACTGAGAGTAATCTACATTGTTATACAATAGTCTTCAAGAGTCAAGGTTACGGGGTTGGAGTTTGATAGTTTCAGGTATTTACTTCTAGCTATTCCAATGCATTAAAACCTAAAAAGTGTTATCTATATAGTGCATAACAATGTCCACCAGAGTGACCTCTTGACTCCATTTGAAATCTCTCAGCCACCGAAACTTCACTTGGTTTCATCTGACATCCCCCTTTTGGTCAAGAAGATGTTCTCAATCCCAGGATGCCAGGTCCAGATTCATCCCCAGGAGTCATACCCTGCATTGCCAGGGAGATTTACACCCCTGGGAATCAGGTCCCACATAGTGGGGAGGGCTGTGAGTTCACCTGCCGAGGTGGCTTAGTTAGAGAGAGAGAGGGCCACATCTGAGCAACAGAGAGGCACTCAGGGGGAGACTCTTAGGCACAATTATAAGCTGGTTTTGCTTCTCCTTTGCAATAACAAGCTTAATAGGGATAAGTCCCAAGACAGAGGGGCTCAGCATGACAAGGCATCAGTCCCCAATGCTTGTGAGAACATCAGCAACAATCCAGGTGAGGAAGTCCAACACCTCAGCATCCTCCCCCAGCTCCTCAGGGGGGACCCAAATATATATTTTTATTCTCCACCCAAATTACTTTGGGATGTGTTGTCTAGCACCCCTTTTAATTGCCTTGAGGAAGGGTGCTTTTAGCTTCATCTCTCCTTTGCTTTATTCTCCATGTACTACGGCAAGTCTTCTTCTTTGGTAAAATGCATATGAGTTCTAGATAAAGAGTTTGCTGTTATTATCAAGTTAGCCTTGCTTTGATTGTTTCCTTGGTTCCAGAAAGCTGGATTTTTTTCTTTAGTTAGGTTCACCCATCTCTTTACTTGTGTCATATTTCCAGGAATTGAAACCTGACAACATTTCTCTATAGACCATGCTATTCCCCCAAAGCAGCCAGCATTCTCGGTGGCTAGATTCCTGCTATTTCCTTTTGACTTCCCCTAATACCAAACGAAGATCAATATACGTTTTCATTGTAACTTCTTGGCCAAATTCTCAAGTCTAAGAATATTAATCTACACTAAAACCTCCCAAGATTCCTCTAAGATCATGGAAAAGAAAAACATCATCTCAATCAAATTCAACATATTTTCATACTTCAGAAAGGTCTACACAAGAATATACGGGGCTGGGATTTTCATTTACTTTGTTCACAATTGCATCCCTGCTATCAAGAACAGCATTTAGCAAACAGTCCAATAGTAAGGTGGTCCCTCAGCAAATATTTGTGAAAAATGAGCACAAGGATGAATAGCCAAAGATTAAGTGGTGATTGGACTTCAGAAACTTAATACAAAATTCAGATTCATAATCACTATTTACAGTGCCCATATGTCCCAGATTGTCTGGGACAGACCTGATATCAAATATTCCGTCCCATTTTCAGACCATGTGTCGGACCATATGTCCACATTTATGTTTAAAAAAATATGGCATTCATTTCTTTAACAAGAAAGTAGACCCAAATCACTGGGTAACCACTCCTTTATCTAAACTCTAACCCTCTCCTTCCACTGTAAAGATCAAAGCAGATGCTCCTTACTCTCTCGTGGGTCAACTTAGACAGTAGCATCTAGGAGAACTGGGACCAGGGTCATCCAGAGGTAAACTCAGGTGCATGTGCCTTGACTCTACACCAGCCATTCTGGGAGCCACACAAGTAATTTTAATCGCTGCCTCCATTTCCCAAATCTTTTTACATGGTCCAGGTCACCAGCACTGAATTTTGGTTAATTTGTAAAAGTTTAAGCAGATTCAGTCCATTTTTAGCAGAATTATCTGAGTATCTTCTGCAAATTGGTTAATTTCTTCTGGATTTTCCTGTCTTTGGGGCAGGTTTATGAACACATACACACGTTAGTGTACAGTAACTTAAAAATAACAGGTAAGGAATAAGAAATAATTAATTGGTTCTCATCCCAATTTATTATATATCTTCTTTTATGCCATCTTCCATAAGGAGATATTTCCTTACAGCAAGAAACTATTCTTCAGAGTGGCTATAAATGACACAGCATAGTGTTATATAGTACCATTCCATAAATTTTATTCTGAATTCCGAAGGTCAAAATTTAATACCATGAGGTAGTTATGTCACTTCACATAGGTCCCAAAATGCCACCGAGATCCACTGACTACCTAGAAAATATGTATTAATATAAAAACAAAAATATCATGCCACCATTAGATTTTTGTTCAATAATTTCACAAGATATTTAAGTAGTTCAATGTTATGTTATCATTTGATAAATCCGTATCTGCATTTATTGAACATTTTCTTATTAGAAAGCTGAAATCTGATAGAGATAATCTAATTATACCAATTTAAAAAATGAAGTAAATCACTAAAACCATCTTAATGGCTTTTAAATGCTAATTAATATTCAGACAAGAAGCTGTGATTTTGACACTCCAGTCATGTAGTAAAAATATAGGAGCACCTAAGCATGCAGGATATTTTGTCATTTTGAATTTGAAATTCCTCACACCTTCTGCATTGTTCAGATGAGTACTGCATTTTTTGAAGCGTCTGTTAATCATGGTCTAGATCCATCACTAAAAAGCTATTAACACCACTCACCATGTGGAAATTCTAAAATTAGTTGGGGGGGGGCTAAAGATGATTTTAATCAGTAGGGTTGTAAAAAAGCACGACTTTTTATGAGGAGGGAATAGAAATAAAGGCCTCCTGAGAGGTGAGTGATTTGGTAGCAGATATATAAACATGATATACAGACACATCTCATTCATTCTCTTTCTGAAGTTAAGGGGCAGCTGGCTGTACAGATCAAGAGCTTAGACTTTGGGGACAAACTGCCTGAGTGTGACTCCTTCTAGCTCCACCACTTATTGCAAACTTGGTGGAGTTGTTTAACCTCTCTTTGCCCTACTTTTCCTCTTGTGTAAAAGGTAGATAATAATATCAATATTGTTTTTATGAGCATTAGCTGAGCTAACATTTGCAAATCACTTTGAATTGTGCCTAGCACTTGTTATGTGTTTGTCAAATATTTTGCTTTCTCTTATTTCTTCTCACTCGTGAAGGGCTAGGCCATCCCATCTTCACAGAGGTAGAGTTAGTGGCATTATTCACAGTTACCGGTGGCACCGCTTGTGTTGCAGTTCAAATTTTAGAAAATCAGCTACTCGGGTTAACAATGGTTGCAGATGTCATAGGATGTGGTAGTGAGAAAAGTTAACAACTACTGATTATTATATAAACAAATAGTGGGACTTGAAAGTACAGAGTCTGAGGGGACTTACACACTTAACGAAAAAAGAAAACTGAACTCAGTCTTGGCACTTAACATTTCTTCAGGCAACCGATACTAGTACTGTCAAAGACATCATCATTGTGACATTGATCCTTAAGAGAAGAGTTGGTAAATACTTCACCAGCTTGTCAAGAACTTTAAAAAGTAGCTTCTTGTTAAACTTATCTAAAACTGGATTTAGGTCATGCCTGGCAGCAACCACAAAACCAACTCGTTTTGCATCATTTCTGTTTTATTTGGCAGTCTGAAGCAGCTCATCACCAAACAACAGATTGTATGGAAAGTGTCAGTGCGTCTTTGCCACCTGGTTAAAGACTAGGTATCGCAACTTTGTGGATGATCCAGGGGAAATTTTAGGATCTCAGGAAAAATGTCTCTTCTCAAGACAATCCTTTCAAATAATATATGATCATTTCAACCTTGATATGACTTGTTTATAAAGTAGAATGTAATGAAATGAATAAGTAGAAATTCCAGGGAGCTGCATTTTATACTACAAATCCCAACTAGATTAGCAAATCAATAGGAGGTAAGCAGGTACGTGACATGAAACTGAACCTGTGTGGTCTTAGACTAGTCACTTTTGACTGCAGAAAGTTAATTTTTTCTTTAAAATATGAGACTAGGTGGGACATAAACTTCTCCTGCTCTCCTTGCCTTTTCGCTTTATTAAAAAATGTCAAAGTCACTTAAACTTAAAACAAAGTAAGAGCACTCATGGCAACATGTTATCTTCTTCATCATGTCAGTGAAATTATCCTCAAAAGGTCACAAATGGCCTAAGTGATAATAACCCTTCTCAGAGTTGAATACCCCTTCCTTCCCCCAAATGTCTTCTCTGACGGCTTCTTGGTTTCTCTCTTTCTTAGTTTTCCTCTTTCCTTTCTAGAGCTTCATTCTCATGTGATGCCCCTTTTTTTTCTCTCTCTTACATACTCCACACTCAACAATTAATTGTGGGAATTTCTTGAGATTTTGTTTTGAGTTCTTTTATTTTCTCACAGTTTATATACATCTTAGGTAATTTTATTCACACCCATAGCTTCAACCATCACCTACAGGCTATGAAGCCCAAGTATTTATTTTTATTCCAGATTTCTCTATTAAAAGTTTAGACACACCCTTCCAGCTGTCTACAAGATAGCATCACCTGGATATATGCTAGAAGCCCTAAGATAAGCAAATGTTCATCATTATTTCCCTGTCCGTGATCTCCTATATGTAAATAAGAAACACCACTATCCAAATAGGCACTGAAATCAGAAACCCAGTCTTTCACCTTCTCTTTTCTCCTTAAACTGTTTACTAGTCACTTGGTCATCAAGCACTGACAGCTGTATTGTCCAACTGTTTTATGAAATCTTTTCCTTCCTCAATAGTCACTGCTATGACGTTGACTTGGACCTTCCATATCTCCCCTTGACTATAGTGATACCTTACAAAATGATCTCCTGTCCCCAGTCTGTCCCTTTTTTCAATTTATCTTTCAGAGAGTTTCAAAGTGACCTTTTAAAATGCATATTTGATCATGGATCTTCACATCCCTTGACTTTTCCAATTACCTTCAAGATGAAGTGCAAACTCCTTATGTAAGGAACTTTATGATATAGCGTGTCTTCCTGCTCCACTTCTTTGCCACCCCACCAGAAAACAGCCTCCACCACAGCAAGGCTCAGTTGCTTGTACATTCTAAAACAAGCAATGTTATTCAAAGATGCTCTTCCTTCTGCATGTATTCTGTGTACATCTTGAGCATTTTCTTCCACTGAATTCTCCCTGAGATTCCATAATATCCTGTGTACTTGTATCACGATGCTTTGTGCACCCTACTGCAATTGTTGCTTTTCTTGCTTATCTCTTCCCGACTCCAGTATAATCTCCTTAACAGTAAAGATTGGCAGAATACAGTAATTTGCCCCCAGCACAAGGCCTAAGTCTTACCACACAGTAGGTGCTCAATAATTGCTTATTGAATAAAAGAACAAAAATAAAGTATGAAATTTGTTTGAAAGAGGCAAAAGCAATTTTTATGTTAGATACTCGTCTAGGTACTTGAATGTATCAGTGATTAAAAGGCACAGAGCCCCATCTTCATGTAGGTTGCATTCCATCGTGCAGAGAGGATGAAAAACAAACAGAGATAATAAGAATATTGTATGATTGAAGGTGATAAGTGTTATGTAGCAAAAGTTGAGCAGGGTAGAAAGGGATTAAGAGTGCCAAGAGGAGAAGTTGCAGTTTTAATCTGAGTGGTCAGAGTAGGTCTTACTTAGAAAGGTGTTTGGGCCATGACTGAAGAAAGTGAGGGAGAGAGTAAATGATGTGGATATCTGGAGTAAGAGCATGCAAAAGCCAAACGCTATAATTGCTCTCAGTTTCTAAGAATAACAAGAAGGCCATGATGACCAGCTATTTAAAAAAAAAAAAAAAAACTGACAGGCCTATTATAAAGCTACAAAATTAAATAAGAATGTCTCCAACACAGAACAAGCAGGTCAATCAGTTGCAAAGATTACAGAGCTTACAAGAATAACAACAAAAAAAATGTCGAGAGAGAGTGAAAAAAGGTTTATTCACAAGCCATCCAGGAATGGTTAATTAAAAAGAGGAATTGGTTTAGAACTAGAAATAGATGATTTAAAATTTACATAATATCCAGTGTTGGGAAACTATATAAAGAAAGAAATTATGACATATCTAAAGGATAAAACACTCCAAAGCAATTATAAAACATGTTGTAAAAGAATAATTAATGCTAAAAAAGTGTTTGCTATATAATGTTAAGTGACTAAATAAGACTATATAATAATATACAGAACAGAGTTCCAATTTTATATTTAAAATATGCATAAGTACATTATAATGCTTACAAAAATAAACACACTAGAGTAGGAATAGGTTAGTGTTATGTGCTCTGTTGTGCATTTCATATTTTGTAAATTTTCTGAAATGAATAGGTGTGATTATGTCAAGGAAGAAAACAATGCTATTAGAGAGAAGTAGAGAAAGTGCTGAAAAAGAATCTAATGTATATTAAAATTTTAAGGGAAGTCCTGCATATTAGAGAGAAAGAAAAGTATTATTCAACAAATATTGCTGGTAAAATTGGATAGCTATTTGAAGTTAAATAAATAAATTAATTAATTATATGTAGATCCTTCCCTCACACCATGTACCAAAAACACATTCCAGTATTATTAAAGAGCAGAAAAAAATAAAATTTAAAGAAAATAAAGTTTAAAATCCTTTGTATTAGTCTTCTGATTAGTGATGGCAGATTGGTCACAGGTACATACATATTTTTCCTAAGAACCCATTAAAATAGTGATAAATTTTAAAAAATAAATAAATAAATCCCCACTGCAACCAAATGAATGAATGGAAAGTTGCAAAATATAGATGTAGAAGTCATAATTTATTTAACCAAAAGGAGACAGATGCAAATAAAATATATCCATAGTTTCATATGAAAGAGAAGCTAACTGATTTTCCCAGCAAAACATTTGAAAATCTCTGGAATTGTTGGCACTGATTACATCAAAGTAATTACGTCAAAGTGAGGACATGATTTAAAAAGCTGAAAACAGGTATTGGTTGAACATTTGTGTATGAAAAGTCATATCCTTAGTTTTATTCCTGAACCTTATGTATTTAGGAAAATACTAATTAACCTTCCCCTTAATCCCATATTCACCCCTAGAGAGTGAATTGTAAGTTCATTTTATAGTATAAGCAAGTAAAATGAGGGACTGAGAATAGGGTGGTTTTTTAAAAATTATATTACATACAACCCCTATGACAATTAGCTATTAGTTTCCTTGAACACATTCCCCAGGCTTATATATCCAGGTAAGATGCTAAAGAATTATTCCCTGGAGAAACTAAATAGCCCCAGTTCCAGCCAAATGTGTTCAGGGTCTCATAATGAAATGGCTGCCTCTCTGTTTTATAGAACTCTATATTGGTGCTGAACAGTCAGCAATTCTTACCAAAGCAGTCTGAAATTCCAATCAGTTTATTTCTACATTATTTCAAATATAAGTCAGATATCACTTAATATTTGCATATGACTCACAACATGAAAAGAAAAAATGCAATTCAGATAAATAGAATAAATGAATCTGGAGGAAATAGAGACAATGTGAGAAGAAGAGGAAAAATATTGAAATTTTAAAGCTTGGAGAGGTAAGACAAAGACATTGCATCTAAAAAACAAGCACAAGTTGCTGTGAAAAGGGAACAATCAGAAGGAAAGAAAAAAAAAACACATTAAAATTTGGAATATGAGAGTGTGGTGTTTGAAGCTGTATGTACCCCAGAAAAAAATAGGTTCTTAAATTCAATCCATTCCTGTGTGTGTGAACCCATTGTAAGTAGGACATTTTGATGAGGCTACTTCAGTTAAGGTGTGACCCACCTCGATCATGTTACTGAAGTCCTTTATGAGAGAATGAAACTCAGACACACAGAGAGAAAGCCACAGGAAGCAAGAAGCTGAAACAGATCCCAGAAGAGAAAGAAGAGACTAGGAGAGGCCACCATGTGCCCTGCATGTGACAGAGGAGCCACAATCTTTGGGGAGAAGGCATTGCCTTGGTGATACCTAATTTGGATATTTTCCTGGCCTCAAAACCATGAGTGAATAAATTCCCACTGTTTAATTGACCCATTCAGTGGTATTGCTTAAGCAGCCCAAGAAACTAAAACAGAGAGTCAATATTAAATATATACTCTATATCTATGTCTTTCAGTGGAAAAAATCATAGTAGAAGACTTTCATAGAAATATTAAAAAATTTAGATCCATACAAGAGAACAAGTATTAGAAAAACATTAGCCATTTTAGGGAAAACATTTTATGCTAGAAAATAATAGAACTTTAGTTTCAAATTTTGAAGAAAAATATATTTCCATCTAGGATTTTATACCTAGCCAAGCTATCAAATGACTATGAAAATGGACTGAGAGAATTTTCAAAGATTCAAGAATTCAGGATATTTGGCCATTATGTGTTCTTCTTTATGAAAATAATGGAGAATGTATTTCAAAGAAAGGTGTGAGTAAATCAAGAAAAAGATGGATATAGAATCCAGGAAACTGACAAACACAGGAGAGTTGTTAAACCAAGTCTATATATGGCAATCATGTGCCAGATCTGACAAAAATAGGTACAAATAGCAAAAAAAAGAAAAAGCTCTGCAAAGGAAGTATTTAGGTTAGTGAAGAGACTGTTTATTTCATATAACAGATCATTTGGAATAAAGTGATTATTAGTATGGCATAAGTGATGGGTCATTGGGAGGAAAATCTAGGAAAATATATAGAAGTAACCTAGGCCTAGATTTCTATTGCTATTGCCATGAATACTATTTACATAATAATGTAATTAAAAGTTATTAATTTAAATAAAATTATGAATCAACTATGTTGGAAAAGACATATTAGGAAAGCAATGTGCAAGAATACTATATCCGTATTAATTATAAAATAAATTTTATAACGCTAAAATTGATAAATCAAGAAATAGCTATTTAATATCATAAATACACATTTATTCTCTTCTACATAATATTGACTATATTTATATGGAGATAACTATTGGAACAATAATAGCAAACGTCGTTTACTATTTAATATATGATTTACTATATATATAATGAGAAAGTATACAAATACAATGTAACTGCAGTCATCCTGGTGTAGTTTGGAAACCCTCTGGAAAATTAATAGTATCTGCATTCAACCGTATATAAAAATACTCAGCAATTCCATTTCCAAACAGAAATGGGTTCCTATGTTCCTCAAAAATATTTATAAAAGCGTTCATCAGAGAACTATATGCATTAGGCCAAAATTGGATTCTACCAAAATGCCTTTCCAAAGAAGAATGGATACTTAAGTCATGGTATATTTACATGATGGAATACTATATGGCAAATGTATACAACAACATGGATAAATCTCACAAAGAAAATGTTGAGCAAATGAAGCCAGGCACAAAAGAATAAATTATGTATAATTCCTTCTCTATAATGTTCATAAAGAAAAAAAGCACTCATCCATGACCTTAGAAGTCAGAATAGCAATTACCTTCCAGGAGAAGAGAAGGTGTAGAAAAAAGGCAGGACAACATGGGGGATTTTGGTAGACTGATAGCATTCAAATTTGTTGATCTTGGCAGTATTATTCTTTGAACTGTATCCTTATGGCTTGTGTACTTTTTTATATGTGTGTTAAACTGCAATTAAAAATAGTATGGCTAACAGATACATCTTCCCTTCCACCTGAAGAAAGAGAATTTTATGAAAACTGAAATACAGATATATTTGTGAACCAAAAAACCTTGAAACAAATAGGCTTAGTTAAGATTGAGCAAGACCTTTGAAGACCAAGGGACCAAGATTTGAATCCTGGCTCTGCTAGGTTATATTCTCATCTCTTAGTTCAAGAGATTAATCTCACCACTTTTCTCATCTTTAGTATGGGGAGGATGATATCTCATAGGGTTTTTTTGAGTATTAAATGTGATAAATGTAATATGTTCAGCAAGGGCCTAACACAAAGTGTGCTGTCAGCTGTGCTCCCTTCTCCGCTAGGCAACCTGTGCATCAAGTCAGGTGGTGGCTACCATTTCCCCCTTCGATAAGATGCTCCTGTTTCTTAGTAATTGCTAAAAACCCTTCAGTGTCTTCTGATATATATTCTGTTGCGTGTGTGTGTGTGTGTGTGTGTGTGTGTGTGTTTAATTTTATTAAACTCTTCATTTGGCTTCTCCAAGTGAATTAGGAGCTGAGACTCTTGAGGCTAGAAATGTTTCTACTTGCATAAGTTTCTATCTCTAAAAAACAAGAATAATAATAGCATTTTAACTGTAAAACATCCAAAAAGTATGAGGGATTATTATTATACATTTTTATATTACTGACAACACTTAGCAAGTGCCTTTCTTGTAATGTCCAATGCAGTTTAGCTGCTGCGATTTCTAGTCTAGCTTGTCTATTCTTCTCTGCTGCTTTTCCCATGGCTGTGCTCTTAACTTTTCTTTTTTGCCTACTCTCCTTTTTGTTCCACCATGTCTTTTCCAAACTGACCAACAGGCACTAATTATTTATGATTGGCATTCAAAAGAGTATGCAAGTGCCCCATGTCTTCCCCCCACCCCAATCCTAGAACTGGATCTTTTTGTCTCACTTAATCTTTCTCTGTGCTTCTAGCTTTCCTAATTTCCTGTTCTTCTTACCTCTTGCTTTATATCATATATTCTTATTTTGCCCCTTGGTTTGGATGTCCAAGACGTAACATGCCTCTAGGATCAATATTGGGTTCCTTCCTTCTGTTGATTTGCTATTGACTCTCCATGTGAAAAGGACAGAAATATCCCCCCTCACCCTCCACCCCATGGTTTTCTAAAGTGGATGGATTCTCATGAAAAACTTGCATTTTGCTTAGAGGTTGTGGGAGATGGAAATAAAGAATGGGGCAAGTTAGGAAAAGGGGTAGATCCAGACATCTAAGAGAAGCTTTGAGTTACCTAAAACTGTGTTTCCCAATCAAGGGCAATTTTGTCCACTAGGGGATATTGGCAATGTTTGCACACATTTGTAGATGTCATAACGAGGGGAGTGTTACTGGCTTCTTGTAGATAGAGGCCATTGGTGATAGGATAGACTCTGAGAATGAAGAATTATCCAACTCAATAAAGTCAAAAGTACTGAGTTTCAGAAATCTTGTTCTGGAGAATTGGGTGAAGGGTGAGGAGATTTTGAGGTTTTAGAAAAAAGCTGGTGGATACACCAAGTTTAATAGGTTTTAGTTGTCAGAAGAATGAGATTGGAGTAGCTTCCAAGAAAAGTGAAACAAGATAGAGGTTTCTAAAGAGGATCATGAAGTGTTGCCATATTATTCAATGCCATTTCCTCTGCCAATTCTTTTTTTTTTTAATTCAGTTTTATTGAAATATATTCACATACCATACAATGATCCATGAAACACAATCAACTGTTCACAGTATGACCACATAGTTATGCGTTCATCACCACAATATTTCTGAACATTTTCCTTACATCAGAAAGACTCAGAATAAGAATAAAAAATAAAAGTGAAAAAAGAACACCCAAACCATCCCCCCCAACCCACCCTATTTGTCATTTAGTTTTTATCCCCATTTTTCTACTCATCCATCCATACACTAGATGAAGGGAGTATGAGCCACAAGGTTTTCACAATCACACTGTCACCCCTTGTAATCTACATTATTATATAATTATCTTCAGGAGTCCAGACTACTGGGTTGGAGTTTAGTAGTATCAGGTATTTACTTCTAGCTATTCCAATACATTAAAACCTATGGGGTGTTATCTATATAGTACATAAGAATGTCCACCAGAGTGACCTCTTGACTCCATTTGAAATCTCTCAGCCACTGAAACTATTTCATTTCATTTTGCATCCCCCTTTTGATCAAGAAGATATTCTCAGTCCCATGACGCTGGGTCCAGATTCATTCCTGGGAATCATATCCTGCATTGCCAGGGAGATTTACACCCCTGGGAGTCGGGTCCCACATGACGGGGAGGACAGGGAGTTCACCTGCCAAGGTGGCTCAGTTAGAGAGAGAGAGGGCCACATCTGAGCAACAAAGAGGTACTCGGGGGAGACTCTTAGGCACAATTATATGTAAGTTTAGCCTCTCCTTTGCAGTAATGAGCTTCATAAGGGCAAGTCCCACAATCGAGGGCTCAGCACATCAAACCGCCAGTCCCAATGTTTGTGACAACATCAACACCAGTCCAGGGGAGGAATTCCAACACTTCTGCACCTTCCCCCAGCTCCTTGGGGCTGTGTGTGTGTGTGTGGGGGGGGGGGGCTGTAAATATATTCTTTATTCTCTGCCCAAATTACTTTGGGATGTGTCACTATTTCACTCTAGCCTGTACTAACCTACCGTATCTCACTTCCTATTCAAGGTTCCATGTAATTGTGGTGTTTGAACAAACCGACTGTAGAGTTGCACTGTTTAGAAAATATAGATCCTGTACCAAATAGACATCTCCTCCCTTGGTCTCATATGGAAGTTGAAGTTTTAAAACACAGTCAGTTTCAACCTTTACCCTTTGGCCAGGTTTGCCCTAGTCTTAACCAGACCTGCTTCACACATATCGCTAATTGAAGTCTGGGCTCTTTTTCATCTTTTTTTAAACAGTGGCTGTATGCACTAATACTGACATTAATATCTGCTGACCTCTAGCTCTGAGTTTCAGGTGTCTCAGAGATATGTGTTGTTCCAGAGACCAATCAGGTTATACACTAAGGGATCAGCATCTCAAAGTTTAGAGATATCTGCCAATTCTTTTGAATATATACTGGAGACGTATGAGATAAGCTTTAAGAGAAGATCAGGAAGCCCTGATACATGGGGATACCACAAATTATTTACACTTTTTACCATTCTGTATAAACTTGAGAGCCAGTGGGAGCCAACATCAGCCCCAGTTGGATGACCAGTGTTTTCAATTGGTCATTTCCGGGCCTCGGTTACAAAAATCTCACAGTTCTTGTGCATTCTTTGTTGTGTCTGACAGTGACATTCTTTAGTAATTCTACCTTTTTCAGTGGTCTCCAGATTTTAAGAGGTTTCTGTCCTGTGCACTTGAACTCATTTACCCATTTCATGAGTTTGTTTATGTTGATACTAATAGCTGCAGCTGAGCTGTTTGCAATTTTGTCAGAAGAAGGAAGGTTCCATTCTGGCAGCTGAAATTTCATGTTTAATGCAGGCATAATATGAAAAACAACTGCTGCAATCAGAAAAGGCCCCAGGGGGAGACATGTTTAAAGAGTAGTTTGGATAGCAGTCACACATGTTAACTGAGAATCTAATTCGTAGATGAAATTACTATTATTACAAAGCTCCAGTTTTTTATGGTACTTGCATTATTTTCCCAAAAAGCTTATATTAACCCTATTCTTAAGGGTCAGAAAAATCATAAATCAGCATTAAACTTCCAGGTGAACAGGAAATACATTTAAAATATCACATCAATATTTACTTTTTTGGGGAAAAAGAGATACATAGCTCTCACCCTGTAAGACTGAATACATTTGAATAGAGAAATGCAGCAGTTACTGTTGATTGTCTACCCATATCTTTTGCTTACTTCTTACTGGTAGATCCCTGATTTTCCTCAGGTATCTGTTGACCTCTTTGGTTAACCCAATCACAGTTATCATGGTCATCAGTCCTCTTTCCAGTTATGAGTCTAGGCATGAGCATCTGGCACAATTCTGGTCAATCAGATGTAAAAGAAGTCTACTGGATATTTCTGAAAAGAAATTTGGCCTTTTTTTGTTAAGAGACAAGAGGCAGAAATAGCCCTTTTTCTTCCTGAGAATGCTGCCATGAGTGGATATAATGTCCAGGATGACAGACATCTTGTAAATATGGAGACAGTTAGACCAGGTGGTAAGCTCACAGTATGAGGTAGAAACTGGGTACTTACTAATATGGTGAGTCACTGCATTAACTAACTGTGAATCCATCCTACTTCTGGACTTCTTCTTTGTGCAAATGTTGCTTAAGTTTCTTTGACTTGGATTTTCCATTTTCTTACTTCCAAAATTTCTAACTGATGAAATAACTGTATTTGCCACATAAGTCTCAACATCTTCTTTCACAAAAGAAACACAAGATTTAGCAACTGAATATTAATGAGTCAGGAAAATCAATGAGCCAGCAGTGTTTGCATACTAAAAGGAAAATTTCATTTGGGAGAAGGCCACCTGACTTTGGTGTAGTATTTACCACTTACAATTTAGGTTTCCTTGAGCAAGTTGAGCTTTACTTTTATGTCATTGGGTTTCTGAAATTTAAAGCATTACTGTATACATTTAAAATGATGATGATTATATACTATTTTCATTTTAAACTTCATTTCAAAGTTTTCCTGAATAGGGTCCATATAGTGACAATTTTCATCTTCAGAAAATGTACATAAAATTTCTCAGTGTCAATAATAGTCCTCTTTGTCTCTGATGTTCTGTATGAGTTCAATATGTATTTTTAAATGAACCTTGTATTTTCATGTCAACTGACATCTAGATGTCTCCTTTCAAGTTCATCATCATGATCATAATAAAAGATTAAGAATCCAATTGTAGGTTATAATAGATGTGCAAATATGATTTCTAGATTATAAGAATTGTCAAGATAAAAAAATGATTATAAACAAGTCAGTAAATTTGACATATATTTACTGAGTGCTTACGACTATTTTCATTATTACTAACACTTATATTTGTATAGCACTTTGGCAATCATAAAGTAATTTTACATGTGCTTTCCATTTTAAACAGATTAACATATACCCAACACTGTACCTTAGGGAACACTGATGCTTAGGGAATTCAAGAAAAAATATAAAACTGGCTTGGCTAACTGAAATCATGCCAAACAAAAGTTTTATTGAAAAGTTATATCGAAAATCATATATCAGTAATGCTGGAATGTATTCCAGCCACGCTCCCCATGCTAGCTTGACACTAATATTGACAAAAGCAAAGAAATGACTTCTTTCTATCTGTGGTTTCATGGCACTATCCTTAAGCCCCAAATTAATAGATACATGGGAAGTCATTAAGTGAAATAGGTTATGTTTGTTATGCAGACATATCTATTTTATACCTGTGTGCTGGTTTGAATATATTGCGTCCCCTGAAACACCATTATCTTTGATGAAGTCTTGTATGGGCAGGAAACTATTGGTGTTGATTGGGTTGGAGGCTTTTGATTGGATGTTTCTGTGGAGATGTGATCACTCAACTGTGGGCAAGATCTTTCACTGGATACTTTCCATGGAGGTGTGGCCCTGCCCATTCAGCATGGGCCTTGATTAGTTTACTGGGGCACAACATAAGTTCAGACAGAAGGAGCGAACTTGCTACAGCTAAGAGGGACACTTTGAAGAATGCACAGGAGCAAAGAGAGGCACTGAAGATGAGAGACAATTTGAAGACAGCTGTTGAAAGCAGACTTTTTCTCTGGAGAAGCTAAGAGAGGAAAAATGCCCCAAGAGCAATTAAGAGTGACATTTTTGAGGAACTGCAGCCTAGAGAGGAACATCCTGGGAGAAAGCCATTCTGAAACCATAACTCTGGAGCAGACACCAGCCACGTGCCTTCCCAGCTAACAGAAGTTTTCCAGACAACACTGGCCATTCTCCAGTGAAGGTACCCGATTGTTGATGACCTACCTTGGACACTTTATGGTGTTTTGCATTCTGACAGCATTAGCAAACTAGAGCAACCTGTGACAAAAAATGTTTCTTAAACAGTGTCATACATTAAAAAAATTAATTTTCCATTTATAATCTGAAATTCAATCTAGAAAATTCCCAAAGAATTTCTCTATAGTGCTACACAGTGGATTTTGCTTTATCCAAGTATAGAAAATTATTTGTTGTTTTTTCTCATATAGCTTTTGTAATTTTTACTTATGGAGGTTCAGTTGGAAAACTTGACTGATATATTTTTGGAATATCAGACTTTTTTCCTAAACAATCTGACATGTTTTTCTAAAAAAGAAAGCAGTTGAGAAAATGGTCTTTCTTAGAGGCAAACTAAATCCTCATGGGACATGATGATAAAGAATATGCCTATTTGGATCCAGAATTTGCATTTCTGACAGTTAAATATGTAACCTAAACTCAAAGTCCTCATTAAAAGGATAGTGACTAAACACATGGGCTTTGGAGTGAAGTAGAATCCCAAGGTGAAAACTTAGCTCTTCCATTTTCCTTCTCTGGGACCTTGGGCAATGTGCTGAAATTCTATGAATTTTATTTTTTCTCATAAAATGGAAACAAATACTATAAGTTTCACATGATTGTTGGAAAGGTATTTAAATAAGATAAAGCATGAAAACAGCTCAAATAAATAACTTCTCAATCATCTAAAATTATTTATTGAATGTCTACTTTGTGTTAAGCATTATTGTTGGCAGAGGGATAATGATTATAAAATGGACCTGGCTCCTTCGCCTTTAAAACATAAAATCCTATGGGTTGATAAATATAAACTGAAAACATATTATAAAAATAAACTAATTACAAATGAAACAAACACGGTATTGAGTCAGGTGAAGAGGCACCCTTAAGATGGTATGATGAGGGCAGGCCATTTGAAGAGGCAAAATTAGGGTAAGCTGTGAAGGAGCTAGTGATGCAAAGAGAAAAGGGAGACTATTATAGACAGAGGAAATAGCATGGGGATGGGGCCATGGCTGGTAATGGAAATCCTGGTTCTGATTCAGAAGGTTGTGATCCATTGTAGAGGGAAATGCAACCAATGAAGTGTCAAGGCACTGATGCAACACAGAGGGACTTTTGATAAGCTAGGTTCCTGTTTTACTGTGCATCACCAGTCTAACTCATCTAACTTCTTCCCCCCACCTCTCTGCACCCCTAGTTGTTAGTAAGTAGCTGCAGCAGGCATTGCTGCCATATAGGGCTAAACCAGGGAGAGGAAAAGGCTTGGGCCTTGGAAAACCAAGAGGCAATTTACAATTTTTAACTCCTTACCAGATGGATCTATGTGAGATCCTGGAGGGATGGGGGCAACTGAAAGTGGGTCCATAGCATAGCCCTTTTGATTAGAAGAGACAACCATCAATAACAGCTGCCTCCTCTGGTAAAAAAAAAATTCTCCTTTACTCTCATACATTGTCTCCTTAATATCCTTTAGCTATATATCCATATTTTCCTTCATCTATTTTGAATTGATTTAGGAGATTTCTTCGAACATCTTTGATAAGTTATTCCAAATTCTGTGTCTCTCCTGAAGTTTTAACTTATTCCCTTGACTGAATCATATCTTCCTGTTTCTTTAGTATGGCTTGCAGGTTTTTTGCTGATCTCTGCGCATCTGATCATTTTGATATGCTGACTCTAATGGTCAGTTTCTTTCTTGCCTAGGTATTTATTGTTGATTGGTTTTGTGCTAAGGCCTTCCTTGATGCTTGGTCCAACTTATCCTGGAGCTTCATAGAAGCCCATGTTCAGATTTCTTCAGCTCTTCTTCACCTGCTCTGGCCCTGGATATGTGGTACAATATTTAAGATTTCACTATTTGTGCAATTGTTTCACGTCCAGCAGAAAGCACCCTTTCTTCTCTTCCTTCTCTTGGAATCTGGATTTTTTCTGTTTGTTTTTCTGCAGTTTTCTTCCCACGTCCTGTGATTTGTTTACATTCTCTCCCTCACTTAGTGGCCACTCTTCCTCATACTTGTTCAATTCTGAGACCCATCCTGTCATATGGCAGTTCAGCGCCCACCCCCACTGCCCTTTTATTTCCATGAGGACTTTTTGCCTCCAGTTTCTTCCCTGACAGAGTACTCATTCCTAGGGAACAGATCAGGTCAGTCCAGAGAGGCCTATTTTGTATTTAGGTGGTCCAGCAAACAGAGACTGAATGTGTGCACCTCTTGCCTATAGATTTTCCATGGTGTTTCTTTTTTTTTTCCCCCGGAGGCACTTTTATATGAGTCACTCTCCAGCTGCTTGTGTTCTGCCCTGGGTTTCTGTGAACTTCGGTCCTTGTGCCTGGATATGCAGGTGGTTCTGACTCACTGCGATGAGTGTCTCTTGTCTGCATCTGTGTCAGGAGGGATCCTGGCCATGCTGTCCCCATGTGACTCCCAAGTCGAGATAGATGGTGTGATAGTGAAGGGTCCAGACTGATGGTCAAGGACAAAAGTCTCCTAAGTTATTTTGGAGATTATTTTTATTTTTCCTGAATTCAGCATTGGTAGAGTGTTTCTCCAGTCACTATAATCCTCCGATGTTCCAAGAAGATGGAATTTGTCCTTTTATTAGTTGCTTCTAAGGGGAGAATTTTTCAGGGGGTATCTTACATGGCTATGTTGATGACATCACTCCTGGTCAATTGATTTTTGACAAAGTTCCAAGACCATTCAATGTGGAAAGAACAGTGTTTTCAACAAACAGTGCTGGGATTATTGAATAACCACATGTAAGGGAATGAATTTGGATCCTACTTCACCCTACATAAAAAAATAAAAATGGCTAAATGATATAATTGTAAGAGCTAAAACTATGCAACTCTAAGAATCAAACAAAGGGCAAACCCTTTGAAGTTGGATTAGGAATTTTTTCATATACAGGATGCCAAAAGTGCAATCAATTAAAGAAAAAATATTGTAAATAGAAACTATTCAACATTTTTAAATGTTGTGAGTCAAAACATACCATCAGGAAAATGAAAGGCAACTCACAGAATGGGGGAGATATTTGCAAGTCATATATTTGATAAAAGAATTATATCTAGAATATATAAAGTCCCACAACACATAAATAAAAATACACATAAAAATTAAAAGTGAGCAAAGGAAGAATGTGGGAAGAGGAATTTAAGAAAATGATTTTTAAAATGCTCAAAAAGATGGATGAAACTACAGAGAAGGAGCTAAAGGATATCCAGGAAACAATGAATGAGTAATATGAGAGTCTTAGTAGAGATATAGAAAATTTTAAAAAGAACCAAATAGAACTACAGGGGATGAAGACCACAATAACCAAAAATAAAAAAAATGCACAGGAGGATTTCAAGAGCATATTGGAGTTGGCAGAAGAAAGAATCAGTGAACTTGAAGACAAGACACTTGAAATGAGTCAGGCTGGGGAGCAGAAAAGAAAAAAGGAAAAGAAAAAGCTGAAGTAGGCTAAGACACCTCTGGAACATCATCAAGCACACTAATTTATGCATTATGACAGTCCCAGAAGGAAAAGAAAGAGAGAAAGGGGCAGAAGGAACATTCAAAGAAATAACGACACAGAACTTCCCAAACTTAGCAAAAGACATGACTGTGCACATCCTAGAAGCCCAGAGAACACAAAACAGGATAAATATTTTAAAAATACACCTTGTAACATATTGATCACATTATCAAATGCAAAGGTCAAGGAGAGATTTTTGAAAGCTACAAGAATAAAGCAACATGTTATGTACAAAGGAGTCCCAATTAGATTGATTTGTGATTTCTCAACAGAAACCATGGAGGCAAACAAACAATGGGCTGAAATACTTAAATGCTGAGAGAAAAAAACTGCCAACCATGAATTTTATATCTGGGGAGATTTTATTTCAAAAATTGGAGAAGAGATTAAAACATCTGCAGAATAAACAAAAGCTGAGGGAATTCATCACCACTAGACCTGCCCTATAAGCACTGCTAAAGGGAATTCTGCAGACTGAAAGGAAAGGACATTAGACAGTGGTTCAAGTGTCATAAAGAAATAAAGATCTGTGGTTAAGGTAACCACATGAAAAAAAAAAATAAACCTCCACTCACTCCTACCTTTCACCATACACAAAAATTAATTTGAGGTGTATCATATACCAAAACTTAAGCTAAAAATATAAAGGTTATAGAATAAAACATAGGAGAATGTTTTTGAAACTTCAGGGTAGAAAATGATCTGATGCAGAACACAAAAGGAAATAAATATGAAATGAAATCATTAAATCAGACTTTACTTCTCAACATCAAGGATTGTATTAAATAGAATAAATAGGTAAGATGCATACAATGAGAAAATAATATATACATATTATTTATATGTGTATATATAGATATATAAAACTGAGGGCTTGTGTCTAAATAAAATAAATAGGTAAGATGCATACAGTGAGAAAATAATATATACATATTATTTATATGTGTGTATGTATATATATATATATATAAAATTGAGGGCTTGTGTCTAAATATATATTGTGTCTAATAAAATATGACTAACCCAATTTAAAAACTGGACATATCTTGTATACTTCACACAGGAAGAGAGCTGAAATGCCAAAAAACACAAACCATGTATTAGTTATAAGAAAAGCACAAACTAAAACCTCACTACATATTCAGTACAGTGGCTAAAATTAAAAAAAAAATAAAGATTAATACCAAATGTTGGTGAAGATGTGGAAGAAACAGAACTCTCATACAGCTGGGGGGAATTTGATTAAACCTGAAGACTTTGGAAAAGAATTAGTGAATTGCTTATAAAATTAAACATATACTTACTCAATGCCCCATTAATTTCACTTTTAAGCATTTACCCTGTGGAAAAGAATGCATACATCCACAAAAATCTTTTGCAAAAATGTTCATTACAGTTTTAATCATAATACCCCAAACTGGAAGCAATCCAAATGTCCGTAAATAGAAAATGGATTAAAAAAGCATAATTATTTCTGTAATGGATGCTACTCAGTAATAAGAAGTTACAAACTACTGAAACAAGCAACATTTCCAGAAACTTTGTGTTGAGTAAAAGAAGCCAGACCCCAGAGGATATGTACTGTTTCACTCCATTTATATGAAGTGCTAAAATAGGTACGACTACTCTAAAGTAAAAGAAATGGAGACAGCGGTTGCCATAGGACAGGAAGGCATAGGTATCACCTGGGAAGGGAACATGAGAGACTTTCTGGGGTAAAAAACTTGTTTTATAATTTCATATATATAGGTTCTCATGGGTTTATTCATGTCAAAACTTATTGAGATCTAACATTTATAATCTGAGCATTTCACTGTGTGCACGTTATATCATAATAAGAAATATAAAAACAGTAAATAAATAATGTCCAGAAGGTCTACCAAGAAATGGGAAAAAAAAGTAGAGTTAGACCAAGTCTTACTACAGCTCAGTACAGTTCCACCCAGGTGAATTTCTGGTTGGATTTGAAGCAAAGTCCCTCACTCTGTCTACTCCAAAGGGGAAAAGTGGAACTCTCTGTGAGTGAAGCTAACATCATCCTAAAAATTGTTTTCCATTCAACATACAACAAGAAAAAAATTAACACATGAAGATGCAAGAAATTATGATAGATAATGAAGAGAAAATGTAGAAAATTAATGCATACCAACAAATTATACTGATTGGATTTAATATATAAGGTTTTAAAAATAACTAAGATTAATATGTTAAAGGAAATAGAGAAAAATGGACAGAATAGATGAAAACAGATAATTTCACCAGTGTTTGAATCTACTAAAATGAATTAAATGGATAGTTTAATTTTGAAAAATAAAATTAGCTACGGGCTTGAGGCAATTTCTGCATCATAGGCACAGTGAGGAAACACCTGAAGTACCCAGTAGCCTTACCAAAGTGAGGACATGGAAATCAGAATTTAGCGACGCTGAGATGGTTGAAAATTACAAGGCAGATATCAAGAAAGGAACATATCAGAAACAGAGCTCCAAAAATCTGCTGAGTTTCCCCTGAGCATTTGTTGAGTGACAGGCTTTGCATAAAGTGAATCTCCACAAGCCAGGCAAAGAACAACCAGCAAGTTGTGAGCACAACAATTAGCAAAGGTCATATAGGGTCAGAGAGACAAGCAAGCTCCAAACAGGCAGAATGGAGAATTCTCTGTAAGCACCCAGAGCACTGAGTGGCGACTCCAGGAAGTCAAATCTTAGTAGGATCACACCATTCCTGAGGGAAAGGCTACTTTAGACCTGCCCTAGCAAAGCTTAAAAACAGAACTTAAAGAGATCAGTAAGAGTCACTGAAGGAAAAAAAAAGTACACCACATTCTTTAAAGGAATACATGAAAAGCCAGACTCTTGACAATTTAACATTCATACTATTAACAAATATCCAGTGGCAGTCTAAAGAATGTAGCAGTACATGGATGTGGTAAAAATACTAGTTTGTATCAGAGCATTGATCCTTTATTTTGAAAACTCCAGAAAAACCACTAAAGGAAGAGTAAAATAATATGTAACTAAAAATTGATAAAAGTAAAAAATAAAAACAAAAACATTCCATTAAAAGAAGGCAACAAAGGAGGAAAAAGTAACATAAAACAGGCGGCCCAATAAGGTATGAACAATGGATAGTATTTATAAAGGCAACTAATTCGATTATATTGGTAGCAAATTGACTAAATGCTCAAAGTAAAAGACTAAGATTGTCATATTCCATTTAAAAAACTCTATGCTTCTTAACTTTATAAATATGGACTTAGGTTGAAATAGAAAGAATTGAAAAATGTATGAACCACACTAACCAAAGGAGAGCTGGTTTACCTATACAGTAGGACTTCATTTGATACAATCAATATATTCCAAGACTGTCCACAGTAAGTTGAAAATCAAGCATAATAGCAGTATTTCTTACATGAATTTACCAATCACATTTTTTTAACAAATAAGCCAAATAAATACTCTAGTAACAATAAGTAAATTAAATTAATCATAGAAATAATTTTATAAATTTTAATTCTCTCTCTCAAGCCAATGCCCCAGCAGCTTGCACTGCCCCTAGGCCTCTCAGTCCCCTCCCTGCAGAGGACAGAAATGGGCAGCGGCCAGCGGGAGGCTGGGAAGGGGCTGGACTTTGGGAGCTGGGGGCTGGTGCTGCCGAGAGACCCTGGACCCATCATCACGCTGCCCCCTCCCCCTGTGGGCAGCCCCACTGCTGCCACCCTCCCAGTAGGGTACACATGATAGAACCCCATTATTTTACAAGTATTTCTTATTCAAACAAATCTATCACATGCTTTTTTTTAGTAAATAAGGCAAATAAACACTCTAGTAACAATTAACAAAATTAATCATAGAAATAATTCTTTAGAATCTTAATTCTGTCTGTCTCCACCTGTATTTTTTTCGAATGTCAATCACATAAACCTGAATTTGCATGTGTTGAGCTCGTGTAAAACGAGATCCTACTTCCTAATGTAAGGCAAAATAACCTTTAAAGCAATAAGGATTAATAGCAATAAAGAGGCTGTTTTCATTATAACAAACACATCAATCTAATAGTAAAATACAAAAATCTTTATTCTCTGTGCCAATTTACAGACCTCAAACATAATTAAAGAAAAAATTGACAAAACTAAAAGGAGAAATAGACAAATCCATAATCAGAGTGGGAGTCTCTGGCACATGTCTCTCAGTAGGTGATGGAACAGACAAACTCTATTTTGAACAGTGCCATTAATAAACTTGACCTTCATTGACCCGTACACATTGCACCCAACATTGTTTGGATTCTACTTTACAAGGACATGGAATCTTTACCAAAAATGATGATACTCGGGGCCATAAAAAAAGCCTGAAGAATTTTCAAGAATTTAAAATAATTTAGAGTATTTTCTCTGACCACAATGGTATTAAATTAGAAATACATAACAAAAGGATAATTAAAGAATATTTATGACAATTCTGATCTGACATATCAGCACTAGTGAGCAGCAGAATTAGTGAGATGCAATGCTTAGAGGGGCATTTATATTATTAAATGCACATATTATAAAAGAACTAAAGGTGGAATTAATTATTTAAGTTTCTATTTAAAGAAATGAAAGGATAGCAAACCCACTTGGAAAGTGAAGAGCTGATCTTCGAAAAGATAAATAATAAAGGTTAGTCAGAATGATTCAGAAAATAAGATAAAACACAAATATCAATATCTGGAATAAATAGGGGAATCACTATCAATCCTAAATATTTGGAAATATAATAAGATTATAGCACAGGCAATGTTGAATAAAATGTAAAAAATCTCCAAAAATAATATCTACCAAAATGACAAAGAAAAAATGCAGCGTCTGAATAACTGTATACTCATCAAAATTTTTTGAATAAGGTGTTTTAAAAACTTTTCAAAAAGAAACTGCCAAGCCCAGATGGCTTCACAGGTGAATTCTTCAAAATATTTAGGGAAGAAATAACACCAATCTTGATCAAAATATTTCAGAGAGCAAAGAAAGAGAGAACAGTTTTAAGAAATGAAGCCTATGTAAACTTTATATTTAAAAAACTTGACAAAGATATTAGGAGCAAGGAAAATACAGAGCAACCTTTTTCATGAATATAGATGCAAAATTGTAAAATCTGTCACAAATACAAATGCAAAAATTAAAAAAAAATTATTACTAAAGTGATTTATAAAATCATATAAAATCCATTTGAAGTTTGCAAAATAGGTTTATATAAAATTGGCTTATTTTAAAATCTCAATGTAATTTACCCCATTAACAGAAAAAAGAGAACAAATTTTCTACTATTGGACATGAAGAGATTTTAAAAATTTAACTCCCTTTAATACTTGAAAAATATTACTTGGTCACAATGTGATACTAATACACTATGGTGGTCTATTTGCAAACATCTTATTTCATATTTTTCACCAATGTCGATCAATATGAATGTCCTATAGTTGACTTTGTGCTATCATTGTCTAATTTTGTATTAAGGTATTTAATTCCATAAAGAGTTGGAAAGTTTTTGGTTTTCCTATTCTCTGAAAGAACTTATATAGAATATGATTTGATTGGTCTTTGAAGCTATGAATAACTACCTCAGCCTGGTGACTTTTTGGAGTGGGATAGTTATTCAGATGGTGGTGATGATGTTGATGATGATGATAATTCACTATTTCATTTTTTTCCCCATAATTAATAATTTATTCCTACTTTCTACTTATTCTTTGTTCAATTTTGGCAATGTCTTTTCTTATACCATCATCTTTCTCATGTAAATTTTCTAGTTAATTTGTTATTAAGTTATGCATAATATTTTCTTATAAATATTTTAAAAATCCATAATTATAGCTATAATCTCTTTGATGGTATTTTTAATACCATTATTACAATTTTCTCTCCTTTTTTATCGGTTTGGAATGTATTTATTTTTTATTCTTTTTATAAATTATGGTTTTGATTTTTTGTTCAAATTGATTGGCTTTTAATGTACTTTTCAATTTTGCTTTGTAATTATGTTATGCTGATAAATTTATTAAGTATTCTCTATTTTTTCCTAGTTCATTAAATTGACTGGATAGTTCATTTGCTTTCAGTCTCTAATATTCCAATACATGCATTTCAGCATAAAAATCTTTCGTTTTAGTGCTGTTTTAACAGGAACATATAGATTTTGATGTGAAATGCTTTCATTGCTACTCATTTCTAGTTTGTGACCTTTATTTTGACTTACTCTTTAGAACATGTTATTTAGAGAGATATTTATTGATTTCCAAGCTACTAATTTTTGGTTCCTTTTTTGTGGTTAATTTTTCTTCAATGTCACTATCAACAAAAATATTTCTTTTAACATTTATTGAAGTTAATTTTCCCCTGCAGCCTAATGTATATTCAGATTTTGAAAACACTCTTTTCATCTTAATCATTTGCATATAATTTTGTTGTCCAACTGCATTTATTTTAAGTTTCTCTGTAGGTTTTCCTATTTTGATAATTGTCTTTCTACTTCTTGTTTTATGAATGCAATGTCTTCTGTCGCTACAGGGATATTTAACCTCTGAGCCTTCCTATTTGTTGATTTCATTTGTTTTGCTTCTTTCTTTTCTCTTACTAATTTGTATCAAACACTTAGTAATTCTTGTTTGTTGGCTTAGATTATATTTTTAGTTCCCTATTCCTCTGTCTGTGGAGGCCATTTGTCTTTAGCATCAACCATGTTCAGCCATTGAAAAGATAGGGCAGAGCATGCTGTAGTGGGAAATGGAGAGCTACGCTATTACCTGGTCTTACGGGTGTAGATGCTCCTACATTAGATAATGAATTCCTTTAAAAATTTCTAGGGATTTAGAGTAAGAGAGGAAACAGGTACGTTTGCTCAGTTTTTACCTTAATCCAATTTCTCACCTTTATTCTTTTGTACTCTGAATAGACTCATAATTATAAGAATTCAGAGGAACTTAAGTGATGGTCCTTTGTTTTTATGTTTATCAGAAAAAAAATTAAACAAATTGCTTGATTGACACCCAAAATGACAAAAAGACCAGCTTCCTATTGTAAAAATGTCATTTACTCAATTCAGAAATGCCAATGTCAAAGCCAGCCTGAGTATTAAAAAAATCAGTATTTTAATATTTCATAAATAAAAAATACATAGGTATGGCTATTGATCCCACTACATCTCCTGTATTAACAAACAAGCCTACCTATAGTTAAAATTTTATTTCATGTTTAAATATCTTTAGACAGGAACACAAAAGCATTCCTAGATTTTTTTTTCCATGAAGATAAAATTACTTTTAATTTATTTGAACTACTTTCTGTTTCTTAAAATCAAACATAAAATATTGTAAAGGAGTCATATAATCTTCATCTGTAGGCTCAAAAAGCCAATGTTTTCCAGTAATCACTACCAAATGAAGGAAATATCAATCAACAACACAGTAGTGTTTGGACTCCGTATTAACAGCCAAATACTAGGTTTAGATTTTTGTATATGCTAAATAGACACATAAGAGAAAACTAGAAGATTCTTCTACCTGAGTATAATGGGGTGACTCAGAATAGAATCTGGAATTTAAAGGTTAATCTTTCAAATGTTCACATGTTAAAGTCCTCTCTATTTGATCTTCTAACCTGTGTTTGCATTTCTGCCATGACCAGAGCCCTGAGGTCAAATGTCAGGCCATCCCATCTTTAAAAACTGCTACTTATGAACAAAGGACAAATCCCACATAAATTCTAAAACTTCAATTTTTGTGGTTAGCACTATCAATCTTACAAGTAGTCACTTAAATACTTTGACTCAAGTCCTGCCATTGAATAAGAACTTGCCCACATATCTTTTTCCTTAATTTCTACCTATTTAGTCTGACAATTAAATATTAATTCTCTTAGCTTTAGATATAATAGCTGATAGAATCTCATTTTAGCCTGTAGATGTTCCTAGCGGTGGTAATACATGGTACTATCATCAGTTCTTAACATGTTTTATGTAATTGAATTCATCAAAGTTATCTAGACATTTGAAAAAAAGTTCTTAAAAATGTCATAACTGATGTATAAAATGTCATAATTGACATATAATTAGCTGTTATTACTGCATAGAAGATTTAAAGAAAGCAGTTGTTTAAAAATCCTATTTTTCAGATAGATAAAAATGAGGCAAAAAAAAAAAAAAGATGGGGAAAGTAAAAGGTTTGAGTTCAAATGTTGGGATACTACTTGAAGAGAGTCTCCATGAAATATAGGAAACAATCAAGGTGTTGGATACTAATGAGTAAAGGATGAAAGGAAGTATAAAGGGAAACTGAGAAGTAGCAAAGTAGCACCTCTTCAAAGGTTGAGAACCAGCTTTGGCCAGAGGTTTAGCAAACTGTATCATAAAGTATCAACTCGGTGCTCAGGCCAAGACCCACTGTACGTTCTCTCTCCTTCACCCCCCTAAGTCACTGATTTCCCTTAAAAAAAAAAATAAAAAATAAAGGAACTATTTTACAGGACTTCTGAGATTTTTTCTAACTTTAAAGTGTCATTTTTTCTAGAATGAGCTTTATGTATCCCAAATTAAATCCCACACAGATTGAGCGCCTACAATTTGTGCAATTTGTGTAATTCTTTACAGAACAAGATAGATAGCTTCCATTCAGTGGGTTTATCTATTGAGCAGAACAATCACATGCCTAATCTAACTTAAAAAGGTATAAAGGGGGCAGAAAAAATAACCATTAGCACATAAGGATATGAAAAGAATGAGGTCACTGCAAATTTTAGAAGTAATCTGATTAATAAGAAAATTAATTATAAGATACACATCAAAATAGCATTTTTTGAATTTCAATAAATATTTCCTATTATTGCTTGAATAAACTAGAGGATTTCTTTGAGTTAATGAAAGATGACTTGAGAAAAGAAAAATAGT
The DNA here is from genome assembly GCF_015220235.1 of Choloepus didactylus. Classification (NCBI taxonomy): domain Eukaryota; kingdom Metazoa; phylum Chordata; class Mammalia; order Pilosa; family Megalonychidae; genus Choloepus; species Choloepus didactylus. The sequence continues at coordinate 49,985,083 of NC_051326.1, forward strand.
AGTGGTGGCTCAGAAATATAAGAACCCTCCAAAAAAAGACAGTAGCACCAACTATTTTAAGGAAAGGGAAGGAGTGCAAAATAAGTATCTCAACAGAGCCTGTTAAAATCACAGAAAATCCTGCACTGAGATAATAAATTACTAAAAGGGATCGATTTAAAGTTTCTCCAGTTACTTCAACATGAACATTGAAGTGTAGAGATTTCAAATCACTACATGCTATTATCATATAGCAAATTGAAAGGAAATACTTATCAGAATACTGTGTAAGGAAAAGGAATGCTCTAAAAACATCAAGATAGTGTCCAATTTCCATCTCTATTGCCTTCGCCCTCCCCCACAAATAGTTTAAAAAGATGACAGGAACTAATTACTGTCGTTATCTGCTAGCTATTTATCTTCATCTTTCAGGTTAGAAAGTGACACTGTCTGTGGGTATGACTACAAAGATGTGATCAGCGATTTTTTGCCATACTCGTGAGTCTGTTTCTTTCTTGTACTTACAGTCACCACTTGCAGTCAGGTGCTCCCATCAACTATTCCTTTGTCTCAATTTCTTCCATCAAAGGGAATTACTGTATCTGTGAAAACAGCCTACCAGACTGTACTGTCATCTGTCACTATAGATTCTTAGCATTACAGACATTTTCAGGAGTGCCATATGACTCAGTATATTTTTAAAATCTCTCTCATGGTCACTTTGTTTAGGGTGTCCCTTCTTCAGCCAACGTAAAAGAGATAATTGAGTGGAGGAAGAAAAATGTTATTCTGAAGCATGTTAATGAGTTTTTCCAAACATTCTCTACTAGGCTTAAGTCAGTCTTGAGTAAAACCAAAGTGGCTCATTTTGTCTTTTATAATTACTATGCTTCACAGCAGTATGTAAAGATGAAAGAAAAGTGTACTTGCAAGCAGAATTAATGTCACTCTGGCTCCCTGTCTACCCCTACCCTGCACACACACCCAGTTGTGACTTTTGGAGAGTAGTTTCACCAGCACAGTGCACTGTAGTGGCTTTGGCTTCTCCTCTGTTCCAGAGCCTGAGGGTCAAGGAGAACCACATAATGATCACTTTTGTCAGACACACTCTCCTACAGAGTTTTTCCAGGTTCAGCATTGTATGTAAAATTCAGACCCCTGATGGTGGCCTTTGCAACCATCTGCTTGTCGACCACCACTCTTTATATACTCTCTTGCTACAATCAGTCTACACAAGCAATTTCTTTAGAGCTCCTCTGATGCACTGCAAAATTCTAGATCCAGAAGCTCCTTTCAAAGTCATACATTCAATCAACAAATATTAATTGAATGCCTAATATATGCGACAGGCTGTGCCAAGTGTTGGAAACACATCAGTGAAAAGGGGACAGGGCTTGTAACAAATTACAGTCCATTGAGGAAAGACCAGTAAATAAACAGTCAGTGACCACGAAGAGTGATATTGGAGACTTCTGGAGTCCGTCAGGCCAGTTAGGAAGGGCTCCTAACCCTCTCTGGAGAGGGCAAGGAATAGTTTCCAGAGGAAGAAAGTGAAGTCTAGAAATCTAGAAGTTGACTTTAACAACAGGCAACAAGAGTAAGAAAAAGAGAGTTGCTGGTAGAGAAATTAACAGGAGGGTGGAGGGGTGAACCTTTTGGGGATTTCAAGAGGATCAGTGTCGTTGGGGAAGGTGTTCAAGGAATTGAGTGGGAGGAGTCGGGTGGAAAGGGATGCTCTCTATAGGGAAACAAAATCAGAATAAAATGACCTCTTTGTGTGGACTTTGAGATTAAGGATTGTGGCTGGGAGATCATTTTAGAAGACTGTGGCAATAATGAAGAGGACAGAGCTAGCCCGGGTGGTCACCACACAATTGGAAAAACAGCATTTTCATTGTTGCATTTTAAATATTTTTCTCATACTCATTGTAATTTTTCCTTGAATACTTTGAAATATGTTTTTAAGTTTGTAAATATATAGAAGGATTTTTTTTTTTTACACTTTTGTTGTGTGTGGTTGATTTCTCCATTTATTAAATTTTGGTTCAAGCATGTGGTCTGAAAAATACTGTTTTTTTTTTTGAGGTGGGGGTTGTTATTTGTTGAAACGTCCCTTGTGGTTAAGTTTGGTCTTTTTTTTTTTTTTTTTTAATCTTCATTTTATTGAGATATATTCACATACCACGCAGTCATACAAAACAAATCGTACATTCAATTGTTCACAGTACCATTACATAGTTGTACATTCATCATCTAAATCAATCCCTGACACCTTCATTAGCACACACACAAAAATAACAAGAATAATAATTAAAGTGAAAAAGAGCAATTGAAGTGAAAAAGAACACTGGGTACCTTTCTCTGTTTGTTTGTTTCCTTCCCCTATTTTTCTACTAATCCATCCATAAACTAGACAAAGTGGATTGTGGTCCTTATGGCTTTCCAATCCCATTGTCACCCCTCATAAGCTACATTTTTATACAATTGTCTTCGAGATTCATGGGTTCTGGGTTGTCGTTTGATAGTTTCAGGTATCCACCACCAGCTACCCCAATTCTTTAGAACCTAAAAAGGGTTGTCTAAAGTGTGCATAAGAGTGCCCACCACAGTGACCTCTCGGCTCCTTTTGGAATCTCTCTGCCACTGAAGCTTATTTCATTTCCTTTCACATCCCCCTTTTGGTCAAGAAGATGTTCTCTGTCCCACGATGCCAGGTCTACATTCCTCCCTGGGAGTCATATTTCACGTTGCCAGGGAGATTCACGCCCCTGGGTGTCTGATCCCACGTAGCGGGGAGGGCAGTGATTTCACCTTTCAAGTTGGCTTAGCTAGAGAGAGAGGGCCACATCTGAGCAACAAAGAGGCATTCGGGAGGAGGCTCTTAGTCACAATTATAGGGAGGCCTAGCCTCTCCATTGCAGCAACCGTCTTCCCAAGGGTAAAACCTATGGTAGAGGGCTCAGCCCATCAAACCACCAGTCCCCTATGTCTGTGGTCATGTTAGCAACCATCGAGGTGGGGTAGGCCAATACCCCTGCATTCTCCACAGGCTCCTCAAGGGGGCTCTACATATTTTTTTTTCTTGTTTTTTTTTTTTTTTTTTAAATCATCTGTATGAAGAAGAAATAAAAACAAAAAACAAAAAAAAACATACAATAAAAGATTTCAAAGAGACCATAACAAGGGAGTAAGAAAAAGACAACTAACCTAAGATAACTGCTTAACTTCCAACATGTTCCTACTTTACCCCAAGAAAGTTACCTAATATAGCAACATTTCTGTGAACTTGTTCCTACTATATCCATCAGAAATTAACAGACCATAGTCATTCCTGGGCATCCCCAGAACGTTAAATAGCTTATCTGTTCTTCTTGGATTATTGTTCCCCCTTCCTTAATTGTTCTTTATTGCTAGTTCCCCTACATTCTACATTATAAACCATTTGTTTTACATTTTTCAAAGTTCACATTAGTGGTAGCATATAATATTTCTCTTTTTGTGCCTGGCTTATTTCGCTCAGCGTTATGTCTTCAAGGTTATTCCATGTTGTCATATGTTTCACGAGATCGTTCCTTCTTACTGCCGTGTAGTATTCCATCGTGTGTATATACCACATTTTCTTTATCCACTCCTCTGTTGAAGGACATTTGGGTTGTTTCCATCTCTTGGCAATTGTGAATAATGCTGCTATGAACATTGGCGTGCGGATATCTGTTCGTGTCACTGCTTTCTGATCTTCCGGGTATATACCGAGAAGTGCAATCGCTGGATCGAATGGTAACTCTATATCTAGTTTTCTAAGGAACTGCCAGACTGACTTCCAGAGTGGCTGAACCATTATACAGTCCCACCAACAATGCATAAGAGTTCCAATTTCTCCACATCCCTTCCAGCATTTATAGATTCCTGTTTGTTTGATGGCAGCCATTCTAATCGGTGTTAGATGGTATCTCATTGCGGTCTTAATTTGCATCTCTCTAATAGCCAGTGAAGCTGAACATTTTTTCATGTGTTTCTTGGCCATTTGTATTTCCTCTTCAGAGAACTGTCTTTTCATATCTTTTGCCCATTTTATAATTGGGCTGTCTGTACTATTGTCATTGAGTTGTAGGATTTCTTTATATATGCAAGATATCAGTCTTTTGTCAGATACATGGTTTCCAAAAATTTTTTCCCATTGAGTTGGCTGCCTCTTTACCTTTTTGAGAAATTCCTTTGAGGTGCAGAAACTTCTAAGCTTGAGGAGTTCCTGTTTATCTATTTTTTCCTTTGTTGCTTGTGCTTTGGGTGTAAAGTCTAGGAAGTGGCCGCCTAATACAAGGTCTTGAAGATGTTTTCCTACATTATCTTCTAGGAGTTTTATGGTACTTTCTTTTATATTGAGATCTTTGGTCCATTTTGAGTTAATTTTTGTGTAGGGTGTGAGGTAGGGGTCCTCTTTCATTCTTTGGGATATGGATATCCAACTCTCCCAGCCCCATTTGTTGAAAAGACCATTATGACCCAGTTCAGTGACTTTGGGGGCCTTATCAAAGATCAGTTGGCCATAGATCTGGGGGTCTATCTCCGAATTCTCAATTCGATTCCATTGATCTATATGTCTATCTTTGTGCCAGTACCATGCTGTTTTGACAACTGTGGCTTTATAATAAGCTTCAAAGTCAGGGAGTGTAAGTCCTCCCAATTCGTTTTTCTTTTTTAGAGTGCCTTTAGCAATTCGAGGCATCTTCCTTTTCCAAATAAATTTGATAACTAGCTTTTCCAAGTCTGCAAAGTAGGTTGTTGGCATTTTGATTGGGATTGCATTGAATCTGTAGATGAGTTTGGGTAGAATTGACATCTTAATGACATTTAGCCTTCCTATCCATGAACATGGAATATTTTTCCATCTTTTAAGGTCCCCTTCTATTTCTTTTAGTAGAGTTATGTAGTTTTCTTTGTATAGGTCTTTTACGTCTTTGGTTAAGTTGATTCCTAGGTACTTGATTTTTTTAGTTGCTATTGAAAATGGTATCTTTTTCTTGAGTGTCTCTTCAGTTTGTTCATTTCTAGCATATAGAAACATGACTGACTTATGTGCATTAATCTTGTATCCCGCTACTTTGCTAAATTTGTTTATTAGCTCTAGTAGCTGTATCGTTGATTTTTCAGGGTTTTCCAGATATAAGATCATATCTGCAAACAATGACACTTTTACTTCTTCTTTTCCAATTTGGATGCCTTTTATTTCTTTGTCTTGCCGGATTGCCCTGGCTAGCACTTCCAGCACAATGTTGAGTAACAGTGGTGACAGCGGGCATCCTTGTCTTGTTCCTGATCTTAGAGGGAAGGCTTTCAGTCTCTCACCATTGAGTACTATGCTGTCTGTGGGTTTTTCATATATGCTGTTTATCATATTGAGGAAGTTTCCTTCAATTCAATGAATTCAATTCAATGATTCAATTGATTCATTCAATTGATCATTCAATTCAATGATCATTCAATTCAATTCAATGATCAATTGATTCAATTCAATGATCAATTGATTTTTCCCTTTTGACTTGTTAATGTGTTGTAATACATTGATTGATTTTCTTATGTTGAACCATCCTTGCATGCCTGGAATGAACCCCACTTGGTCATGGTGTATGATTTTTTTAATGTGTCTTTGGATTCGATTTGCAAGTATTTTGTTGAGGATTTTTGCATCTATATTCATTAGGGAGATTGGCCAGTAGTTTTCCTTTTTTGTAGCATCTTTGCCTGGTTTTGGTATTAGATTGATGTTAGCTTCATAAAATGAGTTAGGTAGTGTTCCATTTTCTTCAATGTTTTGAAAGAGTTTGAGTAAGATTGGTGTCAGTTGTATTCTGGGAAGTTTGGTAGAATTCCCCTGTGAAGCCATCTGGCCCTGGGCATTTATTTGTGGGAAGATTTTTGATGACTGATTGGATCTCTTTGCTTGTGATGGTTTGATTGAGGTCTTCTATTTCTTCTCTGGTCAGTTTAGGTTGTTCATATGTTTCCAGGAAATTGTCCATTTCCTCTACATTATCCAGTTTGTTGCTATACAGTTGTTCATAGTATCTCTTATAATTTTTTAAATTTCTTCAGGATCTGCAGTTATGTCAACTTTTTCATTCATTATTTTGTTTATATGGGTCTTCTCTCTTTTTGATTTTGTCAGTCTAGCTAGGGGCTTGTCAATCTTGTTGATCTTCTCAAAGAGCCAACTTTTGGTGATATTTATCCTCTCTATTGTTTTTTTTTCTCTATGTCATTTATTTCTGCTTTAATCCTTGTTATTTCTTTTCTTCTACTTGGTTTAGGATTGGTTTGCTGTTCATTTTCTAGCTTCTTTAGTTGATCCATTAGTTCTTTGACTTTGGCTCTTTCTTCCTTTTTAATATATGTGTTTAGTGCTATAAATTTCCCCCTCAGTACTGCTTTTGCTGCATCCCATAGGTTGGTATGTTGTGTTCTCATTTTCATTCGTCTCTATATATTTAGCAATTTCTCTTGCTATTTCTTCTTTAACCCACTGATTGTTTAGGAGTGTGTTGTTTAACCTCCAGGTATTTGTGAATTTTCGAAGTCTCTGATGGTTATTGACTTCTAATTGTATTCCATTGTGGTCAGAGAATGTGCTTTGAATAATTTCAATCTTTTTAAATTTATTGAGGCTTATTTTATGTCCCAGCATATGATCTATTCTGGAGAAAGTTCCGTGAGCACTAGAAAAGTATGTGTATCCTGGTGATTTGGGATGTAATGTCCTGTATATGTCTGTTAAATCTAATTCATTTATCAGATTGTTTAGGTTTTCAATTTCCTTATTGGTCTTCTGTCTGGTTGATCTATCTATAGGAGAGAGTGATGTGTTGAAGTCTCCCACAATTATTGTGGAAACATCAATTGCTTCCTTTAGCTTTGCCAGTGTTTCTCTCATGTATTTTGTGGCACCTTGATTGGTTGCATAAACATTTATGATTGTTATTTCTTCTTGTTGAATTGCCCCGTTTATTAGTATGTAGTGGCCTTCTTTGTCTCTCAAAACATCCCTGCATTTAAAGTCTATTTTACCTGAGATCAATATTGCTACACCTGCTTTCTTTTGGCTGTAGCTTGCATGAAATATTTCTTTCCATCCTTTCACTTTCAGTTTCTTTGTGTCCCTGTGTCTAAGATGAGTCTCTTGTATGCAACATATTGATGGTTCATTTTTTTTATCCATTCTGTGAATCTGTATCTTTTAATTGGGGAGTTTAATCCATTTACATTCAACATTATAACCATGAAGGCATTTCTTGAATCAGCCATCTTATCCTTTGGTTTATGTTTGTCATATATATTTTTCCCCTCTCTATTAATATCCTTTATTGTACCCATACCGAATCTCTTTAGTACTGAACCTTTCTCCAAGTCTCTCTGTCCTTTCTTTGTTTCTCTGTGTGTAGGGCTCCCTTTAGTATCTCCAGTAGGGCAGGTCTCTTGTTAGCAAATTCTCTCAGCATTTGTTTGTCTGTGAAAAATTTAAGCTCTCCCTCAAATTTGAAGGAGAGCTTTGCCGGATAAAGTATTCTTGGTTGCAAATTTTTCTCACTCAGAATTTTAAATATATCGTGCCACTGACTTCTCGCTTACATGGTGGCTGCTGAGTAGTCACTACTTAGTCTTATGCTGTTTCCTTTGCGTGTGGTGAATTGCTTTTCTCTTGCTGCTTTCAGAACTTGCTCCTTCTCTTCCATGTTTGATAGTGTGATCAGAATATGTCTCGGAGTGGGTTTATTTGGATTTATTCTATTTGGAGTTTGCTGGGCATTTATGATTTGTGTTCTTATGTTGTTTAGAAGATTTGGGAAGTTTTCCCCAACAATTTCTTTGAATACTCTTCCTAGACCTTTACCCTTTTCTTCCCCTTCTGGAACACCAATGAGTCTTATATTCGGGTGTTTTATATTATCTATCATATCCCTGAGGTCCGTTTCGATTTTTTCAATTTTTTTTCCCCATTCTTTCTTTTATGCTTTCATTTTCCATTCCATCATCTTCCAGGTCACTGATTCGTTGTTCAACTTCCTCTAGTGTTGTACTATGAGTGTCCAGAATCTTTTTAATTTGGTCAACAGTTTCTTTAATTTCCATAAGATCATCTGTTTTTTTATTTAGTCTTGCAGTGTCTTCTTTATGCTCTTCTAGGGTCTTCCTGATATCCTTTGTATCCCGTCCTATGGTCTCATTGTTCATCTTTAGTTCTTTGAGTAGCTGCTCTAGGTGCTGTGTCTCTTCTGATCTTTTGATTTGGGTGCTTGGGCTAGGATTATCCATATTGTCTGGTTTTTTCATATGCTTTATAATTTTCTGCTGTTTTTGGCCTCTTGGCATTTGCTTAACTTGATAGATTTCTTTTAGGATTTGTAGACCAATTGAAGTCCTTATCTCTAATTTTTCAGATCTAGAGCTTCGTGGAGTACACTTTCTCTAACTAACCAGCAGGTGGCGTCCACAAGCCACCTGTTCTCCACAAGCCAGTTCTCCCCTGCTTTGCCTTTGTGGTGAGTGGGGGAGTGAGTCTTGTGGGGTCCAATTGGTGTACCTAGCTTGTGTGTGTAGTTGGTGTTGCCCGCCCTGTATATGGGGCGTGTTTCTGGGTGGTCAGCGAGGGGAGGTGGCTCTAACAATCAAATCTCCCTGGTGATCCTAGAGTTTTAAAGCTGCTGCAATAGTCTAATCCTTCAGTTCAGTCCTGCCACAGTTTGTCTCTGCCACTGACCCACAAGTCTTTGGTATTGGCGTATGGCTCCTGAGACTTGCGAGTGGGTCCCTCTTCCAGGCTGTGCACCCCCTGGTCCTCTGTTGAGGGTTGACTGTGCTATGTCACAGGTGAGTGCCATCCCCCCAGGGCAGTTCTGGGCTGCTGGGCTATGTAGGGAGGCTCCCAGTCTGCTGAAATGATGGCTAAATGGGGCTTTGTTAATCCACACTGCTCCACCTTCCGAACTCTGGGACAATCAGCTGAGGTTGCAGGGAAGGCTAATGTCCACGCCCAGTTTTGTGGTGTGTGCCTGTTATTTGAAGCACTTCTGTCACACTGGGTGTGTGGGGCAGCTCTGGGCTATGGGGCTGGCGATGGGCAGGAGTGTTTCCTGTCCACCAGGATGATGGCTGTGAGTGGACACCCCCCTTTTCTTGGGAAGTTGTGGTGTTTAGTGAATTTTCTCAGCCACTGGATTATTGCCTTTTGTCTCAGAGCTCTCTTAGTTCTGCTTTTGTCTTGACCTGCCCAAATTGCAAGTCTTTGAGGCTTTCTGTATTGGGCTTCTTAGAGTAATTGTTTTAGAAAAAGAAAAAAGGACTAAAAAAAAAAAAAAGGGCCCTCCTCACAGATCTAATGGGTTGTTGAAATGCTAAGAGGCAAAGCAATTAGGGCCATTAAGGAAGGGTCCACAGGGCAGAGAGATCAGCTTTTCTTCGGGATTTGCATATGAGCCTCAGGGCCTGAGCTCTGCCCTTCCCCTTTCTATGTTCACCAGAACTCCAAAAATCCTCTGCTTTTATTTTGGAGTGTTTCATGCTGTTTTTTTCTATGCCTGTCTTCTCTCTGCTGGACTGGCTGCTCTCAGATTCTCTGGTGTCTGGTCTCAGTCTATCTATGGTTGGAGTTTGGATCAGTAGAATGAGTTTCCGATAAGGGCTGCCACTGCAGTTCCCCCTTCTCCTTCCTGGAGCTGACGGCCCCTCCTCCCATGGGACTGAGCCTGGCAGGGAGGGGTGCGGGTCCCCTGGCCACAAAAACTTACAGATTTCTGTGATCTCAGCAGTTCCACGTTTTCATGAGTGTTGTATGAAGTATGCCCAAAGTCAGATTGCTCTGTAGTGTCCAGTCCATGCAGTTCCTGGCTTTCTACCTACTTTCCTGGAGGAGTAACTAAAACATACAGCTCACCAGTCCGCCATCTTGCCCCACCTCTTATGTTTGGTCTTTTTTTTAAGAACAGTCGGGTATAATTGAAAAGAATGTATGTTCCTTAATTGTTTTGGATCAGGCTTGTTAATTTCACTCAAAATATTCTTTGTTTTCTTATTTGCTAAATTATCTATTCCTGAGAAAAGCATGATAAAAATATTTAACTAATGTTCTAGATTTTTTTATTTGTCCATATAATTTTGCCAACTTTTCGTTCATATTTTTGCAATTATATTATTAGGAATAAAAAAGCTTAAGAGTTTTATAGTTTTCTGACTTTTTTTCAATAATTAATGCCTATTTTCATACCTTATAAAGCTCATGTACTTTATCTTTTTTACTCTACTTTGTCTCATATTAATATTACCATTCCTAATTTCTATATTTATATTGGTTTGGTAAAGCCTTTTCCATCTCTTTACTTCGAATCGTTATGTTATGTTTAAAGTGTGCCATTTATAAAGCACATAGAGCAAATATCTTTTAAAAAATTTATGTGGGACTCTCTGAATAACAAAAATTTTTAAAAAACATTTACATTTGGGGTGATTATTGATGTATTTTGACATTTTCCCCAAGAGTTTTATTTTCTATTTACCATGTTTTTTCTTTTATTTTTCTTTGTCCTCTGTGACATGGATAGAGATTTCTTTATTCATTTTTTCCTAGTTTTTTTTAAATGTTTAACTGGTTTGTTAAATATTTCATTCCTATGTATTTCAGTTATTGCAATTAAATTTTAAGTATGTATTTCACAGTGTCAAAATTTAATCAATATTTCTATCTTCTTAGCAAGGGACAAAAGTAGTTTCCAACTCTTCAACTTGAATACTATTTCCTTATGTCCTCCATATTATTATTTATTAGTACTTTAATTAAATATTTTCAAATCTTTGAATATTTATCTTCTGTCTTAGAATCATTCATTATTTAGTGATTTATTTGTTAACCATAGCTTCTTGACACCAGTACTTCCTAATGGATTCAAAACTTTCTTCTTACGAAAGTTTATCCTTTGAGAAGTTCTTTCTGTCAGAGTTAGCATTTGTCTGAAAAATTCTTTAATTCAGCTTCACTTTTTCGTATGTTATATATTCAAAACAAATTTTCCCATTTTAACCACTTTTAAGTGTATAGTTCAATGGCATTAATTATAATCACTTTATATTACAATTACCAGCATAATTACCAAGATTTTTCATGACCCCAAACAGAAACTCTGTACCTATTCAGTAATATCCCTCCTCCTAGTTCCTGATAACCTCTAATTCACTTTCTGTCAATATAAATTTGCTTTTTCTAGATATTTCATATGAGTAAATTCACACAATATTGTCCTTTTGTATCTGACTTATTTAACTCAACATAAGGCTTTTGAGGTTCATCCATGTTGTAACATGTATCAATTTCTCACCTAAACTTTCTAAAGGACACAAAATTTTAAGTAGACAGTTATATTCTCTGAGTAGTTTGATATGTCACTACAGTATTCAGAAGTCTACTTTTTGTTGATGAGATCTGCAAAATATTGGGTAACTTCAACATTACTAAGAGAAAAACATTATATAAGAAGATTCCTCAAGAAGATAAAATGCTTAAATCACAAATATAGTGTGATGGACACAGAGATAAACTGCTACGTTCCCTTCAAGGATGGACTCGTTGCCCCAACTGCTATGATTTTTCTCCGCAAACATCCTTTCATTACCAGATCCTCTCCAAATTGTCTTTGCTGGAGAGAGTCAAGTTGGCCAAGGTCCATCCCTTCAGAGCTGGGGAGGAGGAGAAGGTATACCCCATAACTCTTGAGGTACTATTATCGAAGAGAACGGCTTCTTCAGCCCAATATGTGTCAGCTACATATTTGCTCACTGGTTTGCTGAAGCTGGTGTTCAGGTCTGCATCACAGCTTGCCTTTGGTCTCTGACTATCCCACTTCCTTCTTCTCTATTATACAGGTATTGTTACAAAATTTATTTACTGAAAAACATCAAGTATGCTAAATTCCATATCATGGACTTCTTATTGGAAAACTCAACCTGTGGACTTTGGTTTGTTAAAAATACGTTGTATATACATAAAGTAAACATCTTTGTATTCTTCCCTCTCTTACCCCTTTAACATATAACATAAGTTGTCTTAACTTTATGTCATAGGATTTAAAATATAGGATATCAACTTTAAGAGTGAGTATTACCCAAAGACTTGCACCCTCTTCTGGGGAAAGAGTTAGTGCATTTTTGGTTGTATGCAGGATGGTTAAGTATGGTTAGGTTGAAACATGACTGTTATTGTTTTCATTTAGAGATTAATTACGGTTTAAGGAGATGTGTATAGTGCCAAGTTGACAAGGTGTAGACTGTAATGATTAAGTGCATGTGTCAACTTGGCTAGGTTATGCTGGCCACTTGTTTGTCAAGCAAGCACTGGCCTGTTTTTACTGTGAGGAAATTTCATGGATTTAAATCATCATTACATTGCTTGCATCAATGGTTTACTGTATCTACAATCAACTAAGGAGATTGCCTTCAGCAATGAGAGAAGTCTCATCCAATCAGTTGAAGGTCTTAAAGAGGGAACTGATGATTTCAGTGGTCAGAAGGAAGAATTTCCATCTCTGCTTCAGCCAGCCAGCTTCTCCTAGGGAATTCATCAAGAACACATGTAAGAAGGGAAAAGCCAAGTTCCATTGAGCTTATATAAACTATGGCTGCTGCCGGGGCACTTTGATTTCTTCACGTGCCAGACCAATAGGCAAGAAGATTTAACATTCTATCAGAGGTACTTGATCCTAATCATCAGGGGGAGATAGAGCTGCTGTTAAAGTAGGGGAGATTATGTTTCAAATCCAGGTGATCCACCTGGGAGGTCCTTGGAACTCCCTTGCCCAGCTAGGAGTAAGTGAATAAGTACAGAAATGCCAGACAGGGAAGGGCAAAGTGACCAAGTATTCAGATGTTCCAGAACGAGGATCTAGGCCATGGCACTAGAAAAGCCGCTAAGACTAGAAGAGGAGCTAGCTGAAAAAGAGTGGAGTCTTGAAGAGGAAGGTGGAGGAGGGAGACAGTAAGTATCAGTTGTAGCACTAAGACCAGCTGCGGTGGTGAGGCCTTTGGTTTGTTCCCAATAACCTTTTGTTATGTCTCCCTCAGGAAAAGAGGCCCCCCAACATTTATAAAGTCATGGTTCCCAGTACTGCAAGGGGTGAGCTGTGAAGCACACAGAGATATGCAGAACAGATTTCCCTTCATGGAAGGTCTTGTTGCCCAGCTCTGGGAATGCCGTTTGCAGACAGCCTTTAGCTCTTGGCCCCTTCAGGGATTCCCTCAGTTGAAACAAGCCACCTTGCCCAAAGTCAGACCCTTCCTGGGATGGCCAAAATCCAGTGACTGTTACAAAGCCCAGACATTTTGGTTCAAAGTGTGACAACCATGATGGGCTATTTTATCTCCTGGGCTCCCTGTGAAGTTGGCGAATGCTGGCTCTTGGAGAGGCATTACAGGTTGACTTCTCTATTTGCCCAATTTTCTTCCTTAATTCTTAAAATTAGGAATTAGATTATCTAACTTTTATCTGGAGGCATTAGTGAATAGAATTGGGAGGGAAAAAAAGAAAGCAAGAAAAGATATAAATGAAAGAAGTGAAATTATCATTATTTGCTAGTGATATAACTATCAGGAAAATGAAGGAGAATCAGTAGAATGAAACATTTCAAATGAAAAGAAAATTCAAGGAGGAAGCTAAATAAAAAATTAACTTACAGGCATTAATTATTTTATATACAAAAAGTTACTTCGACAATGTGATGAGAAAACCTTCAGGGTACCAACAGGAAACAGAAGACACATCAGATGGGACTTTAGGGAGAATGTAATGAGGCGATTTAGAGAACTTGGTCAAGTCAATTAACAAGGAATATTAAGATAAAAGGAAGAAGGAGAAGTTGTTGCCATCTCTAGGACTGAAGGGGCAAGAGGAATTATGGTTACCAGAGCTAGGAGCCAGAAGAGAGGTTCCGGAGAGCTCAGTCATAGACAGACTCAGCCACTGCCAGGATCACAGCACAAGCAGAGAAGCAGAGGGAGTAAATACAGGGGGTTTTCCCTCCTCCTACCTTCTGGTCACCTGTCAGTGAATCCAATTATCCAAAGCCAAATGTAAACCACAGGGCAAGTGATCCAGGTGAGATAGCCCCAGAGAGGGGGGAGGCCATCAAATCGGGGCACAGAACACACCAAAAAAGGCAGAGAATAAATCTGGGCAGGCACTGGAAAGTCATCAGCACAGTCCATTTATTACAGCAATGAAAAGCTGTAATAATGAAGAATAAAGTTAAGGTGAAATACACAATTGCAATATTTTTATAATATACTACTGAGGGACCCAAGATGACGTTTAAAGGTATGGCACATTCTTGGCTAGATGTGTCAGAAAAAAAGTTTATTTTCCCCATTTTAATTCCCAGAATTAAGATGAACCAATAAAATATCAACAAGATTTATTTTTATTTAAACAGGCTTGTTTTAAAGTTTATGTGGCAAACAAACAAGTAGCAATTTTGATGAAACTTTATCAAAATAAAAGAATGGGGAAGGAAATTCCTCATCATACTTAACATAAAACTTTAAATGTACAGTAAGTTAAACAGTACAGTACTGGTTCATGATTAAACAGATTGATCAATGAAAAAGACTGGGAATTCCAGAAATTGATCTAAAGTTCTTATTTGATGGAAGTGGCATGTTAAATTAAATAAGAAGAGCCAAATAACTCAATTACTTGTATCAGGACAACTAGGGAACTATTAGAAATAATATTGCTTAACATTTACTCATATGTACAAGTATTGCTGAGTATTTTATATGGTTGTACTAATTTAATCATCAAAACAACCAAAGCATGTATTATTCCCATTTCAAAGAATAGGACATTGATGCACATAGTAGTTAAGTGACTGCTCAAATTCAAAAAGCTAGTATGTGGAAGAGCTGGAATTCAACCCCAGGTAATCTAGTTCCAAAATATGTGCCCTTAACATGCTACGGTACTTGGGGAGAGGATTGCTTTTTCATACTTTATACCAAAATGAAGTTTAAATGGAGAAGTGATCAAAACAAATAAAAATCATAAAAGCACTAGAAAAAACATGTTAGGTTTTTAATTTTTAATTTTTATCATTATTTTTAATAATTTAAGTTTGACATAGAAAAAACTATATAGCTGCAACTCAAATTGCAGACAAAGGTTAAGTTCCTTGATATATAATGGGCACACACATACCTGTAAGAAATACATCAATGCAGTAGAAAAAAGGGCATGAGCATGCAAAGGATACAGAAGGATTAGTAAATCACTCTCAAATGTGAAGAGATCAACCACACCCAAAATACTAGAAATTCAAATTAAAACTACGAGATGCCACTTCCCCCATCAAATGCACAAATATTAAATGTTCAAGAGCTCAATACAAGCAGGTATTGTCCCAATAACAGTGTGATTGTAAATTAGTAAAAATTCTATGGAGAAATTTTGGCTAAATGCATCAACATTAGACATGTATACTCTTCACCTTTTCCCTATCCTCCTAACCCCACCCACAGTATATTTTTATCACAGCAGCCAGAATGAACATTCCAAAATATTAATCTGAGGAAGGTCATCCTCTGCTCACAGTACTGCAGTGGCTCCCTGTTTCTCAGAGTAAAAGCCAAAATCCTCCCAATGGACCCATTGTGAACTGGATTCTTCTGGACCCTTCTGACCTCTTCTACTGCTCTCCCCATTGTTTACTCCACTTCAACCCATGGATCAACTTGTGATTCCTTAAACCCACCAGACATGCTCCTGTCCCAGTGCCTTTGCACGGCCTCTTCACTCTGCCTGGACCACAGCCAGCCAGGGATGAAATTTCTCACCTCCATTAAGTGTTGGCTCAGATTTCACCTTCTCAGTAGGGCCGGCCCTGAGGACCATCCCCTCTCCACCTCCAGCATTCCTGATCCCACTTACCTGCTACATTTTGTTTTCCCATAACACTTATCACATTCTAAGATATAGTGAAATTCTCATGTACATTGTACATTGACTATTTCCATTCCTTCTCCTATTGGCATGTAATTTCCAGAGAGTAGAGATTTTGGTCTGTTTTATGATGAGTCCCTAGTCCCTATAAAAGCTCTTGACACAGTAAGTGCTCAAAAAATTTTGTTGACTGATTTCCAGTTATAGATATTTATCCTATAAAATACCTCTATAATCAAAGTGTACCAAAATCACACTATTTGTAACAGCAAAATACTGGAACCAACCTAAATATTTATTAACAGGGTATTGTAAAATATGTTTTGGTGCATCCATACATGGACTACTCAGTGTCCATTTAAAAAGTGATGATTTTCAAATTAAATTGTTGATTAAAAAAGAAGCACACAAGATGTGCAAAACAGTGTTGTATGTTGTCATATATGTCTCAACACATATATACCTCTAAATACATATACTGACTCTAGAAAATTTCAACAAGAAACTAGCAACAGTTGTTAGCTCTGAGGAGGGAAACTGGGTGGATTAGAAGCAGAGGGATATTACTTTTTCACTAAAGATCTTTTAAAAACTTTTCCATTACGTACCATGAACTTTTGTAAGTAAAGGATGTAAAAAATGAAGTTTTCACTGAGAATCCAAGATCCACTAAATGTGCACTTACAGAGCCAGATCACCTTATTCAGAATTTTCAGATGAGACACTCCTTTCCATATGTATTGAACTTTCTCATCCATTTTTAAATTTCTTAAAGAAACCACAGTATACTATACATAAAAGTGAACAGTTTATAAAATTTACAGCTATTGAGTTATATAAGTAATCTCAAACTGAATATGCCCTGTAACTACCATCCAAGTCATGAAAGCAAACTTTACCAATACTCTATAAACTGGCCTCCTTTGTGCCCCTCCCAATTACTGCCTATTCCTAATATCAGATTAATGTAGGCCGTTTTTGAACTTAATATAAATAAAACACTTGTGTGGGGTTTTTTTTTTCTTTGCTTAACAATATGTTTGTGAGATTCTCTCATGTTAAATTTGCCTATTCTCACTGCTATATTATCACATCATATTATGTATCTCATATCATGTTATATATATGTATCTGCAGCAATGCGTTCGTCCTTCCTAAGGTTGATGGATACTTAGAAGGTTTCCAGTTTGGGATTATAAATAATGAATATTCCTGTGTATTTGCTTTAGTGCATTTCTGCTGAGTATATACCTAGGTGTAAAATTGGGTCATGGTATATGCATACGAGCAACAAAAATGCATAAGGCTAAATAATTTTTCAAAGTGGTTGTACTCCTACTAGCCCTGTCTGAGTGCTTCAATTGCTCCAAATATTTTCCTCAAGTTGGTATCATGACTAAAATTTGCCATATCCTCAATCTTTAAGAAAAAGCAAATCATATTCTCTATACTGCAATGTTTTATGATTTTTTTAAAAGAGGCATTTAGAATAGCTAAATAAACCTTTCTGGGCAATTCTAATTTAATCAGATAGTTTGATTACTATAAATACCAAATAACCAGGGTTTTCACTAATTATAGTTGTAGTATCTATTTCTCTTCTTGAAAAAAGAGGTGCCCAATGATTCAACACTTCACAAATTTCCTCTTCTATTTTATTTTCTGAGTGTCAAGGCAAGCGGAGACCTGTTGGTGCAGCCAGGCTCATCACTCTCAGGGAAAACACTTTCCAACTCCCGCCTCCCAAATTGGGGTCAGTATGTACA
Source organism: Choloepus didactylus (assembly GCF_015220235.1). NCBI lineage: Eukaryota > Metazoa > Chordata > Mammalia > Pilosa > Megalonychidae > Choloepus > Choloepus didactylus. The sequence goes on from NC_051326.1 coordinate 50,002,795, forward strand.
TTTCATCACAATTTAGGTTTTCAGCTCTTACATCTCTAGTTAAGCCCTTTATTAGAGAATAACGCACAGGCAATTTAATAAATGTCCGGCTGGTTTCTGATTCCCTTCCTTTTACTGAAATAGAACTTGCCCTTACTTTTTCTTTGATTTTCTCAAACTGTATTCTATTCCTATTCCTTTTTCAGATTATAACTTTCAAACAAGAGAAAATGAGGCTAGAACTATAGGGGTGAGCTGCACATATCAGAATTGTAGGTCACTGACTTTGTCATCAGCCTCTGATTAATACGCAGTCATTTTCCATAGGGATGTTGTTTTGAGTTAGGGCTTCTGCCAGATAGTCAGTTAAACCGTAGTTATAATGAAAATTTATCTCAGGGTTTCTTAGTATCACTCTTGAAGAGTTGAAGGTGTCTTACCATAGGCAGCCTTGAAGAGCCACTGCATCTAGCATACATCCTTGTTCTTCATAAATATGTGTTGATGAAGTGATTGAGAAAGATAGGGAAAGAAAACACACTATGACAGGCTTTTGGAATGTCCATAAAATTTTTAATGGACTGATCTATTCTGAATGAAACTGAGGCACAGGATAATGTATAATAGAGTTAAATATTCACTTCTATTCCTATAAGACTCTTTAGCTTAAATATTTAACATAATCATTTTCATACTGTTTTGTTCAGTGATTTTTAAAAATGCTACACATACATACCCACCCTCTGTACATACATTCCACAAACATGTACATACACACGTGCTCACACACAAGAGTGCCTAACACAAAAAGGAAGTGCACTATAAGCTGCCCTATTGAGTCAAACTTGTTACTATTTGAACTAGGAGAAGGGTCATTCTCTTCCTGATTTTTGACATCTCTGGCTGATTAAAAATAGATGACATTTAAACAGTCAGATAAATGTGTTAATAATGAACTGATTCAAAGTAATTGCTGGAAAGTTAGTTGTTGTTTTAATTCCTTTCATTTAAATAGATAAACTAGATTAGGGGCTATTAATTTTATTTTTAAAAACCCATTTAATTGAGTCTACTTGAACCAGGCAACCATCTCTCAAGTTCATTAAAATTAATCCAAATTTCCCTCTATGAACATATTCAAAACTAATCACCTGAAAATAAATCGCATTGGGTTTTTGGTTGGTGGAGTGATCAATGATAAACTTGAAGACCAAAATTCCTTAAAATATGAAACATATCTATACTGTTAAAAAGTGTTGGATACTGATGTGTTACTTTGTGCTGTCAGTAAGTTTTCTCATTTCCAGTCAGCTGACATTAGTGACATAGGACTTAGTCATTCAGCAATGCCTATAATCAGTTTTGTCATTTAGCAATTCCTATAATCAGTTTTGTATATTCAATCCATGCTTTGCCCAATTAAAATGGATATGAGCATATTTTAATTCACTGTATGATAGCTGTGATTTAACTGCATCATGACCTAATAACTTAGTGCTCATGTTTACACACAAGATATTTATTTAGCCCCTGCCATGCTCTGCTGAGGATAAAGTAGTGAAAAAAACAACAGAGCCTTGCTCTCCTGAAGCTTCTGTGGAAGTGGAGGGGCTCAGGGAAATAGACAGTGAACAGCCAAATAACTGAACAAAAGTACTTAAGTGGTTGAGACATGCTATGTATACAATGAAATGGGCTAAAGCTTTAGAAAGTGCCTGGGGTGGGGGTGGGGGGCTCCATTTAAGACTGAGAGATCAGAAACAGGCCTCTCTAATGGGGTGATATTTTTACAAAACAGACAATGTGCAGAAGGAATTTTTATACAGTCAGTTTGCATGTTTTCCAGAATAGCCTCCCAGTAAATACTGCATCTAATTACAATTCACTCCAATTCGCATTATTATAGGGGAAATAACAAGGAAAATTAATAATTTAAATTATGTCCTATGCTGATTCTTTGCTTTTATTTAATGTGCTAAGAAAGAGCTTTCTTTGCAGTAAGTTATAACCAGATATTTTTAAATAAATTCTTGCTTACTACATCAAATAACAAAGGAGCCCTGACTATAACTTAACTGCAATCAGCCTGGGAAACTACCTGAATTGACATTGGCGTCTTCCATTTCCTCTCTGAATAATTTAACAAAAAATGCCAAAAAGTGGCAATTTCCAAAGTATATTCTTTGGAATACCAGATCCAAGGAATGATAAGTTTTTAAAGTAAAACACAGTTCAAATAAATCTGTGAAAGCCTGACTCAAATACTGTTGAACTATTTTTTCTCCCACTGCAGGCCATTTCAGAACCTTTCATATACCAATTTCTTTGGAAATTTACATGTGATAAACATGATATCAAGCATTTTCAAGCTAATAATGTGTGAAAAGATTATGGTACAAAATTATTCTACTTTCTAATTGACTCTACTGTCAATCTTATATGGCAGGCACGATCGATGGCTCATTGTCCATTCTACAGGAAAAGAAAGCATGTTTCCAAAGGCAGAAGAGATGGGTCAACGTTATGCAGCCTGTCAGAATTATTCCAAAATCTAGAGCCGAGAGCCTTCGTTTGATTTGGGGTAATTCCCTAATACCTCTTTTTGAGCAAGTGTGAAAGTGTAGAAGAGAAGAAAAAAATACGAATCTAGGAAAAATCTACACCACTATTTTACAATCTTTTATGCCTTTGGAAACGTGCTTTCTTTTCCTATAAAATGGACAATGTGCCATCGATCCTGCCTGCCATACAAGGTTGACAGTAGAATCAATTAGAAAGTAGAATAATTTTGTACGTTAATCTTTTCACACATTAATAGACAGTGTTGCAAAAATGCTTAATAATTCAGTAAAAGGAATTTCACAGTGTTTTACCAATAGCTTACTGAGACATTAACAAATACATACCATGCACAAACTAGGCAGCTGTCCCAGGCAGACAAAATCCCTGCCTTGTGGGGATTATATTTTATTGGAAGGGGCAGGCAATGAAGTGTACAGATAATGTGATTTTGAATAGTCATACATGGAAGGAAGGAAAAAATCAGGGAAAGTGATGGCGAATGGGATACGTTTTACACCTGATTGTTAGGGAAAGATTTGTTGCAAAAATAATATATTTTAGCAGAGACCTGAACATTGAGAGGTAGTGAGCCCAACAACCATCTAACGGAAGAGACAAGCAAACCTTTAGGGGGAAGGACCTGAAATTGTGATAGCCTTGAAAAAGGAGAGGACTATAAATAATAAATGCAAAAATAATGCCTCATATATAATGGTTCCAACCCTAAACAGAAGATAGCAATATAATCCATATTTAAACTGGGAAAATAAAATATGAACTTTCAAAATGACTTTCCTAATCATTTATTATTATTAACCAACTGCATAACCAATCAGTGATTGACATAATATTGAAATAGACTGTATACAGCAGAAAACTGATGCAAGACAATAAATTCAATACACTATTTCCCTTTAGCTCACAAGGATTTGAGGCATTGGATAACTAAGATAAAAGGGGTAACTGACATGTGTCTCTGCTAAAAGATATATTTGATGCTAACAACAACAAAAATAATAAGTCAATATCTAGGTATCAAAACAACAACAAAAAGCTGATTTATAAGCATAAATGATGCTGACTTTGCCACTAAAACATGCACACACATTTCTCCATTTCCAATTTTGTCGAGATTAACATAAATCAAGATAACAACACTGGATAAAACTCTTTTTAAATGAAATAACTTAAAACATTTAAAATAACAATTATATCAAAAAGACCCTATTAATTGTTTTAATTACAAGAATGTTAGAATTAGAGCTAAGGCTTCAAAATATCACGGCTTCTAAACCCTGTGATTTTTATTTCTCATAACATAAAAAGAAATGAATATAGAATATATTTATTTTCCAAAGATTACCCTAATGACTTTATCACATTTCTATTTGTATAACTATGATTTGTACACACTTTACAGTTTATTCCCATTTGATGATTTTGTTGAAGTTGTTAATGTTGCTGACAGTCAACAAACTAAAGTTCCTAAATAATAGGCATGCCATCTTTTGTAATCAGAGATTTGAAGCCTCAGAGGCTTCCTTCTACTCATTCCAAAAAGAAATTTGGGGTTTAGCTTTCTTAGAAGCTTCTTGACATGACCCACCTTCCAGTCACACATGATCATCCCTTAAAACATTCATCTTTGCCAACCAAATCCCATCTCAAATTTTTTATTCCTATGTTCGACTTTGCTTCCTGTATCCAGTCCCAACTCCTTATTACTCTCTTTACTCATTTTCCTGCTATTTTATTCCCATTCCCTGTGAGGAAACTTTCTACCACCTCAAACTCTCATTTGAACATCAACCTCCACTCCCTTCCTTTGAAATCTGATTTCCCACCTTTCCACCATCATTCAGTCCATCACCTCTCCTGGCTGTGTAACCAACTAACTAGTCTCCTGACCTTCACCTTTGTCCTCCTCCAGTCACTTTTCCATTTTGCAGTGGGAGTAATAGTAATCTTTTTCAGTGCAAAGTAACAGTGATCTTTTTCAATGCAAACTAAGGCATATCCCTACTTAAAATCTTTCAGTGACGTCCAATTTGTTTTAAGATAAGTAACAAATCTTTAACTTGCCCGTGATAGTCCTGTGTGGCCTAGCCCTGCTTCACTCACTAGTCCCATTAATTTGATTCTTCATGCTACCCCAAGCACTTAGAATAATTCATGATAATTAATAGGAATAAATATTTCTTGAAACCATTCATTCGTCTTCATCCCACTGACACTGCCTTTGTTCATGGCCCCCTCAACTCTCAAATAGATGACCAAAGTAACCTGCTAACCACTCTCCTTGCCTTCAGCCTTGACACTCTCTCATCTATTCCCCACACTGTGGCCAGAAACATTTTTTAAATCACAAATCTTATAATGCATTTTCCTATTTTAAAATTCTTAGCAGTTTTCTACTCTTGAGATAACTCTTTAGGATAGCATACAATACTCTTCATGTTTTATACTTTGCTTATGTGTGCAGCTCTATATAGGTGTGTGTGTGTGTGAGTTTATATATATATATATAATTTTATATATTTCTCATTTGAATTATAAACTCCAGGCTTATAAGTTACCCAAACAGACCAATTCTGGCAATGGTAATAAACCCGTTAGGTACAGGAACTTGGAACTTATAAATGATTCTAGCTTCTAGTGGCTTAGGACATGTTAGGACATCCCATGAAAGATGAAGATCCATTATTGCAACTTATACCATGTATCACAAAAAAGGACAAACTTTTTAGGGCCTCTGGATTTTGGAGACAACATATACACATTTGAGTGTGTTGCCTGATACATTTACCAAGTAACACATAAGGCTGTCAGTTTTGTGCTGGACCCAGATTGAGATGTAGCAGATTAAAACTACGTAATGCATGCTGCCACATTACTCGAGCCTTATATGGTTTTTGAGATACAGTAGAGCTCCAACTATCTGTGATAGATGAAGATACTCTATTGGACATCTGACAAACTCCCATAGGAAAATCATGCCAACTATGTCTAGGGCTTTGAGGAAAACCATGCATTCTTCTGCAAATAACTATTGTCATAGTGAAAAAACAACTCCTGTCTTCCAACTGGACCGTGAGGGAGACAGAATACCATCCCATGGGACACCAAGTGACAAACAATCTGAAAAAAATATGTGTATATGCATGTGCATGTATGTATGTGTGTGTGCATATTTGGGCTCAAGCAATTCCTAGAAAGTACAAGTAAGTCTCACTAGCACATGGCCCACGTGCCTACAGAATCTACTCATGCTACACTGCTACCTCTCCCTCACCCCACACCCAAGGCCCCATGGGGAGTTTCCTACAAAAGGTTGATTCAGTAAGAAAAATTACTTGATCCTGGTTCACAGATGGCTTTCTATGATGTAATGACACTAGGCAAAAGTGATCTTCTAAATCCACCTAGGAGTACCCCTGGAAGATGAAGGGAAAAGAAAATCCCATCAGAGGATGGAATCTGGTTATCTACTTCTCCAGAAAGGAGAACTGGTTAGGAGGATGGATGTACATGGATTTATGGGAGGTGCTTAACCATTGACCTGATGGTCATAGCTTGGAAAGATTAAGATTGGGGGGTTTATGGCAAAGTCTGTGATGAATCATTCAGAATGGACAAAGTGCTTGAGGATATATATGTCCCATGCAAATCAATAAAGCACTCTACTGCAGAGGAGATTCTCAACAAATAGGAGAACGAGATGACCTGTTATGGAATTCAGGCCATCTTCTTTCCCAAGTCATCTGGTAATTCTTCAGTGGGAAACCTATAAAGTGACCACAGCAGCAGAGACGGAGTTTATGCAGGGGCTCAACAAAATGGACTTCTCTTTTTCTCACCAAGTTGTTTCTGCCATGGCAGATACCCTCGTGTAGGAAGAGGCCCTCGCTGAAACCCTGACGTAGCACTATTTCTGAGTGGGGAGGGATCCAAGCAGCCATCTGCTGGCAGGTTGATTACATTGAAGCATTTCCATCATGGAACAAAAAGCAATTTGTCCTCATTTACTTTGCATTTTGATTTACCTTCCCTGCCTAATATCCTTTTTTGCCAATACCACCATTCATGGACTTTCAGAATGTTTTCAACAGTACCAGGTTATCCCTCTCAAGATTGCTTCTAATTAGGGAACCAATTCTCAGCAAAATAAGTGCAACTGTGGGCATATAACCTTTGTTGATAATACCGCAAACATCATCATCCAGAGGTTCTCATAGAAGTCATGTACTGTCCTACCCAAAGCTCAATTATATTGCAGTTATGAGAAAATTCCCTGTGAGATTAGGGCACTGTCCTGCAATTGTGGTGCATACTTACAACCAACAAGCAATATCTGGTACTGTCTCTTCTAGAGACAGAATACACAGGTCTCGGAATCAAGGAATAGAAGCAGGAGTGACTCTTCTCACAACCATTTCTAATAACCCACCAGAAAATTTTTTGTCTGTGTTCTGTACCTTCAGATTCTCCTGGCTTAGAATTCTTAGCCCCCTAAAATGAAAGTACTTATACTAGTGGAAACATCAATGGCCCTATTGACACTACTACCTTGTTATTTGAGCCTCCTTATGCCAGGGAATCATCTGTCAAAGAAAGGAGTTATGGTATTGTCTGGGCTGATTTATCCCAATTAATGAAGGGAAATAGGGTTATTTCTACATAGTGGGGATAAAGAAAAATATATCTAGATCTCACAAAATTCTCTGGAATATCCTCAACTATGTCTATCAAAAAAAGTTAATAAGTAAGTTCATCAATTCAACAAAAGCAAGAATATTAAGGACTCAGACTATTCAAAATTAAGGTTTGGAGGCCATTCCTACACCCCATCCCCAACCAAGAACTCCACTAATTTAAATACCATCAGGGTTCTTCAGAGAAACAGATCCACCAGGATATATATAATAAGAGATTTCTTGTAAGGAATTGACTCACATGATCATGGAGGCTGGCAAGTCTGAACTCTGTAGGGCAAGATACAAACTGGAAACTGCAACAAAGGTTATGTTGAAGTCCTTAGTCCAAATTCTCTAGGTGGAATTGGCTAGCTGGAAATTCTGGCAAGAGCCAATGCTGAAGTTGAGGCAAAAATTATTCTTTTGATCTCTGAAATCCTCAGTTATGACTTTTAAGACCTCAAACTGATGGGATAAGGAAACTCCTCACATTACTGAAGACACTGTCCATTGTTAATTGTAGATGCAATCAAGTGACTATAGATGAAAATCCCTTCTCAAATTACCCTCATAGTAATAAGCAGCCAGGGCTGACCCAAAAACTAAGCACCATGGCATAGCCAACTTGTTACATGAAATTAATCATCACATCATCTGAGGACAATGGAATAATGGAATGAGTAGTGGAAAAAGAAGTTGTAAATATCACAATTAAAACCACAAGACCAATTACAGAAATGATAATTGCAAAAGCTAAAGAGCTGTGCATGTATTCTTGTTTCATATATATATGTATATGTGTATGTATATCTTGTTTCATATATATATGTATATGTGTATGTATATGTGACTATATGTACATATATATGTACATGTGTGTATTTACATATACATTAACAAATTACTTCTTTTTCCCTTTATTGTTTCCCCTTTGATTTTATCTAAGGAGTGTTTGATTTGGCTAAATTTACAATCTAAACTTCAGCATACAGTACATGCCCATGGAATTTTGACTGGCATTCATGTCACCCAAAGGTGGAGATGGTGACAGAAAGAAATTGTGGAGTACACAAAACGTCTTTGTAGGTGAAACAGGTGCATCATGTTAAGCAGAAACATGGATATGCTCCCCCACTGATGGTGTATTAAAGTATATCTATGGGTAGAATATTATTTGTGACTGTTGAGAAGCCAAGACAGTGGACTGAGCTGGCTACTTTTTGGTTGACATTCAGCTCCATTCCCTCTCTTTTGCACTATATATGGCAGGGGACTGGAAATATACAACCCACATTTCCCACACTCTCTTGCCAAATGTCCAGAAGACAAGACATGAATGAAGATTTGGGAGGTGAAGGATAGAGTAATTCTTTTTTACTTTCTGCCTGATGCAAGCTGTTCAGCAGATAGCAGCAGGTGACTGGGCTCCAACAGCACCTGCAGAACATGTCAAGCTCTAGCAGCATTGAGGAGCTTTTTCAGCAACATCAGTGAGAATGTGGGCTCCCAAGTTCCTACTCAGTAGAAGTGGTGTAGTTAGGATGACCCCAAGGTTTTATCTTTAGAGCTCCACTAGACTGTGAGCTTCTTGAGGGCAGGGATAATGCTTATTCATCTTTGAATCTGATCATTTTATATCATCAACTATAGTAAATTGCCCAAGTGCCTAATATTTAGTAGTTGGTCAATAAATGTTGAATGAATGATTAACATAACTTAACTACTATCTCTGTGGCAATGAGTTCTATATACAATTCTACATTTCTGACCTCTCTCCTGAGTTCTAAACTATTTGCTTGGCAGCTTAACCTGATTGTCTCAAAGGTGCCTGAATTAATTTTAACTCAAATGAAGCTGTTTCCACTCCAACCCACAATTTCAGTATTTATTTGTTTAACAGCATCATCCCTTATTATTTAATATCTCAAATTTTCACACTCAGTCTGTGCCTCTGGCCCTTTTAGTTGTGAGTTCCTAGTTAGTCTTTCCTTGACATACTAAACCTTTTCTACTCTGCTTTCAGATCTACATGTCCTTCAAATTTTGGCATTCCCTAGAGCTAAGATGAGCATCTTCCTCTCTCAGCCCTCATTTCTCTTACCAATAATGTTAACCCTTGCGCTAACTTCTTGTAGGGAAGAGGTTTCAGAAGAGTCGTTCTTCCCTGTCTTTCTCTGGGGAGCGGGAAGGAACCACCAAATCCAGTCAATTCGCCACAAGAAAAGGCCCTCCCATTCCTCTTCTACATCTCCACTGTGTATTGTAGTTTTGGCATTTCATCTTCCATCTGGATTACTGAAAATGACAATTTTATGCTCATCTTGCCTTCACTCTTGCCCATCTCCAATGTGTTTCCCACACTGCATCAGAATTATCCTTTATTAAAAAAATTATCCATTACCTTTCCCACTGACAAAAATAAAACAAAACTACCTTGTTATGGCATATATGTTATGATCTGGCTGAGGTTTTATGTTCCAGCTTTAATTCTATAAAAAATAACAACATCAGACACTTATTTTTTTCCAGTCATACCAAATGTCTTACTTATCCTTCAGAATATCAAGTTCTTTCATGGTTCCCTATCTTTGCATAACTTGATCTCTTCTACTGGAGAGCATTTCTTCCCATTCTCTGTCCAGCAAATTTTATTTATCTTTTCAGACTGACCTCAAATATTGCTATCTCTGAAAAGCCATCTCTGATTCCATTCAAAGAGTGTTGCTCACACCCTCTTTTGTGCATGGATAACTGATTACATCACCAAATTCTCAAGCATCAGAACCATGTCTTAGTCTCCTTTTTATCCTTTTATTTTGCTTCAGAGCCAAGCCTGGTGGCTCCTGATCAGCCCTTCTCCCCAATATACTGCTATAACTGTATTTTTTTAAAAAATTAAGGTCTATGCTAAATGTTTTGAATAGGTATATGATAGAACAGGATTTGGTATCAGGCTACTGAAGCTATTTTAGCATCCTGCCTTTGTTATCCATGAAACATATATGTTGCACATAATAGAAAATCCAACTTAAAAATTCTTAAACAATAAATGGGCTGTCTTGTCACATACTGTTGGAAATTTTTTAAAATCAGAAAGGTTTTGGGAGGGGGTTGCTTGATTGACTTCAACAATGTTATCACCAATCCAGATTCTCTCTATTCTGTCTTCTCTAGTGTCAGCTTTTTCAGAAGACTAGTAATCTTCATAATAATAGATTGATTGGTATTTGTGATCAGGTCTCCATACTTCCTTGTTCACGCTCAGTGGAAAGACAGTAAACTTCTGTTACAATTTTCCAATGAAGAATTTGAAATTACTGTGTTTGAACTCCTTAAATAACATTCCCACTCCTGACTTTGGAAAACAGAGGCGAGACTGGGTTAGGCCAATAAGGGCCAGTTACTGATGCTGGGCAAGAATTGCCCTGGGAATTTTTATTTTGAGTTTTCTTTCCTCTGCACATAAAAGGAACTTAGCCACAGAAGCAAAACTAAATAAGGCACTTTAAACCCATTAAATAGCAAGAGATCCACAGATAGGAACCATATCTGGTGAAGTGATTCTATATCATCTTTAAGCACCCAAGCCACATCAGTATTCTGTTTCACCCTTCCATGCACGTTGCTTTCATTCTTGATCACAAGAAGTCTGCCATATTTCAAGCATCAATTTCATATTAGAGAAAGGGAGAAGAAAGTGACAAAGAATGACAATGAATCTTCAACCACCCTCCCTTCCACACACACACACATAAACATACACAATTCCCGGAAGTCTACGATTTAGGTCTTATTGGCTAGAACTGTACCACAAGGACATCCTAGCTAAAAAGGAATTGGAAAATGGCAAGTTTGTTTTTTTTTTTTAACCCCAATGTCCCTTGAATGCTATCACCCAAATTTGATACGCTATAATTCTTTTTCACTGTACGGAAACTACTTTCATGTCTGGAAAGTTTGCTTATGGCAATGTCAAACTAAAACCTGGTATTTTCCCATAGAAAACTAATCAAAAAATAATACCTATTACTCCCTTATTTTCATTTCGAAGAGGCAAAAGCAGAAATCCTTGATGCGAACTATAACAAGAAAATAAATTAAAGAATTTCAGTTCAGTTGGACACATTTATATGCAAAGCATCATGCAAGATACAGGGAGTGAGATAAATATGAATAAGATATGGTCTCTGCCCTCTAGGATTTCACAGTCTAGTAGGGAAAGAGTTGTCAGCTGGGATACCCTAACCTTTAAGATTTACATACAATTGTCTCAAAGTTCAATTTGATTTCATCAAGGAAATTACAATGTCTTCCTTAGTATTTCTGCAAATTTCTGTGATGGCAGAGGGGATGAAAAATTTGCATTCACATGGTCACCTTTAGTTCCCTGCCTCAACTGAACACTTGAACTCTGCCTGGCAGAAGCAAACGTGAAATACATCCCTGTCTCTTTGAACTTCGTGCATGCACACACATAAAAGCACACACATGCATGTACTCAATACATGTAAGCTCACAAAAGGCTTTTGCATGGTAGCAGGCTTTAACAAAGGTTAAGAAAGATGAAGTGCACTTACATTTAAAAATGCAAATGGATTGACAGCCCAGGTTTCATAAGTTCACTGACCATTTTATCCAACTCCTGGTCCAGCCTCCTACAATGCTGCATTGCTTTCTCTTCGTTGTTTCCCACCTCCATCTGCTCTTGGCAACTTCAAAAAAATCCTCCCACCTTACTATAAACACTGTTCTTGTCTCTCTAACCCCTACACAAAACTTAATGTCAGATTTCTCTTTGAATACACATTCATTTGTTTATTCATTTGCCCATTCAATTAATGACAATTTGTTGAGCAGTTCCTGAGAGACAGACATTATAATGGTGAAAAAGAACTGGCATGTTTGTTGCATTGATGAAGCAGAGGCAATTGATAATCATGGAGTGGAGATAAGAGATATTTATTGAATAATAACACAACAGATACAAAATTCTGATTGCCAAGAAGTTCTGTAGGTGAAGGTACATGGAATGGTGAAAGAATATGGCAGGGGTATTTGATTTGTTCATGGAATTCTGGAAACAATTTCCTAAGAATGTAATAATTATACATATTCACTTCTGAAGGATAAGAAAGAGCCAACCAAAAGAAGGGTTGAGAAGAGGAAAAGACTTAGACAGACAGAATAGCATGTATAAAATCAAGTGACTGGAAGGAGCATAGCATGTATGAGGTACTGAAAGACCAGCACAATTGGGTTGAAATAAAAAGATGTGTCACATGGTGACAGATGAGGACGGATCAGAAAGAAGTGGCCAAGACTACACAGAGTTACTTGGAACTTATAAATTATATTGGTCTTTATCCTGGGATGAACAAAGAAAAATGCCTGCAGAGTTTGAAATAGAGACTTTGTATGATCAAATGTTTATTTTCAATAGATCATTTATATTGAATATTTGAGAATATACTAACAGGTATAAAAAGGAATGCAAAGAGACTGTCAGGAAGCTACTGAAATAGTCCAGCCTAGATGTGACAGTAGTTTTATTTAAGGGGATAGTAGTGGCAAGGGGTGTACAGAGTAGATGTGAAAGCTATTTGATGGGTTAATGAGGCTGGAATTGGTGATCTGTTATTGGAGAAATGATGTTGGAAAAAAGTAAGGTATCACAAATGATTACTAGACTTCTATTTCCAACTATGAGAGAGTAATTGGTACTTAAAAGAATATATGTAAATTGAAAATAAGCATATGAAATGATTCTTAACAACATTGGTCATCAGACAAATGCAAATTAAAACCATAATGAAAATACCACTGTATACCTGCTACAATGGCCAAAATTAAAAAAAATTAGTAATGCCAAGAATTGACAAGTATGTGGAGCAACTAGTATCTTATACTTTGCTGGTGAGAATGCAAAATGTTCTATCAATTTGGAAAATGGTTTGGAAGTTATGCATAAAGTTAGCCATACACTTACCCAACCATTTCACACTTGAATAAATATGGACATTAACCCAAGAAGAATGAAAATATACATCCAAGGATTTGTACATAAATGTTCATAGAAGCTTTATTTATAATACCAAAAAAAAAACCTGGAAACAACTCGAATGTCCATTAACAGGTGAATGGGTAAACTAATTGTTGTATGTTCATTCAGTAGAATACTACTCAGCATAAAACAAAGTGAAACATAAAAAAAAAAACTATTGATAAATACAACAAAATGGATGAATCTCAAGAAAATTTTGTTTTATGCTGGACCTAAAAAGATCATGTTAAGAAATTCCATTTATGTGAGTTTTACAACAGGCAAAACAGTATAAAGACAAAATTGATCAATAATTGCCTGGGGCTGTGTTGATGTCGGGTGGTTGGAGGGGGAGGGAGGAGAAGAGATTCACTGCAAAGATCCTCCAAGGGAGGTTCTATATCTTGCCTGAAGTGGTGGCTAAATGGGAATGCACAATTGTCATAACTCTAGAAATGTACAGTCAACATATATCCAGTTTACTTTATGTAAATTATAAATCAATAAAGTTGGTTGATAATAAATAAATTTTAAGTTGTATAATGAAGTATTTGGTGGGACCATTCAATGAGATATAAACAGTGAAAAAGGGTCATGCTCGTGGGAAGGTCATGATTTCCAACTAGGACATGATGAATTACAAAATGTTCATGAAATGCCAAGTAGATGTTTGGGAATACAGGTCTGATGATCAGAGCAGTTATGAGTGATACATCTTTGAGCCTAGGTCTAAGTCTTGCAGAAAGCCAGCTTTAATGTTTGTGTATAAAAGAGGTTTACAAGGGAGACAGAGAAGACATGGTCAGAGAAGTACAGGAAATATTGCTTCAATGGTGGGTTAAGGATGATGTCTTAAAAGGTGTATGGTTGGGTGGAGACAAAGTAAGGCAAGAATTGAGAAATATACTCTGGATTAAGTAAACACAAAGGCTATTGCCTAGACTTTCATGAACTTTTTCAATAACATTATGAATATGGAAGTCAACGAGTTGAGTCCAGAGATATAGTTAAAATGATAAAAAAAAAAAAAAAGAAGTTAGTGATCTTTTAATTTGACTATTTAGGTTAGGAAAGCCAGCATAGGATGTGGAGGGATGGTGGGATTAAATAAAGTTTTTGTTAAAGTGGAAAAATTCTTATCAATATTTAAGTCAATGGGAAGGATCCAGTTGAAAGAGAAAGGCTATATATTACTAGCCGTAACACAAGTAAACAAAATAAGGGTCTTAACATGTAGAGGAAAAATATAGTGAAAACACAAATTAAGTATCCAAGTCTAACTTTAGAATGAGAGAGGATGGCGCCTGAAATGGGCTTCAAGTGATTAATAGGATGTAAACAAAAATCACAACAGGGAGTGAGTATAAAATTCTTAACATGTAAATATTTCCAGCCTTCTCCACTTAGACCCCACCTCATAAAGAAAATGCTATATTTTCCTGTGTAATTTCTCTCTTCAACCTCTTCCACTGGGAGAAAGACCATCATGGCCAGGGAAGTGCCTCCCCTCCTTTTTTTTCTGGAAATAGAATTGGGAGAATGAACGGTACTAGAAAGTCATGAGATGGAAAAAATAAAGGACCCAGTGAGAGGTGTGTTCTAGTTTGCTAATGCTGCTGGAATGCAAAACACCAGAGATGGACTGGCTTTTATAAAGGGGGTTTATTTGGTTACACAGTTATAGTCTTCAGGCCATAAAGTGTCTAAGGCAACACATCAACAATCGGGTACCTTCACTGGAGGATGGCCAATGGTGTCTGGAAAACCTCTGTTAGCTGGGAAGGCACGTGGCTGGTGTCTGCTCCAAGTTCTGGTTTCAAAATGGCTTTCTCCCAGGATGTTCCTCTCTAGGCTGTAGTTCCTCAAAAATGTCACTCTTAGTTGTACTTGGGGTATTTGTCCTCTCTCAGCTTCTCCAGAGCAAGAGTGCTTTCAATGGCCATCTTCAAACTTTCTCTCATCTGCAGCTCCTGTGCTTTCTTCAAAGTGTCCCTCTTGTCTGTAGCTCCTCTGCAAATCATCACTCACAGCTGCACTGAGTTCCCTCTGCCCATCAGCTCATTTATATGGCTCCACTGATCAAGGCCCACCCTGAATGGGTGGGACCATGCCTCCATGGAAATATCTAATCAGAGTCATCACCCACAGCTGGGTGGGGCACATCTCCAAAGAAACACTAAAATCTAATCAACACTGATAATGTCTGCCCACACAAGATTACATCAAAGATAATGGCATTTGGGGGACATAATACATTCAAACTGGCACAAGGTGGTAGGTTAATATTTAGTAAAAGCCATGGAAGAAAGGTAAGAAAAAGACAAAAACTATACCTTAAGAGCTGAAGTAAAGTTCTATGGAATGTGGGAGAATTAGAGAGGAAAGGAAAAGGCATGGAAAAAGTGCTGAGTATTATGAACTAGATCCCTTTTCGTGTTGAAATATAATTATTTTTGGCTCTTATACTCTGCTCCAATAGAGAGCCTGGACCACATGAGATTTGGACATATAATTAACATGTGCATCTAAACAAGTTTCTCAAAATTATATTTTAAGAAATCAGGCAATCATAAAATCTGTAAATTTGCTTTAAGCCCATAAAATGAGATGCAATTTTAAATAAAATATTTATATAATAGTGTCTGTTTTATGGTTAAACCTGAATTTAAAGTGTGGGCATCCAAAATGGATCACTATTTTAATAAATTGTATGCTACCTGACAGCTACCTAAGAATGCATTCCAAAGAATTCATATAAAAATGACTCTGTCTCCTATATTCCATATTTTGGTCTGGGATCAATGGTAGCCTTAGAAAGAGAAATTATATATATATTTTCCATATTTGAGTATAAGATAAGCATATGCCAAAGGAAACCAAAGAAAAAGCTATGACTTGCTAACCTTGCAAAGTTATTCAATTGGGTATGAGAATCCTTTTAATAAAACCCAGATTATGGTCTCAATCACCCATTATCGTTCTGTGGCCACAGATCATACCCTTTACTATCCAACCATGTTTTATAATCTAAGACCATGACAATTCTGCTGCCTAAATTGCTCTGTCCTACAGTCCTTCTCCTGCCTGTTGGGCAAGGTTCACTATTAGAGATTCACCACCTTCTTTAATCATTCTCCTTTAAAATGTGGTCAAGAACATTTGCATTTTTTTAAAGGGGGAGAATATCTCAATTCATTTTATAAGTTCAGGATTACCTTGAACCAAAACCAGTTAAGAATACTAAAAGAAATTATTTACAGGTCATGCTCACTCATGAATATAGAGGCAAAACTCTTAAACAAAATATTACCACACCAAGTACAGCAATATTTATTTAAACAAGTAAGAAACAGGTAGAAAATGAAATTTTAAAATAGTGTAGTCTAAAATAACATAGAATATAAAATACTTAGAAATGAATCTAGCAAAAATGTACACAATCTTTATATGGAAAACCACAGAGCATTATAGAGAGAAATTAAAGAAGATCTAATTGTGCGTGGATTATAAAACTCAATCTCATAGCATCATTTCTTCTCCAGAAGATTTCTAGATTCAATGCAATTCTAACCCAGCCCTGCCAGATATTATTTTTTAATGGGAAATATTTCATTTTTACTTATTTTTTCTTTTACTTTTTTAAAATTAGAGAAATTATAGGTTTACAGAAAAATCATGCAGAAACTATAGAATTCCTGTGTACCACCCTGCCACACACATTTTCCCTATTATTAACACTTTCTTTAGGGTGGTATTCTTATTATAATACATGAAACAATATTATTATAATTATACTATTAACTAGAGTCTGTAGTTCACATTAGTGTTTACTGGTTGTGTTATACAGTTCTGTTTTTAAAATTTCTATACTGATAATATATATACAACCTAATATTTTCCTTTAACCACATTAAAATATACAATTCTGTGCTGTAAATTATATTCACAATGTTTTGCTGCTGTCACCATGTGCTCATTACCAAAATTTTCCAGCAACTCAAACAAAAACTTCATACCAATTAAACATTATTTTCCCATGCCCTACCCCCACCCTGGCCATCACAACTGGTATACTAATTTTTGACTATATGAGTTTATTTATTCTGATTATTTCATATCATACATTATTTGTACTTTGCTGTCTGGCTTATATCATTCAACACGGTATCTTCAAGGTTCATCCATGTTGTTGCATGCATCAGAACTTCATGTCTTTATACAAGAATAGTATTCTGTTGTATGTATGTACCACATTTTGTTTATTCATTCATCTGTTGATGGACAGTTGGGTTAATACCATGTTTTGGCAATTGTGAATAATGCTGCTATGAATATCAGTATGCAAATATCTGTTCAGGTCTCTGCTTTCAGGATTGCCAAGTTATATGAAATTCTATACTTAACTTTCTGAGGAAACACCGAACTGTTTTCCATGGTGGCTATACCATTTTACACTCCCATCAACAATGTTTGAGAGTTCCTATTTCTCCACATCCTTTCCAACACTTATTTTTCATTTTTTTAGTTGGTAGCCCCTGGTGGTTGTGAAATGATATCTCATTGAGATTTTGATTTGCATTTCTCTAAAGGCTGGTTTTGGGCATCTTTTCTTGTGCTTTGGCCATTTTTACATCTTCTTTAGAGAAATGCTTATTCAATTCTTTTGCTTATTTTTTTACTTGGGTTGCTTTTCTGATTTTAAGTTATAGTTTTCTTCAAATATTTCAGATACTAAACCCTTATGACAAATGTGATTTCCAAATATTTTTTCCCATTATGTATACTGTCTTTTCACCTTTATGATAAAGTCCTTTGATGCAAAAATGTTTTAAGTTATACTGACGTCCCATTTATCTATTTCTTTTTTTGTTTCTCATGTAAGAAACCATTGCCTAACACAAGATCCTGAAGACGTTTCCTTATGGTTTCTTCTAAGAGTCTTATAGTTTTGGTTCCTATATTTATATCTTTGACCATTTTTGGATAATTTTTTTTGTACGTGGTGTGAGGTAGGGGTCCACTTTAATTCTTGTTCGTATGGCCATCCAGTTTCCCCAGCATCATTGGTTGAAGAGACTACTTTTCTCCATTGAATGGACTTAATACCCTTGTCAAATATCAATTGGCCAACATGTTAGGGTTTATTTCTGAACTCTCAATCTGATTCCATTGGTTTGTAGGTCTATCCATGAGGCATTAGCATGCTCTTTTGATTACTGGAGGTTTGTAACAAGTTTTAATATTGGGAAGTGTTAATCCTTCAACTTTTTGCTTATTTTTCTAGGTGATTTTGGCTATTTGAGGCCACTTACCCTTTCAAATAAATTTGATTATTGGCTTTCCCATTTCAGAAGAGAAGACTGTAGGAATTTTGATTAGGGTTGCAGTGAATCTGGAAATCACTTTGGGTGGAACTGACAACCTAATAATATTTAATCTTCCAATTCATGAACACAGAATGTCCTTCCATTCATTCAGATCTTCTTTGATTTATTTTCACAATGTATTGTAGTTTTCTGTATATAAGTCCTTCATCTCCTTAGTTAAATTTATTCCTCAATATTTGATTACTTTAGTTGCTATATAAATAGAAATTTTCTTGATTTCCTCTTCAGATTGTTCATTATTAATGTAAAGAGATACTACTGAATTTACACATTAATCTTTTCCCTTCCACTTTGCTGAATTTTCTATGTTTAGGATCATGTCATCTGGATATATGGAATATTTTACTTCTTTGTTTCCAAATTGGATGCCTTCTATTTCTTTTTCTAACCTAATTGCTCTGGCTAGAACTTCCAGTACAATGTTGAATAACAGTGTGGTGACTGGGGGAAATACTTATTTGTTCCTCATCTTAGAAGGAAAGCTTTCAGTCTTTCACCATAGAGTATAATGTTTGCTGTTGGCTTTTCATATATGCCCTTTATCATGTTGAGGAAATTTTCTTATATTCCTATGTTCTATGGGTTTTTATAAGGAGGGATGCTGGATTTCACCAAATGCCTCTTTTGCACCAATTGAAATGATGATGTAGTTTTTTCCCACCTCATTCTATTAATGTGCTGTACTATAATAATTGATCAATTATAATTGTTTCTAATTATAATTTTCTTATGTTTTTCCATCCTTGCACAATAGGGTAAATCCCACATGATCAGGATGTGCAATTCTTTTAATGTGCTATTGGATTCTGTTTGGTGAAAATTTTTGCACCTATATTTATAAGGAATGTTGAGCTGCAATTTTCTTTTCTTGTGGTATCTTTATTTGACTTTGTTATTAGAATGATATTGGCCTCATAGAATGAGTTGGGAAGTGTTCCCTTCTCTACACATTTTTGGAAGAGTTGAGCAGGACTGATGTTAATTCTCCTTGGAATGCTTGGTAAAATTATCCTGTGAAACCATCTAGTCCTGGACTTTTCTTTGTACGAGTTTTTTTTTTTTTTTTTTTTTTTCTGATATTATTGATTCAATCTCTTTACTTGTTATTTGTCAGCTGAAATCTTATATTTCTTCTTGAGTCAGTTTAGGGATTTTTGTATATTTCTAGGAATTTGTCCATCTCATCTCAGTTATCTATTTTGTTGCATACAATTATTCATAGTATCCTCTTATTATCTTTTTATTTCTATGGAGTCAGTAGTAGAGTCCTCCCTTTTATTTATGCTTTTAGCTATTTGTATTCTCTCTCTTCTTCTTTGTCAGCCTAGCTTATTGATCTTCAAAAAACCAACTTCTGGTTTCCTTGATTCTATTATTTTTAATTCTCCATTCCATTTATCTCTACTCTAATTTGTTACTTCCTTCCTTCTGTTTGCTTTGGGTAGAGTTTTCTCTTCTCTTTCTAGATCATCCAGTTGTGAGGTTAGGACTCTGTTTTGAGGTATTTCTTCTTTTACAATTTACACATTTAGAGCTATAAATTTCCTTCTCAGTAAAGACAGCGGTATTCACTACATCCCATAAGTTTTGGTAGGTTGTGTTTTTGTTTTTATTCATCTCAAGGTATTTCCTAATTTCCCTTGACCCATTAGTTGTTTAAGAGTGTGTTGTTTTATTTGTAATTGTTGATGAATTTTCCAGTTCTCCCTCTGTTATTGATTTCTAGTTTCATTCCATTGTGGTCAGAGAAGATGCATTGTAGAGTTTCAGTACTTTTAAATGTATTGAGACTTGTTTTGTGACCTGACATATGGTCTATCCTGGAAAATGTCCCATGTGCACTAGAGAAGAATGTGTGTTTTCCATCTGTTAGTTGAAGTGCTCTATACATCTGCTAGGTCTGGTTGGTTTATAGTGTCATTCAAGTCTAATATTCCTTAATAATCTTCTCTTTGGATGTTCTGTCCATTATTCAAAGTTTTGCATTGAAGTCTCCCACCATTAATGTAGAATTTTCTATTTCTTGTTTGAATCTCAATATTTGTTTCACTTATTTTGGTGCTCTGCTCATCAGTGTATATACACTTATAATTGTTATGTCTTCTTGTTGAATTGACCTCTTTAACAGTACAGAGTCCTTCTTTGTCTCTTTGAACAGTTTTTTTTTAATTTAAAATGTACTTTATCTGATATTAATATAGCCAACCTAACTCTATTTTGGTTAACTATTTGTATGGAATATTTTTCCCATTCTTTTACTTTCATCTTTCTTGTGTCATTGAATTTAAGGTGCATCTCTTGTAAACTGTATATAGTTGGGTCATGTTGTTTTATTCATTCTGCCAAGCACTGCCTTTTGACTGGAGAGTTTAATCCGTTTATATTTAAAGTAACTACTGATAATGCAGGACTTTCTTCTGTCATTTGGATATTTTCGCTTTTTTGAGTTTTATGCCTCCTGTGCCCTTAATCCTTCCATTAATGCCTAGTTTCATTTCTGTTGGATATTTTTTGAAGTGTATCATTTTGAGTCATTTAAGATTTCTGTCTTGTATATTTTTGATATATTTTCTTTATGATTTCCATATGACTTAACTTTAAGATCCTAAATCTGTAAAATCCACATTTTATTTGATACCAACTTAACTTCAACAGCATACAAACACTGTTCTTATACCCCTCCATCCCCCACTTCTTTTTTGTATTTGTTACAAAGTATATCTTTATATCCTGTATGTCCAAAAACATAACTTTATAATTACTTTTTATGCATTTTAGAATTGTTGAAAAGTAAAAATTGGAGTTAGACACCCAAAAATTACAATAATACTGGCATTTATAATTACCCATATGGTTACCTTTACTGGAGATCTTTGTATCTTTAGTTTGCTTCAATCCACAGTCCATTGTCCTTTCCTTTCAAACTGAAGATTCCCCTTTACATTTTTATAGGGTAGATATGGTGGTGACAAACTCCCTTAGCTTTTATTTCTCTGGGAATCTTTTAATCTCTCCCTCGTTTTTGCAAGACAGTTCCATTGGATATAAAATTCTTGGTTTCCAATTGTTTTCTTTCAACACTTTGAATATTTTGTTCTGTTGCCTTCTTGTCTCCATGGTACCAGATGAGAAATCAGTACTTAATCTTATCAGAGCTCCCCTGTACCTAACACATTACTTTTCTCTTGCAGTTTTCAAAACTCTCTTCTAGTAATTCATATTTAACAGTTTGAATTCTATGTGTCTGGGCATGGTTCTCTTGAAGTTTATCATGTTTGGGGTACATTGAGATTTCTGAATGTGTATATTCATATTTTAAAAAAAATTAAATTTGGGAAGTTTTCTACTATTATTTCTTTGAATATTCTTTTTGCACCTTTCTCTTTTTTCTCCTTCTGGGACTCCCAGCATGTATATATTGGTAAACTTGATAGTTCTCTCAGGCTTTGTTCACTTTTTTCATTCTTTTCTCTTTCTGCTCCTTAGCCTGAGTAATTTCAATTTTCTTATCTTCACATTCATTAATTCTTTCCTAAGCCACTTCTAATGTTGTATTTAAACAACCTAGGGACTTTTTCATTTCAGTCATTGAGGTCTTCAATTCCAATATTTCTGTTTGGTTCCTTTTTTTTTTTTTTTTCCTTTTTAAGATTTCTATGTCTTTTTTGAGATTCTCATATTGGTCATTTATTATTTTCCTGACATTCTTTAGTTCTTCCACTGTTTTCCTTTATTTTATTTTATTTTATTTTTTTGAGCATATTGAAGATCATTTTAAAAAAATCTTTGTCTTATATAGCCCGAATTTAGTCTACTTCATTGATGATTTCTGAATTTTTATCTTGTTCCTTTGAATGGGCTGTCATTTCCTGTTTTCTTGTTTATCTTGTACCCTTTTGTTGCACACTATGCATTTTATTTTAATGTGTTAATTCTGGAATTTTGTCCCTGAGCTGTCTGTTACTTAAATTTGTATCTAGCTTGTAATATGACAGAAATTTCATGGAGTGCAGGAACTAACAAAAGCAAACAAAGCTAAAGAAAAACACACATGTCACATTTTGGCAAATTAACTCTGCAGTGGCTGGTGAGCTCCTTCAGAGCTTAGCCCTCCTATCAAGAGGAGCCCAAGGTGAATGTGTGAGTCCCCTACATCTTTTCTGAGCTTGTGTCTTGTTCTTGACTTGGGCTTGTTTGTGGCTTTGGGAATTCCCCAGTTTACAGGAATCCAAACTCCCCCCCATTCCCTGTGAAGTAGACTTTCTCCTTCTCATGGGCATTCTATTTTCTGTTTTAAAGTCAATAATCCTTTTGCCCCAGGCCACTTTGATTTAATTGTTTCTTATACTATTTTAGCTGTCTTCAGGTTGCTTCTGCCAACAGGGCAAATTCTGGGAGGGCAAGCCAGAGATAAGTGCTCTTGTTCAGTCTTTCGGGTCTCCACCAATAGATCGGCACCAACATACAGGCATCTCTGTTTGTACATAGGGGTTACCCTGCTCCCTCTGGAACTGGTCCAGGGACCTACAATGGAAGCACAAGTCGACTTTGCACTGTGGCGGGCTGGGGTGGGGTAGGGATCAGCAAGAATGCCATGAGCTTCCCTATGTTTTTTTAAGTTGTGTTATCATGACTCAGCACTTGCCCAGTTAATGGACTCCTTTCACTTTTCCAGAGTATTGAGCTAGATGGCTCTGTGAGTTTTTGCTAGTTGTTCAAAGATTCGTTGTGAGATTGGAACCCTGGAGCATCTGACACTGCCATGTTGGTCTCTGGTAGGAATGTTGGCATTTTAAATGAGAATGAGATGGGGTTGATCAAACATATTTTCTCAGACTTTGTTGCACTGCCATTATATTGGTTGTCCTAGAATCATGCTTTCCTGAAGAGAGCATAAAAATTAAATTTAACTCTGGAACTCACTAGTTTGTGTGATCTGGTGTAAGTCATTTAACCTGCCTAAGGAACAGTTTTCTCAATGTAAGATGGGGCTGATAAAACATAGTTTCTCAAAACTCTATTGTGAAAGTTGAATGTGATAATGCATGTGAAAATGTTTGTAAACTATAAGGTGTTTGACAAAAGGCAATTGTAAAAAGACCAATTTCATTCACAAAAAGAGAAGAGAATTCAACATGAGACCAAGGTTATCCACTTTACCATTTGCCAGGGTAGGTCCTGGACAATATTAATACAAATCTATTACCACTATTAAGAAGGACAGAAAGTATGTGGCCTTAGTGGTGCTCATCTAATTGGGATGGGGAAGGGGGAGGGAAAGGCAAAACACCTTCATAGGTAACAATTAGAAAAACAAACCACACTACAACGAATCCTCAGGCCCTAAACCTGAGGGAGGAAACTGCTTCCAGGGTATACTAAGGGAGGGCAGAGTGCCTACTCCCAGGCATTCTCAAAGTCCATGGTAGGGGATAGCTATTTCATTCCAATATGCCCTAGCATGCTCCAAGGACTAGCCTGTGAGAATGTCTGTAAAAATGCTTGAGAGAGGAGGTTGGGAGGTTGCCAGAGCTTACCTCCTCCTCCCACCTCCTCTTCCATTCAAGGCACCAGAGCACTCTGATACACAAGATAGGTAATGCAGTGGTCAGAATTTGCTGAAATTTGCCAAGTTTGGACCCAGAGTCAGTAGGCCCTGTTGCCAGGGTATACCTGTGTCTTAGGGGCCCCTAATGTTAGATCTAAGGCTGTGCTTGAAATGGAGGTTCAGGGCTTTGTTCCTCTCAGTACTCACAGGTTGGGCCTCCTGAACTGGTCGTGGTTTACTCTGGGCCTCAGTTCCCCCATCTGTCAAATGATTCAAACTATTTGGCCCCCTAATGATACAGGGCTCTGTTCCTTCATCTGTGCCCCTCTCAAACTCCCAATGCTCACCTGATTGTCTGAAATCACAGAGGCTGCCCATGCGCCGATACCTGACCTCTGACCCTCAGGTTTCCTGCATTCCTTTAAGGAGCTCAGTGATAAATGTCTCTTTTGGCAGCATTTGTTTTGGTCCTTATAGGACCAGGCCCAAGAACAGCTTGGGGGACCACTTGATACCAACCAGTCCAAGGAAACCTGCTGGGATTTATGGCTGGCTGTACAAATGGATGATGACAGCCTCAGGCACTGAGTTTTTAGAGCAGCCTCTCACCGGCATGTCACAAAGTGAAAAGGGTGCCATCTGTATAATTCAACCATTTGCAATAATACCCGAGTTTTTCAAGAAAATTCATTTTGAGGCCTCATTTATCTATGTAAGTGACTCCGGTCTCCACTTGAATTTCTTTGTGTGTACCTCACCACTCTGCTAAGTACCAAGGGTCAATTATTTCTCCCCCTGCATATTGAAACTCTGTTATTTAAGTCAGACACTGTGTTTAGACATTGAAGGGAGGAATGCAACAGAGAATAAGGTTGGTCCTCATCTTGTGAAGCTTTTATCTAGTTGGGGAGAGAACATGTATTCATAATCTAATAACACTGACAGCACCAGGCAATGTCAAGTGGTTGCTTTGGCTCTGGAAGCACTAATGGCTGCCATGGTCAGGGAAGGCTTGACGGAGGAAGTGTACTTTCAGGTAGATGTTGACATTTCCATTAAATAGTTGAGAAATGCAATGGTGTGAGCAGAGGTACAAAGGCAGAAGTGGGTGTGATAAGTTCAAAGGAAGGTGAGGAGATGAATTAGGTTGAAATGCAGAGTTCATACCTCTTCATTTGGGTTAGGGGCAGCAGATACAATAGTGAGCATGAGACTTAAGACAAGCCTACTCTAGCCAGCAAACCATAGCACACAGAGGCTGGATTCAAGAGATGTATCTAAAGTAGAAATGAAGACTTGTTTGATAGGAGTAGCAAAGGAGAGGGAAAGGTTGACTGTACCTCCACGGTGTTTTGTTTGTTTGCTTTTCTTAATTGGGTAAAGGGTTTCTACATTCACCAAACTTCTGAATATGCCATGCATTTCTTGCTTTTGGGCATTCACACTTGGTGGTTCCTTGAATGATAACCTCTCACCACCCCCTCCATCCTTCTCCTAGGTAATGTCTAGTTATCTTTTCATATTCAAGTCAAACATCACTTATGAGGTTTTCCCATTTCCAATAGACCAGGTAAAGTTTCCTGTTAAGACACTCTCATAAGCACCTTTTATTCATCCTTAGTAGGATATCCATGAAGGAAATTAAATAATTGAAGTGTAATTAGTTATTTAATTAATTTTTCCTCTATTGGAATGTAAACTCTATGCTAGCAGGGAGTATGTCAACCTCAATTGCTACATCTCCAATGCCTAGTACTTGCTCAAATATTTACTGAATGAATGAATGAATGAACATAGGGAATACAAGGAGGAAGGGGTACAAGGCAAAGAAAAGTGATGTGTTTGGTTTTGCATGCCATCAGCTTACTATATCTTGGAATATTCAAGATGTTTCTTCTCAGAGATAACTGGAAATCTGGCTTTAGAAGAGCTTTTGAATAGTTTACAATCATCTTGCTCACTTGAGGAATATAAGAAGGAAACATTTGAGTAAGTCGTGTAAGGGAATATATGATGGAAATAGAAAGAGGATAATGGTGAATGTAGTGAGTAAGGTTGTAGTAGACATTATAATTTTGAAGCAGCCTACTTTTATTTATTTATTTTTTACTTTATTTATATCATCAAACCAACCTAAATTTTCACTTAAAAGTTTTATAATAAAAATAAATTGTCTTAGATACAATTTTGATAGTTTGGTTGAAAAATACTCATTAGTGGAAAGTTAGGATAATCTGACTATGGATTTGTGTTTAATTTCAGAATTCTGAAATCTGATGAGTTGAGCTCATGTTTAAAAAAATCCTAGTCAATTATTTTTAAAATCTAGGATGGAAAAATCTAATTTCCACCTTGTACTAACTTTTCAACATTTTTATGTCTGAAAAGATTCTAAAATAAAAACTTAAAATTTAATATTTTTGAGTGAATAAACAATTTGAAGTTTGCTATGATGTTCCCCTAAATATTCCTACTAGTGGTCAAACTCTTTTAATCCTGAATCTGTTTCTTAATTCTCTATTTTATTACTTGCTCTTTGTTTCATACTTTCCTCTTTATCATGTCAATTTATACACTTCCTACAATTATTTTTCTCCTTTTTTTCTCCTCCATTTATTAAATGCCTATTATGTGCAAAACAGGATTGGGCATTGGGAATGCAAGATTTAAAAAAATACACATTTTTCTTGACCTCAAGACAAGCAGATTATATTTAGGGGGCTAGGCCTATAAAAAGACAACTACAATACAATATGACAAATATTAAGATACATGTGTACAAATGGTCATGGTCACCCAGAGGGAGAAAGTGATGGTAGAGAGGCAGAGGAAAGGAAAGTTGACGGGGTCTAAAATTAATATACAACTTTCATACGCTGTTTTGTCATGATTCAGAAAAGACCATGTTGCATGGAATGCCTTAAAAAAGCCAAAATACTGAAGGGGTTAAGGCTTTCTGAGTAAGAATTAATGTCTAGAAACAAAAGCCACCATATTAAAAGCTAATTCCAACGATTTGAGTTTGTGCACTAACTTTTAGTCTTCTTTTTAATCACTTTCCATTTTCTTACATTAAATAACAATCTAAGCATAAAAATTTAAAACCTGGCCTTAAAATAAAGCTAAATGTGACATTGAATTTTTATGTCTCCCTTTACTGAGTGTCCCCTGCACTGATAAATAGTATTGTACAGACAGAGAGAACTTAATCAAATTACTCATGTTTTGTTTGCTTTTTCTCTTACACTAGGTTGTTAGCTCCTTGCTGGCAAAAACCAACCTTTAATAATACATTATCAATAATTTACAATATATATTATTATATTCATTTTGTAATTTTCAAATCACTTTCACATATAGTGTCTTCTTTAATTCAAGAGATATGTGAGGTTAAAAGGTAATTTTAGGCCTTTTTGCAGATAAGAGAGAAGAGATGTTGGTAACTTGCCTGGGTTTTCACAGTAAGAAGAGGTAGAGAGAAAACACTGAATCTTCTGCCCTTAGCACTGGTGGTCTTTCCACTATCCCACCCTACCTCTTCTATAACAGTTCAGGTTAGATGGGAGTTTAGTAAATTCATGTAAAATTTTGTCCTTGGTTTGCTTGAGCTGCCTATAAATCCTGAGCCCAACAATAACTCAGTTCAAGGAAAGTTCCTCATTTCTCTGAATGCGGAGAGATACGAAAGAATTCGAAAGCACCGACAACCTCTTCCAAAAATGTGAACTTCATGGTTCTTGGGAAACAGATGAAGAAGGAAGACAGAATATTCTAGCACATAAATAACATTGGGAGGCCAATTCTCCCTGCACTTTCCAATCCAGTGACCAAGAGCACTACTGCTGGCCCATGACAAATTCTCTTATCCACAGCCCACTGGGGCCATGATGCCTTCCACATGTCCCTGACAGCAGCGTCTCTCTCCGGTCATAGTACCTGGAGTACAGCAGATTCAATTGTCCTCTCCCCTTTGTCAATGAGAGTATCTGTTGATGCACAGACAGCAGTTGGGGGGAGGAGATGCTGAAGCTGCAGTTCAAAGACCATTTCCATAACTTTTGAGGGAACTGGCAGGTCAGAAATGAGTCAATAGTTCAGATAGATTGTCAGGTAATAAGGAAAGTCATTAGAACAGGGGAATAACTGCAGCTGCTTTAAATTGAGCAGGAATTCAGCCAGATGTCAAGGTGGAAGCTACACTGTGAGCTTGTAACAGAAGCCACATCTTCTGTACACTCCTAAAAGAGCCACGTGGGCCATGAGTTCAAACAATAGGTTAGCAGCTGCTGCTCCCAAATTGCCTTCATCTCTGGTGCAAGGACAACCACAATGAAGTCAAGAAAGACAGATTAATCTCATGTTCAAAGAGTCATAGTATGGAAAAAAATACTGGTGGCTGGTGCTCAATAGTCTCAATTACTTGTAGGAAATGAACTGGAAAATTTTGGCAAGTCAGGAAATTAAGGGACACAAAAGCTAGTTCGACATTCATTCTGCTTCCAAGAGATCACAATGAATACACTTATTCTTGTCAGTGTACAATACGGTTGAATGACACAATGCTTAACTTTCAGGTTCCTCCATTTTGGGGCAACAAAAGTTCTCAAGTGTTCAGAGAAAATGAAAGGAAAAGAGTCCTCCACTGTTAATTGAGGTTTCAACCATCTTCCAAAATTCTAACATGCTATATGCTTATCTACACAAACAAAACCTCAGATGACAGACTTTAGTGGTGACTTATGATTTGTACATACAGATCATTCTAGGAATGCCAGATTGATCTGCTTAGCAGGTTGAAGGAATCATATGATGCTTTTTGCTATTGAGATATCAAAAATGAGCAGTGAACACCCACACAAAAATAAACCACATATCACATAGATTTGTATATTGAAAGATGATTTGGGTTCTGAAGAAGCAACCATAAACATTTTTAATATGAATGAACAAAGGCAAACATAACATGTAATTTCATGTTCTGATACTCTGTTTATGTGGTTCTGTCCCCCTGGAGTGTTCTACTGTCACATGTATTGATTCTCTAAAGCTTAGATCAAATGATGCTTCCTACAGGAAGCTTTTCCTTCCCATAGTCTATACTTCCAGAGCAAGTTATTGATTTATAACTCTAGTAGTGTACTCATTACATATTTTTATAATAGTTAACATATTATGTGGTCTTCCTCATAATAAATTATGAACAGGGACTATGACTTATTTATTTTGTATCCTCAGTGCCTAGCAGTGTGTTTGGCACACAGAGATCATTAAATGATACTGACTTAATAGCCTTTGCATTCAAAGGAGGTCACAGATGTTTAAATAATGAAATATCAATTGGTGTAGCAGTAATGAACTGGAAAGAATAGAAACTTTCATCCAGAGCAGGTCTTCACATATATGCACAAGTGAACAGGAAAACAATAAATAAATAAGGGTCCACTTGAGTTGGGATCCACAGTTGCTACTGATGTCCATATTGCAATAGCTAAACTTTGAGCAAGAAGGAGGGATCACAAGAATAAGGGTGAAACACAAATTTGCTTTACTCAAAGAGAAGTACAGATGCCAAGATACTTGATGAAGTCATCTTTTCAAAACGAGTTTCCAGCTTCTTCCCACTCTGCCTTATGAGATACTTAACTCATTTCTTCTCAGATACATCAGCCATTCTTGGGTTTTCAGTATAGCTGATCACTCCAAAAGTTAATCTGATATCTTTTCCTGAAAGTTCTAAACACTCACATCTCATTTCATGCTAGTAATTTCCAGTTGTATATTTCACTGTAAACCTCAGTCTCAGCATAACTAACTCCTACCTCTTCTACTTCCTCCCCAGTCAGTATCCTATTTATTAAGCTCCTCTTATTTATTTTCTTACCTGCCTCTGTGGTTCTTTAGTCATCAAATTATCTGTATTTTAGTCCTTTTACAGTGTCCCCCTTTTTTCCCATTCTGTTGCATTTCCCAATTCAGTCTGTCACCAAGATCCATTGACTGTTTAAAATGAAAAAAAAAAAAAAAATTATGTGGCCAACGGATTTTTGACAAGGTCAAAAAAAGTCAGCTTAATAGGGAAAGAATCGTCTTTTTAGAAAACTGTGGTGGGAAAACTGAACAGCCATAAGCAAAAGAATGGAGGTGGATCCCTACCTCACATCATACAAGAAATTAATTCAAGATGGATCAAAGGTCTAAATATAAGGATCGAAACTATAAAATTCCTAGAACTAAACATAGGGAAATGTCTTCAGGAAACTGTGGTAAGCAATGGTTTCTTAGACTACAATGAAACATGAGCAACAAGAGAAAAAATAGAGAAATGAGATTTCATCAAAATTTAAAACTTTGGTTCATCAAATAACTTTATAATGAAAGTAAAAGGACCACCTACAGAATGGGAGAATGGGAGAAAATGTTTGTAAACCATATATCTGATAAGGGTTTAATATCTAGAATACATAAAGATATCCTACAACTCAACAATAAAAAGAAAAAAGCAACAAATTTTTTTTCAGAGAAATGGGAAAAATACTTGAATGTACATTTCTCAAAAGAAGTTATACAAATAGCCAAAAAGCACATGAAAAGATGCTCAACATCACTGGCTTATTAGGGGAATGCAAATTAAAACCACAATGAGATATCATCTCATACCCACTAGAATGGTTTGATCTGAAGGAAAAAAAAAAGAAAATAGCAAGTGTTGGAGAAGATGTGGAGAAATAAGAAAGGTTAATTCCTTATTTGTAGGAATGTAAAATGGTGCAGCTGCTGTGGAAAACTAAGCTAATTATAGAATTGCCGTATAGCTCACCAATCTAACTTTTTGGTTTATACTAAAAAGTATAGAAAGCAGGGACTTGAACAGATATTTGCATGCTGATATTCATAACAGAATTATTCAAAATTGTCAAGCAACCCAAGAGACTGCCAACAACAGTGAATGGATAAACAAAATGGGGTATGTGCATACTATGGAATATTATTCAGATGTAAAAAGGAATGAAGTTCTGACGTATGAGACAACATATATGAACTTTGTTGACACCATGTTGAATGAAATAAGCCAGACAGAAAAGAGCAAATGTTGTATGATCTCTGTTATATGAAATAAATAGAATATGAAAGTTCATAGAGTCAGAAACTAGAGTACAGTTTACCAGGGGCTGGATATGTGTGGCGAATGTGGAATTATTGCTTACTTGATATGAAGTTTCCATATCAAATTTGGGATGATGGAAAAGTTTCGATAACGGATGGTGGTGAGGGTAGCACAATATTTTGAATGTATTTGACACCATTGAATTGTATATTTTTAAGTGGATAGCCTGGGAAATTTTAGGTTTGTATACATGTTACCAGAATGAAAATTAAAATAAAGAATAAAATACATAGAGTTATTTTTATAAAGAGTGAACCTTAGTGTTATCTATGGATTGTAGTTTTAAAAAATAAAGAAAAATTAATCTCTACATCTCTTTTATCTACCCCTATTTCCCCATTTTTATGACTTTTCCTCTTTTTCTGCCTGGATTAGGGCCTGTCTCATTTCTCTACTTATGTATCTCCCTGTGTTTCTTTATCTTCAAAGTTTTCAGAATTATCTTCTTAAACCATTGCTTATCTCATATAACTTTCCTCATTTCTTTCAGGGCAAAGTCTCATGTTTTCTCTCCTTCCTCAGCCTGGCTGCACATTCCCCTTCTTACCCTCTGCATTACCAGAAAATCCCCCCATATATGTCCTAGCCACCCCCTGCTCAAGTTCAATCAGACTCCTTTACTACTCATCTCCTGGCGCGTCTGTACCATTGAACTGTGGCTCAGGTTATTACTCAACAGGAGAGCTGTGCCCATCCCCATTTATGGGTAAATGTTACATATCTTTTAAGTCTTGGCTTAGTGATCCAAGAAACTCTGGAGGTATGATTGGGGAACTCTTCTTCCACAGTTCTCTTTCTCCCTTGGGGAGTTCTTGGGATTGCTATCCTGTTAAAGAATGATCCATTCCACCTCACCAAGACCCTAAAACTGTCCTGCCCTCCAGCACCTTGTAGATTACTTTCCAAAGATGGGAAAGATTTATAGGTTGGAAATTTGACACAGGGCATGTGTCTAAATCATTAGGATCCTCTGGAGTAGACTTTTGAGAACCCAAAGGCTACAAAGCTGGCACTTTATGCTGTGAGAGGACTCCCTTGACAACATGGCAACACCACCCATGGGACTATAAAGATGGAGAAGTAGTAAACTATTGAACGACTCCCCTAATAACATCATACACATCCACTTAGTTTAAATTGTGCCTTCTCTCAATTTATATATTTAAATGAATTTGTCCATTTCATCTAAATTGTCAAATTTGCTGTCATTAAGTTTTTCATAAAATTTTTGTATTATCCCTTAAATATCTGTTGGGCCTGATTGATGTCTGATTGTGTTTCTTGTGATTTTCCATTTTTATCCTGCCTGACAGTCTCTGTCTTTTATTTACCAAGAGGTCTGCAAACATTTTCTATAAATGGCCAGATATAGTCTCTGTTTCTCTTTCTTCTTCCTTTCTCCTCTCTTTCCTCTTCCTCCTCCTTTCCCCTTCTCCTTCTTCTCCTCTCCTTCCTTTTATCCTCCTCCTTCTTCTTCTCAGCCTTTTAAATATGTAAAAACCACTCTAACCTTACAGACCTTATGAAGAATGTCTGCTGACCATATTTTGTCCACAGACCCTAGTTTGCTGATTCCTGGTTTAGTCTAATCACCTGTAATAGAACTATTTAGATGGTTGGATGCAAGTCTGAAATTTTGCTCTTTGCTTTGCATTTTATCATCTCTTTTCTGTATCTTTCTCTTTTTTTACTGTTTTCTTTTGTTGTATGTATATTCTGTATGCCGTTTTAATTTCATGATTGGATTTTACACTATTATTGTTTGTGGGATTTTTTTTGGTTGTTCTAGGTATTCAAATATTAGTCTTTAACTTTACAAAATCTATTTCAAGTTAATACTGACATACATCCAATATAATGTAGAAACTTCATACCAGTATAACTCAGTTTTCTCCCATAAATATATATGTTATACACTGATAATGATATATTTTATAAACACAAAAATACAGTTTTATAAATTTGGCTATAAATAGTCATATGTCTATATGAGCAATATACATTTTTATTTTAAGAAGAAAGAAATATAAACTTTTGTATTTACCCACATATCAACCATTTCTTGTTTTCTAGCATTGATCTGAGGTTTCATCTAGTGTAATTTGCCTTCAGCTGGAAAGTCTTCCTTTAGTATTTCTTATAGGAAATATCTGCTAGCAATAAATACTCTGTTTATCAAAAATGTCTTTGTTCTAACTTCACTTAATAAGGGTAAATTCACTAGTTATAGATATAAAATGCTATAAAATGCATGTTTTTTTTTGTTTGTTGGTTTATCTCAGTATTCGAATATGGCATTCAAATTGTTATGGACTCCATTGTTTTGGATGAGAAGTCAAGTATTTGTTATATCATTCTTTTTCTGTATGTGAATTGTCATTTTTCTCTTGCTGTTTTCAAGTGTTTTGCTTTGTCAGTGGTTTTAACAGTTTGAATATGATGTGTCCAGGCACAGTTCTCTTTGTGTACATCTATGATACACATGTGTAGCCAGGGATGCACGAAGAGTTTATATGTCATCCTTCTCCAACTCTCCTGTCCTAAATCTCGTCATTAAATTTCTGGCTGCTTTTCCACCCAAACCTAGTATACCGTCTCTGCCTGGTAAAATTGTCACTCTTTTCCTGAGCAAGATGAGGGGATGAAAATAGTTACTCTGAGCAAGATAGCTGCAAACTTGTCATGCCTACCTTAAGCCACAGTAAAACTTTACAGGTTGTTTCTGTAAGCATAATAAGGAACACAAAAAGGATATGTGATCTCTTCACACATTTGAAGAAAACTGTATATGGCATTAAAGTTTTTGTGGTGTATATTTTATATAGGGGCATTTATCTCCAACCGCATGCATTCCACTATTAGGACTGTCTTTATCATTTGTTCATTCAAATATGGATTGTGTATTTACAGGTAGCGTTACTTTCTTTTATATGTTTTCAGTGTTCTCTTTTTAAATAAATTAATATTTTACATAAATTAATACCATAATGTGGAAATGCATTCAGTAAGTATATCTAGGTACATTTTAAAAATATTATGAACATAATTATTCTTGATGTGTCTTAATCTGAATTTCTGTAACACAAAAGTTAGACTGAAGCACATAATTCAGGCAAGCTAAAATTATGTTTTTCTTATAACCTTTCTTTCCCCTTTCTATTTGATTTTTATTTTTATTTAATACTTTAAATATATGAATCAGAATCAACTGAAGGGATGATTAAAAATCACACCCCTAGGTCCCATCTCGGTTATATTATGTCAGTATATATCTATATGTACAATATATCTGTAACATTCATCTATCTATATTTCTGGTATAATATATATCTATCAGTTATACATATATAAATATAACCTGGGAGTTTGTATTTTTATAGAGCTTATTGGGTAATTCTTATCATATTGAAATTTGCTAACTAAGGATTTAAATATTAAGATATCGATCTACTAATTATAGTTTTGATACTAACCCATTCTTATTCTTTGTCTTAATAAATCGCTTACACATTTCTTTAAGAAAATAATTAATACAAATCAAAATGTCACAATGCCTAAAGATATTCATTATATAAAGCTTTAGAAACAACCTAATTATCCAACAATAAAAGAATGGATAAAAATCTATGGTAAATAAATTTACCATAGTTTATGCTATAGGATAGTCATTAAAATTATACTCATGAAAAATTTGGGATGGAAATAGATATAACAATATAAAGATAATGAAATGAGAAAATTGC
The DNA here is from genome assembly GCF_015220235.1 of Choloepus didactylus. Classification (NCBI taxonomy): domain Eukaryota; kingdom Metazoa; phylum Chordata; class Mammalia; order Pilosa; family Megalonychidae; genus Choloepus; species Choloepus didactylus. Next base: position 50,037,913 of record NC_051326.1, read on the forward strand.
CTATGTACCATCAATAAATCTATGTAACAATATGTATGAATGTTGTCAAAGACTAGAAAGAAACATAGAAATAAATTCAATTATGTTGGTTGTGGTAATGAAATGATAGATCATTCACAATATTCTTTAATGCATTGACACTGTTGTAACAATACTTTAAAAAGAAATTTAAGAAAACCTATTGACTAATAAATTAGATAATAATGATTTTTAAGTGAAGTCAGTTCAAATCTTTTTTCTATAAAGCCTATTAAGAATCGCCATTTCTATGAACTGCTATTGAATTTACTAAATGTAACAGTCATTCAATACTTGCAGAATGGAGAACTTTAACTTCTGGGAACAGAAGGAGTGGTTGCAGAGTTGGAGTATAGAAAGGGCTGGTATATCTGAGGCATAGATTATCTACTTGCCATGTAAACTCCAAGCCATGCAGTGGATTAGATCCAATGATTAAAGACCTTGTGTTTGCAAAAGTTAAGAAGTTTTGTTTTTATTTTTCCTTAGAGGCAGCAAGGTAAAATTGTTTTCTTGCATAGAGAAAGATTTGAGCTTGTTTTAAACAGAGGCTGACATATAAGATAAAGAGGGGAGTTGATGAAGTATCCTTGGTTTTTTGCTTGACAGCAAAGTCACATATTCTGATATGCATATATGATCAGCCTTTATTCAGACTATTTCTGCAGAAAATTCAGAAGACCATTTTCCAAACGGTCTCTTGAGCCTGGAAAGTTGCCAGGCTCTGTGCCAATCTGGATTCCCTTCAGATTACAACCTTCTTGGAGAAATAGCATGTTTGGAAGTAAAACGTCAGTTATAAAAAGGAATAAGGAAGCACTACTCCTAGCTTTTGATCCTTAAGAGCTACTATTTATCATTACAGCTAAAAAAGATTGATAGTTTCCAGAATTTCCAGAAATAGAACATAGAAGTGTCCTGAATTTATGGGTAAAATTTCTAAGTGAGTTTCTGAATTAAAACTTTATATTTATTCCAATTTGCCCTGCCTTCACAGTGCCAAAACTTGCAGTCCTAAGGGGATGGTCTACAAAATACTAAAAACAAAACCAAAAAACACCCAAGTCATCTAAATTTAAAATATATCTGCATTCTCAGGAGGAAACTTGAATCCTATCCTCAGGCAGCCTATAAAGGTGCATTGAACACTTACTGTGTGCAAACAAATGTGCTGCTACTATGGGATTTACAAAGAAGACACTGTGGTCCTAGGAATCACACAGACAAAAATATAAGCAGCTCTAAATGATAATCTGATTGCTATGTAATTCCATAAAATCATATAAATCATTAATGGTGAAAATTGCACAAGCCCGACATAGGCAACATCTGTATGAGTGATTTAATTTAAAAAAAAGAATTAATTAAAATTCTTAGATAGGTCTGAGCAGGCTTCAGAAAGACTGAACTTGACTTACTATGTCTATGGAGCAAATTCCTGTGCTTTTCCACTTTCTTTTATGTTTGCATTTTCTTCCTTTCATTGCCTTGTTTTCTTCTCTTTAAAGCCAGTATCGTGCTTACTTTTGCATCTCCTGCTTTACTCAAACCAGTCAGCTGGCCTTTCTTCTCTTTTAATAAAGCCCAACCCCCTCTTTAATTCGTTGCACTTAGAATGCCCTACACCTATTCTCTCTGGGCAAGTCTGAAACTGTGTCACTTAAGTGTTTAAAATTTAAGTCCCCTCCTGGGGCTGGAATGGTGTTCTTTATTCAGCACAATTTAATCTACTGTTCTGCACAATGTACATTTGCTGAGCAACATAAAACATAAATAATAATAGTCAATATCCTCAGGGTAATGCACAAGAAAACAGCTTGCTTCTAGTAGCCTGTCATCAGCAGAGGCATTGACAATGGCTTGTCACCTGAACATTGAGGGTAGTATTTAACCCATCTATGTTTTCCATTATGTGAAATCATTTAAGAAGGTTTACTTCTTTTTAATAGCAAATCGAGACAACTGAATATTTATCCTTTTAAGCATCTTTTAAAATTGAAATTACTCTTTATTCCCAATTACGGTTATTAACCAATTAGTTCCTCCATGTCTTGCTTAAATAATTTATTGCAGAATACACTCAAGGACAATTCTCAACCCAAGTACTGCTTCAAGTTCACATAATTACCACAGCATTAAAACAACATACATTCCAAGAATGAGAGGCTATCAGTGACTTTACCGCAATGCTACATGGCTGGTTATGTTTACTTTTTGCTCGGGTAGTTGTATGCATAGCTAAGCCTGGAGAACAGAGATAATTCAGCTGTTCATGTACAGAAAAACATAACAGAATACTAGACTATGAGAAATGCCAAGTGTGAGTCTCAGGAAAAAATTCAAGAACAGCAAGGTTTATAAAATAACTTGGGAATGGAGCTGGGTATGTGTGTTTGTGTGTGTGTGTGTGTGTGAGAGAGAGTGTGCCGACTGTTGGGGTGGAAGAGAATTGTGAGAATAGTTAAAGAGGTCAACACACTAAAGGAACAAGAAAAAAAAGAAAAAGGGGTTTGGGAGGTGTAGCTATTTACTGTTTGCCATCAAAATTATATAATGAAATGGGAAAATAATGATATCTATATGCTTGCCATCATTTTTGATGCATGATTAGACTAAGATATCCGTAGATAACAAAGACATTCTAGGCTAGGACCATATAACCCTTTAAAAATTTGGGGGTGAGGTATTTATATTTTTTATAACTCCTGGAATCACTGATTTAATAATAAAAAAAAAGGAGAGCAAGAGATTGAAGAGGGAAGATTTTGGAGAGAGGTAATAAAATCTGGCTATTCCTCACCATACCTTTAGCCAATTAGAAAATCCACCTCTCTTTTGGAGCACATAAAGTCCCACCCCAGGACACAAGGCTTTGCAAATGGCAGGCAGGCTGGATTTCAAGGCCCATTTGCTTCGTCGGCCAGTTGCCTTTGATCGGGGCACAACTCCTTCAATCAAGGAAGGGTGGGAGGATGTGGTCTTTCCTCCAGCTGCAGCTTTTTGTGATACTGGAGAAAGGATGTGCCGAAGCAGCAAAAAGTTTAGTACTTTTTCATGTAATCAAAAGTAGATTTGCACCTACTGGCAGGGAGAGTTTCCTATTTAAAAAAAAATTCATATTTCCTCATATTTTCATCAGCTTCACTTTTTCAAAATGCCATTGATGATTTCCTCTTTAATTGGTTTGAGACAGTCTACAAAGACCCAAGCACAAGAAAATTTACATAAATATAGGCCATAGGATGCAATTCACATTGAGAGTAATTAAATGTATTTTTTTACCTTTAGTGGTAAAGAAAAATGAAGGAAAATATAAAAGAATAAGATTTTGTTTAAAATTAAAGAAAATATTGTTACACTGTCCTCAGGAATTGGTTGAATATAACTTATATTTGGAGCCTAGAAATAAGTTATGGGACCATAGTCTCAGAAGATGTAGAATGTTGAATTTAAATAAAGACCTCCATTTCCAATTTACTATTAAATCTCAGGGTTCTGTCATAAAATGAGAAAATCCAAATAGGTAAACACCCAAGTAATCTCTGGAGTTATTTTGGTTACAAATATATATTAAAATCATTCTGTTACTTAGCGCCTCCTCTTCCCCCCTCCAAATATTACTTCCCAAGAACATTAGTAGAGAAAACCAATTCCCATTTACTCCTTGGTCAGGACATTGGGCTTTGGGAAGGCAAAAAATGACTTGAAATAGATCCTTCTTCAGTTCTGCCCATGGTCCTGCCATGCCTTTTTCAAGGGCAGTAAGGAGTTAAAAGAAAGAAAAAACTTGCGGTGTATAGGAGATGGGTAACAGGGATGCTAAGAGAAAGTCAGGGATGATACCTGCTCAGAATTAGGTGAATGACTTTACGGCTGCTTCAAAAGAATGAGGAACATTTTTTTTTTCTCTTTTCATTCTCTTTTCTCTCTTTTCATACTCAAATATGTCTGATACCACAACGAGCTATAAGGTGGCAAATGGAAGAAAATGTAGGACAACCCAAAACAAAGCTATAATGTGGTCAAATACAGACAGAGGAAGTGAGAAATAGTCAAAATTAGTGTCAGTAGTGAGGTACAACCAGAACTACCCCACCTGGCTTGTAAATTTGTCTTTCTGTCATTTTCCAGCAGATGGCCCTGGGGGTTGTCCCAGAAGGCTGTGAATCTTAAATAATAAAATTAGTTATGGACATATAGAGATGTCATAATTGTGTTCACAAAAATAACTGGGCATATGAAACATAGGGTAAAAGCCATGGATTAAAAAAAGATATTTTTTTTTATTGGCTTTGAGCCTGCAGTGTGATACGAGTGCAAAATTAGTTATTTGTTTTAAAGATACTTTTTAAAGACGGTGTAGTTACAGGGAAAGAGGAAGGTACATCTCCCTCTCTACTCTGGGCTGGACAGCCTCAACGACAATGTTGAGACCTTTTCCAGGTTCAGTGTCCATCTAGTTATAGATTAACGGCAGAGTACCAGAAAACATGGCACTTGAAGATCAGAAAAATTAATTGAGGACAACAGTCTTGAGCAGGGTATGCTCAGGGGATAGTATGGTGACTGTCATGAGGAAAAGGGAGTATATATATATATATATAACCTTGGACTGGAGAACCAGGAAAAAAAGTTGTAGTATAGCAATGTGTACCTCAAGAAAAGGGCATTCTAATTATCAAAGCCTTCCAAAGTTGGAATGAGCAACTTAAGAGGAACTGAGCATAGAAGTACGTGAAGTTATAATAAAAATACAAGCATCAAATAGACAACTGGGATAGATTCCATGATTCTGATATATCATAGAAGAGTGAGATGGGTTTTTAGTCTCCTAACCCTAGAAACTCTTCTATGGCTGCTTTACAAATGCATAGAATTTACCAACATTACTATTTTCATTTTCACTTCTAAATTTCTCTGCCTCTATTAGAACCCCAGCATGTTTATCAAAACCGTAACTATCTAAAATTATACACATTGTTTCATCTTGTTATTGACCTAAAAACTTCCATGATTTGCTGTCTCCTATTATTTGGGGTGCGTTTTAGAAAAAAAATGATAAAATCTATGCATTATCTCTCTAGTAAAATGCACTTACAAGCACACAACACTACAATTTTACAGTAGTTGCCCTTGGTCCACTGTCTTCTGAGATGGTGTGGATCCAAAGCTCACAGCCCTGCTTTGGGGTGTTTGAGAGTTTACTTGTAAATCACGAGTTCTTTGGAAAGAGTGGAGAGGCAAAGAAACTTGCTGCCAACTGAAGATCGATCCTCAAGTGAAGGGCAAATAATTTCATTTACAAAAGTGTGACTTATACACAGCTTCTGTGGAATCCATATTTTCTATAAAATGACATTTGAATTAGCTTCTTTCCTATTTTACTCAAAGCAGTTTTTTAATTTTTTAATTTTCCATTTTATGTGGAATTACTTTTCCAGAAAGAGATATGGGTAGCTTTTATCTTTTTCTAGAAGGTTAGCTTTTTAAAAAAAAAAAAAAAAATATATATATATATATATATGTATTTTATTGAGATTGTTCACATACCATACAACTATATAAAGATCCAAAATTGTACAACCAATTGCCCATGATACCATCATACAGCTGTGCATCCATTACCACAATTTTCTTTTCAATTTTTAGAACATTTTCGTAACTCCAGAAAAGAAATAAAGACAAAAAAAGGAAACTCAAATCCTCCCATACCCCTAAGCACCCCCCCTCCATTATTGAGTCATAGTATTGGTATAGTACGTTTGTTACTGTTGATGAAAGAATGCTAAAATACTACTAACTGTACTACAGAGTTTGCAATAGGTGTATATTTTTTTCCTCTATGCCTCTCTATTATTAACTTCTAGTTATAGTGTCATACATTTGTTCTAGTTCATGAGAGAGATTTCTAAAATTTGTGTAGTTAATCACGGACATTATCCACCACGAGATTCACTGTTTTATACAATCCCATCTTTAACCTCCAACTTTCCTTCTAGTGACATGCGTGACTCTGAGCTTACCCTTTCCACCACCTTCACACACCTTTCAGCACTGTTAGTTATTCTCACAACATGCTACCATCACCCCTGTCCATTTCCAAACATTTACGTTCACCCTGGTTGAACATTCTGCTCAGAATTAGCAACCACTCCCCATTCTTTAGCCTCATTCTGTATCCTGGTAACTTATATTTCATGTCTATGAATATACACATTGTAATTAGTTCATATCAGTGAGACCCTGCAATATTTGCCTTTATGTGTCTGTCTTATTTCACCAAATATAGTGCCCTCAAGATTTCTTCATCAACCCCTTTCTTTTAAGATGGTTTTGTTCACACACCATACATTCCTTCCCAAGTAAACAATCATTGGTTCCCTGTATAGTCACGTATTTATGTATTCAACACCATCATTACTATCTATATAAGGACATATCCATTTCTTCCACAAAAAAGGAGGAAGAGTCAAAGAAGGCAGAGAGACAAAAGAAAAAGAAAAGAGAAAGAGAGAGAGAAAACAACAACAAAATCAAAGCAGTTTTTATAAGCTCCATCTAAGTAAACATGTATTCACTGTTAAGTATTTAGTATATTAAAGACTGTTGTCAAGGGATGAGAAAAATAGTGGTCAGGGAAGCAGTTCATCTGGGTTTTAGCTGCAGGTCTAACCCTAACAACATGTGTAATCTGTTGCGTAACCAGGGGCAAGTTACTTCTCCCTTTAGGCCCCCATTTCCTCACCTGTAAAATGATGAGCCTGGCCTAAAAAGTCTGTGATATACTACCCAAACATGAATTTAGAAGACTTTATGATCCTAAGTGCCTGCTGATATGAATACGAGGACTCCCCAATGTCCAAGTTCAACGTGGTCTCTACCCTGCAGTCGTTTCCACCTTTATATTACCTTGGAAAAGTATTCAATTTCAGATGAAGATTTATTCAATCTCAGATGAAGCTCAGTGCCCTCAACTATTAAATGAGGATAACTTACTTCCAACATTTGATGTGAAGGTTAACCAAAAAAAAAAAAAAAAAAAACCAAAACCCTTATCATGGTGTCTGGCACATACTAAGAGCAACTAGTAAATAACTATTAAGATTGGAGTTCTTATAGAATATATGTTCAAAAATAATAAAACCTCATTAGAAGCAGCATTCTTTTAGCATAGACATCTCATACCCATTCTACGATACTAAGGAGTATTGGAGACATTGCAATGCATAAACGTATATCTATCTTTATATATCAATGTTTGTATGTATGCACATGTATGTGTGATTTATTATTTTTTAATTTGTTTTGTTTACTTATTTCTCATCCAGTTCTTCTTGATCTCTACTGTTTATACCCTGAACTCTTTGAATTCTAGGCAGTTTGGCCTTTCTCAGTTCTTTCTCCTAACAGCCCCATCCCCCAGTAAAGAACCTTAAAGTTTTAAAACAAATTAACTTATCTCATGGAATACTAGTTGTCCAGATGTGGATGTTAGACTAAGGCATGCCAATGGGTTTTTTTCCCATGTTGATCTTTATTGTCTTTTGCTCACCTTGTACATTTTCCTCGATTCCATTAGCCAGAATCACCTTACACACATGCAGACCTAATAATGTTATTCCCTTGTTAAATCCTTCAGTGGCTCTCTTTCACTTAGAAGACCAAGCACTAGTGTCTTCACATGTTGTCAGGCCATCCATGACCCAGCATCTCCAGCCTCATCACCCGGTACCTCCTCTGTGCACTTCCTGTGTCAGTCATGCCACATATGGGCAGATTCTTGAAAATGATCTGTGGCCTCACCCTTGTGTATCATTGCCTTCCCACTACAGTTGGCCTGATGAGCTTTTGCTCCTCTTTCAGTATCAGCTAAGGCTATCTCCTTTGTGAAATCTTCTTTGACTCCCATCCCAATCTCCACCCCTCTGTGGCCTTGAACATAGTTTACAAACTATCTTTAATTATTTTACATGACTGTTGGTCTTACGAAACTGTCCACCTAGCATAGGCTGAGAACCTAGTGAGCATTCAATAAGAATTTGCTGGCTGAATCAGTAAAAGACAGCTTCTTAGAGGAGACAATTTTGTCTGGTTCACTTTTGTACAATTTTATTCTTGCCTTGGGATTAGTTTGCTGTGGGAAAAGAATTATAGTTCCTCCAGGTGTGCAGTTAGGTCTTTGATTTTAGCTCTTTCTTATTTCTTAATATAGGTGTTTAGGGCTATGAATTTCCTTCTCAGAACTACCTTCACCACATCCCATAAGTTTCAATATATTGTATTCTTGTTTTCATTCATCTCGAGATAGTCACTGATTTCTCTTGCAATTTCTTCTTTTGCCCACTGATTGTTTAAGAGTGTATCATTTAACCTCCATATACTTTGAGTTTTCCAGTTCTTTGCCTGTTATTGGTTTCCAGCATCATTCCATTATGGTCATAGAAAGTGCTTTGTATAATTTCAATATTTTAAAATTTATTGAGACCTGTTTTGTGCCTGAGCATGTGGTCTAGCCTGTAGAATGATCCATGAGCACTTGAGAAGAATGTATATCCTGCTGTTTTGGGGTGCAATGTTCTGTATATGTCTGTTAGGTCTAGTTCATTTGTCATTTTATTCAAGTTATCTGTTTCCTTATTGATCCTCTGTCTAGATGTTCTAGCTAATGATGAGAGTGGTGTATTGAAGTCGTCAACTGTTATTGTAGAGACATATATTTCTCCCTTCAGTTTTGCCAGTATTTGCCTCATGTATTTTGCAGCACCCTGGTTAGGTGATATATATTTATGATTGTTATTTATTCTTGGTGGATTACTCCTTTTATTGAAATATAATGTCTTTTTTCTCATAACAGTTTTGCATTTCATGTCTATTATGTCTGTTGCTCGTATACCTACCTCAGCTCCTTTTGGTCAGTGCTTGCATAGAATATCTTTTCCCAGCCTTTCACTTTCAACCTATTTTTATCCTTGGATGTTAGGTGAGTCTCATGTAGACAGCATATAGATGGATTATATATATTTTTTAATCCATTCTGTAGTCTATGCCTTTCATTAGGGATTTAATCCATTAACATTCATTGATATCACTGAAAAGGCAGTACTTACTTCAACTATTTTATCATTTGGCTTTTATATATAATATCTTATTTTTGTCTCTCTATTTAACTTTTTAGATACCCTTACTGATAATGTTTGTTTCTACATTCTCCTTCAAGCCTCTCTCTTCTGTCTTTTCCTTTAAGCCTGCAAGACTTCTTTCAGTATTTCTTGTAGGGGAGTTCTCTTGTTGATGCACTCTCTTAGCTACTTTTTTTCTGTGAATATTTTAAACTCTCATTCATTTATTTTTATTTTAATCTTCATTTTATTGAGATATATTCACATACCACGCAGTCATACAAAACAAATCGTACTTTCGATTGTTCACAGTACCATTACATAGTGGTACATTCATCACCCAAATCAATCCCTGGCACCTTCATTAGCACACACACAAAAATAACAATAATAATTAGAGTGAAAAAGAGCAATTGAAGTAAAAAAGAACACTGGGTACCTTTGTCTGTTTGTTTCCTTCCCCTATTTTTCTACTCATCCATCCATAAACTAGACAAAGTGGAGTGTGGTCCTTATTGGCTTTCCCAATCCCATTGTCACCCCTCATAAGCTACATTTTTATACAATTGTCTTCGAGATTCATGGGTTCTGGGTTGTAGTTTGATAGTTTCAGGTATCCACCACCAGCTACCCCAATTCTTTAGAACCTAAAAAGGGTTGTCTAAAGTGTGCGTAAGAGTGCCCACCAGAGTGACCTCTCGGCACCTTTTGGAATCTCTCTGCTACTGAAGCTTATTTCATTTCCTTTCACATCCCCCTTTTGGTCAAGAAGATGTTCTCCGTCCCACGATGCCAGGTCTACATTCCTCCCCGGGAGTCATATTCCTTGTTGCCAGGGAGATTCACTCCCCTGGGTGTCTGATCCCACGTAGGGGGGAGGGCAGTGATTTCACCTTTCAAGTTGGCTTAGCTAGAGAGACAGGGCCACATCTAAGCAACAAAGAGGCATTCGGGACGAGGCTCTTAGGCACAACCATAGGGAGGCCTAGCCTCTCCTTTGCAGCAACCGTCTTCCCAAGGGTAAAACCTATGGTAGAGGGCTCAACCCATCAAACCACCAGTCCCCTATGTCTGTGGTCATGTTAGCAACCATCGAGGTGGGGTAGGCCAATACCCCTGCATTCTCCACAGGCTCCTCAAGGGGGCACTACATCTTTTTTTCCTTGTTTTTTTTTTTTTTTTTAACTTTCCCTTCTTTTTTAAATCAACTGTATGAAAAAAAGTTAAAAAGAAAACAAACATACAATAAAAGAACATTTCAAAGAGACCATAACAAGGGAGTAAGAAAAAGGCAACTAACCTAAGATAACTGCTTAACTTCCAACATGTTCCTACTTTACCCCAAGAAAGTTACCTAATATAGCAACATTTCTGTGAACTTGTTCCTAATATATCCATCAGAAATTAACAGACCATAGTCATTTCTGGGCATCCCCAGAACGTTAAATAGCTTATCTGTTCTTCTTGGATTATTGTTCCCCCTTCCTTAATTGCTCTCTACTGCTAGTTCCCCTACATTCTACATTATAAACCATTTGTTTTACATTTTTCAAAGTTCACATTAGTGGTAGCATATAATATTTCTCTTTTTGTGCCTGGCTTATTTCGCTCAGCATTATGCCTTCAAGGTTCATCCATGTTGTCATATGTTTCACAAGATCATTCCTTCTTACTGCCGCATAGTATTCCATCGTGTGTATATACCACATTTTATTTATCCACTCATCTGTTGAAGGACATTTGGGTTGTTTCCATCTCTTGGCAATTGTGAATAATGCTGCTATGAACATTGGCGTGCAGATATCTGTTCGTGTCACTGCTTTCCGATCTTCCGGGTATATACCGAGAAGTGCAATCGCTGGATCGAATGGTAACTCTATATCTAGTTTTCAAAGGAACTGCCAGACTGACTTCCAGAGTGGCTGAACCATTATACAGTCCCACCAACAATGAATAAGAGTTCCAATTTCTCCACATCCCCTCCAGCATTTGTAGTTTCCTGTTTGTTTAATGGCAGCCATTCTAATCGGTGTTAGATGGTATCTCATTGTGATCTTAATTTGCATCTCTCTAATAGCTAGTGAAGCTGAACATTTTTTCATGTGTTTCTTGGCCATTTGTATTTCCTCTTCAGAGAACTGTCTTTTCATATCTTTTGCCCATTTTATAATTGGGCTGTCTGTACTATTGTCATTGAGTTGTAGGATTTCTTTATATATGCAAGGTATCAGTCTTTTGTCAGATACATGGTTTCCAAAAATTTTTTCCCATTGAGTTGGCTGCCTCTTTACCTTTTTGAGAAATTCCTTTGAGGTGCAGAAACTTCTAAGCTTGAGGAGTTCCCATTTATCTATTTTTTCTTTTGTTGCTTGTGCTTTGGGTGTAAAGTCTAGGAAGTGGCCGCCTATTACAAGGCCTTGCAGATGTTTTCCTACATTATCTTCCAGGAGTTTTATGGTACTTTCTTTTATATTGAGATCTTTGGTCCATTTTGAGTTAATTTTTGTGTAGGGGGTGAGGTAGGGGTCCTCTTTCATTCTTTTGGATATGGATATCCAACTCTCCCAGCCCCATTTGTTGAAAAGTCCATTTTGACTCAGTTCAGTGACTTTGGGGGCCTTATCAAAGATCAGTCAGCCATAGATCTGAGGGTCTATCTCTGAATTCTCAATCCGATTCCATTGATCTATATGTCTATGTTTGTGCCAGTACCATGCTGTTTTGGCAACTGTGGCTTTATAATAAGCTTCAAAGTCAGGGAGTGTAAGTCCTCCCACTTCGTTTTTCTTTTTTAGAGTGCCTTTAGCAATTCGAAGCATCTTCCCTTTCCAAATAAATTTAATAACTAGCTTTTCCAAGTCTGCAAAGTAGGTTGTTGGAATTTTGATTGGGATTGCATTGAATCTGTAAATGAGTTTGGGTAGAATTGACATCTTAATGACATTTAGTTTTCCTATCCATGAACATGGAATCTTTTTCCATCTTTTAAGGTCCCCTTCTATTTCTTCAATAGAGTTATGTAGTTTTCTTTGTATAGGTCTTTTACATCTTTGGTTAAGTTTATTCCTAGGTACTTGATTTTTTTAGTCGCTATTGAAAATGGTATCTTTTTCTTGAGTGTCTCTTCAGTTTGTTCATTTCTAGCATATAGAAACATTACTGACTTATGTGCATTAATCTTGTATCCCACTACTTTGCTAAATTTGTTTATTAGCTCTAGTAGCTGTATCGTCGATTTCTCAGGGTTTTCCAGATATAAGATCATATCATCTGCAAACAATGACACTTTTACTTCTTCTTTTCCAATTTGGATGCCTTTTATTTCTTTGTCTTGCCGGATTGCCCTGGCTAGCACTTCCAGCACAATGTTGAATAACAGTGGTGACAGCGGGCATCCTTGTCTTGTTCCTGATCTTAGAGGGAAGGCTTTCAGTCTCTCACCATTGAGTACTATGCTGTCTGTGGGTTTTTCATATATGCTGTTTATCATGTTGAGGAAGTTTCCTTCAATTCCTACCTTTTGAAGTGTTTTTATCAAAAAGGGATGTTGGATTTTGTCAAATGCTTTTTCAGCATCTATTGAGATGATCAATTGATTTTTCCCTTTGGACTTGTTAATGTGTTGTAATACATTGATTGATTTTCTTATGTTGAACCATCCTTGCATGCCTGGAATGAACCCCACTTGGTCATGGTGTATGATTTTTTTAATGTGTCTTTGGATTCGATTTGCAAGTATTTTGTTGAGGATTTTTGCATCTATATTCATTAGGGAGATTGGCCGGTAGTTTTCCTTTTTTGTAGCATCTTTGCCTGGTTTTGGTATTAGATTGATGTTAGCTTCATAAAATGAGTTAGGTAGTGTTCCATTTTCTTCAATGTTTTGAAAGAGTTCGAGTAAGATTGGTGTCAGTTCTTTCTGGGAAGTTTGGTAGAATTCCCCTGTGAAGCCATCTGGCCCTGGGCATTTATTTGTGGGAAGATTTTTGATGACTGATTGGATCTCTTTGCTTGTGATGGGTTGGTTGAGGTCTTCTATTCTCTGGTCAGTCTAGGTTGTTCATATGTTTCCAGGAAATTGTCCATTTCCTCTACATTATCCAGTTTGTTGGCATACAGTTGTTCATAGTATCCTCTTATAATTTTTTTAATTTCTTCAGGATCTGCAGTTATGTCACCTTTTTCATTCATTATTTTGTTTATATGGGTCTTCTCTCTTTTTGATTTTGTCAGTCTAGCTAGGGGCTTGTCAATCTTGTTGATCTTCTCAAAGAACCAACTTTTGGTGATATTTATCCTCTCTATTGTTTTTTTGTTCTCTATGTCATTTATTTCTGCTTTAATCCTTGTTATTTCTTTTCTTGTACTTGGTTTAGGATTGGTTTGCTGTTCATTTTCTAGCTTCTTCAGTTGATCCATTAGTTCTTTGATTTTGGCTCTTTCTTCCTTTTTAATATATGCGTTTAGTGCTATAAATTTCCCCCTTAGCACTGCTTTTGCTGCATCCCACAGGTTTTGATACGTTGTGTTCTCATTTTCATTCATCTCTATATATTTAGCAATTTCTCTTGCTATTTCTTCTTTAACCCACTGATTGTTTAGGAGTGTGTTGTTTAACCTCCAGGTATTTGTGAATTTTCTAAGTCTCTGATGGTTATTGACTTCTAATTGTATTCCATTGTGGTCAGAGAATGTGCTTTGAATATTGTCTATCTTTTTAAATTTATTTAGGCTTGTTTTATGTGCCAGCATATGATCTATTCTGGAGAAAGTTCCGTGAGCACTAGAAAAGTATGTATATCCTGGTGATTTGGGATGTAATGTCCTGTATATGTCTGTTAAATCTAAGTCATTTATCAGATTGTTTAGGTTTTCAATTTCCTTATTGGTCTTCTGTCTGGTTGATCTATCTATAGGAGAGAGTGATGTGTTGAAGTCTCCCACAATTATTGTGGAAACATCAATTGCTTCCTTTAGTTTTGCCAGTGTTTCTCTCATGTATTTTGTGACACCTTGATTGGGTGCATAGACATTTACGATTGTTATTTCTTCTTGTTGAATTGCCCCTTTTATTAGTATGTAGTGGCCTTCTTTGTCTCTCAAAACATCCCTGCGTTTGAAATCTATTTTATCTGAGATTAATATTGCTACACCTGCTTTCTTTTGGCTGTAGCTTGCATGAAATATTTTTTTCCATCTTTTCACTTTCAGTTTCTTTGTGTCCCTGTGTCTAAGATGAGTCTCTTGTATGCAACATATTGATGGTTCATTTTTTTTGATCCATTCTGCGAATCTATATCTTTTAATTGGGGAGTTTAATCCATTTACATTCAACGTTATAACTGTGAAGGCATTTCTTGAATCAGCCATCTTATCCTTTGGTTTATGTTTGTCATATTTTTCCCCTCTGTCTATTAATATCCTTTATTGTACCCATACCGAATCTCTTTAGTACTGAACCTTTCTCCAAGTCTCTCTGTCCTTTCTTTGTTTCTCTGTCTGTAGGGCTCCCTTTAGTATCTCCAGTAGGGCAGGTCTCTTGTTAGCAAATTCTCTCAGCATTTGTTTGTCTGTGAAAAATTTAAGCTCTCCCTCAAATTTGAAGGAGAGCTTTGCTGGATAAAGTATTCTTGGCTGGAAATTTTTCTCACTCAGAATTTTAAATATATCGTGCCACTGCCTTCTCGCCTCCATGGTGGCTGCTGAGTAGTCACTACTTAGTCTTATGCTGTTTCCTTTGTATGTGGTGAATTGCTTTTCCCTTGCTGCTTTCAGAACTTGCTCCTTCTCTTCTGTGTTTGACAGTGTGATTAGAATATGTCTCGGAGTGGGTTTATTTGGATTTATTCTATTTGGAGTTCGCTGAGCATTTATGATTTGTGTATTTATGTTGTTCAGAAGATTTGGGAAGTTTTCCCCAACAATTTCTTTGGATACTCTTCCTAGACCTTTACCCTTTTCTTCCCCTTCTGGAACACCAATGAGTCTTATATTCGGATGTTTCATATTATCTATCATATCCCTGAGGTCCATTTCGATTTTTTCAATTTTTTTCCCCATTCTTTCTTTTATGCTTTCATTTTCCATTCTGCCATCTTCCAGGTCACTGATTTGTTGTTCAACTTCCTCTAGTCTTGTACTATGAGTGTCCAGAATCTTTTTATTTGGTCAACACTTTCTTTAAATTCCATAAGATCATCCATTTTTTTATTTAGTCTTGCAGTGTGTTCTTTATGGTCTTCTAGGGTCTTCTTGATTTCCTTTGTCTCCCATACAATGGTCTCATTGTTTGTCTTTAGTTCTTTGACTAGCTGCTCTAGGTGCTGTGTCTCTTCTGATCTTTTCATTTGGGTGCTTGGGCTTGGGTTATCCATATCATCTGGTTTTTTCATATGCTTTAGAATTTTCTGTTGTTTTTGGCCTCTTGGCATTTGCTGAACTTGATAGGGTTCTTTTAGGATTTGTAGACCAATTGAAGTCCTTATCTCTAATTTATCAGATCTACAGCTTCGTGGAGTACACTTTCTCTAACTAACCAGCAGGTGGCGTCCACGAGCCACCTGTTCTCCACAAGCCAGTTCTCCCCTGCTTAGCCTTTTTGGTGAGTGGGGGAGTGAGTCTTATGGGGTCCAATTGGTGTACCAAGCTTGCGTGTGTAGTTGGTGTTGCCTGCCCTGTATATGGGGCGTGTTTCTGGGCAGTCAGAGAGAGGGGGGTGGCTCTAACAATGAAATCTCCCCGGTGATCCTAGAGTTTTAAAGCTGCTGCAATAGTCTAATCCTTCAGTTCAGTCCTGCCACAGTTTGTCTCTGCCACTGACCCACAAGTCCTTGCTATTGGCGTATGGCTCCTGAAACTTGCAAGTGGGCCCCTCTTCCAGGCTGTGCACCCCGGGTCCTCTGTTGAGGGATGACTGTGCTATGTCACAGGTGAGTGCCATCCCCCCAGGGTAGTTCTGGGCTGCTGGGCTGTGTAGGGAGGCTCCCAGTGTGCTGAAATGATGGCTGAATGGGACTTTGTTAATTCACACTGCTCCACCTTCCGAACTCTGGGACAATCAGCTGAGGTTGCAGGGAAGGCTAATGTCCATGCCTAGTTTTGCGGTGTGTGCCTGTTATTTGAAGCACTTCCGTCACACTGGGTTGTGTGGGGCAGCTCTGGGCTATGGGGCTGGCAATGGGCAGGAGTGTTTCCTGTCCACCAGGATGATGGCTGTGAGCAGACACCCCCGTTTTCTTGGGAAGTTGTGGTGTTTAGTGAATTTTCTCAGCCACTGGATTATTGCCTTTTGTCTCAGAGCTCTCTTAGTTCTGCTCTTGACTTGACTTGCCCAAATTGCAAGTCTTTGAAGCTTTCTGTATTGGGCTTCTTAGAGTAATTGTTTTAGAAAAAGAAAAAAGGATTAAAAAAAAAAAAAAAAAAAAAGGCCTCCTCAGAGATCTAGTGGGTTATTGAAATGCTAAGAGACAAAGCAACTAGGGCCATTAAGGAAAGGTCCACAGGGCAGAGAGATCAGCTTTTCTTCGGGATTTGCATATGAGCCTCAGGGCCTGAGCTCTGCCCTTCCCCTTTCTATGTTCACCAGAACTTCAAAAATCCTTCGCTTTTATTTTGGAGTTTTTCGTGTTGTTTTTTTTTCTATGCCTGTCTCCTCTCTGCTGGGCTGGCTGATCTCAGATTGTCTGGTGTCTGGTCTCAGTCTATCTATGGTTGGAGTCTGGATCAGTAGAATGAGTTTCTGATAAGGGCTGCCACTGCAGTTCTCCCTTCTCCTTCCCGGAGCTGACAGCCCCTCCTCCCATGGGACTGAGCCTGGCAGGGAGGGTGCGGGTCCCCTGGCCACAAAAACTTACAGATTTCGCTAATCTCAGCAGTTCCACGTTCTCATGAGTGTTGTATGAAGTATGCCCAAAGTCAGATTGCTCTGTGGTGTCCAGTCCACGCAGTTCCTGGCTTTCTACCTACTTTCCTGGAGGAGTAACTAAAACATACAGCTCACCAGTCCACCATCTTGCCCCGCCTCTTCTCATTCATTTTTATGCCATTTTATTGAGATATATTCACATAGCATACAATCATCCAAAGTGTACAATCACTTGTTTTCAGTATCATCATATAGTTGTGCATTCATCACCAAAATCAATTTTTAAACATTTACATTACTCCAAAAAGATAAAAATAAGATTAAAAATAAAAGCCAAAAAGAAAACCCAAATCATCCCATACCCTCCTCTCAAGCTATTATTCATTTACTTTTTGTCCCCATTTTTCTACTCATCTGTCCATTCACTGGAAAAAGAGAATGTGAACCACAAGGTTTTCACAATCACACAGTCACACCATATAAACTATACAGTTATATGATTGTCTTTAAGAATCAAGAATACTGGACTGCAGTTCAACAGTTTCATGTATTTATTTCTAGCTATTCTAATACAGTAAAAACTAAAAGGGATATCTGTATAATACATAAGAATAACCTCCAGAGTGATCTCTCAACTCTATTTGAAAGCTCTCAGTCACTGAAATGTTGTTTTGTTTCATTTCTTTTCCCCTTCTTGGTCCAGAAGACTTTTTAAATTCTATGATGCCAGGTCCAGGCTCATCTCTGGGAGTCATGTCCCACATTGCCAGGGAGATTTACACCACTGGAAGTCATGTCCCAAATAAGGAGGGAGGCAGCAAGTCTACCTGCTGAGCTGGCTTAGAGAGGGAGGCCACATCTGAGCAACAAAAGAGGTTCTCTGGGGGTGAATCCTGGGCAGAATTATAAGTAGGCTTAGCCTCTCCTTTGCAGTAATGAGCTTCATAAGAGCAAGCCCCAAGATCAAGGCTTGGCCTACTAAACTGGTAGTCCCCAATGGTTGAGAGAATATCAGGAATCCCCCAGATGAGGAAGCTTAACATTTCCACATTCTCTCCCAGTACCTCAAGGGGACTTTGCAAATACTTTTTAATCTCTGCCCAAATTACCCTAGTATCTACTGGGGCTTCACACTAACCTGTGCAAACCAATCAGAGCTCACTCCCTATTTAAGGTTCCATGTAATTATGGTGCTTGAGTAAACTAACTATACAAGTTAAATCATATTGTGTGCTACAGAAAATATAGATTTTGCACCAAATAAATATCTCTTACTTTGGTCTTACATAGAACATGAAGTTTTAAAATACTATCAATATCATCCTTTTCCCTTTAGTCTGATTTACCTTAGTCATAACCAAGTCATTTTAGGTCATATCTCTAATTGAAATCTGATCTGTTTTACAGCTTCTTTAACAACTGCTGTATGGGGTAATGCTGACATTCATAGCGGCCAAACTCTGGCTCTGAGTCTTAGGTATCACACAGTTGCCCAAAGTTCCAGGGACTGACTTCATTATATATAAACATCTCAGAATTTAGAAATAACAGTTACAATTCATGAATAGATGTGACTGCTATAAAGGCTTCCAATTTAGGAACCTTTACCATAAGCCTTCCACTGATACCCTATGCTCTCAGATTCAATTCTCAGAGTTTGCACATCATAGTTAGCCCATATTAGTGAGGTGTTATAATGTTTGTCTTTTCATTCGTGGCTTGTTTCACACAACATGCTGTCCTCCAGGTCCATCCACCTAGCTGCATACCTCACAACTTCATTCCTTCTTGCTGCCACTCAATATTCCATTGTAGGTATACACCATAGTTCATCATTTCATTTATCAGTCAGTGTACCCTTAAGCCATCTCTGTCCATTGAAATTTGTGAATACTGCTGTCATAAACACCAGTGTGCAAATGTCCATTAATGTCCCTGCTCTCAGTTCTTCCAAGTATATAACCAATAATGGAGCTGCAGGACCATATGGCAACCCCATACTTGGCTTCCTGTGGAACACCACACTGCCCTCCAGATGGGCTGCACCATTATGCTTCCCCAGCAACAGTGAATAGGTACATCCCTCTCCTCATGTTTTCTCCGGCACACAATACAATGCATCCTAAGTAAGCAATCAATAATTCCCAGTACAATCACATAATTAGGAATTCACCACCACAGTCTATATGAGGACATTTCTATTTCTTCTACCAAGAGGAAGAGGAGGAAAAGAAATGAAGAATAAAAAAAAATTAAAAGATAGAAGAAAAAATAAAAATAAAATAAAATACGGTGGAAAGGTCAGAAAACAACACTAGAGAGAATCCCATGACACTCCTTTATATCCCTCTCCTATAGACATTTAGCTTTGGTATATTGTCTTTTTTACAATTAATGGAGGCATATTACAGTGTTACTCTAAACTATAGACTCTAGTTTGCATTGATTGTATTTTTCCCCTATACCATCCAATTCTCAACACCTTATAATGTTGACATTCATTTGTTCTCCCTCGTGTAAAAACATTCTTATATTTGTACATTTAATTACATTTAATCACCATCATTGACCACTTTAGCTTTCCCCAAATTATACAATCCCAGTTTTTATCTTTTATCTTTCCTTCTGGTGTCATACATGCCCTTAGCCTTCCTCTTTCAACCATACTCACACTCATCTTTGTTCAGAGTACTTACAATATTTTGCTACCATCACACAGTATTTTGCTATCCATTTCAGGATCTATAAATGTTGAACATTTGGTACTCCTTCAGCATCAATTGCCTGCTCTCTACCCTATTTCTATCTCCTGAGAACCCGTGTTCTCAACTTTAACTCTCAAAGTTTGCTCATTAATGTTAGTTCATATTAGTGAGACCATAGAGTATTTCTCCCTTTTTTTCTGGCTATTTTCATGCAATGTAATGTCTATTGTTTACAATTTTGCCTTTTTTGTGTATCACATTTTATTTTACTTTTATTTTTTTCTCTCTCTCTTTCTACTGTTATGGAGAGTCTTCATTTCTATACTCTTCTCCAAATATCTTTCTCCTATCTTTTCCTCTCTGCCTGTAGTGCTCTCTTTAGTATTTCTTGTAGAGCAGATATCTTGTTCACAAACTTTGTCATTGTCTGTTTGTCAGAGAATATTTTTTCCCCAGGCTGTGGGGTCTGAATTCTCTGAGGGAGGCTGCCACATAAGCTGTGCCTGACCCCAACTTTCCTTAGGGGAGATATCCCTCTAGGAAATTATCTCCTTCACTTCTTCCTTTGTTTTGCCATCTTAACTCCACCCTTGCTTGGGTCAGGGCTGACAATTGAAAATGTCTGAGACTTTCTCTGTCAAGCAACTTAGAATGAGAGAAAAAAACAGAAAAAAGAAAGAAATCCTCTTTTCACAGTTTCACTGGTTGACTGGAGTTAGTACCCAATTCTATGTGCCCTTTTTCTTGGGACACAGCCCTTTTCCAGGATTCTGAGCTCAGCTAACTCCAAAGCCTAAGTTTTTATTTATTTATTTATTTATTTATTTCCATCAGCCCTGCCTCCTGTCTGCTGGGAGAGACCTCAGGGTTCCTTTCCTGCATGCTCCAGGTTTATCTGTGCTTGTAGCCTGTATTCAGTAATCCAAATTTGTTCATTAAAACCACAGTTTCAGCTTGGTTGAGTTGCCTTCCTTGCTCCTGGTAGAGAATGCTGCTTTTTCCCACTAGGACATGTTCCAATTCAGCTTGATGTGCCAGTAGGGGAGGGGTTCCAGCTCCACAGGGACTTTACTTACAGTTCTATGCTTTGATTTTGGCCATTCAACCCATTCCAGACTGCTGTACAATGTGTGTCTGGTCACAGATGTGCCCTAAACAGTTGTTACAGAGTATTTACTTGTTGTTTCTGGCTATTTACTAGTTGCTCTAGAGGACTAACCAAATTCCACACCTTCCTACACTGCCATCTTAAGTCTGTCAATCATTTTTAAAGGGCAGTTTTTCAGATAAAGAATATTTTGTTCACTTTTTCTCTTTCAGTACCCTACATATATCATATCACTGCCTTCTTGCCTCTATGGTTTTTGATGGAAAATCACCACTTAGTCTTATTGAACATCTGTTGCTGCTTTCAGAATTCTCTTTATCTTTCGCATTTGACATTCTGATTAGCATGTGTCTTGGAGAAGATCTATTAGGATTTATTCTGTTTGGAGTATGTTGTGCTTCTTGGATATATATCTTTTCAAGTTGTTCATAAGAGTTGGGAAATTTTCCATCGTTATGTCCTCAAATATTCTCTCTTTCTCTTTTTCCTTCTCTTCTCCTTCTGGTACACCTATGACATGTATGTTTGTGCACTTCATGCTGTCATTCAATTTTCCAAGACCCTGATCAATTTTTTTTCCATTCTGTTCCAGTTTGTTAATGCTACTGTTATGCAAAATACCAGTAATGGATTGGCTTTTATAAATGGGTTTTATTTAGTTACAAATTCACAGTTCTACAGCCATAAAGTGTCTAAACCAAGGCATAAATGTGAGTATACCTTCTGTGGAGAAAGGCCGTTGGTGTCCAGAAAACCTCTGTTAGCTGGGAAGGCACGTGGCTGGCATCTGCTTGCTCCCAGATTGTGTTTCACAAATGGCATTCTCCAAAATATCTCTCTAAGCTGCAGCTCATGTCTGGGTCTGTGCCTGCATTTTTAAAGGACTTCAGTAAACCAATCAAGACCCGTGCTGAATGGGCAGGGCCATACTTTCATGGAAATCATCTAATCAAAAGGTATTACCCACAGTTGGGTGGGTCACATCTCCATGGAAACAACCTCATCTAAATATCAAATGAGATTGAATTAAAAGATCATGGCTTTTTCTTGGGGGACATAATATATCCAAACCAGGATTCATTATTTTCTCTATCTGTTCTTTGGTCTGTACTATTTTGGATGCCCTGCCTTCCATCTAGCTGATTTTTTTTTTTTATGCCTGTTCAAATCTGTTGTTGTATGCCTCTCATGTATTTTGCATCTCTTCTTCTGTGCCTTTCATTCCCATAAGTTCTGTTAGTTTTTTTTGCATGCTTTCAAAGCCTTCTTTATGCTTACCCAGCATCTCCTTAATATCCTTTATCTCTTTAGCCATATTTTCCTTCATCTCCTTGAATTGATTTAGGAGATTTGTTTGAACATCTTTGATTAGTTGTTCCCAATTCTGCATTTCCTCCAACTTTTTAATTTGTTCCTTTTACTGGACCATATCTTCCTGTTTCTTAGTATGGCTAGTAATTTTTGCTGATTTCTAGGCTTCTGGTTTTCTTGGTGAGTTTACTCTGATGGTCAGTTTTCCTCTCTTGCCTCAGGTTTATTATTGACTGGCTTTAAGTCCTTCTCAGATAATTGTTTCAACATATTCCAGATCTTTAGAATTGCTGGTGTTTAATTGAACAATTGAGGCCAGGGGCCCATGAATGGGGCCCAGAACAGAGCCAAAGGACCCTGGTGTGGGGTCAGGAAATACATCAAAATGCCTTTCTGTTGCTGGCCTCCCAAAGCTGTGCTTTCCTAGTCTGCCCAGCAGATGGTGTTCTTCAGAAAACTATTCAACCCAGTCCTAGGAGGGAGTTTGTTTTTTCAACCTATGCATTTTCACTTTCAAGTTGGGTGGTGTTGAAACTATGTGCACGGGGAACCCTATTGGGGCAGGCTCCAAATGTAATTCAGAGCTGCAATCTAGCATTTCAAACTCACTGATCAGAAGCCACGCTTGGCTCTTGGCCATGCTCCTGTGTTTCCCAGGGAGGAAGACTCCCCATCCCTCTCCATCCACAGCAGCCAGCCACACATACTATCCAAGACTGCTTGCCTCAAGTGTGGGGAATGGGTGCCAGCCACTTCCACAGAGTGATTCACTCATAGTTTATTTGCTGCAGCTTCTCAGTCCCCCATCCCACTCTTTCCTGGATGCTGTACAGTGCTCCCTTAGCCTCTGGAGCCCTAGAACTGTTGTTTCAGATAGTTTCTGCCTGTCCACTGGCTGTTTTTGGAGGAGGAGTGTGTTGTGAAGCTCCCTACTCCTCCATCTTCCCTGGAAGTCCTTTCCAATGATAATTTTGATTAGTTAAAATAAGCAGTTAATATCAACAATAAATCTAATCATTTATAAATTCCTACCAGGCTTTGAAGACTCCTAATTCCTATTATTTAAAAATATACTTTTTTTTAGTCATCCCTAAGAATATTTGCATGTTATGGAATGCCTCCTTGCACTTACTGAATACATGAAATAAAATGTATTTCCTATATTTGTAGACTTTCTTTCAGGTTTTGAATGTGAGCAAATATGCAGAGAAGAGATGACTGATGAGTATATGTCAGGTGTTATGATCCTGATATTTTATCTATATAATTTCCTTCACAATTTCCTGAAACTTTAGAGACTAGTGTTTTTACTCTACATTCCAGATATTGTTATTACCCTGAAGGACAGAAACTGAATGGAATATCAATTCTGGTCTGGTTCAGAGACTGTTAAAATATTCTGACTCCACATTTCTAGACATTATCATTTGCTTGGTATGTTGTGGTAGCAAAGAAAGTAGATGAGATCATTGGGGCTACTCTTGATAATGTTTTATTACTGAATTACTATCCTGTCCAAAATATCTTGTAATTATTAGAGCATACAACTTCCTGAAACTCTAGAACTGACTGATATACATAGCATCCTTTCCACTGGGCAAAAAAAAAATTATACTAAACAAGAGGATTCATTTGGTTGAGGCTTTCTCCAGTTTTGCTGCTCAGTGAGGAGATACAAAGGGATTCCCCTTTATTTCTTCCTAGGAACCTAAAAGGAAATGCTTTCTTATTTCATTATATTGTTCTGGTTGGTGCTTAGGTAGTCCTGCAAAAATTCCTTGCCAGATAAATATTAAAACTTTAGAAAATATGCTTCTAGCATCCTGGCTATTGTCAAGCCACCCAAATGAATGCATCTGAAGTTCATCAACTTGGCAGTCCCATAGCAATAATGTTGTTCTATGGACCTGGATGCTTTAGGAACACAGTTTTACAGGTAGGAACTCTGGATACTGGGACCCAGATCCATAGTATTTAATTCTTCTCATCCTTGTGGTAAAACTGAATAAGAATAAGTTGAACAGAGCAACATAGAGAAAACAATCTTGTCTGTTTTCTAAGTCCTCATCTAATTCTAGATAGAGTGGCTTGAGAGAGTAATAGAATACACCCAAACAATTTGTCTGGAGATGAATTCCTGTTGTTGAAGATAAAATGATATATAGAAGGATTAAAAATGTCACAAGGCCACCACAAACTTTAGAGCAGAATTGGAAATCTGAAAAATTCTTTCAGCCTTATGGTCGTATATGTGAAAATGATGGTGCATAGTGGTAAAAGGGAAAGTAAAGTTTATGTCCACTTATTTCCTAAATTTAGAGGAAGAAGAAAATTAAATTCTGATATGTTAATTGAAGTGTCAATTATATGCCTGGCCATAGTAAGAGAACATTAGGAATTTATCTATATACTAAAACTTATAAAATGCTAATTGTTGCTGCATGTATTGCAGGATATTTGGGGGAGTCTTTACAGTTCATTCATTTATCAATTAATTTGCTGAAAAAATATATATGTGTTCCTACCATGTGTCAGAAAACATGGTAGTTGCTGGAGTTACACACACAATTAAGACACAGTCTTAGGGTACCAAAGGAAAATATACATGTTTGAATAGATATGCCTAATCAAGTGTTATGATAGAAAAAATATATAAGGATGGAATGTGAACACAAAGAGGAACTGGGGGATGAAAGGCAGGAGGATCAGTTAAAAATGCCTTCAGGTGTTTGTCAGATGCACATGTGGGAGGAGAAAAATCATTCCAAGCAGAGAGAGTAGCATAGCAAAAGGTTAAACATGTAACGTGCTTTCCTTGGAAACTTCCTAAATAAACATCCTTTTGGATTAACATAGGAAAAGACCCCTCTTTGTTGGGTAAAGTTTAAAAAATGGTTTTGTGCATCCTTTGAAATAAGAGAACTAATGTCAGGCAATAGATATAATATCTATTCTTTGTTTTCAGGTGAATAATTTCTAGGTGCTTGAGTGTACTATGACCAATGGAACATTTTTGTCTTCTGAAATATTAATTAGTATCTTTAATTAGTAAATGTTAATTAATAAGTATCTTTAAAAATCACATAATTTATGAATGATTTGAATTCTTTAGACAGTCCTGCTATAGCATAATCACCCTCACATATTTTGATATTACTCTCAGTTATGGACTTTGTACAGTTAATTGAGATTTTGGTCCATTTGAAAGGAAGTTTGGAAATTTCTACTAATCAAAATATTTTCCACTGGAGATAGTAGGCACTGTGTTCTTGATGACCTAAAGAGGGTACAGTCTTATCCTTAGAAAAATGTTGCCAAAGAGGGTTGTGACCAGTACACACTGTAAGGCAAGACTGGAAAGCACAGACGTAGTTATGGAACATCTTGACTCTTAAGATTAGAACAGAAGCTTCTTTACCAGTTGCACAAGTTCTACTGTATAAATACTTATCTGACTAATAAGCTCTCAGTGCCTCAACGTGAGTCAAGATTTTTTAGGCCAAGCATGGTCCCAAAGCCATGTATAGCCTTATTAGTATAAAAATCTGGCTGATCTTTAAAATAATATAGTCATGCCAAAGAAACCCGTAACACAACACTTTGAATTGTGTCCGTTAGCTGGTGGTGACTCCAACTCTATGAAATGTTCCTTTCCTAGAGGTAATG
Source organism: Choloepus didactylus (assembly GCF_015220235.1). Classification (NCBI taxonomy): domain Eukaryota; kingdom Metazoa; phylum Chordata; class Mammalia; order Pilosa; family Megalonychidae; genus Choloepus; species Choloepus didactylus. Next base: position 50,063,704 of record NC_051326.1, read on the forward strand.
GGAATTTCCAGTATGGATTTTTTTTTCAAACAATTAAGTTGTCAGTTGAACAATACCAGAAGAGATTCCAAAGATGGGCTTCTTAAATCCATAGAAAAGTCTAGAATTTTTGCTTAAAAATTTTTCTCTAAATGTGTCTTATAGTTTGTCTTATTCCAACTACATTATGGGCTTTCTAAGATTAGTACCATATATACTCCTTGATGTTTTTTCCATTGCTTAATACTGCTCTAGGGTCTCGGTAGATGTCTAATAAATATTTGCTAAATAAATTAATGATTGACTCATACATGTACCTATGGCCAAAGAGTTTAACAGAATGTATCCTATAAGAAGAATAAATGATGCCACTGGATTATGAAAAAAATTAGAGTGTGATCACCTTCATAAGAAGCAAATGTGCTTAAATGAAGGAAATAACTATAAGTGGAAGCTATCCAATTATACTATCTATGACTAGAAAATAATGTTATAGCAATAATGTAGCTAAGTGGCCTGAGTAGATAATGCTGGTGATTTGAATTTCACATCCTTCTTTTTTCTTTCAGATACCCAGTGGATAGAAAAACTGTAGAATTTCCTTACTTTTGTTATGAGCAAATCCCCTTGCTGTGATAGAACATCATCAAACTATGTATCATTTCTGAGTCCTACAGCTAGTAGGATATTCATGGAACATTGGAATATTGCAGAGACAGCATGTTTGACCTGAAGCTCTTAGTTACATGAGTATTGAATCTTTCAGTGTTCACAAGTGAGAGCAAAGTAAAAGTATGTGACACAATTCTCAAGAAATAAAAGTAAATTTAGGGGTCTTAGGCACTGTTTATGGGTGCTAGCCCCATTCACAGGACACTTTTGGGGGTTGGATATATTCTACGTCTTATCTGAATGGTGGTTACATGGGTGTACACATACATAAAAATCCATCAAGATGTAATTAAGATTTAGTATTTTACTGTATGTCAATTACATCTCAGAGATGCTTTGAAAGTGATTCTGGCCCAAGTCTTGCACAAATTTTCTGTCACATGTATATGACAAAATTTCATAAGTACCCCCATTTGACATAATGGACTTACATTATACCTTGCATTAATATACAGTAATTATTTCTCTGGTTTAATTATGTGCATCCACACTAGTTAATGGTTTACCAGTAATGTTCTTGTTTCCATCTATTATTTATATAGTAATTTTGTTAAATTCATTCATTATAAGAGACCCTGCTATGCCCAGATATTGTAGTCATGGCTATAGATGAAAAATAAAATGACTAAGACCTGATCCTTGCTTTTGAAAGTCCCTTTCCAGTCAAGATGTCAGACATATAAATAGACAATGATAATAAACTGCATTAAATGCTGTATCTGAGGGATCAGCAGAGCTAACCAGAGTGGCCAAAAAGGGGAAGTCATTCTCAGGCAGAATATCAGGAAATGGCAGCAGAGGGAGTGATGTTTAAGTGAGGGATGGAGGTATAGTATTTTAGTGACAGAAGTTGGGAATAATTATGTATACACACATATATATATACTTATTACATATATGCATACACATATATATACACATATACACAAGAGTGCATACACACAGAATATGCATATACTGTAATATATATGCATGTAAATCATATATATACATACAAACATATATGTATACACATATAGGTATACATATACACATCACATCACACAGATTGTGCATATACACATACATATACATATATATGTATTTGTGGTGATCCGCGCTGACCTCCCAGCTTCTAAGGAGTTAAGATCTCTTGCTTGCTTGGTCAGCATCAGGACTTTGTTATGCTGAGGGGTAAGGAATGGGAAAAGAGGGTGGCAGAAGATGAGAGCAGACCAAACTGTTTTATAAGCAAAAGGAAGCTAGAGGCAAGTGGGGATAAAGAACAAGGGAGTATTGTTTTATGAGTGGCATCTGCTGTTGGAGAAGATGAACAGCTGCTGTGAGGAGTGGGACTTCAGGAGAGAGAATGGGGTAAAAGGGAGACGTCGGGATTCTTTCTGTGTGTTATGCACGCTGACTTGCCTCTCTTCCTGGCTCCCTCAAGAAAGCAGGCAGTAAAGGTTTAGATGCTTTTCAGGGTTTGCAGAGCTGTGTTTTGCTCCTTTTAGATGCTACCTTGTTGATTCAGGTCCTAAGGCTGGAGCAAGACACTCAGTTTTATTCAGGGTCCAGTAATTGTAGGTGTTATTTATTTAGTGCTTTACAAGACCTGGCTCCCCTACAGACATTATCTCTAATTTTCAAAATAAGCTTTTGAGGCTAATTTCTTTTAATTCAATTTTACAGAGGAGGCAATGGAGGTGCAGAGAAATGAACTTGCCCAAAGTGCCACAGATTTATTTGCTTGTCACACAGATTCCAACTTTCGTGTCATATCATACGACCTTTCCAAGCTCAAACTTTTTTGCTTTCAGGATTTTTACATATGAGGTCATATTGAGAAGTCTATGTAATTCTGGTTAAATTCTTCATTGTACAGACACAAGAATTCTAGTGAAAGCATGAAAAATATATGGCAATCCTCTAATCCCATCATCCCGCTAGGCTATAAATCTTAGGCAGTCAAGGACCTTGCTTTCTCTGTTCACCATCATGCTGTGGGTGCTTCATCCGGTGCCACGTGCTTAGACAGTGATGGGTATCTGCTCTCAAACCTCTTGGCAGTGTGAGATGATAAGAGAGAATGCAGTTTCTGCTAGATGCCTTCACATACGCTATCTCAATAAATTCTCATAACAGCACTGTCAGATAGGAAATGCCATCCCCATTTTACTAATGAGGAAGTAGAGATTCAGAGCAATTAAGCTATTTATTCAATTCTACATAGCTGGCAGTAACCTTTTTTCACTCAACATGCTATGCTCCTTTCTCTACACCACACTCAAATTTACACACTCACCTCCTATTTATTGAGAACCCACACAAGTAGAGAGCTTTCATCACACGACTGTGAATGGAGAATGTGCATTCACACTCATTTCTAGGTCTTGAAAGATGACTTAACGCCTTCTGTATTAATATAACAATATCACAGTAATATAACAATATAACAATAAAATAAGAACATATTTGTATTTAACATTCACTACCAATCAGGTCTGGTGCTGAGGGCTTTACTTACGTCCCCTTGTTTCATCTTTGAAACAACCCTGTGAGCCAGACAATGTTACCCCCTTTTGCAGGTGAGAAAACTGAGGCTCAGAAGGATTATGTAATTTGCCAATGGTCAGTCAGACAACGAGTTGCAATGCTAGAATTCAGATAATTTTGGGTTCACACATTATGCTCTTTTGTCCCGTGTTGGGGGTGGTGTTGAAACAATGTCCCTGGGGAACCCTTTCTGGGGCATGGCTAGAACCGTGATTCAGAGCTGGGACCCAGTGTTCCAAAGTGGCCTCTCAGCAGTCGGCCGAGCCACTCCCTGCTCCCTGGATGAAAGGCCCACACATCTTCCCTCCCTGTCTGCAGCAGCCAGTCACAGACCTTACCGAGGCTGCTTGCAGTTCACTCACAGTTTCTTTGCTGTAGCTTCTCAGTCTTCCTGTCCCACTCTTTCCTGGATGCTGTACAGTGCTTGCCTGGCTTCTGGAGTCCCAGAACTGTTCTTTCCAACAATTTCTGCCTGTCCACTAGCTACTTTTGGAGGATGAGTGTGTCTTGCAGCTCCCTATTCCACCATCTTCCCCAGAAGTTCCTTCTGTTTCTTTCTGAGTTAATGCGGGTAGCTTGCTTGTTTCAAAGAATGTGTCAATTTCATCTCAGTTATCTAATTTCTTGGCATACGGTTGTTCATAGTATCCTCTAATAGTCCTTTTCATATGAGCAGGACTGGTAGTAATGTCCCCCTTTTCATTTTTGATTTTTGTTATGTCCTCTCTATTTTTTTGTCAGAGCTAGAAGTTTGTCAGTTTTATTGATCTTTTCAAATAACCAATTTTTGGTATTGTTGATTCTATTTTATTTTTTCTATTTCATTTATCTCTACTCTGATCTTTGTTATTTCTTACCTTCTGCTCACTTTGGGTTTAGTTTGCTTTTCTTTTTTCAGTTCTTCCAGTTTTGAGGTTAGGTCTCTGAGTTGATGCCTTTCCTCTTTTTTATGTAAGCATTTAGAGCTATACATTTCCCTCTCAGCACTGCTTTTGCTGCATCCCATAAGTTTGTTATGTTGTATTTTCATTTTCGTTCACCTCAGGTTGTTTCCTAAGTGTACTTCTGATTTCTTTTTTAACCAACGGTTGTTTAAGCATATTTTAATTTCCATATATTTGTGAATCTTCCTTTTCTCTCTGTTATTGATTTATAGCTTCTTTCTGTTGTGGGCAGAGAAAATACATTGCTTGATTTCAATACTTTTGCTCAATTTATCTAGGCTTATTTTGTGACCCAACGTATGGTCTATCCTGGAGAATTATCCACGTGCATTCAAGAAGAATATGTATTCTCTTTTTGTTGGGTGCAATGTTCTATATATGTATGTTAGGTCTAGTTGATTTAGAGTATCTTTCATGTCCTATACTTCCTTATTCGGCTTCTGACTAGATTTTCTATTCGTTACTGAGAGTAGTGTTTAGAGTCTCCTACTATTAATGTAAAACTGTCAATCTCTCCCTTCAGATCTGCCAGTATTTGCTCCATCTGTTTTGGGGCTCTGCTGTTAGGTGCATATATATTTATAATTGTTATATCTTCCTGTTGAATTCTCCCCTTTGTCAGTATATAATGACCATCTTTGTCCCTTGTAATCGTTTTTTACTTAAAGTCCATTTTATCCAATATCACTAAAGCCATCTCAGCTCTCTTTTTGTTACAACTTGCATGGTATATATATATATTTCCCCCCATACTTTCACCACCAACCTACTTGTATGTTTGATTTAAGATGAGTTTCTTGATGCTACCATAGAGTTAGGTCATGCTTTTTTATCCATTCTGCCAATCCTTGCCTTTTGATTTGACAGTTTAATCCATTTACAATTGAAGTCACTACTGGTAATGCAGGACTTTCTTCTGCCATTTTGCTATTTAGCCTTTGTAAGTCTTACATCTTTTTTGTTCCTCACTTTCATTAATGCCTACTTTTATATTTATTTGATTTTTTGTGTGGTACCCTAGTACTGCCTTCTCATTTCTATTTGGATATATTGTCCATCTATATTCTTTTGGTTACCACGGAGTTAAAATTTAACATCCTAAATGTATAACAATCATAATTGTTATGATACCAACTTAACTTCGATAATATGCACATATTCTTTTCCTATACCCCTCTGTTCCTTCATCTTTTTGGGGGGTACTTGTTACCCCTTATAACTTTGCACATTGTATATCCCCAAACAGATTTATCAATACTTTTAATGCATTTGCATTTTAGCACATGTAGGAAGTAAGAAGTAGAGTTACATACCAAACAGTGCAATGCAATGATACTAATATTTATAATTACTCACATGGTTAGTTTTACCATAGGTCTTTATTTCTTCATGCTGCTTTGAACCACTGTCTTATATCCTTTTCTTTCAGTCTGAAGAACTCTCTTTAGTGTTGCTTGGAGGGCAGGTCTCATGGTGATGAACTCCCTCAGCTTTTCTTTGTTTGATAATGACTTAATCTCTCCCTCATTTTTGAAGGAAAATCTCACCAGATATAAAATTCTTGGTTGGAAATTGTTTTCTTTCAACATTTTAAGTATTTCAACCCACTGCCTTTTGCCTCCATAGTTTCTGATGAGAAAAAAACACTCAATCTAACTGGGACTCCCTTGCTTTTCTCTTGCAGCTTTCAGAACTTTCTCCTTGTCCTTTGCATTTGATAGTGTGATAAATATATGACAGGGTGTATTTTTCATCATATTTATCCTCTTTGGTGTTCTCTGGGCTTTTTGAATGTACATATTCACGTATTTTGCTATATGGGAAGTTATCTATCATTATTTCTTTGGATGTTCCTTCTGCTCCTATCTCTATTTCTTCACCTTCTGGGCCCCCCTTAACACTGTATTGGTGCACCTGATGATGTCCTAAAGGTGTCTTAGGCTATTTCCACTTTTAATAATTGTTTTTTTCTTTCTACTCCTCAGCCTGACTCATTTAATTGTCTTGTCTTTGAGTTCACTAATTCTTTCTTTCTGACAGCCCCATTCTGCTCTTGAAACCCTCCTGGGCACTTTTCATTTCAGTTATTGTGGTCTAAACTCCAGTGTTTCTGTTTGGTTCCTTTTTAAATTTTCTATCTCTTTTCTTAGACTCCCATATTGCTTATTCCTTGTTTTTCCTGATATCCTTTTGTTCCTCCTCTATACTTTCCTTCATCTCCTTGAGCATTCTTAAGACCATTTTTCAAAGACTTTGTTCAGTAACACTACATCATTGTCTTCTTGATTTGTGTTTTCTAGATTTTTATTCTCTTCCTTTGGATGGACCATCATTTCCTGTTTCTTTGTCTTGTGCTCTTTTGTTACACACTGTACATTTTAATATTTTAAAATGTCTTCTCTGGGATTTATTCCATGAGATATCTGTTTCTTGATTTCATAACCAGCTGGTGATAAGAACAGGGATTTTCTAGAACTCCAGCCCTCCTATCAAGAAGCTCTACTGAAGGCTAATGCGGTGTGCAGGGTTTTCCCTTTCTTTCCGGGCTTCTGTCTAATCCTGGGCCTTTGCTTCTTAGATGTTTTGGAGTTACCCTGTTTCCAGGAGGTTGGTTGTCCCCTCTGTTTCTCAAGAGACAGATCTCCCTCTCCTGGGTGTTTGAAGCCAACATGCCTTTACCCCACACTGTCTGCCTCTACAGTTTTTTATACTCCTTTTGATGTCTCAAGCTTCTTTTGCCTGGAGGACAAATTCTGTGAGACATGGCATGCTGGAGAGGATTTTCTGAAGTCAGTCTTTCCCAGCCAAAACAGGTCCAGGGACCCAAAAATAAAAAAACGGGCACAGACGAGCTCCACAGTGTCCTGGCGAGGGGATCAGGAAGAGGTTCTCCGATGGCTCCCCAAAGCTGAGCTTCCCTGGCCTGCCCAGCAAATGCAGCCCTCCAACATACTGTCCTCCAAAACACTAAGGAAGCACAGCATCTTCATGTCCCCACTGCCACCTCCCTGTCCGGGGTTGTTTGAAATAATGGCCACCCTCAAAGCCAGGTCCCCAGTGATCTGAAGTCACTAATCAAAAGTCATGATCAATGATCAGCCGTGACCACCCCTGGTATTGGGGAACAGGACTTTTATATCCCTTTCTGTCACCAGAAGCCAGCCAGGGTCTGGACCGCCAGTGGTGGCCCTCCATGAGAATGGAGGATGGGTGATGATGCCTGCCACACAGTGAGAACAATTCCTTTTTTTTACCATAATTTATTAGCCGTTTCCTCCAGCTCTTCCTTGAATGCTATATAGTGTTCTTCTGCCCTCCAGCATTTCAAAATAGTTTTTTTCAGACAAATTGTGCCTTTTAAATAGTTGTTTTGATGAAAGAACTGAGTCCTGGAGCACCCTACTCCATCATTTTTCCCCCATTGATTGCTTTTTTTTTTTTCCTCACCTCCTCTGTGCAGCCGTCTCCCAGCTATCCAACTCAGACAGAAATAATTAGACCCTTTTTGGGTTTTCATGCAGCAATTTTTAAATTTATTCCTCTATAGTCAGCTTGTGTTATCTTTTATGTCTTCTTTTGAATCAAACCTGAGATCAAGCAAATCTAGACTAGGGAAGCAAGAGAAGACACCCAACAAGAAAACAGAGGGAGTGCAGAAATGGAGTACTGCTAGGACTATGGACAGAGTAAGATAAGGGTCTCATACCAGAGGTAAAGAGAGAACAGAGACAAACTGAAGACAATGCCAGGGCCCAGCTCTAGAAAAGGTGGATTTGGAAGTGAGTGACAGAATTTAGAATTTGAGTTACACTGATGGTAGGTGGTGATAGGAAGGCCTTCTTGAAGCAGTGCTTGATTTTTTAGGAGCCCTGTCCTGGTGGTGTTGGGAATGAGGTGATGCTTGACCTTCAAGTTGTCTCTTCTACATTTGGTAACATTATTTTCTTTCTTGTTTTAAATGCAATTTTATTGAGATATAATCGCATAACATACGATTCAAAGTGTACAATCAGTTGTTCACCGTATCATTATATAGTTGTGCATTGATCACCACAATCAAACTTTGAACATTTTCATTACTCCAAAAAATAAAATAAAGATTAAAGTACAAAAGAACATCCGAAACATCCCATTCCCCTCCTCTGACCCATTGTTCATCATTTACTTTTTTTAATACAGTTTAATTGAGATATATTCACACACCCTACAATCATCCACAGTGTACAATCAGTTATTCACAGCACCATCATACAGTTGTATGTTCATCACCAGAATCAATTTTTGAACCTTCGCCTTACTCAAAAATAAAAAGAAAAGCAAAAAAGAACACCTAAATCTTTCCATCTCACCCCATTCTTCACCTAATTTTTGTCCCCATTTTTCCATTCATCTGTCCGTACACTGGATAACAGGAGTGCAAGCCACAAGGTTTTCACAATCACACAGACACACTGAGCCAGCTACATAGTTACACAATCATCTTCAAGAATCAAGGTCACTGGGTTGCAGTTCAACAGTTTCAGGTATTTCCCTCCAGCCATTCCAACACACTAAAGACTAAAAAGTGATATCCATACAGAATACCCTGCAGAGTAACCTCTCGACTCCATTTGAAATCTCTTAGCCATTGGAACCTTATTTTGTTTCATCTCTCTTCTGCCTTTCGGTCAAAAAGATCCTCTCAATCCCACAGTGCTGGGTGCAGGTTCATCACTGGGAGTTATTTCCCACATTGTCAGGGGGATTCACACCCCTGGGTGTCATGCTCCACCTAGGGGGAGGGTAGTGAGTTCACCTTCCAAGTGAGTTTAGAGAGAGAGGGGCCACATCTGAGCAATAAAGAGGCTCTCCTGTGGGGGGGGGGACTCCTAGGCACAATTATAAGTGGGCTTAGCTTCTCCCTTGCAGCAACTAGCCTCATAAGAGAAAGCCCCCAGATCAAGGGCTCAGCCCATTAAATTGGCAGTCCTCAATGTTTGTGGGAAAATCAGCAATAACCCAGGTGGGAGAGTCCAACATTTTCGCTGTTCTCCCTAGTTCCTCAGGGGGCCCCACAAATACACTTTTACTCTCTGCCCGTGTCACTCTGGGATGTATCAGGATTTCACCCCATCCTGTACTATTGATTGATTTTAATGTGTATATGCTATTATGAGAAATCTATTGGGGTCATTCAAATGATTAATAATCCAATCAGAGAACAATGAGACTATGGAATAACCTATACGATGAGCTTCTGTAAATCCTGAGTTTTGGTGTTTTGGGAATTCAATCCATTCACTGCCTGTTGTCTCAAATTCCACCCACCAATGTCACCCATTTAAAGGCAAACACCTGGTTTGTGGTAGTAGCACTCTAAACTCTCAGCCATTTAGACTCTGTCATTACTTGAATCCTATAAGCATGTTTTTGCAGAAAGGTGAGAGGGACTATTAAGTTATTCTTTTGCAGGGGGAGCCTGAGATGAGGATGGGGTCAGAACTGCAGAGGACAGAGGTGAATCTCAGTGCCCTCACAACAGTGCTTCTGGCCAGCCCGCCCTGTTTGGCATGTGTGACAACCCTCTTAGCCTAATATTCTGCTCATCAGGCACAAGCTTCTCCTCCTTGAGTCTTGATGCCTTAGACAAAGGATTAAGTGAAAGTCACTCTGGCCAGGTGAAGACAGGGCTTAAAATAATAGGGAGCTGAAAACTCTCCTATGGAGGCTTCAGAATTTTTCCACATGGTGATTATGTTGAAAAACAAAACATTCTATCCTCTAGATTAACCACATCTCACGGAGTCACTCAACAAAGTTCCCAGGGTGGGTTTAGTTGTCAGACAGGTTCTGGTACCACTTGTCTTTCTTGCCAGGTGGGGTGGGGTCCCTAGGCAGACTTGCTGATTTCTATGATTGAACTGGAAATTGACTTTCCTAAATTTAGAGTGAATGTTAAATGTGCTACTCACAAAAATAAGTGTATTGGGTATCTGTGTCTAACATCTCATAATTATTAATGTGACAGTGGTGGAGTTTCCTAGTGGGTGTCTTTTTTGGCATTTTTTAGAAAAGTGTATCTGAATGAATGAATGAAACATATAATACACCAATTTTACGTCTCTACATTGCCTCTATAGAAGTCCTTTCATGAGGAATTTTTGAGTGATCCATGTCATTAAGCAGCTTCAGCTATGAAGAATAAAATGCCTTGGGTACAAAATGATGAGAAGTTCACTAAAAATGCTCATTGTGGTAGAGATGTTGGCTTTCTCTTTGGAGTCTGTATCAGAACATCCTTTCTCTTATTCTCATTGCTTTCAACCCAACAAATGACCATATCCCATAAAATAAAATGTGGCATTTTTGCAATTAAAAATGTAGAAGAGGGAGTTGGGTTTGATCTAAAAAACAAACAAATCAGAAAGTAATCACAGACAATAAAGTCTGTCTATTCCAAGTCACTGATTTGATGCGCCAGAGAGCTGGGGCCAGGCCCTGAGTCGGGTCTCAGCTCCTGCGTCTCACCTCCCTGCCTTCTGCAGTGATGTCCTCTGCCACCTCCAGGCCAAAACTGAAACCCCTGGGGCTCAATACCACGCAGATAAGTGAGACCAGAACCCAGTGCAGGCCTCGCTCTGATCATGGCCTGTGCTCACCCTTATTTTCCTCCTCAGCAACTGCCCCTGCCCTGCCTAGCACCTCACGTTCACCCCTTGAACCTGATGCCAGATATTGCTTCTCTGATTCTGAACTCACTTCCCTTATTCAGCTACAATTTATAGTTATTACTTGGAAAATGTCTACCTGTAGTGTTCTGGGAAATTGCCCAACAAGCTCGATATACAACTCCAGGTCCAACCCCTAGCCCCAGCTCTTATGGTCAGTATTTTGGCAGAAAACCAGGTAAAATCCAAGGAAGAAAAATGACTGCTTTGCCAGAGCTGAGGATTACTTGGCTGGGCTGAGGAGAAGAACCAGAATATGCTAATTCCCCTCCAAAAACTACGTTAGCAAGGTGAGCTGAATAAGGCAGAAAGACAAGATAGAACAACTGATAATAATTGTAATGCTTTATTGAGTGCCCATATTGAGTGCCGGGCTGGGTGCACATAGTCCTTATACCAAAATGGTTTTACAGATGAGGGTAAAGAGCTTTGTTAGGTTTATGTGGTTGGGAAGCACCAGAAGCGAGACCTGAGCTGAGGACTTCTACACCAAGAGCCCCTCCCGTGAGGTCTGGGAATGCCGCCTGGCGATCCCGCATTTGTTTGCTCTCTGTCCCTTCATAATAAGATTTCCCTGTTTCTTCTCTTTTGCCCTTTACAATGACTTCTTATTTATTTGTATTGCTATTATTCACTGCTGAGAAAATTCCCTCAGGAGCCTCACGATCATTCCAGGAAAAGAGGGTCTCTGTAAATTGTCTCAAGCTAGATTCACCACAAAAGGCGCCTGGCAATGGGACTTGATGTGGATGCCCCAGCATCCCAGGATGGTGTCTTTATAAAGAGCAAGGAGGTTGAGTGCTTGGCACCATAATTCCACGCTGCGGCCGTCTTCTGCATAGGTAGACAGACGGGTGCAGGTCATAAAAAGCAGAGAATGGGAAAGAACGAAGGAGCATAAATGCCAAACAGAAGCCTCTCAGGAGCAGCTCCGGCTCAGGGCTGTACTCTCATCAGATACTGCTGTGTGGGGAGGGAGAAATGAAAGCAGAAAAGGGTTCAGAGAGGAAAGTAGACAGGGGACCCTATAAAATACAGGGAAACAGGGATTTAAGTCCTCCTCACATTTCCCTTTCAAATGAGGGCCCCTACAGATGGCTATTTACAATGCTCCTAAGCCCTCCACAGATAGCTCTAGGGCACGAGAGATTCTTTCCATTTTACAGGTGGAAGACAGTAGACGATCTGCCCTACAATCGCATACCAAGTCACGAATGACATACAGGGCTCCAGGCACCCAATTTGCTGCTTACACACCTACTGCTACAGTGCTCATTCTCTCTCTCTATCTCCTTTTTTTTTTTTTAACTCACCTGTTGGGAGAGGAGGTTTGTGTTCCATTCTTCATTTCCTTTGATATCCTATTCTCTCCCCTTCCTGGTGTGGAGAGATAAAATGGATAGCACACAGAGGTAAAGAAAAGGGGGTCTTTCCTCAAACCAGGAGACTGTCTAGCCAGGCATTTGCCACAATTGATGTCTGACAATAAGGGAGAGATTAAAAACACCGTGAAAGCCTTTCTGTGCTCTCCTGTAAGAGGCTGAAAGGCAGCTGCTTTGCTGTTCCAGCAACCTACTACCAGGAAAAAGCTAAAAGCTTCTGTACCATCCCTGAGTTCATTCAAGGGCTACTGCTGTATTAATCTTTTTGTTTCTACTTAATGGAGGTTACAGTGAATGGGAGGAGGTGAAAGCCATGGGATGTGGGGCTCTGTGTGAAATCACCATGGAAACCGCAGCTTGATCACCAATTGGTGATTAACTACCCGGTGCCCACCCCCGGAATCCCATCTCTAAAGAGGTGCACGGTCCAGGTATCACAATGCTCATTAGACCCCAGAACCAGAGTGATCTGTGATAAATAGCTCCACAGGTCGGCCAGCTGGCCCGAGCCTCATCTGTCACAGAGCCCTGTCCATTTGCCTGCCCTCCTCTTCCCTGGAGATTCTGCTAGAATCAGCAAGAAACAGCTAAGTCAGGAGCTTTCTGTGTGAGTAGAGAGCAGGTCTGCCAGTTCTGTTTTCAAAGCAGACATTTTCAGAGGATGGGAAGACAGAATCAAAACCTCAGAGCCATGGAGAGCGTCTTTCAACGACCTGGGCAGCCATACAGGTCAGGACTACTCAGAGTGTGGTCTGGGACCCTCAGCATCGCCATCGCCTGGGATTATGTTGAAAATACACATTATCAGGCCCATCAGCAACCAAGGAATCAGACACGCTTGAGATGGGGCTCAGCAACGTGGGTTTTAACAAGACCCTCTGATGACCCACATGATGGTCGCTCAAGTTGGAGAAGCACAGAATTTTCAGTCACTCCCACCACCCTTCTCAAAGGAGTTTAGTGAGTGGATTCAGCAGAAGGCAGGGCGCCAAATGGCATGGGAGATAAATCTGTGTTGAAAGACCAGCTGTTCCAGCCACCATGACACAACTTTCTATCAGTGAATCTGTTGATTTTACATAAACAAGAGTCACAGAGTCAAAGGGTTAGAATGGAAGTGAAAGAAAGGTTTTCTATTTCATTGGCTTCTATACAATATATGAAATTTTATGTGTGACCTTAATATGCATGAGAACAGATGGAAATTGTTCTAGTTGCAATGGAGGTGACGCAAGACAGGGAAGAAGAAAAATCCAGAGCTCCTAGCATGACCCCTGTGGTACATTCATGGAACCCTAGAATTCTAAAGCATGTAATTTTAAAAGCACCTGTGTTGCTCAAAGTATTCTTTATTACATACCCAACAAGCGATCATTTTAAGTATTTAGAGGTTAAAATGACCCAGCTTCCCATAAAAATATATTTTATCTCCTACTTCTAAAATAAATTTTTGATTTACACAGTAATCACACAGTTTAGGCAGAAATACCATCATAGATGGAAAACTGTCAAAGTATTCCTTTCAATATTTATACTGGGTTCTGATTGTGTGACCTTGAGGAGATGATTCACCTTCCTGAATTTTAATTTTTAAAAACTGTGGAATAAAAATGATAACAATACAGACCTCATTGGATTATGGAGATAATTAAATGAGATCATCCATTTAAAGCACTTAGTATATTACCTGGCACATGATGAATATTCAGTAAAAGTTAGCTATTACTATTATTTTAGGAAGCAATTATTATTATTGAAATGCCCTTATTATTGAACTGAAAGTGCATTACTGAATCTTCGTCAATCCATCTGAGTTTGTATCCTTGGGAGCCACCCAGAATAAACAAATGAAATTCCTTTGAACATCTCAGAGAAAATAGAGGCCTTCATTTGCGACTGCCTTTACTTTCTGGTTCCCAAACTTAAAACCATAGATTGCCTTTCCTTCTTTTTGTGTGTCCTCTCTTTTGTCTCACCTGTCTTTCCACCTGTGTTTGCTGCTAGATGGTCCCTCCCTTCTCGGGAATCTTCCTCTATCACTATTCTACCCTCTGCTACATGTTCAGTCTCCCTTTCTCCACAAGCACCCACCAGTACTCATACTTTCTTGTGTCTCGTCCAACTTAAAAATCAATAAAAATTCTCTCAACGCCACATTTATTTACAGCAACTGTCCTATCTTGTTCCTTCCCTTCATCACTAAACTCCTCAAGAAATTTGACCTCACATAGTAAGTCCAGTTCCTCAGTTCCTCCTAATTCTTCATAAGAAGTCCACAGAAAATTTTCTTATCAAGCTCACCAGTTACCTTCTTACTGCTAACTAATGGAAAATTTCCAGTTCTCATTTTACTTAATCTTTAAGCAACACTGGAATATTGATTGCACTATCTTTTCTTTTTCTTTTTTTTTTTTTTTTTTGATTGCACTCTCTTTTATGAACAATCTCTTCTCTAGGATCCCTTGACACCAAATACCCCTGTTTTTTTGCCAAGATCAATCTTCTTTGTGAGTCTATGTTTCTCTGCCTCAATGTTTCTAATGGTTGAGTTTCGGGTTCTCTTCGCTGCTCATTCTGTGTGGCACTTGGAATTTTTGATCCCTTCCAGGAACTTCATGACCATAAATCCAAGTGCATAGTGGACATAGTTCTTGGATATCTCTTAAATTTAAATTTAAAACACTAAAGTTAGCTAACACCTTTCTTTCCCTAAAATCTGTACCTGTTCTTTATTTTATGTTCCATATCTCAGGAAATGTATTTTTATATTCATTCATCCACCCATCACCACCATCCAAAAAAATATTTATTGAGCACTTCATCTGAACTGTCCTTACCCTCATGGAGTTCACAGTAGAATGAGCATGTCTAATATTAAATAAATAAATTCATGAACAAATGGAAAATCATATCTATAATAAGTAATTGTAAGGAGAGATAGAAGGGCATATGAAAGCATATACCAGGGAGGTTTGACTTAGTCACAATGAAAAGGGAGGTTTTCCATGAAGAAGTGGCCATTAGGCCTCACTGCAGAAGAGGAGCTAAATGAGCACAGAGGGGAGAGAATAATGTTCTACCAGAGGAAAGAGCATGTGAAAGAGCAGGGAGGTGATGAGAATAAGGGCTGTACAAGCTGGTGGAGACCAGAGCGTGTAGGGTATTGTGGGACATGGCGAGGATATTATTTTCTTTTTGTGACAACTAGTAGGATTCCACTGAAGGGCTTTAAGAAGTGGGGTGAAATTTTCAGATTTTCATTTTGAATAATAAATCTATCTTATGGTGAATGCATTAGAAAGGACACACAAAAGAGATGTAAGTAAACCATTTTGCTATTGCAGTGGTCCTGGTGACCAGTGGAGGTGGTTTCAACTAGAGTGGTGGTGGTACAAATGAAGAGACGGATATAAGTTTAACACACAGGTGGGAAAACAAAACTGCAGAACTTATTGATAGATTGAATTTGAGAAAGGAAAAAGAGGAAGTTGTCAAAATGATCCCTGAGTTTCTGGCTTGTACAATCAGGTGGGTAATGATACATTCAGCGAGAAAAGAAATTGTGGAAGAGTTTGGGTGAGAGTCTGCCTTGTAGCCGAGTCATATTGGAGGGGATATCAAGGAACTTTAACATACAGATCAGGACCTAGGAGCAAGGTCTAGGTTGGAGATCCAAATTGGAAAGGAAATGCCACATAGGAGTATTTTTAGTTGTGATGTAGAAGATTGCCTAGAGAGAGAATATATAGGGAGAAGAGGAAAGGATGCAGATCTGAGCTCCAAGGAGCTCCACTGTTGAAAGGCTCATGGAGGAAGATGAGGCACCAAAGGAGATTGTGAAGACATGTCCTGTGTTATAAGGGTAAAACTTGTGTTGAGTGTCATAGATGATTAAGAGAATATGGCCAACTGTGTCTGCTGAAAAGTGAAAACTCTCCATTGTATTAGCAATATGGAGATCATTGGTTTATTTTGGAAAGAGCAGGTACTGAGTCATGACATGGGGAGAGCAAGGTTGTAGTAAATTGAAAAGTGAATGGAGGTGAAGAAGTGGAAATAGCATGTATGGAGACCTCTTTCAGGAAGTATGCCTTTGATGAAGAAAACAGGAATAGAATGAAAGCTGGGGATGGGTGTGGGGTCAAAGGAGAATGGTTTTGGCTATTTTATTTACTTTTTTGAAAGAATGGTCTTATAATATTTAGTAGATGTTGAGATAACCACTCAGATCCTCTCCCACCAACACTTAATAGTTGAACACCCATTACCCCTCCTGCAGGGAGTACTGGTGGTTGACATGCTCTCATCTGAGTCCCTGCCCAGACATTACCCTTGTCTGAAGAGAGCTGTTTCTTCAATGCAAAAAAATTCTGAAAGGCCATCCCACCCCCAGAGCCCTCCCGGGGTTAGAAATTGCAGCCCAGTTTCTTCCTTTGCACAGTCCTGCTTTCTTAACTCCCCTACAGGTGTTGATCCCAACATCACTGCATCTCAAAATCTGTTTTCAAGGCAACCAAACCTGTGACATTAGATTGGGCTGTTACCTTTGTTTCCTTTAGGTCCATATATAACTCTCACTGACTTAGGGAAGCCGGCATGGAGGAAGATTAGATTCTGTTCTTCTCCAGCAAGCTCTCTCAGCTCCTATTCTTCCCCTATTGTGGCAATTACCCCTCACTGAATTCACATAGCTTCATTTATTACCACCCTGCAGCACTGACTCATTAAGATACAAATTGTTGCTGAAATATGTGACATTCCAGTACATATGCACGTTTTCTCCATGCTCTCAGTGATATCACAAACTGAGTGTGTCCTGCAACCACACTGTGTCCTCTCTTTCTGCCACTTATTTTGTGTTAGGAAGAGCAGTTTGGATCCATGAAGGCTGACAAAAAAAAGTTGTGCAAATGATTTTTGTGAACGTGCCAAAATGAAATGAAGGATGATTATCAATCTGCCCGGTAAATGAAAGCTTTGGAACTCGAGATGCCTTCAAGTAAATTATCTAAGAGTGAAAGCTAGAGCAATCAGTAAGCAATTAGGAATTGATAAAAGTCCTTTAAAATATGAAAAGCATCGTAAACATCCCTCACTCTGGGAGTATTGACCAACAATTATGTAAATTAAAGATAAATGGATAAAGCTAGGGCCTTGGAAATTTTTATATTATTGGGAATTTAAAGGAAAGTTAAATTTCTTTTCAGTGTTCATTTAGGTTATTGGGACTACTATTTCCAGGAAAGTTTTCTCTTGCTAAATAGAGTCTATGTACATGGTTTATGGTCTTTCGACATTATCTGCCGACTCAATTACTAGGTAAACTTTGGAGGGCCAGGATGGGGTTGCCTCGTCCATGTTGTATCCCCAGCACCTAGTATATAGCTCAGCATATGAAGGTGCCCAATAAGCTTTGGATGGTTGGATAGAAGAGTTCATGTATGTGTATTTATGCCTAGAATTTTGAAGAATAGCTAATGAGACAAGTTGCTAATATCAGATATAAAAATTCAAAATAATTATGCATATTCTAGGGATTCTTTGGCACTAAAATTTTACAGAGAGGTAGTATATGATCATTATTATGTGTGTATTAATACCTTAGCTAATGGCAGAGCCTCATATCGGGTGGTCTGTCATCCAAACTGAATCCAGGGATAGGTATGGCTCAGATTACCTTGCTTCCAGTTGCCATAATCATTGCCTTGTTCGTTTACTCTATCATTCAACAAACCACTGTCATATACTTACAGTGAGTTTGACTGATCCTGAAATAAATAAGACCTGATCTCTACTGTCATGGAACTTTGAACACTATAAAAGATATCTACTCTAACACAGTTCCACAATTTAATTGCTTCCTTTTGTAACATCTTTGATCTCTGTTTACTTTTATTTTAGGGGTATAGTTACTTTCCTTTAGATTATGATCATGTTGTCTGTTGATGTTATTTTTCCTTCCATGCCCAATATTGTAAAGCTTATTATTACTATGACTAATATTATTCCTTTATCCACTCTTTACTCAGCACTTATTTTGTGCTAAATATTTTGCTAGATGAATTATATACATAAAGAAGTCATTGTAATTATAGAAGATATTATTTCACATTAGATATAACAATTGAATCTTGGGTAGATTGAAGTTTCATAGGTAGGAAATGACAGAACAAGAATCTGAATACACGTCAGTTTGATGCCAAGCTTTGGGTCTTCCTAGAATTTATTCTGTTTACTATTGGCTAGAGGAAAGAGACATTAATTCATTGGGCAGCTGGTGAGGAATCATTACTATAGCACAAATATAGGTGCTGCAGGGGCTATAAAAATTAGGTATGACCCCTGCTTTCAAGGAGCTTACAGAGAGGAGGAGGAGGAGACGAGGCTTAATCATGAGGAAATTTAGTCAAATACAAGAGCATTTTTATGGATTTACCATTTCCTGAGAGTTATTATTTTTGAAGATTTGCTTTGTTAAATCAAGCTCCCAGAGCATAATGGCATAAGTTATTAAGACATTCGATAGGAAATCTGCTTAAATATCCAGAGGATCTATAATTTTCCCCAAGTCTTCCTTGCTCTTTGGAATACACTTGCCTATGCCAGTACACCTGTCAGGTGTTTCCCAGAACCCTATAGATCAGAGTGACCTTGTGATAGAAGAATAATCATTTCTATGACTAAGCAAAGCTTTACTCCTGTTGCTGCCATTAACTAAAGATTCCGGACTTCTTTGATGTTGCACCCTGGCCTCTTACAGGTACCTGGGGTGGGAGACAGTGCATTGGATTTGTAATGAGGAGCAGGTACTAATGCAGTTCAGTCTGGAAAATCACTTAACCTCTCATCATCTCAATTTCCTCATTTATTAAAGAATGAGGGTAATATCTACCTGGAAAGGTTGTTATGACCATGACATGAAATGATACGAATGAAATTGCTTTATAAACTCCATAAATCCAAAAATAAAATGTTGTCAATGTTACCTTTTCTTTTCAGAACCATCTAAATTACAGTTTCTTCAGCCAGTCACTGAGAGGACAATCTGTATTTGGTACAGATGGGGAATTGCATAGAGATACATACAATGGAGGTTTTTAGTTTAGCCCAAAGTTCCACAGTCTAGCAAATCCAATGTCTTGTTCCAACCAATTTAAACTAGATTTGCAAAGCCCTAGACAGCTACATCCTTCCTGTTTAAATGCCAGACACTCTTTCTTTGCTCTTTTGAACTGCTTTTCTGTCCAAGTTAGGGGTTCTGCTTGGGTCTACTGCCCAGATCCTGCAATCAACAACTTTTCCTAAGGTCTTCTCTAAACAAGGTGCTCCCAAGTTAGGTCAAATCCCACCATCAGCCTTTCCTCTCAGCCTGGAGACTTGAGAACATTTGATCAAGAACTGCTCTAGCCCTGCTGACCTGTGTCCCGAGCCGGGGAACGTTCCTTCTATGCCTCCTTTCTCTTATGCAGCATTCTTCCTTCTCCACAATCAAAATGGATTATGTCTAGTGTTGGTGTAGATCTCCTTCCCTGAAGCCCTCTGTCTCTTGCTTCAAGATATCATCTCCCTTATTCTGCTTATGAGCACCAACTCTTGGTCCTTAAAAATTAATGTTATCCAGAAACATGAACTTATCACATTTAAAACAACTTTTATCTAAGCAAAATGGGGATACAAATAGAGTATCTATGTAACTGGAGGTGATTATCGTCACAGACCCTTCCAGCTGAGGGTGAAAAGAAATGCGGTTCTGCAGCATGGAAAGGTAAAACTTCAGTTCGGCTTCTGGCCATGCACACATATTTTTTACTCACATCTATTTTAAAGCAGTTTACCGCTCCATAATCAGCCCCTGCTTTTCCGCAGTCACTTTATCTTCCCTGGATTTTCATCCTGAATATATGCCTATGACCATTTGTTTGTTTAAAAATGGTTGTTCTTATCTTCTTGACCAAAAGGGGGTGTAAAATGAAACGAAATAAAGTTTCACTTGCTGAGAGATTCCAAATGGAGTCGAGAGGTCACGCTGGTGGACATTCTTTACGCACTATATAGATTACACTTTATAGGTTTTAATATATTAGAATAGCTAGATGTAAATACCTGAAACTACCAAACTCCAACCCAGTAGCCATGATTCTTGAAGACGATTGTATAACTATGTAGCTTACATGGGGTGACAGTGTGATTGTGAAAACCTTGTGGATGGCTCTCCCTTTATCCAGTGTATGGATGGATGAGTAGAAAAATGGAGACAAAAACTTAAGGAAAAATAGGGAATGATTTGGGTGTTCTTTTTTACTTTTATTTTTTATTCTTATTCTTTCTGGTGTAAGGAAAATGTTCAGAAATAGATCGGATGATGAATGGATAACTATATGATGGTACTGTGAACAGTTGATTGTACACCATGCATGACTGTATGGTATGTAAATATATCTCAGTAAAACTGAATTTAATTATAAAACAAATGGTTGTTCCTATTAATGATAGTATCTCTTTCTCTACAAAGATAGACTGCCCAGGAGGGTGCCAGGAAGACTATCCTTGCAGTGTAGAAGAGCATGGTGTTTCACTGACTGTACTGTCACCACCACAGCTCCATGGAGAGAGCCCTGGAGAGGGAAGAAGGCCCAAAACAGAACCAAAGACACCACTCATGAGCTGCATGACCCTGGACAAGTATTTTCTCCCTCTGGGTCTCTGTTTTCTCACCTGTAAAATGAAGGCAATTTAATGTCCCTTAGCATTCTGACTTGCACCATTGTTGTCAGCTGCCCTAAGAGCACCCATGTTGAGTGGCCTTCAGAGGCCTTAAAAATTGTATTGCAGGTTTCAGGTATGCATGGAGTGTTAATTTAAGGAAAACACATCCATTCTAGAATAGCACTTTATGTTTTGCAGAAATTTATGTGGATCCATGATTCTTTCACGCTGCTTGCCTCATTCGATCCTGATAATTATAAGAGGTAGAAAAGATAATATCCCCATTTTGTGGAGTAGAAAACTGAGGAATAGAGATAGTTAGTGGTTTCTCTAAGGTCTCTGTGTAGAGCCAGACTAAAATCCAGACCTGGTGGCCATAAGTCCCTCTAGCAACCTGTTTTTCAGGGCATTTTTATTCACTTATACATGCTCCATTCTTATCCTGAACTTGGAGGAGAACAGACAATTTCAGATGAATAGAAAGTGCAGAGAGAACAGCTCTTTTTCTGAGGCAGTAGAGACCGCAGGCCCTGGAAGAGGGAGTTGGCCAAGCAGGATATAGAAACACGGGGATAGGCAGTAGAAAAGGGTCAGGGTGGGGAGGGAGTCCAAAGGTGCAGGCCTGCCTGGCCAATTTGAGGTAACCACGCCTCCTCCTGCTCCTCTGTTCCTGTTCTGCTGTGACAGATGTGTCCTGGGGCCATTAGGAGCTGTCAGCAATCCGAGGGGAGAAACACCTGATTGTCTTTGATTGCTCTGAGACTTTAATTAAAACTCATTCACTTTGCCTTGGTTATTGCTCAAGAGAATTCTGGAATAGTGGCTACTTCACCAACACTTTAAAGTGTCAATGTCCCTCTTGATCAGTCAGGCCACGAAGGAGTCATCCTTGGCACCCAATAGGCCTTCTTCTTGTGGCTTGCTTCTGATCTATACCCAGGAGACCAAGAAAGGTGGAATGCCTGTGTCAAAATAAAGCTGCATCTCACGATGCTCTGATCTCCTTAGGTACAGGGTACACTGCTTTGTTTTGTAAGTAGTGTCCGGGGACCACTTCTGGAGCAGTGCAGGCTACAGAAACAAGAATTCATTGGAACTGGTGTAGCTGTAAGTAACAGACTTGACCACAGCAGCTTAAAGGTGCATATGCTTATTTTTTTGTATTTTTCTTTGTTTATTTTTGCATACTGAGGAGTTCTCAGCTGGGTGATGACTGGCCTTGGTCCAGATACTCAGAGACATTGGGGTTAGAGTCTCTGCAATGAGTCTCTTAGGCTTTCCCTCATGGTGTCAAAATGGCCCTGGAGCTCCAGCCATCATGTCTATGTTGACACAGTGAGAAAAAGTGGGAGGGTGAAACAGCTTACATGGGACTTTAACTAATGACTTTTCCTTGCATCTCATTGGCAATTCCTATCTGCAAGAGAGGCTGTGAAATATCAATTTTCAGCTGAGTACATTACCACTTCTGGTAATATGGGGATTCTGTTAATAGGTGATAATGAGTAGCAGACACTCTTATACCTCTTATTCAGAGAAACAGATTTCTGTGACTGGTTCTGTCACTATGTAGTAGTTAAGTTATATTTTAATCACATATTAACTAATTGCGTGCATTAATTTTCCTATTTAGAAGTGGACAATAATACCTTCTCTTTGATCTAGACAGGTAATAATGAAACTAGGCATATCAATATGACTTTTAAAGATCCACACTTAACATGAAGATTTTGACATGCTTTCATACACATTAGGGGATATTTAATTTCTGATTTGAGTTAGCACAATTTATAGTAGCAAACATTTGTTGAATGCCTAGCATGCATAAGATATTACACTATGTCACTTACTGGTAGAATAAGACTCATCAGCAGCTAGGACTTGTAAGACCAAGTTGCTCAAACTCCTCGAACTTTTCATTTGCTTCTACTAGCTTAAAATGGACCCCACCCCCACAATATATCACTTCTAAAACCAGATCTAATGAATGAATTCACACCACTGTGTTAGTGACTTGGTGGTTTACCAGTTTACTGCTCTAAGGAAAATTTGCATTTCAAGTGAATGTTTAAACCACACAAATAAACTCATGATAGGGATATTTAGGTGTTAGAAGAGGTTCTCTCCTCATTGGAAACTCCTTCAAAGCAAGTACAGATTTGAATTCAAAAAAACTTGAAATCAAATACTCTATGCTACTTGCTGTCAGTGGGAGATCCTTAGTCTGTAGGATGGGCATGAAAATCACAGGGTTGTTATGGGAATCATACAAGACAGTGCAGGTGAGAACATCCCATGGATACCCAAATGAGACTGTTGTATAGGACAGAGGAAAGTGAATGGGATTAAAACATAGGATAGCTGGATTCAAGTGCCAGCTCCACTACTTACTAATAATTTGCTCTTGGGCAAGTCATTGGAACTGTTGACGTTGATGGATTTCGTATATAAAATACAAACAGGAGCCACGTCCATGATTGTAATTTTGTTGTGAAGGGTTAAGATGATGGTGCATAGAAGAGCCCTTGACAAGCAGCAAAGCAGCAGCTGGTTATTGTGGAGGGAGACCACCCACCGATCACTGTCCACATTCGCCTGACCCTGGAAGTTTTCTCATCTTATTCACAGATTAGAGCCCCTGACCTTGGTTCTCAAACCCTGGATCCATTCCTGCAGGGCTTTAGACCAGGCAGCATCACAGAAGGAATGGCGCTCGGAAGTCAGAAGACTCCAAACTTTTTGATTTTCACACTCTTGGGGATGTAGCATTTAGCTGGGAACTAATATCTTCCATCTTCCCTTGCAGGATCCCAGAACAGAAATATTTCACAGAGGAAATAAACTGCAGCAGAACATTTCCTTTAGGGATGAAATTTAGTGCCCGTGGGATTTTCTGTGGAGTGTGCACAGTCACTCCTGATGGCTGCTGTTATCAAGCAGGCTTGTGATAGAATCTCCCTGAAAATTATTGGGAAAATAATCAGAAAGCTTCTGTGCAGGTTGGTGCAAGGGGACTCAGCAGTGTCCTGATTAATTTGAGGTCACAGGCTGGTGAGGTCACCCCTGCCTCCCAAGTGCCAGCCTGGCACCACCACCCAAGGGTCCTTTGGATGAGGCAGAACTGTTAATTCTGGAAGGTTTACTTAGGAAATGAGCTGTGTCCAAAGAACTGTCTTTTACAGAGGTCAAACTCCCTCTGACAATCCCTGCCGAGTGCTCACTGAGTAGGAACAGCTCCTGCTGCAGCCAGTCTGGAAGGTTCTTCTCCTAGAGGAGATGGTGAGAGGCAGCGCAGGGTGCTTGGCAAACCTGAGCCCTTTCCCTGGAGGCCCAGTGCTGCAGGTGCTGCCTGTGGAGGGGCCTCTTTCTGGAAGGACTGCATGGGCTCATTCTGCCTCTGACCAGCTCCTCCGCCTGCGCCTGCCCACCAGAGACGCCACTCTGGGCAGACAGCTAATCACCTTCCCCACAGAGCTCTGTCCTCACTGCCTTTGCCAGAACAGCGGCAGTTCCCGGGATAGCGGCCCCACAGCTGCGGGGAGGGGACTTGACCTGCAGGAAGGTAGTCTCCTTGCGACTTAAAGCATGGTTCAGGGACAAGCAACAGGGAATCACCTGGAAGCTTGTTAGAAATGCAGAATCTCAGGCCCCACCCCAGAACTACTGAACGAGAACCTGCAGTTTAACAAGATCAGATGATTTGTGTGCACATCAAAGTTTGAGGAGCGCTGACCTGGAAGACTGGCCACTGCCCTTTCTCCTAGCAAGGGTTAGGTTGATTGGGGATTTGATTTGCCTTTTAGTTTCTCCACAGTTCTCTGTCCAGCCTTAAAAAAAAAAAAAAAAAAAAAAAAAAAAAAAAAAAAAAAAAAATTAGTGCCTTTTTTCTATTTTAAACCAATGTCACCTTGATGGAAAGTTCACCCTGCATTGCACTAGATCCTGAGGGCGGTGTGGGAGGAGGAGATGAAGGCATGCATATTTTTTACCCTCCACTCAGATATTACAAGCACCTCAGGTGTCTGAAATATCTGAACTCCCCTCTGTGCAAATTGCCAGGTACTGAGCCGCCTAATCTGGCGCTTGGGCTGGCATTTCATTCCCGCAGCCGCTCAGCCCGCGGGCGAGGGAGGCAGGGCTGGGAGAGCCGGGTGGAGGGAAGGGGCGGCTGCTCCTTTGTCCTCCGAGGAGGAGGTGGGTCCGGGCTGCCGCCCTCTGTCCGCCGGCGGCGCGCTGCTCCACGCGGGGCTGCCCGTTCCGGGCTGTCTGAGCAAGGCCAGGGCACTCGCGCGATAATGAACCGCCAGCCTGTGGGGGCGTTTGGGACTGAGCCGGATGCGGCTCGCACCGCCGCAGACAGCGACAATCCCTCTTCTTAGAAGGGCTGGAGGGAGTTTTGTAGCCGGCTGCGGAGGTTTCACCCTTTCAGACGCCGCACGCGGTGACGGACTCCAGCTCCAAACTTGCAACCCTGAAGGCACCCCTGCCTTCCCTAGTGTATACCACCTGCCCCTCTCCCCATGAAAGCCGCTCCGTTTCCCTCACTGGGTGGCACTGTGTCCTGCTAGGGTGCGTATGGCTTTGCCTTGGTGCGCGCTGAGATACAAGGCGAGACCCAAGGTCTGGGGTTCGAATCCTAGCCTGGAAAGTTACCAGCTGTGTGCTCTCGTACAAGTTGGTCGACCTCTGCGAGGTTTATTTTGCTTCTATTATTTCATTTGTTTAAGAAAAATCACAAAATATTCCCCTTGAGATGTTAACTGAGATAACATGTAGAAAATGTGCTGCATGGTATCCTGCCACATTTGAGGGAAAGAGTTTATTATGCTCAGTGTCTTCACTCTCCGTTTCCTTCCCCATCTCCTCAAGCTTCTTTTTTTTCCTGGTGGCTCTCAGAATACCCTGCTGTTTTCTGTAAGTAACTCTTTGGACCTTGCATTTCCCTTCTCTACCATGCCTTGTTTAAAAATATTGCCTGAATTTCCTCCTTGGAAGCCACGTGCTAAATGATGGCATAGACAAACGTTTTCAAATATTTTTGAACCATAATAAATAAGAAACTATCCATTCATCCATCCATCCTTCTATCCATCCATTTGTTCATTCTTCCAACTATCTGTTCTATGGACCATCCAAGACCCCAGCCCTGGGCCAGTCATTATGAAGGATTCAAATTTGGACAGGACAAAACATGAAACTCTCTGGCCCCTTGCTTTTTCATCTGTAAAAGGAAAAGCTTTGATTGGTGAGCTCTAATGCCACTTTCAGCTTGGACATTCTATAATCCCTTAAAAATCCTCATCAAAAAGCATTTGTAACAAGGCAGGTAACACAGGTAGCCATGCTCTGCCTAGTAAAGAACTCTATATACCTCCTTTCTGCCTTCAGGGGGCTTAAATTATGAGACAAATGGTTAGCTCCATGGGCAGATTAATTTAAAATAATACATCAATCATGGAATTAAAAAAATAGGACAAGGAGTCCTTATGTTCATTTCGTACCAATACTGAGCACTGATTGTGTGGCACTATTCTAACATATGTCATTTGTCATTTCACCTAATCCTCACAAAGACCCCATCCAAAAGGTAGGTTTATTATCCCCAATTTGCAGATGAGGAAATGGAGAAAAAGAGGAGCCCAACAACTTGCTTAAGGTGCCTCAGCTGGGCTGTGGGGGGCTGGATTTCAGCACTAGGCTGTCCAAAGTGAGTCCTGCTTGCCCTGCCTTCCTAACCCTGAGTTATACTGCCTCTTCTGACTCCCTCTCTTTGCAGGCAAGCACTGCAGAGTAAAGTGGATGTATGTTTTGCTCCGCAAAGGCAAGTCCCAAAGTAGGAAATATGGAGAAGACTAGCCATACAAACATCTTCTTCAAGGCATGGGGCTTTTCCAACAAACCGCTCCCCACCCCGCCCCGATTCATTGTGATGAAGGTAACACTCTCATTCTTGTCTCACTGGTAACGAAAAAAGTAAAATCCTGTTCTTTTATTAGGTTACTTGGATCTGCAATGAATGAATGAATTCAATAAGTATTCATCACGAATACTGATGTGGTACAAACAGATGAAAGTCTCTGTAGAATTCCCAGCTCCATGAGCCTAGAGATATGCTCAGCCCTCATGGAAAGAAAAATGTCCTATGTGTGAAGATAAAGCTACTTGATGCTTTGCTGACTTTCCTGGGCCTCCCAACTCCATATAATCTTCCCCTCTCCTATAGATCTTTGTTTTAAACATTTTTGAGGCAGTTCTTCCATTCAAACTGTATTGTGATCGCTCATAGACACTTCCTGCCATAACTTCTTACCCCCAACTCCTCCCTAACCCCAGTGGATTGCAAACTCCTTGAGTACCAATTTTCAAGCCAGTTACTCTTTCTTAATACCCCACACTACCTACCCACCCTCAACACACATATGTACACAGCACCTAATATACAAATTGACATAACAGGTGTTTAACAAACATTTGTGGAATGAATGATAGCTTTCTACCTGTAAGAAAGCATGCTGTCATCTGAAAAATTACTATTTATAGTAGGGACAGATGACAAGGGAGCCTGCTGGATATGATCCATGAACAAAAAGAGTGCGGAAGAGAACATGGGAGATGGAGAAGAAGAGGGAGGAGAGGTAAGTGGGAAAGAGAGAGACAAGAAGGGAGGAGGGGAGCTAGGGAGGCTGAGATTTGCTAGGGATTGCAAACATGAAAAAAAAAGCCACCATGTTATGGAAGCCTGATAAATGGCAAAATGCAATTTTAAAAGATAAATGCACAGGTTGCATTCTGAAGGTAGAGTTGCCATTTTAGGTTACATAAGAGAGGGTAACACTTTTCATTCCCCATCAGTTCAGTCTGTACCAACCTTGCTTTCCCTCCCCGACCCTCCCAGCATCTGTCTATCTCTCTCTCATGCATGCATGCACACACACACACACACACACACACACACACACACTCCTTACTCCAACCTCAAGTGCGCCCTCAGCTCTTTGCTTTGTGCTCCCTTCCGGCCCTCTCTCTGCAGTCTGGTGCAGGATGAGGATTTACAGTAACTGTATGCACGGCTCCTGCCTCCCAGTCACAGAGTCATCCCACACGAAGCTTCTTTATATGGGGTTGTTAGCTCTGCTCTACTGACTTGGGAGGGTACATATTTTTAATCTTTATTATTTTTAATGCTATACTTCATTCCTGGGCTTCTGGCTCCAACTGCACACTGACCTCAGAGTACCAACATCAGTAAAGCCACCGCCATTTGTCACCCCCACGCTGATAGCCTGGGGTTCTTAAATTAAAAAGCGTGGGAGGGAAAAGATCTTGAAGCTCTTCAGCTCTCAGCCTCCTGAACAGTCTATAAATGCAGGGGAAACGTTGCCACTCTCTGCTGCTCTGCCTGAGAACTGCACACTGCTGACTGCACTTGTGGACTTTAACAAAATAAAATGTACCTGTATCTGGGCTATGAGCAGCACATATGAGTAAGATAGAATATGCTTAAAAATGCTTCTCATCTCTAAGGGAAGCCAGATATCTGGGGGGAAAATGTTCCCGAGAGATGATACAAAAGGAAAACCAAACACCAATCCTCAACTCTGAGTGCCTTTCACAACTGCTCGTGAAATGTGCCATGCGGCTCCCACGTTGTAATAATCAGCCAGGGACGGCATCCGATAGCATCTTCTGCTAGGGCCACGGAAGGTCCCATCTCTTTTTCAGGGCTCATAGCGAGTCCCTGGGACCTTGGCAAATCACTTCTCTGCTTCCTGCTGGGTCTCATTTTCCCCTCACCTCTAACTCATCTGTCACTCAAAGGGTGAGGAGGCATAATGAAATGATATTTTTAAAAAGCTTCCTGAAGGCGGGCACTTTATCAATGGCTGTGCAATATTAATAAGGCTGTGCTCTTGCAGACCGCTTTGTGTGTTTCCAAAGCACTTTCACCCAAGTTGGCTCCTCGGCGTCTCACCACCACTCTGTGAAATAGATCTCTAAAGATCCGTTTTGCTCCATTTTGCAGATGAGGGAAAGGGACACAGAAAGGGAGTTCCGGTTTGCTAGTGCTGCCATTATGCAAAATAACAGAAATGGATTGGCTTTTACAAAGGGGTTTACTTGGTTACAGAGTTACAGTCTGAAGGCCAAGAAAATGTCCAAATGAAGGCTTCACCAAAGGAAGGCCAGTGGTGTCTGGTAAAGCCTGTGTTAGCTGGGAAGGCACGTGGCTGGTGTCTCCTGATCCCAGGTTGTGTTCCAGCTCCATTCTCAGCTCCTGTGCATTCCTCAAAATGTTGCCCTTGGGGCATTTTGTCCTCTCTTAGCTTCTCTGGAGCAAAGTGTCAGCAAAAGTCTGCTTTCAATGACATCTCCAAAATGTCTCTCTTGGCTGTAGAATAGAGCTCCTTCTATCTGAGCACTTATAGGGCTCCAGTGATTTAATTAAGACCCATGGTGAGTCAGAGTTATCACCTACAGTTGGGTGGGTCACATCTCCATGGAAATAACTTAATCCAATGATTCCAACCTAATCAACACTAATACGTCTGCCCCCACAAGATTGCATTAAAGAACATGGTGTTTTGGTGGACATAATACATCCAAACAGGCACAGAGAGTAAATGACTTGCAGATCATTATACAGAAAGTTAGAATTGCTAAGATTCACCAAACTCTTAACTCAGGGCTCTCTTGCTCCATGCCACAATGCTACATCAGCCATTAGGTGAGAAACTAAAGAGGAAATGACCAGAAACCAGAGCTCATCACCCAGCCACACTTCTCCACGTGATTCGATTTTCTCCTCTTAAATAGCATGGTCAAGGATGAAGGAATATTTATAGCTTGACACTGATGCAAATGCATATCTAAAATTTGCATTCCCCATGACAAATTATGCAGTCATTAAACAGGAAAGAAGACAATGCCCATTGCTGATCTGGGTATGTAAGACAGGGCCCCAGTTCTAGGAGCAACAGGAGGGAGCCCCTTTGGGTTCATTTCACAAATTCAGGTGGGCTCCTTTCCTTTGCTCAAAATCTTTCCCACTATCTTTACTAATTGAAATTATTTTTCATTCATTCATTAGAATTAAGGTTTTAAAATGCTGAGACTCCCAGAAAAGGAGTTAACCCAGTAAACTGCAAACTTATTCTCTGCAGGTGCCTTGGATTTTATGCTTCCTGAGGTCAGGTTGTTATCAGGCAGATGTAGGGCATCTGAAAAGGTGTCCAGAGATGCACTACAATTTCCTACCTCACCATTGAACTTAGAGCGATTTCTTGCATTGTAACCCAAATTGAAACACCTAACTCCTAAATATCATTCTGAATATTTTGCTTTTGTTTTTCAGCTTCAGTTGATTATTAAAGATGATTGTTATATTTAATGACTTTTGTATGCTAACCTACTTGTTCCTCCCTGATGACGTCCACTAGATATTTCCAGAAGACAGTTAACGTCCACAGCTTCAGCACTGTGCCATGCTCCCAAGTAATTGCTAAATTGTTTGATAACAAAATACTACAGGTGGATTGTACAAACTATTGTCTAAACCACTGTAAAGCTTTTCAGATTGTGTGAAATATGCAGGCATTTGAAAATCTGCCTGGATGGTTTCATATTCTCATCAAGATTTGCTAGCTTTAATTTTTGTCTTTAATTTTTTTAGCCCAGAAATTCAAATACATAAGGTAAAGAATGAAGTAACAAATTAAAAAAAAAAAAACACTCTTAATATTTAATCCATATATGAACCTTCTGTGAATGTGTCTTATGGTCAAATTTAGGGTGTACAGGAAACCCTGTCTCTCCTCACAAAGCACTCTCTCCTACACTCTGGCTTGCAGTCTGGCTTTTGGTGCCCACAGCTGCGCTGCAGATGCCCTCTAGAAGGCCATCAGCTTCTTTACTGCTACATCAGAAGGCCCTGCTGCCCATCCTCATTCCCCTTGACATCTTTTCCAGGTCATTTCACTCTTTACCATGCCCTCTCCTGGAAAGCTTTTTTCCTTTTTTCTTTTTTTCTTTCTTTCTTTTTTTTTTTTAATTCCAGGGCACTATACTACCTTAATTTTCCTCTTATATTGTTGATGGCTAATTGTTTTCTTCTTGGTAGCCTCCTGTTTTCTTTTTCTCCTGTTTGAGAAGTATGGACATTGGCCAATGGACAGTTTTGGGCTCTGTGTTCTTCATAGTTGCTTGCCACATTTGCTCATTCTTTTTCATGACTGTAGATTGGAAAGTGATGGACTTTTCAGGTTTGCCATATTTTCATCTGACCTCACATTTTCTCTTCGGTGTCCATTCACCCCATGGCCCTCCCCCACCGTCTGACATGGAGCATGTCCTAAACTAAACATATCATCTCCTTTCCAAGTGAATCCTCCCAGATTTCCCATGTTCTTCAACTTAAATATGCCCTGGTTATATATTAATTAACTGATAATCATTACATTTAATTACATCAAAATTGGATCTGTCAAAAACACTGTAAGTTTACAAAATGTTCTCACATATATAACCTCATTTGAGTCTTATGAAAATTCTGAGATGCACAGGGCTAATTTCTTTTCTGTTTTTGAAATAACATTTAGAAATGCCCAGAGAAGATTAAGAATCTTGACCAAGGATACATAATTAATAAGTAGCAAACAAGAGATTCAAACATAGCTCTCCCTATGAAGTTTGATGCCACGTCAGTACTCTACAATATTAGTAGAAGAGTTCTATTCTAGATTCCTCCTACCTAGATGAGCCCTTTGCCTCAACTCAGAGTCCAAATAAGTTATTTCTAGGATTTTACTGTGCCGGTTTGGATGTATTGTGTCTCCCAAAATGCCATGTTCTTTAATGAAGTCTTGTAGGGGAAGGCGTATTAGTGTTGATTAGGTTGGAATCATTGGATTAGGTTATTTCCATGGAAATGTGACCCACCCAACTGTAGGTGATAACTCTGATTGGATTACTTTCATGGAGGTGTGGCCCCACCCATTCAGCATGGGTCTTGATTGGTTTACTGGCACTCTATAAGAGCTCAGACAGAAGGAGCTCGGTGCTGCAGCCAAGAGAGACAGTTTGGAGATGGCCGCTGAAAGCAGACTTTTGCTGACTCTTTGGAGGTACTAGCCCAGAGTTTGCTCCAGAGAAGCTAAGAGAGGACAAAACGCCCCTAGAGCAGCAGTTTGAAGATTGCATAGGAGCTGAAAGAGGAGCTGGAACACAATCTGGGATCAGCAGACACCAGCCATGTGTCTTCTGAGTTAACACAGGTTTTCCATATGCCATTGGCCTTCCTTCGGTGAAGGTATAGTGTTGAAGCCTTCATTTGAACATTTTCTTGGCCTTCAGACTGTAAATTTTTAACCAAATTAACCCCCTTTAGAAAAGCCAATCCATTTCCGGTATTTTGCATAATGGCAGCATTAGCAAACCGGAACAATGACTAACATAAAAAATAAAGATAATGGATTGTGCTACATTGCGGTCGCAGTTGATTCGTCTGGGGGGGGGGGGTGGCGGCCGGTCGCTAAATCCTAGGCTCTCAGGATTGCTCGGAGGGTGCCGGCGGCGGGGGCTCTTTCCCAGAGGCGAGGGCGAGGCGGGGGACTTGGCCAGGTCCCCGGCGGAGGCGTGCAAAGTATGGAGGGCGGCGAGAAAGGAACAGGCGGGACACGTTT